>NC_072735.1:106095994-106831151 GCF_026930045.1 Uloborus diversus
ATACACGTTTTAAATAGAAATTTACCTCTGTACACGAGTATACTCGGGGTAACACGTATGTATAAGTATATTCTCGTGTGTACATGAACATACTTGTATATACACGTACCTTCTCGTATATGCACGCTTAAATATATATATATATATCAAATGTAGAAAAATACAAATGTACCTCTTTAACACGAGTATACTCGGAAGTAACACGTATCTATACGCATATTCTCATGTGTACACGTATATACACGTATCTTAGCTTGTGTGTACGCATAAATATGTATATAAACAATTAAAAGCAAAATTACCTCTGTACACGAGTATACTCGGGGTAACACGTATCTATACACATAATCGTGTGTTACACGTACATACTCGTATATACACGTATTTACTCGTTTATAAACGCATAAATATGCACATACACGTAGAAATACAAATGTGCCATGTTTACACGAGTATACTCGGGTTAAAGAAGTATCTATAAGACTATTATCATGTGTGCACGTACTTACTCGTATATACACGTGGTTTTCTCGTAATATGCATGCATCGATATGTAAATACACGTTTAAATAGAAATTTACCTCTGTACATGAGTATACTCGGGGTAACACGTATGTATAAGTATATTCTCGTGTGTACATGAACATACTTGTATATACACGTACCGTCTCGTATATGCACGCTTAAATATGTATATAAACGTAGAAATACAAATGTACCTCTTTACACGAGTATACTCGGAGTAACACGTATCTATACGCATTTTCTCATGTGTACACGTATATACACGTATCTTAGCTTGTGTGTACGCATAAATATGTATATACACAATTAAAAGCAAATTTACCTCTGTACACGAGTATACTCGGGGTAACACGTATCTATACGCATAATCGGGTGTACACGTACATACTCGTATATACACGTATTTACTCGTATATAAATGCATAAATATGCACATACACGTAGAAGTACAAATGTGCCATCTTACACGAGTATACTCGGGTTAAGCACGTATCTATAAGCCTATTGTCGTGTGTGCACGTACTTACTCGTATATACACGTATTTTCTCATATATGCCTGCATAAATATGTATATACACGTTTAAATAGAAATGTACCTCTTTACACGAGTATATTCGGGGAAACACATATCTATAAGCATATTCTCGTGTGTGCACGAACACACTTGTATATACACGTACTTTCTCGTATACGCACGCTGGAATATGACGTAGAAATACAAATGTACCTTTTTACACGAGTATACTCGAGGTAACATGTATCTAGACGCATATTCTCATGTGTACACGTACATACTCTTATATACACGTACATTACTCGTATATACACGTATTTACTGGTGTATGCACACATAAATATGTATATTTACTTAAAATTTCAAATATACCTCCGTATACGAACATACGCGGGAATAACACGTTTATATACGTATATACCCGCACGTAATCGTACGTACACGCATTAACTCGTGTATGCTTGCATAAATATATATATACACGTAGAAATACAAATGTGCCTCTGTTCATGTGATATTTATATTTTACGAATTTAATCTGAATTAAAAAAGTAATCAAATCAATTTGATTACTTTTAATCTGATTACTTTTAGTTTGATTAAATTCAATCTGATTAATTTAATCTGAACTAAATCAATCAGAACTAAATTAGTTTTTTTAGTCAACTAACGAGTTAGTTTAAACTAACGTTAATCTTCGTCTGCAATTGAATTAAATTTTTAAAATATTAGTCTGAACCAGTGTTGGGCATCAACTAAAAAAATCAACTAAATTTGTAATTGATTGATTAGTTGACTAAAGTAATCTGACTCCCATTTAGTTCAGACTAATATTTTAAAAATTTAATTCAATTGCAGACGAAGATTAACGTTAGTTTAAACTAACTCGTTAGTTGCTCAAAAAAACTAATTTAGTTCAGATTGATTTAGTTCAGATTAAATTAATCAGATTGAATTTAGTCAGACTAAAAGTAATCAGATTAAAAGTAATCAAATTGATTTGATTACTTTTTTAATTCAGATTAAATTCGTAAAATATAAATATCACATGAACAGAGGCACATTTGTATTTCTACGTGTATATATATATTTATGCAAGCATACACGAGTTAATGCGTGTACATACGACTACGTGCAGGTATATACGTATATAAACGTGTGATCCCGCGTATGTTCGTGTACGGAGGTATATTTGAAATTTTAAGTAAATATACATATTTATGTGTGCACACACCAGTAAATACGTGTATACACGAGTATGTACGTATATATAAGAGTATGTACGTGTACACATGAGAATATGCGTCTAGATACGTGTTACCCCGAGTATACTCGTGTAAAAAGGTACATTTGTATTTCTACGTCATATTCCAGCGTGCGTATACGAGAAAGTACGTGTATATACAAGTATGTTCGTGCACACACCGAGAATATGCTTATAGATATGTGTTACCCCAAATATACTCGTGTAAAGAGGTACATTTATATTTAAACGTGTATATACATATTTATGCAGGCATATACGAGAAAAATACGTGTATATACGAGTAAGTACGTGCACACACGACAATAGGCTTATTGATACGTGTTTAACCCGAGTATACTCGTGTAAGATGGCACATTTGTATTTCTACGTGTATGTGCATATTTATGCGTTTATAAGCGAGTAAATACGTGTATATACGAGTATGTACGTGTACACACGATTATGCGTATAGATACGTGTTACCCCGAGTATACTCGTGTACAGAGGTAAACTTGCTTTTAATTGTGTATATACATATTTATGCGTACACACAAGCTAAGATACGTGTATATACGTGGTACACATGAGAATATGCTTATTAGATACGTGTTACTCCGAGTATACTCGTTGTAAAGGGGTACATTTGTATTTCTACGTTTATATACATATTTAAGCGTGCATATACGAGAAGGTACGTGTATATACAAGTATGTTCGAGTACACACGAGAATATGCATATAGATACGTGTTAACCCGAGTATACTCGTGCACAGAGGTGAATTCGTATTTAATCTAGTACATGCACTTTTATGCGTGCATATACGAGAAAAGACAAGTATATACGAGTATGTTCATGTACGCACGAGAATATGCGTATAGATACGTGTTTAACCCGAGTATTACTCGTGTACAGAGGTACATTTGTACTTGTACGTTTAAATACATATTTATGTGGGCATACACGAGTTATACGTGTATAAACGAGTAAGTACGTGTATATTATATACGAGTATTTTTGTGCATATACGTGTATATACGTGATGGCTCGACGATAATTCGTGTATACAGGAATTTTGTATTTCTACGTGTATATACCTACAAGTACGTGGTGGAACACAAGTAAAAATGTGTATATACGATACATATTTGTAAACACGAGTTTATACGTATAAATACGTGTTATCCCGAGTATATTCGTGCACGGAGATATGTTTAATTTCTAAGTGTATGTACAAATTTATTTGTGCATACACAAGTAAATACATGTATACACAAGTAAATACATGTATACGTGTACACCAAATGAATATAAGTATGGATACGTGTTAATCCGAGTATACTTGTAGGTAAATTTGTATTTTAAACGTATATATACATATTTATGCATGCATATACGAGAAAATACGTGTATATTCGAGTAAGTTCGTGTACAAGCGAGAATAGGTTTCTAGGTTCTTTTTTTAGCCCGAGTATACTCGTGTACAATGGTACATTTGTATTTCTATGTGTATATGCATATTTGTACGTTTATACATAAATAAATGCTTGTATAAACGAGTATGTACGTGAACACACGAGAGAATGTGTATAGATACTTGTTACCCCGAATATACTCGTGTACAGAGAAATTTGCTTTGTATATACATATTTATGCGTGCATATAAGAGAATACGAGTATGTACGTATTCACACGAGTATATGCGTATAGATAAATGTTACAACCGAGTATACTCGTGTGTAGAGGTCGTTGTATTTTACACGAGAATATGCGTATAGATAAATGTTCACCGAGTATACTCGCGTGTAGAGGTACATTTGTATTTAAGATTGCATATACATTTTTATGCGTGCATACATGAGAAAATACAAGTATATACGAGTATGTACGTGCACACACAAGAATATGCGTATAGATACGTGTTTAACCCGAGTATACTCGAGTAGAGAGGTATATTTGTATTTTTGGATAAAATACATATTTATGCGTGCATACACGAGTTAGTACGTGTATATACGAGTAAAGTACGTGTATATACGAGTGTGTACGTGTATATACGGAGCTGTACGTGTTAACCTGAGTATATTCGTGTCTACTGGAATTTTGTATCTCTACGTGCAAACAGAAGTAAATACGCTGTACATACGAGTTCGTAAGTGTAAACACCAAATTTTACGTATAAATACCTATTTCCCGAGTCCATTAGTGCACGGATTTATATTCAAACTTCTAAGTGTACACAGTGTTTATCAGTACAGCGTTTACAGACTTTCAGGGCAGATAGAGTACACCTAGACGGGGGGAAACACATAGCAATGCATGGTCGGAAGAACTTTCCTGGCGCGGTAGTGACAACACCAATCACCAAAAAGACAAAACACGAATAAGAAAAGAGAACATGTTCAGAATCTTTAGTACAGCAAAAAACTAAGGAAAAAGAAAATTAAGGGGCCAACGATCATCATCAAAGAAGGTGTTCGAAATTACGACCCCGCCTGTAATATCGAAATTTAGCAAAAATACCGGGCGGGTCCCGGACTTCCTGGTGGAACAAAAACCACGTGTGCGCATGCACCGTCATTTGATGCTTCGGTTTACGTAGCAACATCTGTTGTATGCACCAGACAAATCTTACCAGTATTTTTGCTGCATTAAAAATAATAAATATGTTTTCTCATCTTAATCGTGCCCTGTCTTACGCTTTGTGTCGTCACTATCGCGTCTAGGTGCACTGTATCTGCCCTGAAAGTATGTAAACGCTGTACTGATACATCCTGTATACTTATTTATGCGTGCAAACACGAGTAAATACTTGTATATACGAGTATGTTCGTGTACATACTAGAATTTGTGTATGGATACGTGTTAACCCGACTAAACTCGCGTACAAAGGTAAATTTGTATTTAAACGTTTATATACATATTTATGCATGCATATACGAGAAAATACGTGTACAAACGAGTAAGTGCGATTCCACACGAGAAAAGACGTAAAGATACGTGTTTAATCTGAGTATACTCGTGTACAATGGTACATTTTTATTTTTACGCGTATATGCATATTTATGCATTTTTACACGAATAAATACGTGTATATACGAGTGTGTACTTGCACACACGAGAATATGCGTATAGATACGTGTGTTACCTCTGTACCCAAGTGTACTCGTGTACAGAGGTAAATTAGCTTTTAAACGTGTATATATATATTCATGCGTGCATATAAGAAAAAATACTTGTATTTTCGAGTATGTACGTGTACAGACGAGAATATGCGTGTAGATACTTGTTTAACCCGAGTATACTCGTGTACAGACGTACATTTGTATTTGTAAGTTAAAATACATATTTATGATGCATACACGAGTTAATGCGTGTATATACGAGTAAGTACGTGTATATACGAGTATGTGCGTGTATACACGTATGTAAACGTGTTAATCCGAGTATATACGTTTACACACTAATTTTGTATTTGCCACGTGTATGTACATCAAAGTACGTGCAAACACAAGTAAATACGTGTATATACAAGTATATAAGTGTAACTTGTTATCCCGAGCATATTGGTGTACGGATGTATATTTTTATGTCCAAGTGTATGTCAATTGCAGATACAAAGAGGGGTCATGAAGGTCAGGACCCGCTCCCCCCCCCCCCACACCGCGGGGAAAATTTTGAACGTTTGCTTGAAAAATACAAAAAAATATCGAAACCATGAGAAAATGTAATAATCTTTTTGAAATTTTTTTTTGTGGGGGGGGGGGAGGGGCATTACAGTAGAACCTCGATAATTTGAATTAATTGGAATCCGACCCAATCCGGACTACCGAAAATCCGTAGAATGAAAAAAACAAAACAAAATAAAACATACTCACTGAAAATCACCTTAAAAGGAAACACATTAAATTACAAATAAACAGTAAACATGTCTACTTTGTTATTACAAAGTCTGTAATCTTCTCCTGTGACAGTTCAATTTTTTCCCTATCGAGTAAAACAAATTGATTCAAAAGTTGCATAGCGAAGAAAAGGGAACTCAATCAACGATATAACACGGTCTTGCCCGTGAGAGGGTTAAATAAATAATTATTATGGAATTTTGACGATCGCTCTTTAAATGTAAAGGGAAATCGGTCAAATCGATCGAGCCGGATTATCCGGGGATCCAGACTAACGGGGTCCGTGGCGCCGACTTCAAATTTGTAAGGTTTGTTTTTAAAAAATTTTCGTGTTTTAATAGGTTTTTTGAAGGTGGGGGAGCCCCCCAGAATATGAGGGACTTTCTTATTCAAGGAGAGGTAACCCCTTACGTAAGTTACTCAGAAACAGACCATGCATCAGCCATCTGGATTTAAAAAAATCAAAAATTTTATTCCAATAAAACCAGAAGCAGTGTGGTCTACGGGGGGGGGGGGGTGTCAGTGGAGAGGTTGGTTCAAACTTAAAATTTTTAGCGCTTGTTTTTGAAAAAAATTTGTACTTATGTTTTTTTGGGGGAGCCCCCTTCCCCCGTAATTTGAGGGGGGTTCAATCTAAAGGGAGGGTATCCCCTTAAGTAAGTTACTTTGAAACAGAACAAGCATCGGCCATCTGGATAAAAAAATTCAAGCATTTTATTCGAATAAGATCAGAAGTGGTGTGGCCTACGGGGGGGGGGGGGAATTAGTGGGGCGGGTGGCGCAGACTTCAAAATTTTAAGGTTTGTTTTTGGAAAATTTTCGCGTTTTTAACCACCCCCATAATTTGAGTGGAGTGAATTTCTTTTTGAGAGGGGGGCATCCCCTCATATAAGTAACTGCAATATGGAAAAGGCGTCGGCTATCTGGATATGAAAAAAATCAAGCCTTTATTCCAGTACTAGTGGTACCCGCACGGCTTCGCCCGTAATAGAAAATTAAAAGGTCTTTTGGTCCGCCTGTATATTTACAAATAATGTATGGTGAATTTTATCGCCAATTGGCTTATGCCCCAATTGGCTATTATGTTGTGGTTCCACGTTATGGTAATCTCGTCCATCTTATGATAAGTTTGTTCCTAAAATCGGAATAGAAAAATAACCACATCGAATTTTCGAAAAATCGCTTCGAGGTGCACAACCCCATGATACAAACTAACTTTGCCAAATTTCATGAAAATCGGCCGAACAGTCTAAGCGCTATGCGCGTCACAGAGATTCAGACTCCAGACATCCTCCAGACAGAGAGATTTTCAGCTTTATTATTAGTAAAGATTATGTGAAAAAAGGCTTAAAATTTTAATAAAAAATTAATAAAATCGAATTTTCGAAAAATCGCTTCGAGGTGCACACCCTGCTTCAAACTAATTGTGTGTCAAATTTCATGAAAATCGGCTGAACGGTCTAGACGCTATGCGCGTCACAGAGATCCAAACATCCATACAGAGAGACTTTTAGGTTTGTTATTTAAAAAGAATGAAAAAGGAGAAAGATAAAGAAGTAAAGAAAAGAAAGATAAAGAAAGATAATTTTAGGAACAAATTCTTTCCCATTTTATTAAATTTCTGTGAAAAATGGGCTTAAAATTGGTATAGAAAAAGAACAAAATCGAATTTTCGAAAATTCGCTTCAAGGTGCACACCACTATGCAACAAACTAACTGTGTGTCAAATTTCATGAAAATCGGCCGAACGGTCTAGGCGCTATGCGCGTCACAAAGATCCAGACATCAAGACATCCTCCGGACAGAGAGAATTTCAGCTTTATTATTATTAAAGATTGTGAAAAAGGGCTTAAAATTTTAATAGAAAATTAATAAAATGGAATTTTCAGAAAATCGCTTTCGAGGTGCACACCCCCATGCTTCAAACTAATTGTGTGTCAAATTTCATGAAAATCGGCTGAACGGTCTAGGCGCTATGCGCGTCACAGAGATCCAAACATCCATACAGAGAGACTTTCAGGTTTGTTATTTAAAAAGAAAAGAAAAGGAGAAAGATAAAGAAGTAAAGAAAAGAAAGATAAAGAAAGATAATTTTCATAACAAATTCTTTCCCATTTTATTAAATTTCGGTGAAAAATGGGCTTAAAATTGGAATAGAAAAAGAACAAAATCGAATTTTCGAAAAATCGCTTCGAGGTGCACACCACTATGCAACAAACTAACTTTGTGCCAAATTTCATGAAAATCGGCCAAACGGTCTAGGCGCTATGCGCGTCACAGAGATCCAGACATCCAGACATCCTCCGAACAGAGAGAATTTCAGCTTTATTATTAGTAAAGATTATGTGAAAAACGCCTTAAAATTTTAATAGAAAATTCATAAAATTGAAGTTTTGAAAAACCGCTTCGAGGTGCACACCCCCATGCTACAAACTAACTTTGTGCCAAATTTCATGAAAATCGGCCGAACGGTCTAGGCGCTATGCGCGTCACAGAGATCCAGACATCCTACAGACATCCTCCCGACAGAGAGACTTTCAGCTTTATTATTAGTAAAGATAAAGAAGATATAGATACGGAAGACCAAAAGCAGTATTGTGTACCAAATGGGGGGGGGGGGTAGTGTGGGTCATGTCGCAAACTGCGTCACTCCAAAGGGGGTGTTTTTAAATATTATTGATTTTTTAAGGTCTTAAATCGGTAAGGGGGCAGTCCCCCAACCCCCAATATCCCCCCCGTAACACATTAGGAGCTACTTAATATTCATTGGGGGGGGGAGAAGAGAAAGGAACCCCTTAAAGAATCCAAACGCAATCTGTAGTTTTAACAGTGTAGATATTTTTCAATCTGATTACATTTAGTATAAATTTTAATCTGACGAAATTTAATCTGATTACTTTAGTTGACTAAATCAATCTGATTAAATTAGTTTGACTGAATTCAATCTGATTAATTTAATCTGAACTAAATCAATCTGAACTAAATTAGTTTTTTTAGTCAACTAACGAGTTAGTTTAAACTAACGTTAATCTTCGTCTGTAATTGAATTAAATTTTTAAAATATTAGTCTGAACTAAATGGAAGTCAGATTACTTTAGTCGATAGAGGATTTAGTTGATTAATGCCCAACACTGAAATCAATTAGTTTCAAATCTCATAAAAAACAAACAAAAAATATTGCTTACTATTAAACTTTATACTAAAAAGTTACAGCATAATATTTTTCAACGATAGATAGCTTTTTTTTAACCCGAACAAGGTCGGGACTGGTCGCTATGAATGAATAAAGAACAATTTTTTACAAAGTACAAAAACACTTCAGGCGGAAAAAAGTGCTGCTCTTTTAAATAACACACCCTAATATGCACGCATACATTACATGCAATCTTCAATCCTTTTAGAGATTTTTGACGTGTAGCATATCATCAATCTTGATTCGAATTCTTAGATTTTCTCATCTGATAGTCTCTTTAATTACAGAAAAATATTATTTCGGAGTCCTTGATTTACTTAACTTTACTTCAAGGCTATAAGCAGTAGCGTAACGTGCCTCTGTTTTGGAACAGAAATATCACCTGGCTAATTATCCAATAGTTGATCACACGTTGATAATGATATAATGTTTACTGTTTATTTTCGTGAAAGGTATTGTTTACGTCATACATTCCATTTTCTCCTAAAGTATAATGAAACTGTTTTTTGCTTTTTAAATTTATTTTCACACCATTATCCTTTTGTCAAGATATTTTCACCAACTTTGCCAGCATAGCATGATTTTGACAACAATTTAATAATATCGTTCTAAAAAAATGTTTCCGAGCCTAAAGAGATATTCCGCTGTTGGGCAGGTAAACGGTAGTATCTGCAGAAATGAATTGAAGAAACGCATTTTGGATTCAATTATAAACATTGGGGAAGTGTTAGAGGTGGACGTTATTTCCGTGTTTCTTGAGAGAATGAAAATTGAAACATTTGCAGTTAGTCCTTTACCGGACCACGATAGTACAGTGAACCCTCGTTTTACATGGGGGTTACGTTCCACGGAAATGCCGCGTAAATCAAAACTGCGTAAATTAAGACTTAACAGCAGTCTTAAAATAGGGGTTAGGTTCCATAGACAAAAAAAAAAAAAAACTTCACTCTAGCGGTGACGAATTTTATAATAAGTTTATGTGTACTTCACAACATGCATGAAGAAAACATAAATTAATTTAGAGTTTCTAAAAAGAAGTTGGTTATGATACTCTTTTGGCAGTCATTAAAAATTTTTCTCTGTAGCTCTTTGCATAGCATTAACGCATCCATGATCCCTTGCGTCATTTTCATGATAGAATCTTCCTTCACAAACAAATCAGAAATATCATTTGCTATTTATTGTCTAGGAATGGCTCAAAATTTTCAATGCGAACCTTTTCGGTTGTGTCTCAGCGATATCGGTATCCTCGTTGGTTTTGTCCTTCTTTGTCACTTCTAAAAGCTCTTCTTCAAGTGAGTTCTGAACTGTGTAAGTTAAATAACTTTACTTCTAGAAAGAGCTCTGGAATGGAAGCTTATGGAATCAATCGCATAAAATGTCTCCAGTGGCCCAAACTCGATTATTATCAAGCCAAAATGCAGTTTATTACGTCCGTGTAATCTGCAATCTCAGGAAAAGTTTCTGAATGAGGAAAAACTTTTATCTTTTTGCATTGCTGCATCCGCATAAAATAAACCCGTATAAAACGAAGGTCTACTGTATTTACGTGACATCGTCATTGAATCATTGCAGTGATAGCTTTCGTGACTGCGGACAAACTACAGCGTGTGTGGCAGAGTTTCAATACGTGTGTGATTCCGTTCAGGGGTCAGGAAGAGGGTACATCGAGCGTACAGCAAAAAAAAAATTCTTGTTCCATTTTTCAGAGGTGCCCCAGAGGGGAATTAGGGTGAAAGTTGCGCCATCTAAATTTGGGGGGTGGGGGTTCAAATGTTGAAAAATTTATTTATTTGTTTATTGATTTATTTTTGATTTGAATTATTTATTTTATTTTATTTTATTCTCTTCATAGTTTATTTAATTTATTTATTCAGTTTGTGTTTGTCATTGGCATAGCACAGAACTTTTCAAACGTAATAGTTTTTATAATAATTAAAAATAAATAAATATATAAATAAATAATATGAAAATTTTTTTAAAAAAAAGCTAAAAAATTAGAAAGGGAATTAGGGTTGAGAAAAAAAGGGGGGGGGGTGCATTTATGCCATTGAACTTGGGGGGAATGGGCACCCCAGTCATTTTTATTCTTAGAAATATACATGTTTGAAATTCCACCATTAGTTTTCAACCATACTGTATTTCTGCTATGCCTCCAAGAAAAGCACTAATGGTTCGTACTGAAAGGCAAAGGGATACGGAGAGAAACTAAATGCAATTGGCTGAATTTCGACTATAAGCGATGGTAGCAATAATTAATATTTTGGCATAAGGAATAAAATGTACCGCTGATAATGATCACGACCATTAGAAAGTCATTAGCAATCTCATTTTCCCCCATTCCAAAAAACAAACTGACTACACAGTTAGCGGCCGTATCAATTGGCCCTTTTATACACATTAATACCCTGATTTTTTTTAATGATTGTTTGAGGCTGAGGTGTTTTGAATTCATTAAGATGAGAGCATTTTGCGGTAATGATATGAATAAACGGTGTAATGTGCCCAAATAAATACTATAAATGTAGTAATTTGATGCAAAGAAATGATAGGCTTACATTATATGTTGAAACTATTATTTCAAAATTAATAGACATTCACTTATTTTTTAGACATTAATTGAGTCCGTGATCTGTCAGAAAAGATCTTTTGCACTTTGGTGCATAATATATTGCCTCGTATTGTTGACGAAAAAAATTACTTTGCATGATTGATGCGAAATTAATGAAATATTTAAGGTTTTATACAGCTGAATGTACGGCTCTAAATGTAGTAATTTGATGCATAAGAATGATAGGCTTAACATTATATGTTGAAACTATTACTTCAAAATTAATAGATATTCGCTTACTTTTTAGACATTAATTGCGTCTGTGATTTATCATAACCGATTTGCTGCATTTTTTTGTGCATAACGTATTAGCTCGTACTTTTGATCAAAAAAAAAAAAAAAAACGTTGCATGATTAATGCGGAATCAGTAAAATATTTTAGCTTTTTTTTGTTCTCAGTGAAGCAGCAGCTATTAAATAGCACATTCACATCCTTTTCGGTCGAGTACAGACAGAATTTAACCCTCTTGAGCTTGCATCAAAGTGAGTGTCCTGAAAACTCGAGCGTGTAAGATTTTTTCCTTCAAATCTCTTATCTCCCTAGAAATAAAAAAAAAAAAAACTCGAAATGTTTTTTTAGTTGAAAGTATTTCACGTATTATTTGTTATGAACACCACATGTTGAAGTGGCTGTGATTAGGTGAGGGGGGGACAGGGGGCGCCCTCCCCATTTTTAGGGTTTATTTGTTTATTTTATTTTTTAATTTAGAAACCAAAACTTGAAATTATAAAAAAAGCGGAAATGTCAAAATTATCAGAACATATTTTTTTTGTTTTACTTTGCATCTCTGTCTGCGAAACATTACGAAACACATTATTTAGAACAGGCAGTAACTTTTAGTTTATGTATTTATTGATTAGATATTAGTAAATCAATCGTTTTACTTAAAAACAAGCTTATACTTGTTCAATGAAATTATTACCCAGTGTTTGTGACATCTCAAAATGCTTTGGGGTAAATAATGTAAGTCTAATTCATGTCTAAGTGTTCGTTGCTAGATTTACATCAGTTACCACTCATCTGCTCTCAAAACCAGTGCTAGCAAAATTTTGCACTTTTCTCTGTCTCTTTTTCTCTTTTACTTGCTGCCGCTAAAAGTTCTATGGCTTGTAGTTGTCCCCCCCTTTCAGAAACAATCGCCGCCCCCGCCTCTGACATATTGTGCAAAATAATAAATAATACTTGCTGAAGCAAATAAAATATTTGATGGAACAAAATAAAGTAAAAGGGGGTTTTTCTTAATTCTTGGTGAAAGTATTTTGCTCACGACAAGAGTTCTGGAGGATTAACAGATAACTTTGTGATTGAAAGGAGAAATATTTTGCAAGTTCAATTGAATAAACTTCAACGTACTGGAAAAAATAATCATAAAATCGAGAAATTCCGTAACAAAAGAACCTTTTAGAAGAAAAAAATCAACAGCCTATTTTCCAAAGAGTATATTTTTGTACTTTGCAAGGTATATTTGCTAGGAGTGGGGTACTCCCCCCCCCCTCCTTTTTTTTAAAGCAGATTTATGTTTTTACAAATGAGCACACCAATGGAAATTTAACAAATGTATTGACTGTGATAGTTATTTAGTTCCTCTGAATTTCAAACAAAATTTGGGGGGGGGGGGACTTTTTGGTTCAGGTGTTCATAAAAATAAAGATTGCTAAAATGGAGCTTATGAACTTTTTTTGGAGTGATCGGGTAATAATTCTAGTCAAAGTCTAATCCGTTTTGAACCACTCTCAACAGAGAATGGTGAGAGTAAACAAGAGTCAAAAGATAATGGTGCGTGTTTTTTTTTTTTTACTTTTTGCTTTTTTTTTTCTTTTTGCTCTTTTTTTCTTTCTTTTTTTTCGGCATGCAAGCAAAAAAAAAAAAAAGAAGCACAAATGCTTTCATTATTAGCATTCTTTTACTATTTTTTTTTACTTTGGCATACGAGGTATTTCATACGCTTCCTTCAAAGTTGCGAAAATTTAGTGCCGTTTTATGATTTGTTGTGTAAATTTAATCAACGCCCATATAATTGTTTTACTTCGCACTTAAAAAACTAATTAAGTGGAGAAACAAAAGAAAGATAACACACACAAAAGAGCACTATATATTTTCTTTTTAAAAAAGAATGCAATAATTCAGTCAATAATTTTTCTACACCTTTGAATTGAAACCTCAATATCGGTTGCCAAAAAGGTAATTGAATCTGATTTATGTAACGTTAGTCCGTAAAAAATCTGTTTCAACGCCACCACGGGCGAGCGGCCTTGCTCATTCATAAATTACATTCACTACCAGCTCTTAGTTTTTGCTTGCTGACAGTAGAAACTGAATTATTAAATCTTTTACTAGCACAGCCTGTCACTCTGTATAAGTTATGGGATGACCTTTCGTAAGAGCTACGTAGTTTTGTGATGCCGGAAATTCCATCCTACCAAGCATGACAGCTTTATCACTTATTTAAAAAAAAAATCATAATGTACTCAACTGTTTTAACTGTTTTGAAGGAGATTCTTTTTCTTACAAATCAAAATCATGATGATGCCGGAAGACAGAGCATTATACGAGGACGAGGTTCGGCAAAAACTGTTGTGCAATATGTTTCTGCACTACTTCGTATAGACCGATTCCAATTTTATTTTTAAAAAAATCCAAATATATTTTTAGTTCAAGAATGATTAAAAAAAAAAAAAAAAAATCCACAGAAATATTGATTAATTGAATTGAATGTTTACCAAACATGCAAGGGTGCTTTAATCCTTGATTAAGGCTCCCCTGCCTGTTATTAGGCGATTTCAATAAAATAAAAGTTTTTGTTTTCTTCCTAAATGTATTTTTATTTCAGGAAAGAAGAAAAAAAAACTTTAATCACACAAGAATTTGTAATCGAATTGAATATGTACAAAACGTGCAGGGACGCCTTAATCCTTGATTAAGGTGCCCCTGGGAACTTAAAACTTTGGGAGGAAGGAAATTCTAAATTTTCCGAATGGAATTCTAAATTTTCCGAATGGAATTCTAAAATTTGCCGAATGATAAAATACGAGCATGGACAGATGCCATACAGCATCTAATGAGAAGGACAATAAGACGTCATAAAAAATCTTCATAGGAGAAAATTAAAAAAACAATTTTAAGAATTAAAAGTTGAAAAAAAAAAAAAAAAAAGGCGAAAGGATTTGTGTTGTATAACTGTCCCTAAATGTTCGCCTCCGCGGTCAAAATTTTCTCATTTGTAAACACTTTTAGGAGGTCCCAGTGACCATACGTGACCTCTCGTCGGGTCAAATCTGGAAACATGCAGGACAGTAAGTCCAGTGAAGGAACAGTTCGTAATTTGTTTCGCATTGAAGATTGCAGAAGTTTTCTCTTTGATTAATTCACAACGGCAACTTCCTTGAAAACAATTTTGAAAAGAGCACACCAAGAAATATTTGCATTTAACGCAAAGAAACCCCCCCCCCCCCCCCCCCCATCCCCTCGAAAGAAAAAAAAAACACCTGAAGCAGAACCGTAAACGTTCTCTCCCCGCCAATTGTTTGTTGTTAAGTTGGCGATATATCGCCAAATTGACGACACTTTTGGCGCTGAAAACGCAATACCACAGTTGAGGGTCAGTTTGGTGATTTTTGGGATATTATTTGGAATTCGGCAGAATCAACAGCAAAATTTTCAGTGGCAAAGTATGAATCTTTGTTTTTCGCATAAGTTAACAACAAGCTAGGAGTGAAAGTAGTATTTTTAGAAAATCTTCTCCCTCTAAAGTACTATAACATTGTGTTTTTCATACATTGTGTCTTTCAATTTAGTTTTTGCTTTTGAAATTACACATTTCTGACGCAAAAATATCCTATTTATTCAAATTTAAAAGTGTTATTAACTATATTTATCTAACTTGCAACGGTCTTGGAGTTCTAAAACAAAGACCATCTCAAAAGTATACTTCTTTTGCACATACAGTGAAACCTGTGTAAGTTGACCACTCGCGGTGCAGTACTTTGGCGGTCAACTTAGACAGGTGGTCAACTTATAAAGGGCGGTAATATTTTTTTTTAATTTTTTTGTCATTTCTTGCAACATGTATTCATTTTTTGAGGAATTCACCCTTACTCTTTCTGTTCAACTCACTTTCATTGTTTAACATTATTGAAAGTGAAACAATAATTAAAAATACTATTCAAATAATTTTGTTAGTTTTTCCTTGTTTTAACTATATTAGACACTTTAGTTTTAGAAATTCCATATATGCCAGCTAATATTCTCTGTTTTTTTCCAGTTAATTTTAATCTATCATACTTTTTATTAATCTCAAGTTCAGCTAACTTTCTTTTTGGAGCCTTTTTATGCAAAACTTATAGCACAAAGAGCAACAAGCTCGACTCTCCCAGTTCATAAAGGCAAAATCAAAATGTCCTATCTCTTAATTTCTTGCACCAGAAACATGTAACTTTACTCATTAGCAAGCCCAGATCTGCGTACCCGCAGTGCGAGAGGCCTGCGTCCTTAAAGGGGCTAACGGCCCTATAAATTGAAGAGAAAATAGAAAAAAAAAATAGCACTAAGACTTATTCACTTTACTGATAGACACTGCTGGCCACTAGGGAGGGGCCCTACATATTTTGTTGCAGAGGAATCAGAATGTACAGATCCGGACCTGCTGGTTTTTGCACAATTCCTGTGCTGTCACAACATATTGCAACTGAAATGAAAGACTTTGAACTTTTATACTGACACCTATTTTCATTGAACAGAGTACAAAAAGCTATCTTAAATAGAACAACAAATGAAAAACAAGTTTGCAGAATAAAGAGCAGCATTAAGCTTTATGCTGCTGTTTAGTTAGTAAAATGCTGTTCTGTCATCAAAGCATTAAAACCATTCTTGGAAAGCTATGAAATAATAATAACAATGATAATAATAATAAAAATAAATAAATAAATAATAAAATGAAACAATTTGCTGAAGAAAGTTAAAAAAAAATAAACCAAGTGGTCAACTTACAAAGGGTTTTTTACAATACTCCAAACCAAATTTGACGAACATTAGTGGTCAAGATAGACAGGTGGTCAAAATAGAGAGGTGGTCAAGTTACAGAGGTTTTCCTTCATTATATGAGATAGGACTAATTCCGTTCCTGACAAAAGAGGTCAACATAGACAGGTGGTCAACTTACAAGGGTGGTCAACTTTACAGGTTTTACTGTACTAAGTACATTTTCTCGTTTCTTTTGAGTTATTAAAACATATTGATTATCTAATAGGCGAACAAGGAAGTCATGCTGTGTATACATCAGATTTTTTTATATTTTTACTTCAATATAATGCTATTTATAACTTTATCGTAGTGATTTGCAGCTAGTTTGTAGTGAGCTCACGATTTCTGACGAAAAGACACGAAGGTTAACTTGCAACATGCAGTGCTCTGACGAATTAAATACCACAGAACACTTATGCTTTGCAATAAAGCCTTCCATGTTGTGAAGAGTTATTTTTAAAAGCTATTAATCTCTTTTGGGCCTTTATTTAGTGACAGCTTCTATTTACATTTGTTTTTTGAAGATTTTTACGATATAAATAATTTTCAGCTACTTAGTAATAGTATTTTGTAGATATGAAAGTTGTTCGAAATACAAAATAATTTTCACATCCGTGTCGAGTTCAGTCAAAAGTTCCACTAACTGTTGATTTGCTTAGTTTTTTTTTTTTTTTTTTTTTTTTTTTTTTTGCCGTAAAAAGAACTTTTTTTTTTTCTTTTCAGAAAGCACTTATCGCATAACCATAAAGAACGGATAACTTGGAGAATCTAACAAATGCAGTGACATATGCTTTAAACGGGGGAAATTTTTGCAAAACAAATTTAGAGTGGTTTTGAAGAACAAAATTTGGGGTCTGGTGTTTGTGAAAACATTTACATGTCATTGCAGTTACAGATGATTTAATAAAATTAGCAATTAAAGTCATTACAAAGTCGAGTTAAAATATTATATATTTTTAGATCATGAAATATGCCGAAAAAATTTTGAATTTTATTTATCTCGAAGAATGTTTACATTTTCTACAAAAATGTGTGCTCTTATATTTTGAACGAAAAGGCTTCTTTTCATGAGCCTACTCGTTTTAACATTTATTTCATTTTCTTTTATTTTATTTTATTTTTAATATTTATTAGTTGGAGGAGGAAGAAAATCTGTTTATGCTAATACAGTGAAACCTGTGTAAGTTGACCACTTGCGGTGCACTACTTTAATGGTCAACTTAAACAAGTGGTCAACTTATAGAGGTTGAATTATATGATAAGATCTAATTCTGTGCCTGAAAATAGCGATCAACATAGACAAGTGTTCAACTTATACGAGTGGTCAACTTTACAGGTTTTACTGTATGTTAAGGTTACTTTAACAAAATGGCAATGCTTTTTGCTAGTAGTTGAGTCCATTTCCTTGCAACAGGCTTTGAAACATGTTTTTATTAATTTGCTCCCTCTTTCGGAACAATAAATAAGCTGCAGAATGGTGTACAAAGTATAAGGTGGTGTTAAAAAACATTTTTTCTCGGCCTCACCCTCATCTTCCTTTTACTTTTGAAAGTAGCCGGTTCTCAGCGGTGATACTTAAAAGACCTCACGAAATATCGTTATGTGCGCAAAGATACAATTTTTTTAAACCGTCTGCTCATATACTTTAAAAATTAGTTAAATAGAAACAAAGATCAAAGTAACTGTCCCCCCTCCCCGCCTCCCTTCAAGCAACTGTAATCACTTTACTTCGTCCGAGTAAAAATAAATAAATAATGCGATACAAGTCCGCTGTGGCAGCCAACAGCAGATTTAAAATGAAGAATGATCTTTCTCTAAAAAATATGTTTCAGCAAGACTCTTGAAATTAAATTCTACTGCGCTAAAACAATGTGTCCGTGAACTTTTTTTTTTTTTTTCATCACTTTTTTTTTTTTTTGCTCATACATTTAAAGAAAATTAGAAAAAGTAGATTTACTCTTTGTAAATTATTATTACCCATTTGTGACATGTTTGCGTGGAGTGGAAAGCATATGGGTTGCTAAGGAATTTAAATATATCTGGGTTCGTGCTTGAATCATATGTGGGGATGTTACTAATCAACAATCATATTTTTTTCAGTTCCTAAGTTATAAATGCAAAATGCCATTTAAAAAAAAAAAACCTTAATTATTTTTCTTTATAAAAAGTTTAACATGGTTGTTAAACATGTTTTACCTTTCTTTTGGTATTGCAGATGAAAATGTAGTAGTACCTATTAGAAGCAAAAGTATATCAATAAAATAAAAATGTTTTTTCAAAGAGAAATTCTTTTCTAAATATGTAATAGTTTTGATGAATAAATTTTGAAAATATTACCTTCTTCTGCATGTATCAAATCAGTAACTCTACGGAAAGTTAGCAGAACTTTGATAATCCTAAACCTGCTTACCCAAAATTCTAGTTTATCCGAACAGAATTAATTTCCAAAAATTTTTAATTAAATGATTAGCTGAAAAATATAAATATAATAAAATCAAAAAATGTCCTTTTTTAGCAAGTAAACAATAAACGTTTATTCACTTATATCAAACTAGAGCAATATTTCAAAGATCACATTTACATTTAGTGAATCCCCAATGGAAGTTCACTGTGACGTCCCAAGGATGTTCTTTTTCGATACATTTGGTCTGACAGTTCGTAGAATATTGGAGACGGTATTTCAGTACTTCCTTTGTTTTTGTTTTGTTTTTTTCTTTTAACATTTTTGTTTGGTTTCTAATGTCTCTTTCACAGGACAGGTATTCATGGATGCACTTTAAAAAATACATTAAAATCATTACTTTAAAATGATTTAGGAAAATTCAGTTTCATTCAGAAAATTAAGAATTCTTCTCTTCCCAAAAATTTAGGTTCAGGACAACTCCGTTTATGTTTAATAAAAATATCAACATTTTTTTTTTTTTTTTTGAAATTCTTGACCGCAAACGAAAAAACTTAGTTTCCAAGAATTTTCTCAAAAGAAAAAATACATTTTCGAAAAAAAGATTAGATTAAATTGACAAAAACTCTTCCTATCCTCTTAGAAAAACTTTCCATTTTCTTAATTTGTATTTCGAAATCAGCTGTTGCTATATGTAAAACAAGTGCGAAAGAAACTTGCATATTATTCGATTTTTAGCATTTTGTGGTGCCATCTAGTGGTAATTTAAATTTAAAAGAGGGGAAATGACAAGAATTGAAATTACCTTCATAATATATGTTTGCTTTATTTTAATTTGTTCTTGCTTTTCATGTACATACAAATTCTGAAAAACTCAAAAGAATAGAAAAAAATCAAACAAACGGCATTTTATTATCGCATTAATGTAAAAAGCTTAAATCTGTTAATGAATTTTATTTTCAAAATATTTTATGAAAGTACTTTAATTTTGACAAAAAACGCATCTTTGTAACAAACAAGCAATTTTTGCATTGAACAGTTAATATAAAAATAATAGGTAAGAGACATTATTTGCTATCAATAATAAGAGGCCATTCATTAGTTGCGTAAGGATGATTTTGGCAATTTTTGACCCCCCTCCACTCATGTAAGGGTACGTAAGATTTTTCAAACCCCTCCCCCTATTCTTACGTAAGATTCCACTTCGTTTTCAAAAAAAAAATAAATAAATAAATAAATAAAATAAAATAATGTTGATAATAACGAACTTTACATCACTGGAATCATTATTAAATTCACTATTATTAAATTAAACCTTTTTGTGTAAAAAATATTTACTTGAATGTTAGAATCTAGAATTAATGTATTTTCGGGTTTTTTTTCTTTTTGTATTTGATGCGATACCAATTTAAAATACAACATGCCATATGTAGTGCGATTCATTTATTATATTTTACACTACTCATTCTTTGTAAAACAAGTAAAAAATAGCGCTCATCCTAATGCGTTTTTTTTTAAATCTTACAGACGCAAATGAAATTGATCCCTGCCAAACCACTTGATCACGCAATTTCTAATGTAAAATATCAATTTGGAAAATATTACATAGGAATGGGTTGACAATCCCCCTCTCCCCCAAAGTAAGGGTATGTAGAGATTTTTTCAACCCCCCTCCCCCTCGGGATCCTTACGTAATTAATGAATGGCCCCTAAAACAATTTAATTATACTAATATACTTCTCTTTCCTTTTATTTCCCAGTTAGAGCAGTACTGTTGATTTCTTTAAAATTTCAGATCAGCTAAACTTCTTCCCAAAATAGTATCTAAGATTTAAAAAAAGGAAAGAAAACTTTAGATAACGAAACACTCAAATCATTATTTTCACTGGATGACATATTTTGAAATTATAGGACTTGGAAATTTCTTAAAGTGTCTTATATTTCCTTAGCGTAACTGTTATGTTTGTGTATGAATTAATGCTCAAAAAATGTAGAGAAGATTTTGTTCTACCTTACAATTTCTATTTTTCGAATTTCGTTAGCATAGACCGCTCTTCAAACATTACTTTTTTTCTACACTGTTTTTAAACGCATACTATTTTTAAATGTATACATTAAATTGAATTAACTTTCGATAATGTTCGTAGCGGTATGTCGAGAGAATAATTGAAAAACATAATATTAACTTTGTGGAAATTCGTTACTTTGTTTATTGTCAATAAAATATTTTAAATTTTGTTTGACTTTTATCTTTTAAAGGAAGTGCAATTTTAGCCATTTGTTAAAAGAATATTTCGTGGTAAATGTACCTTTTCAGAAACATATAAAAATACGTAAAAACAACACGTATAAAAATTGTTCTTTGACATTAATATCAATGGGCCGTATGTGTCTCAAAATAAAATAAAAAACAAACAACAAAAACAAAAGAAATTATACAAACTAAATTCTGCATTTTTCTGATTGTATTCCAGTTTATTGTTTCAAAAATAAAATAAATAATAACAAATTTTCAATAAAATTATGTTTAAAAAAAAATAAGTTATATTTTATACGAGTGGATTCTCGAGTAATCAGCCGTAGGAATCCAATGCCCCGTCATGTATGAATCCAGTAGTCGATCATTTCATTTGCATTAATGTTATGAGAAATAAGTAAAAGTAAATTAATTGTACCAACATTAAATGCAAAACTTGAACAGTGCTGTAGCTGGGGGGGGGGGGGTGCTATCCACAGAAGTATTTGTTTGTATTAACAACTTGTTGTATTCAACTTTGTTTGTATTAACAACTTATAAATTGTTGTTTTAAAACAATGCTTATGTTATGTAAATTAAGTCCAAACCACATTTTTTTTTTCTTTTTCGGTGAGATCCCCCAAACCGCTAGGTCAGTTCCCCCAAATATTATTTTACAACTAAAGCACTGCTTATTCCACATCAACAAGCCCAGCGGCTCAGTGGTAGTGCTTCGCGCTCCCACGCCACAGACCCGGGTTCTATTCCCGGGTTGAAGATGGTTGGCTCAGCCGTTCATCCCTTCAGTGAGTCGATAAACTGAGTACCAAACGCACTTGGGAACCAAACACTGGGGAGTTCCGCGTTAGGTTGACAACCTTACCGTAACATCTTCTCTTGCACCCCAGAGCCCATGGGCAGGAAAACTGAGTTGGGCGCAGTAGGCCTTGGCTCTCCCGGGCTGTAGTACTACAGGGTTTTTTATTCCACATCATTATAAAGTGAAACCTGTGTAAGTTGACCACTTGCAATTCACTACTATAGTAGTCAACTTAAACAAGTGACCAACTTACAGAGGTTTATTTATACGGTAAAGGCTAATTCCGTGCCTGATAAAAGCGGTCAACGTCACAGGTTTTACTGTACATATACATACTTTAAAAAATAATTGTCATAGTATTTACGAAAAAGTTTTTCATTCTTGAAATCGTAACAACTTTTATCGATTCTCTCAAGAACCCAATGAATTAAATAGTTTGACCCATAGGGAGACTTGACCCATGATGATTTTTTCCATGAAAAGGATATTTAGGGAAAATTTTAGTCATATTATTGGTTGACCAGTTACTTAACAGTATTTTGCAGGGACAAGCCATTTCAGAATTGTCAGTGGTTTTCAATAAATTCAGTGTTAAGTGATACTGCACCTTAAAAGTAAAGTTTGAAGATTTTTGGATTTTTTTAGATTTTAACCTCAAGTTTTGAGGGAAATAAACTTTAAAACTATGCATGCTTTAGTCACTTTTCTACCTATCTAGTGATATGCAGTAATTTAATGTAACTTTAATCTAAGTGGTTAAAAATTTAAAGTAGACAAAAGAAAGCTAACTCGGGAGCTTTGACCCAAGCTAAGTGGGGAGACTTGACCCAAAGACTAATTTGATATGTTTGTTAAATTTGATGTATTTTCAATGAATTTTTATTTTTGAATAGATAAAATATTGTCATTTAGGTCTAATGATTTTATTTTATTCATGCAATGACTCGAATATTGTGAATATGAATGCTTGTTTTTTTTTTTTTTTTTAAATGATTAACTATTATATATAATATTTTGGTCTGAAAAAAATGTTATTATTTGACAAATAACTAAAATACTAAATCTTTGAGCCCAATGATTTGTTACTTAGTAAAATGCCTAAAATAGAGCTCAGGTCTGATGTGATAAAGTTTTGAATTCAACTTCTACTCTCCTGCTGATATGGCGCAAGATTAATATTGATTTAAAAAAATATTTGTAACACTTCACCTAAAGAGTGATTATTTTGTATATTCGCTTCAAGTATCACTTATTTAAAAAAAACACCATTAAACTTGCGTTTTTGATTTCAATATCTATGAATTTTCCTGCTGATATGGAGTAAGATTAATTTTTAAAATATAAATATGTAACACTCCAACTAAGGAAAGAAAATTTCGTATATTCACTTCTAGTATCACTTATTAAACAAAAAACACCATCAGACCTGCGTTTTTTATTTCAATATCCATGATTCTTCTTACATTCATGAGGGGGGGGGGTCATGTCTCCCTGAGTGTTGGGTCAAGTCTCCCTAGCTCTTGGGACACTTGACCCATCTGCAGACCTAATGATGTTATTTTTTGTAACATTTTTACTTGGAATTATGCTATTATTTTTAGCCTTAATAATGTACAGAATCGCAAACTATTTATGTATATTTTTTTTTTCGTTCTAACTATTCTTTAAAAAAAAAGGAAAATGAAAAACCGAAAATTGGGTCAATTCTCCTTAGTTTCCCCTACCAATACTTGAAATCAAATTACCCTAATTCAATACCGCCTCTTGTATTTTGAAACTTTGGTAAAGCATAAAATTTAAGAATTTAGTATCATAAGTAATCGAAAGGATAAACACAGATTTGAAATTCAATGGAATACTTTGAGCTAACGTAATTGTACAAGTGATGCTTCTTATTTCCTTACTTCTGAAATATTAAATTATTTCCAACAACGGATCATTGGAAATCAAATCATTCTCTTTATAACAAGATTTTTCAAGAACGCGATTACGGTTGTCAGCTTTGATACTAAAAAGGTCAGTATTAATACCTTCACTATTGAAACATCGGCTGGATGAAACTGCATAAATGGCTTTAGAAATTCCTGAATGAATTAAAATCAATAGAAAGAATTATGACTACTTTCGAGAAAAAGTTTAGGCACAAAATTTAATCTTTTCCTTAAAAGGAATAATGTTAGAAAAGAAATTTGTACTCAACCCAGCAAAATTGTCATTTTATCTCAATTCAGAAGTCGGCCGACCTTGGTTCACTATTGGAAATGCAGAAAAAGCGAATACCTAATAGCCTGCCCATCCCTTTAAACACAACTTGGTACAAAGAGATCTTTATTTTTGCTTTGAAACATTAGAATATACACTCCTTTGAAATTGAAGCCTTAAACATTTACAATGGAACGAAACGGCAAACTAGATCTGAACGAGTGCTCTGCTTAAAATAAAATTATTTATTACTAATTCATGAAAATATATTCACAATTTACTGTTATTCGCAGATGAGGATTAACGATTGATACGTGAACGTGTGATTGCATCATATTTGATTTTAAGTTACATAAATATATATGATGTTTTATGCCATTGTGACTGGCTTCTGGAGACTGGCCAAGCACTGTTGTACTTACCCTACACTTTTGAAAATAATAACTACAACGCCTATTTCAATTGATGTTTTTGATCCTAATTCAGTTTTATTTTTAATTTTAACACTTTATTATTATACATAGAAAGGGACAGAGCCCCATGAAATTTGTTTAATTTACAATACGAACTTCGACATCTGCTGGCAAACTTGCAATCGCTTCAGGGAAAAGCACCGAATATGGGGTACCTTTTCTTTGTGTTACTTACAACTAACGTGATAAAGAAAAAAATAACAATATTTAGCTTAAAATGAAATTCGGGATGACAGGATTAGGACCGCTTGAGGGAGTTTAAACCCTTGAATCAAAAATTTCAACTATAAGTTTCACGTTTCTAAAAACCCGGAAAAGGTTTGTTTAGACAGCATGCATAACATTATGGGGTACCACGAAAATAATATTAGAAAACAACCGTTTGTATCGCCTGAATCATTTATATGTACTTTAAGCAAATGATGTTATTTTTAGTTCTCCAGCGCAGATTAAATGAGTTAATGTGAGGCATTTTTGATCCCGAACTGTTCTCCCCCTGAGAAGGATTTTGCACAGCAAAAACACAAAATACTATTTTCATCTTCGCTTTTGCTTCTAAACTCTTCCTTTTCTGAAGAAAAAGAAACTTGATTCGCCTTATATTCCGTATTTTGCACGGTACTGCCACTACCCCCATTTTGCGGGCTATGTCAACCTGATTTTCATTCTTTAAAACATGCATATATTTTACTGAAAATAAATAAGAACTGAACTTGTACCCACTGTGAATGTCGGAGAAATAATCTTAAGTTTCAACTTTAAGCTAATAAGAACGATGTAATTTGATTGGTGAAGGCACTAAAAAGTTTTCAGGCTGCATAACAAGCAAAACACTGTAAAACAATCCTGTGAACTGTTCAATCATAGC
Source organism: Uloborus diversus (assembly GCF_026930045.1). NCBI lineage: Eukaryota > Metazoa > Arthropoda > Arachnida > Araneae > Uloboridae > Uloborus > Uloborus diversus. The sequence goes on from NC_072735.1 coordinate 106,122,005, forward strand.
TCAGATCACCGTTTCTGATCATAAAACAAAGCATCAACTTTCAGTCAACTGCTTCCGACATTCTCCGTAAATATCAAATTAATGTATAAAACACATTATTTATTTATACAAATGACAGGCGTTTAATTCTTAAATTATTTGCCTTCTTGCTTCACAATGTTTTTGTACAACTCAATTAAAATCTTTAAGTGAAATGCACGAGTTTTGATGGGAGCCAGGAACCAGCAGCAATGTGACAGACTTTGCATTGCCCAGGGTGCACCATGAGGAGGCCTGTCACATTACACTCCATAAAAAAGCATTGGTACTCCGTTCACAGTACAGACATACTTGGTATCTTTCCCCCCTTTTTTTTAATACCACAGAATTTTTTTATATTATTCTCATTTTTATTGTTTTTTCGAGCTCATAGTTGAAATTCGACGATCTGGAGAGAGTTGTTTTTTTAAATAATATTAATACATCTCTCTTTGAGTGTTCACAAACATTTCATTTGTCCAGTCCTAGCTTTTTTCTTAGCTCCCTGCTTTTATTGCATCGCATACGCATTAAAATGTTGATAAAGAAAAGCAATGATTTCGTTATTTCTTCAGTTGCTACTTTAATTGTATGATTATTCGTAAATTAATTTATTCATTTTGCAATGGGAGCAGAACGACCTCAACCCTTCCTTCCAATTACCTTATTATTGCTGTACAGCGCGTGACCTTCGGTAGACTTACATAACTTTCTGAACATGATTGATAGGCGTCTTACAAGATGCGAATAATACTATGCACCCAAGTTGCAGAAGCAGCGCGACGCTGAGACGACTGTCGCAAACTTTCGAGGAAACTTTTAGACTATTCCTTAGTTAAAAAAGAAAAGGAAGAAGAAAAATTTCAATATGTAAAGAGAAATAATCTAAGCTTTCAACAAATGCATATTGTCTTTTTTTTTTTTTTTTTTGAAATCTAACCGATTGTTGTTTATTTATTTGAATGAAAAGGCAATTCAATTTTTACTGCCATTTCGAAGAAAATGGTTTCCTTATTGAAAAGTGCAATTTAAAATAAAATGTTTTGCCTCGCTTTTTACCGTGCTTCAAATAACAAAACACTGAAGACTGCCAAAGTTTTCTATTTTATTTTGAAATATGTTACACTACATCTTTTATGTTTCACGAATAGCATCATATTTTTAAGTATATTTTGGTGCTGATTTAAGTTGTATGATTAATTTAATGCCGGTTTGCAATAAAGACTTTTATTTATTTATTTATTTATTTTTTAATTTTTTAATTTTTATTTTTATTTATTTATTTATTTTTTTTTTTTTTTTTGCGAATGGGTTACACTGGCACATCTAACAGTAGTAATTATTTATTTGGTTAGGGGGCAAGCAAAAACAGTTCATTTTAAGTTATACTACTTCTGTAGCTGCTTTATATCTTTAATAACGTATTGAAATCTGCATTTTTCTCAGAAAAAAATATTTCTTTTATAAATTAAAGGAAAGTGATTAGAAGTAGTATCTGTGCAGATTCCTAGCAAACTTTCTTGAAATGTTCAGCTTAACGCACAATCACAAAAGCATCAAAACAACGTTTAAAATTTTCAAACATTAAAAAAATTTAAAAACGTGTTTCGTAGAAAAAAAAAGCCCATTTTTCAATGTAAAGACCATGATCATAAAACATCCGACAAAAATCAAATCCATTTTGTTGCATGTTTTGTTTTTGTCCTTTTGATCCACAAGTTTATTTCTTTACGGTGAAAAAGGATTCCTTCAAAACCTGAAACGCGTATCGGCAATTTTTCTAATTTGTTCATTTTCATCGATCGTAAATAGTTTTTTTTTTAATGGGTTTGGATTTCCAAATTTAGAAATTATAATGAAAGAAGATTTCCATGTGCAAGTAATAAATCTTATTTTAATCAAAAAGGTAAATAAATGCAATAAAAAACAAAAGAACAGTAAAAATAAAAATTTTAGCCCATGAATTGGTCCATTTGTCAAAAATACATTTCAATTTTATTTTCAAAGATACAACACAATTTTATTAAGACTGACATCTCTATTAATTTGAAGAGAAAAACACATTTGACAAGATGGTCACATTTTTCTTGTAGTCTAAAGCACTCATAAAAGAGCCTTTGTTGCCGACTTGTTTCATTGAAAAAGGAAAGGACCTTGTTTATGCCAGATAATTGATTCGATGCTTGAATGTGGCTGGCTCCCTGGGGGAAAAGTGAAAATTCTGTTCGCTTATTATGTGCGTATTTAGTTTCCGCCCACTCATTTTTCCTTGCTTCCTATTTTTAAAGGTTAGAAGGTCTCGAAGAATAACTTCAAATATAATTTCTAGAGTATGAAAGCTTCTTAGAATTGCGGGGGTGTTTGTGATCCGAAATTTTCGGAAATTCCGAAAACTTTGGGTTGCTCTTATCCAAAAACTTTGGGCTGACAACACATGCTAAGACAGAAAAAGTATTTTATAAAAAAGGCTTTTGAAATGATTTTTATAAGTGATTTCAGTGATTTTTGCATGCATATTTTAATAGATTTTACTGGGGGGGGGGGGCGAGTTTCCTCATAGTTTCAAAAAATTTCACACTGACTTCAAAAAATTTTACTTGAGTCACTTGCACCCCTGTAGAATTAAGAATTTGATCCCAGTCCGGAAAAATATTTTCGCAAACCAAGATTTAGGAAGAAGGAATAAGATAGTTGTTAATAACACTAGAAAACAACTAAGGTAAAACACCAGCAGTGGCCAGCGCTTTAGTAGTGGCCGCTTCAAGGTTTATAGCACACTAGTAGTGGCCACAGTATGAAGTATATTTTAAAACTCTTCCTTAATCATATCGTGATTTAAAAATGCCAGAATTTAACTTATTCAATTTTTTTCATCCATTTTCCCTCAAGCCTCAAATTTGGTCCATTAGCGGCCACTCCAAAATCTGAAAATTTCAAAAGTGGCCATCTGACATTCTCTCTCCAAAGAATTTACGTTACTTACTTTAAATTCAAATGACTGATGAATAAAATTAATTCAATAAGATAGTAACATTAAGTATTAACAAAAAAATCATATTATTATTGTTTATTTCTTTCTTCAAAGTATATCAGTAAATTTGAAGTGACCACTACTGAAGCACTGACCACTACTGATGTTTTACCTTAAATGAATTTCATAAATAATTTATAATATGAATTTTATGAATCAGTTCGCTTCAAGCAAATGATATTCTTTTTACTATATAACGAGCGCTGTCTATTTGACCTGCCTACTTGTCTATTTCTTTACAAATCTCGTATGCCTTAGTAACATATATAACGTCGACATAACAACAATAAATTAGTACATTAACAAAAGTTGAAGCCTTCCCTCATTCTTCCTTTTTTTCCATCGTCAAAGTTGAACAATTAATGACAAGATCTTATTTAGCTTGTTTTTCGCATTATGAGAAAAAATTGCAACTGTAGAATAAGTAGAGGAGTGTGAGGGCAAAATGATATAGTTAAGAAAACTATTTTTTTTTTTTTTTTGAAATTAACAAAAGGGAAGTTTATTTTCAAAAAAAAAACTTGCCTTGAAATATTTTTTATTTTTGGCAATATGAACTTTCAAAAAAGTGCAATTTTTTTCCCTTTTGTTGCATGAAACAAAGTGAAAAACAAAATGTTTTTCTAGTGAAATATTTTCTTTTGAGTTATTAAAAGTACTTTTCATCAAATGGCTAAATAATAAATAAATAAATAAATAAGTGAACTAATAAATGAAGGAATGAAAAAGAATAAATTAATGAATGAATACGCGAGTGATTGAATAGTAAGTTTATTTTCCCTGATCTTTGGAGTATTAATTTTTTGATTGGAATCTGTGGTGTAATCCACATTCATTCAGTTTCTTTTTGTTTCGATTTCCGGCGCCGATCGAGAGCTGTTGGCTGAATCCTTTCTCTGCGCGTGCTGGAAAGTTTATGATGACGTCATTGATTCGCATTTCTGAGGTCACTGAACTTTTAGCCAACCGCGAGAAAGTTTTGGGTTTTGAAATGATTTGTATTGGATAGGGAACCGCAATAAATCGGTTATTTGGATGATGTAATTTTTCTTCTAGAAGCTTCCATGAAATGTTGATAAAAAGGCCACGCAACGTTTTTTAGAGAGAGATCATATTTTTTGCTTGCATCGGAACGCCGTGTTGAAGAGCGAAGGGTTCTTGGCCTGATTCGCTCGGCCGAGTAGAGTATGGCTCCTAAGCGGTCCATTAGTTCGGTGTGCCTGTATTTGATGAGTGATTGTTTCACATTGTGTTTTACTGCTGTGCCTCGATGTTTCAATATGCTGTGACCACTTGTCTGTTCTGCCACTGTTTTGTGCGTTTGTGCTGACCATGCTTCCCGTTTGTAATGTGAGAAAGTGGGACAATAAATCGGTTATGTTTACGAACTCTCATGGATTATTCTTCGTTTGGACTTTCAGCTTTCCGTTACTCGGCATGAGAACTTCAGATGTACGTGAGTACCCTTCGTAAAATATTTCGGTCTCAGTTCATGTTTGTGATGCCAACTTTTCAATTGTATTATCTGCTTACATAATGTATGTTCATATCATTTCGGAGTTAGAGTTCTCCCATAACAATAAGATCGTATGATCAAGCTGTCAAATCAAACGATTAGTGAATTCACTTTGTCGCGGGGTGAATTCACCGTTCTTGGGTTTATGCTGAAATGTCTTTGTTTATTTAAACGCTCACCACTATACGGATTCACGGGCCGAACACAAGTTCTTTGAATGATTTTCTTAGCCTGTTCCCCGGCCTTCCCCACAACTACGCGACATATTTGGTGCGTGACCAGTCCCATCTTTGGCGTTGTGCCAGTTCTTTTTCTTGTGAAACCGAGCTCATAAAAAAAAATTAAATAAATTTGTAACACTTGATATTATGGGAATGAACTCTAACGCTCAGTGGAAATTGTTTGCTTGTACATCTACTGTTGAAAAATTGTTTCTTGTTGAAATATTTGTCAGTCTAAATCAAATGAAATTTTTGGTTGTGCATTAATTTTTCTTTGACCATGCCTGCTAAAAGAAAAACCCGTCAGGTTGACCCAACTTTGTCAGCCGTGTCCAACACTGTTGATAATGCTAGTGTGACACAAACCCCTCAAAATGCTGCATCTTGTAGAACTTACAGTTCTGGCAGATCCCCATTCATGCTCAATGTTGCTAATTTTAGTGGAGATCCCACTGAAACACAATATTTTGTAGAGCAGATTAAAGATATAATTAGTGTTAATTCGTGGTCTGAAAAAAAAGGTGTCTTGTACATTAAAAGTAAATTGTCAGGAACAGCACTTAAATATATTTTAGAGACACCAGATTTAAGGTATTCTGACTCAGTTACAAAAGTAACTGATGCATTGTTATCATTTTTTAAGCCGGTGGTTAATACTTATTCTATGAAGGACTTTCACTCCATTAACATGGAACAATCAGAGTCAATTTTGAATTTGGCTCATAGAATAAAATTAATTACCACTAGTGTTTTCAAAATTAAGAATCCTGAATTTCAAAATGAAATAATGTACCAAAAATTGTTGTCTACCATTCCGTCAGACTTTAGAGTCAAAATTCTAGAGCTTGACATCAAGTCATTTGACTTGGCTGTAAAAAAAATTGAGGAATTGCAAAAATTGAAAGATGATGTTAAATCCTATGAGAATCCTCAATTTTTTGATGAACATGTTTTGGCACTACAGGAAAAAATTGTTTCGCTAGAATTGCAACTGGATCAAAATAAAAGGGGTGTTCAGTCTAAAGCTAAACAAAATGATAGTTATCCAAAACAAAAATTGTTTGCTTCTCAGGAGCATTTGGACACTATTCCTAGTAATTCTGCTTGTGAATCTAAACAATTTGAAGTGTCGTCAAGACAATTTCCTCAAAACCGTCAATTCAGAAAACTGTTGTGCAGATTTTGTGGTAAAGCTGGTCATGTGCAAGAAAGATGTTTTGTGTATTTAAAACAAATGAACAACAGTGCTCGATTTCAAAATCGACGACTTAGGTCTAATATTTCTCGTGGTCGAAACAATTTTTTCAGCCAATCTCATAATTCAAATTTTGAGCCCTTGGGCCGTTCTGATTATTTTGAAAGACCTGTGTCGGGAAATTTTTCTAATACTGATAATCAATCGAATTCTAGAGCCATTAGATATAATTTCAGAAATGATAATTATCGTCAAAATCAGAGGTTTAATAACAGGTTCAGAAATCATCAGGTGAACTGTCTGAGTTTTTCGAGAATTATAAAAGATAAAATTCAATACAATGATATGGGTACACAGTATTCTCCCATTAAGTGTGTTAATGCTTCCCAAACATCTTTTGTGTATTCAAACAATGAATCTGACCCACAGGCATCAGAAAAAATTTTGTCTTTTCAAAATTGTGCACCAGTGGTAACCTCTGATAATCAAATTCAAAATAGAAGTCTGTTGGTACAAAACCCAGAGCCCAGATTTCACTTTCCTCATCCAGTTCACCATACTGCAGAGTTTTTGCCTAATTACAGTTATAATTTCTGTCCAAACAAAGACAAAAATGTTGTTAATCCTTGTCCAGGTGGTAATTCAAATGTTCGTATGGTACATGATGCAAAGGACATGAGTTCCTTGTGTACTGTAAATCAAAGCAATGTCATAAATGCCACACAAAATGCTAACATGAACTCTAATGATTTGTATCATAATTGTGGTGTTGATTTTCCTGTACCTCCTCCACCTGGTTTTCATAATTTTTCTGAAAATAATATGTCTTTTACACCTCATAATATTCTCTTTGTACCACAACCACCTATTTTCAATAACTCGGTGCCAAATTTTCATAATGTAAACCCTTCTGGCCAAAATAATTCTACTCGTGGTGGTAATGTGTCAGATATGACTCGCTCTAGTGGTCATACTTACTCGAGACCTGTTCAAAAATCCACCGGTGTCATTAAAATTGGCAAAACTCTTGCAACTCAAACTTCTCCTGTGAAAAATAAGTCATCATTGTCGGTTGAAGCTCAGGAATTTATTCCTGCAGCTCTGGTAAATGTACGATTACAAAGTTCACATCATGAGGACTTGTCAAATAAGTTGCCATTAGTCAAAGTTCAAATTTCTAATTTGTTTTTTCCTTTTTTAATTGATTCTGGAGCTAGTCTTAGCATTTTGAGTGATGATGTTGTCCAGAAAATTAAACAAATTGTCAAAATCAAAAATTTAGGAAGACGAATAACTGTATCCACTGTGAATTCCAGTGTAGATTTTATTTCATGTGTAGAATTCTCATTTAAAATTCAAAGTAATTTCTTTCGTCATTCTTTCTACACTATGAATATCAGAGATAATTCTCCATTTGTGGGAATTCTTGGTTATGATTTCTTAACTAAACATAACATGTATATTCTACCTAAAGAGAATGCATTATTTTATGACGGTAACAAATTTTCTTTGTTGAGGAGCCCTCATGAACTTGACAACAATGTGAACTTGTGTAATAATTGTAGTGCTTACACATCTCCCAGTTTGGAAGCAATGAATAGAGTTCAGGTTTTTTCTAAACAGTTTGTTGAACCAAAACAAACTGCTCTCATTAAAGTTTTTGCTCATGGGAAGTTAGACAACAAATCACATTTTTTGTTTACAATTTGTGATTCGGTTAATTCAGTTAAAATTGAAGAGTCGATAATTTCTATTGATGAGGATCCGAATGGGCAGCTGTGCAAGAAAAATTCTTTTTATCTATATGTTGAGAACAATTCTTCTCAGAAAGTTCATCTCAATAAAAACATGACTTTGGGGCATTTGAGTCAAATTGACCATATTCAGGAGATTGAGAATAAAAATAATGAGCATTCACTGAACTTTATTCAGGCATCTAATGAAGTTGTGCAACTCAGGGAAAAAGAATTTAACTTGGAAAATTTTAATTTGGCTCATTTAAAGGATAATCAACTGTCTGACATGCAAAATTTGTTGAAAGAAAATACACAGTGTTTTTCAAGTTCTTTGAACTCTCTCGGTCATTCAGACAGAATCAGAGTTGATTTTCAATTCACTCATGATTATCCAATTAAGGCGCTTCCTTTCCCCATACCTCAGAGTCTTCAAGAAGAAGCTAAAAATCAATTAAATCAGTTACAAGAGGCTAACGTGATTTCTAGGAATTTATCTAACTATGGTTGCCCCTGTCTCCTGGTGAAGAAAAAAGATGACGGATCAGGTGTACAAAAGTACAGATTGGCCTTAGACTTAAGACTTTTAAATGCCATAATTGTTCATTCATCTTACCCGCTTCCGAAGATCCATTCCCTGATCAACTCATTGTCAGAATACAAATATTTTTCAACTTTGGACTTACATGCTGCCTATCATCAAATTGATTTACCAGAAGAGTACCGAGACAAATTCTCCTTCACAACACCTTGGGGTACTTACGCTTTTCACAGAATTCCTTTTGGCGTGGCCAGTGGAGCGAGCATACAACAACATTATTCTGACACTGTTTGTGAACAAACAAACATGGATGGAATCTTTAGTTATCAAGATGATTTGATTGTAGCTTCAAGAACCTTTGATGAGATGAAGGTTAAGCTTCAGAAATTGTTTTCAGTCCTTAAAGACTTTAACTTGACTCTGTCACCGAAGAAATGTCATTTTTTCATGGACAAAATAGATTACCTGGGATTCCAGATTTCTCAACATAAAGTCTTGCCAATCTCGTCAAATATTGTGAAAATTACTTCCTTTCCTCCACCAAAAACAAAGAAGCAGCTGAAGCGTTTCATTGGTATTTGCTCATATTACAGAACACTCATATACAAATTTTCTGATTTGATTCATCCACTGAATCAGTTGACCCATCCTAAAGCAGTTTTTAAATGGACAGATGAAGTAAATGAATGTTTTCAAAAATTGCAAGAAGTGTTTTTCAAGAATCCATATATTGTTCAACCGAATTGGAATGAGAAATTCTATGTGAACACAGATGCAAGTGGACTGGCAATAAGTGGTGTGCTCTTGCAAAAGAGGGATGGTTTGTTTATCCCAATTTCTTTCTTTTCGAAATTGCTTTCTCCAGCTGAAACAAAGTATCCTGCTATAAAGCTAGAATTGATGGCAATTGTGAAGACTCTCGAAGCATTCAAGTCATACATATTTAATCGCCACATCTTTTTATTATGTGATGCCAAAAGTCTGAAATTTTACAGTAAAAACTCGTCTCCTGCATCTTTAACTACTCGGTGGCTAATGACTTTATCTGAATACAATTATTCCTTCTTACATTTGGCTGGAGAAAAAAATTTATTTGCTGACATGCTCTCTCGCACAGACCTTACAAATCATCAAGTTGATATAGTATCAGATCCTTCTTTGTTACGTGATAATCGAATTAACCCTGTGGTTGACACAACTTTCGATAAGGGGGAAGTTTTACCGGAAATTGTTGAAGTGTATGAGGATAATACTGGGAATTGTGTAAACACTGATGGTTCTGATCAAAATGTTAATTTTGTTGATAATGTACAGAATTCTGGTACACTTTTACAACATTGTGTTAATGTGTTGAGCTTAATTGATGTTGGAGAAAAGGAGAAAGATCCTTTGTTGCAAGTAACTCAGTCGACAATTTTAAAAGAGCAATTAAAAGATCCTAAATTATCTGTCATTTATAATAATATTCTTAATAGAGTTGCTCTTGAGAAACATAACAAATTTTGTATCCATCCTGAAACTTTGGTTTTAATGATGTGCAAAAGTAATTCATCTAATGATGATCAGGAAAATTTGAAAATTGTCATTCCTGATTCTTTAAAAGCTAAAGTTTTAAGTATTGCTCATCATTCACATCTTGGCATAAATAAGACTTATGCATTTCTAACTAAAAATGTTTATTGGGAGAGAATGTATGTTGACTGCTTAAATTACTGTGCTAGTTGTACCAAGTGCATTCAGGCTAAGCCTCATCGTATAAACAAAGCACCCTTTCAGGAAACCTTTTCACCTGTTAAATGCAATCAACTAGTGACACTCGACATCGTTGGACCCCTCGGCAATAACAAATATATCTTAACTGTCATTGATGCCTTTTCGAGACACTTAGAGTTGTATATTTTGAATAATATAACTGCTGTGTCAGTTGCTAAGTCTTTCTTTAAATACGTCACTTTGTTTGGTAGACCTGAATTAGTTTTGACAGATCTTGGTCGTCAGTTCAATTGTGAACTATTTGCTAAATTTAATCAGCTTTTTAATATTCAGTTAAGGCACACTACGTCGGCTAATGCCCAAGCTAACACTCTGAGTGAGAGAGTGAATCTATCCATTAAAACTTCGATTAAAGCTTTGCTAGCATCAGGTCTTGATTTTGATTATGCTGTTGATGTTCATAAAGCCTGTTATAACGCGTCCACACATTCAACTACTGAATTCTCTCCTAATTTAGTTCATTTCGGTCGAGAATTATCATTAATTACAGACATTGTTAATTTTAATATTAATCCATCTTTGGATTCGGCTTTTGAATTGCACAAACTTTTAGAGCAATTGCAATTTGTTTATCGGGAGGTTTACCAGAATTCTGTAAGTAAGAAGTTGGCACAAAATGAGACCCAAAATTCCAATTGTAAATCTCGAAAGATCAATGCAGGCGACTGGCTGTATCTTAAGTCGAAAAATAAGTTTCGTCCATCCTTTAGTGGACCTTTCTTTTGTAAACGTATTGTATCTCCTGTTCTTGTGCTCATTCAAGAACTGAATAATAAAGCGGCACCTCTGAAAAAGATACACATCAACCGATTGATCAAGGTCCAGAAACGTCTTCCTTATCTTCAAGAAAATCAGTTGCCAAACGATGATGTTGTTCAGCGTCCTGATTCGCCTCAACCGTATCAACTCCCTGTTCCTGATGAGCCTGTTGACATACCCGTGTTGCGACCACCTTCACCTGAAGTGAGTGTCGATCGACTGGATGCTGAGCCGCCTGTTCTGTCGCCCCATCAGAGTCCGAATGCTGATGCTGTGCCCTCTGCTTGCCTTTCCCGAGATGCCAGTCCCTGTGGTGATGCTCCAGTGTCTCCCAGCCCTCGAGCTTCAATTCCTGATCCAGACATGAGATGTCCTTATCCGTTAAGAAACCGCCGTTAGTGCCTCTTCTTGTGTCCATGCGTGCTACTGCCTTGATGAGATCTGCTGCCTGCCTGATGTTTTGGCTGACCTGCCCTTCAGATGTGATCGCCTGCTCCCAATGATGTGTGACCGTGTCTGAACCAGCTGCTGATGAGCCTTTGGGTGTCCTCCTGTCACCTGATGTTGTGCCATGCCTGTTGACGTCCTCATGTGGTAGCTGACGACATTCTTTTGGTGTAACACTCTCACGAACTTTTTTTCTTTTTCAGCAAGAACTTTTAAATTCAAAATTCAAGATTGACAAAAAAAAATGAAGAAAATTTGGACTGGTCTCCTGAAAAATTCAAGTAAAATTTTTGTTCTTCTGGAACTTCCTTCAATTTACTCTCATGGTCAAGTTTTTGTAAAAAATTTTTTTGGTCAAAATTTATTCTTTTGCATTGCAGTACTTTCTTGGTAGGTTTGGAGTTCCATGTGCATGATGAGTTGACCTATGCTGTGGCGGAAAATTCATTTTGGCTGCTTGTTGAAATTGTAAAAAATTTTTTTTTATGTAATTCATGGTTAGGATAACTCTTTACACAAACAAATATTGGTTAGGGAAAATATTTTTTTTGTTTCAGTTTGTTTTCTTTTAACAAAGAAAAAAAAGTATCAAGGTGTTTTTTTTGAAAAACACAAAATTTTTCCTTTTGATTTTGAAAGTTGTTTTGTCCCATTTTAAATGTTTTTCAGAAGTTAGTTTGTTGCTTTCAGTACAAAGAGTACCTCTTCTTGTGATGCAAATAGTATGCGGGCTGGATGAGATCATTTCTGATCATTTCGTCATGCATGGTTGGACTGCTGTGCAGCCTCAGAATCGTCTCGAGAGGTCAAAATTGTCAATGCAAATGCAGTTTTCGATTGTGCATGCCGTTGTGTTTGGTTTTGGTTTTCTTGAAAGCTCTGCTTGTCCATCGCGGCCGTACATTTTCTTTTAATTTTGTGAGTCCGTTTTTTTCATTGGAACCGGCACTTGTCCCCGCATCTCAAGAATTGTTCTTTCTGCTTTGTGCAGCTTTCACCAACGTCTTCTGATTTGTTTTTTTTTTTTTGACAAAGAAATTTTTTTTTGTTTCATTTTTTGATCATTTGTTTTTCATTGAAAAATTTCATTTGTTTTTGATTGTTGTTTCTTGTGTCAGGATAGTGTGTGGAGCATTATGAAATTTGACAGCCATGTGGGGTTATATATATAACGAGTGATTGAATTGATTTCAAGTGCTGTATATGCTGTTCTTGATGCATTGATGTAAATATTTGACTTGTGTATTGTCACTTTTGTTTGCCCTTTTTGCAGGTTGACTGGTTGAAATGATTTGCTGAGTGTGAAAGGTTCATTTGATGGTACTTCTTGGTTGGGTTGAGCCCTGTTGAAATTGGTGCACCTACCTAATGATGTTGCTTTCCTTCCTTTTTCCCCATTTTGGTGTTGTAGAGGTACATTTTTGGCTATCTAAATTTGTTCAGATCTGATGCCTTTTTTATTTCGACCTCAAAATTTCACAGATTTGGAAAAAAAATTTTTTTGTACAAAATTGATTTGTGAAGTGAAGAAAAAAATCTTCCTTCGTGCCTCATTCAAAATTGTAACCTTCTTGGAGTATCAATTGAATGATGTGTGAAAACTTGAAATGAATGATTTGAATGATGGGCATTCTGCGTACACATGTATATTTGCTTTGTTTGTTTGTGAAATTCCATGTTTTTTTTTGAAGTGAATTTAGAGCATGCAAATTTTTTTTTGTGATATAATTGAATAATTAACATCTCTGATCAGAGTTAATGGTGTAAATGTTTTTTTTCTTTTGGTTGAAGTAAGGCTGTTGATGCAGTGTGTGCACACATTTTGATTTTGAGATCCACTAGTGGTTGTAAATATTGCAGAATTGAAATATGGCCATTTTGTATATTTTGTTTTGACTGGAATGAAGAGTTTTGTGCATTTCTCAAGTGAAAATTTTTTTTTTGATTTTGATTGAAAGTTTGATGCACCCATGTTCTGTGTTAGCTGAAACACTGTATGTATAAAGTGAATTGCATTTGAATTATTTTGATTGCATGATGTGTAAATATTTTGAAATAATTTCAAGAAAATTTTTGAAATGGAAGCAAGGTTTTTTTTTTTGGAAATAAGTTTTGAATTTGATATTGTGAAACGACATGTCAAAAATTTAATGCATCAAATTTTTGTTGTTTAATGCCAGTTTGAAAAATGTTGTACATATGGAGATGAACGAAAGTGATTTTTTTTTATTTGGATACAATTGAGAGGCTTTGCAAAATTTTTTCTGGCCTTTTTGTGGAACCTTTGAAAACGAAATTTTTTTTTACACTTTGAAATTGTTTGGCCATGTTGCTCTCTGTTTGTTGGTATGGCATTTTGAAAATTTGTATGGTTGGCCATGCTTCATGCCATTGTACATATTTGATGTAAAAAGAAAATTTGTGGCAACTTTGAAATTTGATGAGTTTCGTTTACTGATGCTCTCTTGGGAAATTTTCAGGCTCAATTGGAATTAGTGAAGTTTGAGGCTGTTTTTGCCATGTTGCAAAATTTTTTGAAAATCTGAGCCTTTGTAAATAGTTGTTTCCCAATGATTGTCCCTTTTTGTGTGGCACATTTTTTTTTAGAATTTGAACATTTTGGGTTATGATGACTCTGATGCACATTAATTTTTTTTTTTGATCTCCATCTTCAGGCAAAATTTTTTTTTCACACCTGCTCTCAAAGGCAACTTTACAGCGTCTGCTGTGTGCCTGTGTCTATTTGTACTGGTTGTACTTGACGTTTTTTTTGGCTGCCCGGAATTTTTTTTTTTTTTTTTCAAAACTTTGTCAAGGGGGGGAAATGTGGTGTAATCCACATTCATTCAGTTTCTTTTTGTTTCGATTTCCGGCGCCGATCGAGAGCTGTTGGCTGAATCCTTTCTCTGCGCGTGCTGGAAAGTTTATGATGACGTCATTGATTCGCATTTCTGAGGTCACTGAACTTTTAGCCAACCGCGAGAAAGTTTTGGGTTTTGAAATGATTTGTATTGGATAGGGAACCGCAATAAATCGGTTATTTGGATGATGTAATTTTTCTTCTAGAAGCTTCCATGAAATGTTGATAAAAAGGCCACGCAACGTTTTTTAGAGAGAGATCATATTTTTTGCTTGCATCGGAACGCCGTGTTGAAGAGCGAAGGGTTCTTGGCCTGATTCGCTCGGCCGAGTAGAGTATGGCTCCTAAGCGGTCCATTAGTTCGGTGTGCCTGTATTTGATGAGTGATTGTTTCACATTGTGTTTTACTGCTGTGCCTCGATGTTTCAATATGCTGTGACCACTTGTCTGTTCTGCCACTGTTTTGTGCGTTTGTGCTGACCATGCTTCCCGTTTGTAATGTGAGAAAGTGGGACAATAAATCGGTTATGTTTACGAACTCTCATGGATTATTCTTCGTTTGGACTTTCAGCTTTCCGTTACTCGGCATGAGAACTTCAGATGTACGTGAGTACCCTTCGTAAAATATTTCGGTCTCAGTTCATGTTTGTGATGCCAACTTTTCAATTGTATTATCTGCTTACATAATGTATGTTCATATCATTTCGGAGTTAGAGTTCTCCCATAACAATAAGATCGTATGATCAAGCTGTCAAATCAAACGATTAGTGAATTCACTTTGTCGCGGGGTGAATTCACCGTTCTTGGGTTTATGCTGAAATGTCTTTGTTTATTTAAACGCTCACCACTATACGGATTCACGGGCCGAACACAAGTTCTTTGAATGATTTTCTTAGCCTGTTCCCCGGCCTTCCCCACAACTACGCGACAGAATCATATGTATGTTTAAGAACTTAATTTCAAAATTCATAGATAGACGGCGCTGCAACTGAGAAAATACTTTACTATTTTACCTTTTCTTGCTACTTCATCCCATATTCCTGTATTCTGTACTATATTTTCTTGACGTGTCTTCATTTTCCTGTAATACATTGATAGCTAAGATTTAGCAATAATAAAAAAAAGAGTTAAAATTTTAATATTTTATTGCAATTTTATTTTATTTATTTATTTATTTATTTATTTATTTATTTATTTTTGTACTGCACAAACAAGCGAAGAAAGATTTCAGTTCAAAATGGCCTGTTTATTCAAAATGTTTGAAAAATAACCCTAATCGGACTAATCACTCACGTAAGGGAAGGAAAATTCACTTAGACTAAAGTCAACTTTCCTACAGCATGTTATACATCTCGAGAAAGGATGAATGGGAGCTATCGGAGGAAAAGTTTGGAATCTTCTTCCTGCTCGGTTGTGACGCTTGCTTTTTCTAAACACAGGTCGGCAGGGACGCAGTTATTTATATCTATGGCACGAGAGTCAAATCTACAAGACGCTTCTCTGTTTTATCCAAAGCAACGATCTACAATACAAAACAATCCAAGCACACTTTGCCAAGAACCCGATTGAAGGATCTAGCAGTTGGTGTCTTGACAGTTATGTTCATATTTTCCTAGCGGTTTTGAGCAGCCAAGATTGCTTTTTGACATCGCTTTTTTGTAGCTTGACGTTTCACAATCTAGTTCCTATGTGCTTGGTAGGTAGTGAGTCACGTGATCTATTATTAAATATGCGTTTATTTTTTCAATACGATAAATCTTTTCGTGTCTTATTTGTTTTATTTTTTGTATCAGACGGTAATTTTTTTCGCATCTGCCTGATTATTATTTTATTATTATTATTGTTATTATTTTTACGACAATTTCTATCGGATTGGATATTCTGATACTGGTTATCAAAGGGGTTCCCAAAATGGCTACCGTGGCACTCTGAGGGTACTGCAGAGAGAAGCGAGCGCTGCCGCGATGGGTCTACGGTAAATACTTATATCTTTTTATAAAGATAAATAACTGAACATTAAGGTGGAGTGAAAAAAAAATCTTGAATTTCGAAACGCCTGAGGTCTCCAAAGTTGTCTTTTAGCGTTGATTGGTTATCTTAAAAATCGTAGCCTTTTAGTGTGACATCTTTAAGTTTCAAAATCGCCACTAAAAGGTCCAAAAGGGCAAAAAAAGACTTTTTTTTTAACTTTCTTTACGAAATTTAAAAATATAATTTTGTAAATACTTGGAGGTATAAATGTTAACTCTATCTAACATTAATATCTAATAGAAGTTTAAGTTTCATACAGTAATTGTTAGAAAATCGACTTTTTTCTTCCATTTTCACACGATCTTGAAAAACAAAAATTGGCTAAGTGCGTACAATATAAACATGTTTAACCCAGAATCTAAACTTGTTAGTTATGTATTTAATGTCTTATTTAGATCATTTATTAAATTGCATTTAAGAACTTTTGCTATATATGTAATTATTGTAATTTTTTTTATATATACGACAATGGTACAATCCCACAAACAAACACCCAACAAGAAAAAGTAATTTTTACCGGTGAAAAGTTTTCAATTATAAAATTCCGTGAACGTTTTTTACCGATTTTTTTTTATGCGAGTCAAAATTAATTTTACTGAGCAAGCGAAAAAAACGGTCTTCTTTTTGGGGTGGAGGGAAAATATTTTTTTTCAAATTCGAAACGAACAAGTGGTTTTCGTCACAAGTGATAAAGAGAAAAACACATTTTTCACAACTCATGTTGAATAGCATTATACTCTAATAACCCCTCTCAAAATAATACAAAGGATATGTAACAGTTCCGTGCAGAGAAGTTCAAATTTTTCATAATAATATTGATTATTTCTTAACATCTATTAGCAGCCATTTGACAGTTTTATTGTTATTGGTTGCGATAGTATCAACATCAATTCTGGTGTGACAGGAGGTGTCATTTGTCGTCTACATTTAACGTTTAACAAACCCTTGCAGTGGTTCAATTTGTCTGTTGTATGCAAATGAACTTCCATTGATACAGACATTTACGAGTAAAACAACATTTTGAACGGACAAACGAAAAGACCCGCAAGTTTTTTTAGTAATTGTCAGAAAATCTATCAAAGCCAGCGAAAATGTACCAATGGTGAGGTTCAAAAATATATTTTTAGAGAATATCTAACTGGAATAGGTCTTAGCTCACATCAAGAATATATTCGTATGAAATTTGTCAAGATGTTTCATCTGGAGATTGCTTAAGTGATCTAAAAAACCTCGTGTCTTTTAAAGTTATACATTTTTTTCAGAGATTCAGAGTAAAAATATGGTTACGCTGTATACATATATACGTCATGAATGTCTACATTCCTGTCCAGCTTTTCATGAAAACGCTCTTCTTGTCTAGAAGATGTCCCTCATATCTATAGAATAATCGCATTCCCCAAATACTGGCGAAACAACTTGAGAAAGATGGTGGACGATGGAATTCCACGGAATTCTGTTTTTGGTCATTTATATAACTTATTATCAATATTGGTTGATAAACGAAGACACATTCGAGTTCTAGCACACCGTATACTTTCATAGATAAGGCACCAGGAAGAAAACATTTAGCTATAATGCTTTAGACAGTTCAAAATGCTTAAGTTAAACTTTAACTGTCGATTTAACACTGCACTCATAAGCTGGTAAATAGAAACATATAGGCCTCCACTTAAAAATAAGGACCTACATTTCCATCAAATCTTATTTACAATAATCGCTTCAAAGTGTATTTCAGACATTCAGACATACCCATGTGACAGCCAAACCAGTGAAACGTCGAAGCAAATTAGTAGGTTCGAAGGTGCAACATATGCAAATGGGTTTTAATAATTTAGATATGTTTAGGAACATGGAACAATACTCTAACCTTATGAAGTCTTTTAAACAAATTTAATGCTAGATAATAATTTATTATTCATAATTTATAATTAATTATTCACGATTTAATTCACTACTATGAGAAAAAAAAATTTTTTTTGTTTTCTGGTGCAAAATTGCTTTAAGTATAGGGTTGTTTCCTGAATCATGAAGACTTTCCCATAGTACAACAGGATGTGTCCCAAGGTACAATAGGATGTTGTACCTTAGGACAGCTTGGAACTTTTACTTTAAATGGCTGGCAATATTTTATTTTCAAACTGTCTGAATTTTTAAAAAATGTATTGCATTGAAGTATGCTGGAGTATTTTAATGTGACTTTTATATTTTAAATTTGATTCAAATAATTGACTTTAAAAATTAAAATATGAATAGTGTCCCAAGGTGCAACACTCTCCCCGATAGCTTGACTTCCAGGAGATGGCGGAAATGGACCACTTCATTTAGGCTTTAACTATAGTTCTGGTGATCAACTTCCAGTTTAAGAAAACAAAGTGACCAGTTTAAGAAACCTCTCCAGTTTCATTTGTGTGAAAACGAAATTTTTATTTTCGAGTTGCTCTAGAGCCGGAAAGCTCTGATTGGTGATTACGAAGTTACCGAAAAATAAATTAAAAATCAGTTACTATCTTCGAGTTGCACATTAAAAGCTGAATAATATTATCGGATAAGCAGTGGCGTGCACAGAAATTTTGGGCCCCGTCACAATTGATATTTATGGCCCCCCTTCATATTGTTTACCCCTACCTCCCAATATATATTCCACCAATCTCGGGTCCCCTTCAGGCTCGGGCTTGGGACAACAAGTGTCCCTTCTCCACCCCCACCCCCTGTTTATGCCCCTGCAAAAAAGTAATAGTTTAATCGCTTTTGTGACTTCTTTCGCTGAGGTGGGTTTTTCACTTTTTCATTTTGATTTTTGCTGCTAGACGACAAAACGTCGTAAACGGCTACTGAATGATAAAAATAAATGTTTAGTACAAAGCAGGGTTGGCAAAAACCCGGGTTTTTTTAAAAAAGCCCATGGACCCAGGGTTTTTTGGGTTTTTTTAAATAAAACCCAAAAAAACCCAACTAAAGCTTGGTTTTTTTAAAAGAAATGTGGGTTTTTTTGTCTTTTTTTAGAAAAATGTGGGGTACTTGTAGCATATTGTAGCGTAAGTATATGAACAAAGCACAAGAATTGTCTTGGGGTAAAAAAAGCTGGAAAACGAGTTAAAATTCAGCGCTTTCTGAAGAAGAGTATGAAAGACGACGAAACCCAAGAATGGTGAAGTTTCAGATTTTTTAGTTTCCATGATTACCAACAGTTAAGGCGAAATTACTTCTTGAGTGATAAAATCTATTGTTCGTTTTTAATTACTACTATTTTTTTTTTTTTTTTTTTTGCATTTTACTTTATTGTATTTCATTTTTTTATGCAAAACTACTGTAGAACCTCAAGTAGTTTAAATCCCTATTTACTGAATTCCAGCTTAATCAAGACATTTCTTTGAATTTTATGTTGCCTGTTTTTCTATTTCTGTGTACAGATTAAGAAATATTAAACTTTTTTGTAAGATAATGAAAATACTGTACATCCTATTCTGTTTTCTGTCCGACCATTTGTAAAACCTGTTAATTTCTAAAAAAAATATAACTTGTTAATTCGAAATTTGTGACGTGTCGGGTTGCAGAAAATAATTCACATGAAAGCCTTTTAGCTGGAGTCGTTTCCTCTGTACAATCTACAAATATTGAGAAAACCAGACGTGACAGGACTTAGTCAAGATAATTTGAGTTATTTATTGACCAGTTAAAGATAAAAGTTAAATATATATTTTTTAAATCTTTGAAGTATTTTTAATGCCGTTAAGAGTTAAGAAATACTATTAAAGTTCAAAATTCATTTTTTATGTCCAATTGTCTGTGGTGAAGAACAAATAAATAGAAGTTTAAATTGTAAAAGTATTTAAATTAATTACTTTTTTAAAAAACTTCTCAAAAAATTAAAAAAAACCCAAAAGTGGGCTAAATAATGGGTTTTTTTTAAATGGGTTTTTTCAAAAAAACCCATTGGGTCCAACCCAATTGGGTCCAATCCGGCCAACCCTGGTACAAAGGGAAGTGTAATTAGAGAACACTCCAGAGAGAGTACCTAACAATCACAAACTTTCGTTGAGCTTTTGTAAAATAATTTTCGTGAATTTTAAACGCAACAGCTTAAATTTTTAATGCATCATGGTTTTTATAGTTAAAATGCGGATCAAATAAAGTCATCAATTATTTTTTAAACAAGTTCTTTACCGGAATAATAGTCAAATTAACGTCATGTGGTGCATAAATAATTGCTAAAAATGTGTTTTAATTTTACGAAAAAGGTTGAAAAATAGCACTTTCCATTTCATCGACTCGGGGAATACAAATCAAATTCTCCAAGCAATTTTTCTTAATCACAAAAAAACGGTGAAAGTTTTCAAATTCTTCGAATTTTCAGGCCTGTTACACGATTGGAAGATACTATCCAATTTCAACTATTCCATTTTCCTTTTTTATTCTTTCACCAATAGCAACTTTTCCGTATAACATTAAATTGCATCGAAGCAAAATTGTAAAGAAATAACAAATAAACGATGATCTTCCTCATTTTTTCGAATTTTCAGACTCGTTCCAATTACAATGTTAATACATTTTTCGATAACAATACATTTTTTTTTTGGTACTTTAAGTATTCCCCAATCACAAATTTTCTGCGCTATAATGACTCGAAAAAAAAAAAAGACTTGTGTTTTTATTGAAATTATTATCATTATCATTATTTTGCAACTTACTGTATGGAAATGTAACGGAAAAAAGATGTTTTTAAAGTTTTGTGACCTTGCATTCTCTCCTCCAGATAGTCTACAAATGCGAAGTCACTGCTGCAACTATTTTTACTTGTATATGGAAGGTAGCGAAAAACTTTAATTTATGAATTTCACCTTCCCTGCTATTTTTTGGAAGCACACAAGCGTAAAAGGCAACATAATTACATTCGCTAATAAATAATAATTGCTGTAAAAGCGCTTGTGGCGCGATGTTTTAATGTTCACGATTTTTACAAGCCAGTTGTTATCGCAAATATTTAAGCCTCACGAAATATTTCAAACATGTATTTTTTTTTCTACTTTCAGTTCTGTTCATATGCCATTCGTGAGATTTTCAGCACAGGAAGTACCCGATATCTAAATTTTCATGAAAATTACCGCTCGCGAAAATAATGCTTTTACAGTGCGTAAAATATTTCATACCCAGTTACTCTCAGCTAGTATAATATTGGACACAATGCACAAAACTTTATGCCTCAATTCAACAATTCATCCAGAAGAATGAAACATTGAAAATATGTTTTCCCTTGTACCAAATGGCCATTCTTAACATTGTACGTAACCCAAACATGTCAAAAGCAACACACCTTAATCTTTTCTCTCATTCATAGAGTTGATAAACCTAATATCCCTCGTGACCTGCATACAAAATACAATATTAGAACCGAACTCTTTCATTGCCAAATGCTCCGTTTTAAGTGACAATATTTTTTTTTTTACGATCATCAATTTTCGATCCAACATCTATGACTATTTTTTTCAAGTATGAAAGGTGTGGTGAATTACTTACAAATTTAGGCAATTCTAGTTGCGTGACGAAGTAAATAATGTTGCTTGATGCTCAATGATGTTTAGCCAGTGGCTTTCTTTTTCTTTTCGTGGAACCTCCCGGTGTCATAGGTGATTAGTGTCATCCATATGGTAATCGATGAAGTAAATTATATTCAGCGATTATGCCATTTGCTCAGAAAACCAGAATCTTTCTAGAACAACAGATATAGTGGCCTTGAATAATCAATATATGTATGTATTGACCTTGAATAAACTGTATATAGCGACCTTAAATAAATATCTTTTGTTCATACACTTCTTACGTGCAGTGGGATTGTCGATTTGTGTAATAACATGTGTTGCTTCGGCAAGAATTCAGTAGGAAGTCCAGGAAATTTTACCGCAGACTCTGAGACTGTGTAATGTCACTTTCAATCCCTTCTTCTTTTTCTCTCAGCATTCTTTTCAATGTAAATTGTTAATGACTGATACCTTTTCCTGAAAGTCTCAAAATATGGCTTTTAAATCGTAGATTCCCGGTACGCCATCTTTACTCAGAGGGATGTTGCGCGTACCATAGCGTTTGTCATACTTTTTTGCGCTGTTTTCATTCAAAACGGATAAAAATAATTCAATCTCAGATATACTTACTACATTGTGAATGTACACTTTTCGGTTATGCAATAGCGTAGAAGCACAAATTTAATGTTAATTTATGATCCATGAAAATAAAAATAGTAACTGTTAGTAACGTAATCAAAATCAGTAACAGACTTAGTTTTCTACGAAAACTAATAAGGAAAGAATTGAGTAAGAGTGTGACGCCACAAATTTTATTTTCGCATCAGGAACAAGCAAAAAAATGTGTATGCATCCTTTTGAATTTCTCTTATAAGTTAACATTAATAAAAATATAAAAAGCAATTTTAAATTCCAGGCTTTGATAAGAGCAATGACTGTCGTTTCTGTCTTTGCAGTTGAGTCACTGAGCGATTAGCATAATTTTTTTGATCTACACTATAAGCGTTTGAAAAAAACTTTTGCTTATTTGTTTGGATGGATTTATACTGCTATGACGTCGTAATCAAGTATGCCATCGGACTTGTAACGCTTTTTCTAGCTCTTCTTGAATTGCTTTATTACAGAAACAACAAACTACCAACTTTCTCGATGAGAATTTGCAATAACAACCTAACTACGTAAATCATAGCAGCAAAATTTAAATCTCAAAGAAAAAAGAAAAAGTATTACATTTTTGATTTACTTGTCACTAGCTGCGTTGCCCGGCGTTGCACGATCTACCTCAAAAAAAAAGGGGGAGGGGAATTTCCCGTCTATGTGTCGAAAAGAGCAACTTTCTGACTCAAGCTTTAAATTTAGACCACTTTGTGTTAATGAATTATGTTCTGAAAATTTCAGAAACCTATTTAAATACTAAAATTAAAAACAAATCTAAGACTTAAGTACATCAACTTAACAGAATTTTGCCAATCTATTGTGTTCCACAAAACCTATTCGCAACTCCAACGAACTATAGGGGCACTGCAGTCACTGACTAATTGCGAACGAAAAAACTAAAACAAACGCATGTGGTAACGAAGAAAATGGTAATAAGTCTAGTAAATTTTGGTCGTATGCATGATTTTTTCGCTTTATTCTTTTTAAATTAATTTTCAAAGTCTTGTGGATATTCTGGCCCACGTAGAAAGAAATGAGAATTCAAGAAGCATTACTAAACGTCAAAGATTAATTCAAACTACGTAGTTCGTAGTTCTAAACAGCTATTTCCACGATGTTGAATTCGATATTTATCGATTCTTGATAAAACTAAATAATAATTGTGGCATGACAAGAATAACAATTAATGCTAGAAAATTCAATATGACATTACAAATAATTATCGAAAAAAGATTATACTTTTTTGCCTTGCTTGGCTAGCGCTTATTGTTTTGCATTTGTAGCTGAGTTATTTCTCTCGAATTCCCGAATCGGTTATTTTTCTGTTTCGATTTTTCTAATTTCTGAGCTACGATTTAATTGTGTCATGTTATGAGAATCATCAACAAAATTCTCACGGATATATGGTGGTAGTTTTCTTTTCAGTTGATTGACCATTATTTCTTTTTACTTATCGAATTCTGTAATCTTACTACCATTTTATTCCACTCATGATAAAAATTAAAAATGGTTTAACTGAAAACGCGAAATCTCGCCAAGGCTACTTTGCTCGCACAATACTAAAACTATAACCCTAAACAAATTTGGCGCAACCTTTCAGCTGAGAATAAAAGCAACAAAATAAATTCTTTCTCGGTTAAACATTTTTCATTTCGTTCTACGATAATATATTCACGAAAAAATTTTGCATACTGTCTATTCCAACTAAATGCTGCTGTAAAATATGGTTTGTTAAATTAATTTAAGATTAAAAAAAAACCCATATCCTTACAAATTCACACAAAACAATAAAATTTTTACCTGGTATAACGTTATCCAAGTTTGATAATCCAGAGTTTTCTGGTGTTAACGCGCTTTCACCATTTCTCAATCAAATCACTTTTTACAGGGAAATAATGAAAACTAACATTATTTTGAAGAGCTCGAACACTTTCTGTTGCTGAAAGCAATCCAAGACACATCGATTGCGTTAATAAATACTCAGAACAAACTGCCTATATTTAAGTCAACAGACTTACGTGGAACGCAATGTGGCAATGTTTTAGTTTTTCCGGAAGTTTTGTAAATCACCGCAAGGTAGCGTATTCGAGCGCTGGAGTTGCGAATTAAAACTGGCCAAAAGTGCAGTCAATAAAAAAAATAAAAAAAAACTCAATCTCATAGACTAATAATAAGAGTAGACCGAGCTATGGCAACCCTTTTGCTGCTCATAAACCAAACCATATGACTGGTGGATATCCTAGTAACAGCGGTCGTTGATCGTAGCAGACGATCAACGACCGCGAGAAATAAAATAAATAGAATTGATGGAACACAATTCTATTTATTTTATTTCTCACATTTTATGGAGTCCGATTTGTAAATTTGTTATTCTAAGTTGTAAATATTTTGTTAATATAGTGAGTTTTTCGTTTAGATAGTACTGTGCATTTTCTTTAGTCAATTTCAATAACTCTTTTAGCAATTAAAGATGCAAGCGCCCAAAAGGAATCGGCAAACGGTAAGATTTTTACCTACAATTTCAATTTAAGATACCGATTAGTACATCTTTCCGTTAACGCAAAACGTTTACGCCATCCCGTTCACGCCAACGCTGACGTAGCAGTTCCGAATGAAATAAAAGCTACTGAAAACTTTGATCAAAAACTAATTACTAATGTCAAAATAATGCATAACTAAAAGAAAAACAGTTCAATCTCTGCATCTGGAAAAGAATTATAATGAAAACACATTACGTATTAAAATACATGTCGAGTGCCAAACTATAGATAATGCTGCTATCTAGCAACCATGCTGCCAAAGTTATCGCCAAGCCTTCCACCAGTCACATGATGTATCCATGAACCAATTTTTTCATCAGCAAGTCTGGGAAAGCTTGGTCTACTCTTATTATTAGTCTATGCTCAATCTATTATTTTTTTTTTGAATATATAAAAAAGAAAATTCACTCATTTTTCAACAAATAACTATAATGGGGTTATTTCCTTCAGTCAAAAGTAGTACTTTTTGTCACAGAAATTGATAGAATAGGCAAAAATAATAATAACATGGACCCAGGACCTAGAAAATACTTTCATTTTCCCAACAGTTATTTTTTATTTTTTAATTAATTTTTAATATGTCCGATTTTTCAAACAAGACGTGGTCTTGATGACGTCAGAAATGATGCTCTTTAGCGCATTTTTTTATCGCGTTTCCACGTTTTGATAATCAAGAAGCGAATTAAAATTGCGATCTACGCTTGCTATCAACCATATCGTTGCCAATACACGTGAGTTAAGATGTGAATTAAATAATTTGTTCTGTGAATGGCAACACTGAATGGCATTTCATCATTAGTTATGTCATCGGCAGAAGACATAAACAATGAACGCGCACCGATTTAAACATTTTTTTTTTTTTTTTTGAATATTAAACTTAAACAAATTATTTAAAAAAAAGGTCAGATCCTAAGTTTTTAAGCATGCTCTTTCAGAAAAAATACTTTTAAAACTTTGGAAACGACCTCATTATGAAACAGGTGACATTTTTTCTTTTTTTATTTCTTCATGAATGTTTTTATGACATTTCTTCACGAAAATATCGTCTGCTACGAATCAGAAATTCTACTTTATTTAATTCGCAACTCCAACAAACTATAGGGGACGCTGCAGTCACTGTCTAGTGGCGGACGAAAAAACTAAAACAAACGCACGCCGTAACGTATAAATTGCTTCTAAACTTAGGAAATGACAGAAATTTTTGTTCGCAGGTATGATTTTTTGTTCTTTATTCGTTTGAAAAGATTTTTCAAAGTCTTTTGGTTATTTTGACCCATGTAGAAAGAGATTAGAAATCAAAAAGTATTACGAAAGTAAAAAAATAATGCAGAACACACAGTAAGTTGTTCTGAAGCAGCCATTTTCACGATGTTGAATTCGGTATTCATAAATTTTTGGTTCGCTTCGAACAGCATTTTCATTTTGTACTGTTTTTTCTATACATTAGTACATATTATGTCCAGTTTCGTGACATTTCCGGCATTTGTTGACATTTTTGTCACATAGTGAACATACGTGACAGAATGTCAAGAGTAACATTCAACACTAGATAATTTATTTCTAGACTATATGATTGGATATCAAAAGAAATCATCATGCATTTAATTCATTCGTCACGGAAATGATTTAACTGATATGCGAAATATTTTCAAGATACATTATTCTTTCACACAATACTAAAACCATAACCCTATAAACAGATTTTTGGCGAAATTCTTCCACCGATAATGTCATCTTTTGCAGAGCAATAAAGTAAATTTGGCGCGATATTTTAGCGATAAAAATTCCAAGCTTTTATTTTTACTTCCTTTTACAAAAAAGGAAGTATTGTATTCGCGAAAAAATTTTCACTCAAAAATCGCCCTTAATTTCC
This sequence comes from Uloborus diversus, assembly GCF_026930045.1. NCBI lineage: Eukaryota > Metazoa > Arthropoda > Arachnida > Araneae > Uloboridae > Uloborus > Uloborus diversus. The sequence goes on from NC_072735.1 coordinate 106,148,716, forward strand.
ATTTTGCTCACCCCCAAATGAATGTTGAGTTTTTTTTTCGATTCGACCACATGCGGAAAAGTGCCTAAGAATGTATAGACACGCGAAATATCCATTTTGACCAGCACCGAGGTAATTACAACGACTTTTCTCGTGACGTCTGTATGTATGTGCGTATGTGTGTATGTGCGTATGTGCGTATGTATCTCGCATAACTCAAAAATGGTATGTCCTAGAAAGTTGAAATTTGGTACATAGACTCGTAGTGGGGTCTAGTTGTGCACCTCCCCTTTTGGTTGCTTTCGGATGTTCCTAAGGGGGTCTTTTGCACCTTTTTGGGGGGAAATCATTGTTAATATCAATGCAAACTTAAGTGGTGTTACAATTTGGCGGACACTTGGCGATATATCGCCAGTCTTTTGGTCGCCAAGTTTTGTCGCCAACTTGGCGGAAAATTTGGCGATTTTTTTTATCTGGTTTTAATTTGGAAATCGTTTTTAATATTTAGAGATTAAACTATTGAATCACATTAAAATTGCCAATAATGGGAAAATGACATTAAAATGGAGTAAAAGGAAGTCATGTGAGGCACACATCAGCTCGTTTTATTGTTCAAATTCTTAACGTTCTTTCTGGATTTTTCAATCTGTTCTGCGATAAATATTTTCAAGAAAATTTATTTGCATACTGTCCATTTCAGTTGGATGCTATAGTAACAAGGTTATTTAAATCATTTATGTGGAATAGGTTAAGGAAAAGCAGTAATTTTTCAGTATGGCCCTATAGTGTCCAGTCAATGTTGTTAAGTCCGCTTTTTTTCATCGAATTGAAAAACTGATATTTATTCAAATTCACTCAGAACAAGATAAATATAATGTGTACTCACAGTTTATATCAGATATTTTTGATGTTACGCTGTTGCGAATGACGATTCCAAATGATGAATTACGCAAAAAAAAAAAAAAAAAAAAAAAACACAACAAACTGTTTGTTTTGCCTAAAATGAACACGTGGAACGTAATGTTTTAGTTTTTTCGGCAGTTTTGTAAATCACCGCAACGTAGCGTATTCGAGCTCTGGAGTTGCGAATTTCAATTTCTTGACCAGAAACCGCACTGATAATTTAAAAATGAAGACAAGACTTGTTTCAGAATATGAAATCTACTTGAAATGAGAAATTATGGGGTGTTCTAGTTATCCCTCAAATTCCAGGAAAAGTTCATATTGGTGGAGAAAGTAAATTTTTCGCTTTTACATTTTAGAAAGAAATCAATAGACTCTTTCTATCCTTGAATTGTAACAATTTGCAATGAAACATCAAAATTAAGTTTAAACTATCGAAGATCACAAGTTTTGACGGAAATACTTTGACACTCAAAATGATGCGCTTTGAAACTAGGAATTTTTTAGATTTACTTTTAATTTACTAATTTTTAGGAGGCTGAAGTTGGCTAAAATACAATGTGGTTCGTTAAAATTCAAAAAAAAAAAAACTAAAAAAAAAAGTGTGACACACGTCTATATGAGAAACAAAAACACATTACAATGAAAAATTAATCACTATAAACAAACTATAGAACAATAATAGCTTACATTTGAAATATTAAGTATTTGCTCTTTGTCGGAAAATGAATTTTTCAATCTTTATTTTTTCTCTCTTTTTGCTCACCTGTTCCATAAATTCATGTGGTTTCCTTTGAATCAAGTAAATGTGTAAAGATAATTAAAAACTACTTTACATACGACTTATTTCATCGTGTAAGTCTAAAATGTGAAGAGTGCCCGGTAGAAAGATCAAGTGTTACTTTGGATCGAGTTCAGTTTAATATGGCATCACTGAGTTTACGCAGAGAAGAATTTATTGCTTAATTCCAGGAATGGTCAACCCGCGGCACACGTCACTGCTGAGTATTCATAGTGGCAGGCGAAGACTTGCTGAAAATTTTTAAAAAGCCCAAAAATAATTAGTTACATCTTTTAGAACAGATTTCAGTGCAATATCACTCTTACAAATTTTAATTCTTCACACTGATTGACTGCCACCAAGCTCAGTCATTTTGATTTATCTGATGCAATTTAGACTGTTTGTAAAATATTTAAGATCCTGTAATTGATTTTAGTTTATTCTTTTCTGGCAACAAAGAATTTTCAAATTTTCGTTTTGATTCTTCTTTTGTCACTAAATACAATTTTTCCTTTTTTTTTTTTTTCACAGACGATCGATAAAGGCCCTGTTTACTTCCTTTTACAAAAAAGGAAATATTGCATTCGCGAAAAAAAATTTCCCTCAAAACTCTGCCTTAATTTTCATTTTGCTCACCCACGGATTAATGTTGAGTTTTTTTTTTCAACCCGACCACATGCGGATAAGTGCCTAAGAATGTATAGGCACCCGAAATATCCATTCTGACATTCCCCGAGTTAATTACAACGACTTTTCTCGTGACGTCCGTATGTACGTATGTATGTATGTGCTTATATGCGTATGTATGTCGCATAACTCAAGAACGGTATGCCCTAGAAAGTTGAAATTTGGTACGTAGACTCCTACTGGGGTCTAGTTGTTCACCTCCCCTTTTGGTTGCATTCGGGTGTTTCTAAAGGGGTCTTTTGCCCCTTTTTGAGGGGAAATCATTGTTAATTTCGATGTAAACTCAAGTGGTGTTATAATTTGTGCAAACACTTGGCAATATATCGCTAAGCTTTTGGTCGCCAAATTTTAGCGACAAATTTGGCGATTTTTTTTGAAATCTGGTTTTTATTTGGCCATTTTAGTGATATTTAAAGAGTTAAACTATTAAATCACATTAAAATTGCCAATAATGGGGAAATAAGTTTAAATTAGTGTAAAAGGAAGTCATGTGATGCACACATCAGCTCGTTTCTTCTAAAATTTAATGGAGACTTTTAATGTTATCCTAATGCTAATTTTGTGCAATATTTGAACATCAATAACGATTTCTGCTCAGTCAGCAAAAAATAACATCGTGTTCGTCGTAGTATGTAAATTTGAAGTGCATTGATGACGTAAACTTCTTATTGTTACGATTCTACTTACGACGGGAGCAAGCTTAATAAGAAAGATGCAGAAGTAAGTTTCCTGATGACCATAAGTGACGCGTGCGAGTGGGCTAGAGGGACAGCTACCCCCTCGCTTTCAAAAGTAAAAGGGTTTTGATACTCCACTTTACTGAATTTGAAATTAAAGATCGATCGGAAAATTATTAATTAGAAGGAGGGGGTCCACTGTAACCATTTGTGACACTTTTTTAAGGTAGTGCCTCTAATTTTTTTTAGAAAACCTCTTTTAATCAATAACGATATAACTTTAAAATAGGGCTATTTAAAAAAAAAACTAAGTCCACTTTAAGGGCACCACCCACCTAACATGCCCCCTCCCCCCACCCGCCACACCTGCTTTGATCTTCCACTTTTTTGATGCACCATCCGCCTATGGGGGTGACCACGAGAAACTAGTTCAATATGTTGGAAAAATTGTAAGTGCAATTTTTCAAACACTTATATACTGTAGATACATTTTTTTTTTCTACTGATAGTGGCATCCTTCCAAAAAAAAAAAAAAAGGCTGGCCGCCCCTGCTCTTTTCGAACAGGCAAGAAAGGGGAAGGAGCAAGGCGAAAAATAACCCAAAAGATTACTGCTGTTCAATGAAGAAAGACTGGGGTTTTGAACTTTCAAACGTTTTTTTCTCGAACACTGAAAAAATTGATAGTTTGAGTTTTTTCTCTGTGCTTTTCGTGTATTTATATCAATGTAACACGAAGTGATGAACAAAGAAAAAATTTTTCTAGCGCAGTTCAACCTTTTCTCCCCCCCCCCCCCTCTGTACAGGTCTAAAAATTTATACAGCCAGCTGAAATGTTTTTTTTTTTTTTTTTTTTTTTTTTACATTTCAGAATGCAGTGGGAGAAATAAAAATTCAATAGTTACATAAACAAGGGCGGATTTAGCTTCTGGTTAGGAGAGGGGAGGGGTCATTAGGAGAAAAGGGATGTCATACGGCAATTTTAAAGCTCAAATACTGAGTCAGAATCATAGTTGTCCTCATCTGTGGCACGCATAAGTCCTCAAAATAGTTTAGGAAGGGGTGGGGGAACACTTATGAGATCCATACCATCCCCCCTGCATGATCCGAGACCTGAATATCAATCAACTAGAAAGTCGCTCGTCATGGTATGACGGGTGAAAATTTGCTTCTACATTTGAATGCAGCCATTGCCTGTTTGGTGATATTTTGATAGTTTAAATTTTAACTCTAACTCCAGTAGATAGCGGTTATTGTTGACCATTTTTACGTTTCTTTATTCTCCTAAAATGACAGTCTTACCAGTAAAACAGTTAAGTTACCGCATCGAGTTCAACCTTGTCACGATAAAGCATTTCCTTGCATGTTAAACATTACCAAAACACATTATCAAATAATCATGCCGTGGCGCGAGTTTCATTGTTGCGGGTTACTTTATCATCGGCTATTATTTATATGAGGATGGGATTTTTTTTAAAGCAGTTTTTTTTTTTTTTTTTTTTTTTTTTTTTGGAAACGTCAACAAAAGATACCTTTTTTACCAGTTCAGTATATTTTGACAGCATGAAAATTTTACTGCTACTTCTTTTTCGTTTTCCGAAATCATCAGTTCGGCTACTACAACTGCCACTGCTTGAAACTACCAAGATCTGCTAGGAATGCCAGTTGCCAGTAAACTGCTTCGAATAAATTGCTTTGGAAGGGGGTAAAAATTCTTTTTATGACTTTGGGGAATCGAGTATTCTGAGCACTATTATTAGAACTCAGAAAAGAAGGAAGAAGTGAAGCTGGGAAATTTCAGCCCTTTTACTTTTTTTCTGGATTGTTAGAAACGCATCTGAAAAAGGAAGCTATAAAAGCATGTTCCTTTTCTCTCCAAATAAATATGAAGTGGTAAATTGGGGTTTGGAAGAAAACAATTATCTAGAAATTTCACTTTGCCTTTGATTAGAGCTCCAAGTTAATATTTTATTTTAAAAGTATGAAAATATAAAATGCTATAACCAAAGTTATTTTAGCTTTTCTCACAGATTTATAATTTCTGGTTCACAAAATGATTAAGAATAAGAAATTTTCTGCTTTAATTACGTGAGAAATTTGTGGTTTTTTAAAAATTTGTTTGTGTATAGTACTGATAAAGACTCACTGTTGAGTTGATGGAACGTAAGTTTTGGAATAAAATATGAACGATTTCATTTAAAACTTGTAATTGTGATATCTTTTTCCTATATTTCGTCCTGAACTAGTTTTCATATGAGTTGGATAATTTTGTCGAGCTTACATTTTTGCGTCATCACAACTCAAAATATTCAAATGACCCCTTTAAATCAGTGGTGGCCAACTTTTTTTCGACCCGAGAGCCGCACCTCATATTGAAATGATTCTCGCGGACCAGAATACATATAAAATTTTAAAATATTTAAAAAATTGCTAAATAACATGGGAAAATATGGAAAAGGAAGGAAAATTACAAACCAATAATTATACTTTTTATTACTTGATGCTTCTTTGATTAATTGCATCTGTTTTTTCGAAACCAATTTCTGAATACTCGGCTCCAAATTCGTAATGCCATTGCATATAATCGTGTTTTCTTTTTTTTTTTTTCGATTCATAGCATTTGAACAAAACAACGGGCCTCACGGATAGGTTTCGTAGGCCGTAGGGTAAACGTCATTGCCTTAAATCAGTGGTGCCCAACCTTTTTTTCTCCCCGCGGGCCGCACCCTACATTAAAATGATTCTTGTGGGCCAGAACATATGTAAAATTTCAAAATATTTAAAATTTTTCTTATTAATTTTAGAAAATATGGAAAAGGAAACAAAATTAAGAACCAATAACTACTGTTATCATTCCTAAGCTTTTTTAATCAAATGCATCCGTTTTTCAGAAACGATCTTCTGCGAAATGTAACATTTTCAATAATCGTGCTTTTCTATTTGCAACATTAAACAAAACAACGGGCGACACGGATCAGATTAGCGGACTGGATCTGGCCCGTGGGCTGTTGGTTGCTCACCACTTCCTTAAACGAATAATCCATTGTGTAAAATGGATTGCGTCACCAATTTTATTTCGAAAAAAATATGCATTTGCGACTCAATTCTATTTTTATGTTTAAAACAGCTCAAGGGAAAAAATATTTTTGTTCAATAGCTAATGTCTCAAAAGGTTCATGCGTTCATTTTTGATAGACCTAGTAGAAAAAATTCCAGCTATTTTGACATATTGATCAATTAAGTATTGTTGCACTTACTTATGAACTTAAAATAAGGAAACTTTTGAAGGAGTTTTAACCTTTCCAGAATTAGAAAGCCAAATCGGCGAAAATGTGGTTTATGTTTTCACCATATGGTTTCCGTTACGCCATACTTACGTAAAGCTTACGGCTTAAGTTTTTTAAAACTTCGGATTTATTCTTGTGAAAATGCAGTTAAGATGTTTTGATGTTTTTAGAGAATGAAACTGAAAAGCTTGGAAAAAATAGGTTTGCTATGTATGTATCTAACACAGCTTTTGGTCGGCCGGAGTGCGGTTGACTGTAGCACTAGCTATTAGCTGGAAGCTAATAAATTCTTTTCGCAGCGTAGTTAATGTATCTCGGCAATCCGGTGAAAGTTTCTTAGAGCTAGGCGTTCCCTGAGAGGAGGTGACGAGAGGTCACTGTGACCTTCCAACCATTTTCTTATTAGACAAAGTTTGTCTGACGATTCGGCAAAATTTGAATTTGATTCGGCACAATGGGGTTGTTTCCTTCAGTCAAAAGTATTACTTTTAGTCACTGAAATTGATAGAATAAGTCAAAAAAAAATAAATAAATAAATAATAATAACATGGAGCAAGAAAAATCTTTCATTTTCCCAACGTTTAATTTTTAATTAATTTTTTTAATTGTCCAAATTTGAAAATAAGGCGTGGTCTTTATGACGTATCAAATGATTTACTTTAGTGCATCTGTTTACCGCATTTCCGCGCTATGATAATCAAGAAGCGAATAAAAAAAAAAATTGCTCTCTATGCTTGCCATCAACCATATCTTTGCCAGTACACGTGGGTAAAGATGCGAATAAAATATTCCGCTCTACGAATGACAACAGTAAATGACATTTTATCATTTGTGATATCATCGGCAGAAGCGTAAACAATGAAAGCGCAACGATTATTATTATTATTATTTTTAATATTAAACTTAGTCAAGTTATTTAAAACGAGCTGATGTGTGAATCACATGACTTCCTTTTACTCCAATTTCATGTCATTTTCCCATTATTGGTAATTTTAATGTGATTTAATAGTTTACTCTGTAAATATTTCCTACAGTGGCCAAATTGAAACCAGATTTAAAACTTTAAAAAAATCGCCAAATTTGTCACCAAGTTAGCGACAAAACTTGGCGATCAAAAGACTGGCGATATATCGCCAAGTGTTCGCCAAATTATAACACCACTTGAGTTTACATCAAAATTATCAATGATTTCCCCCAAAAGGGGGCAAAAGACCCCCTTAAGAACATCTGAATGCAACCAAAAGGGGAGGTGCACAACTAGATCCCACTAGGAGTCTACGTACAAAATTTCAACTTTCTAGGACATACCGTTCTTGAGTTATGCGACATACATACGCACATACACACATCCGCACATACGTACATACGCACATACATACGTACGTACAGACGTCACGAAAAAATTCGTTGTAACTAACTCGGGAATCGTCAAAATGAATATTTCGGGTGTCTATACGTTCTTAGGCACTTATCCATGTGTTCGATTTGAAAAAAAAAAAAAAAAAAAACTCAACATTCATTCGGGGGTGAGCAAAATGGAAATTAAGGTTGATTTTTGAGTGAAAATTCTTTCGGGAAAATAATACTTAAGTAAAAAAAAAAAGTAAGAAAAAAGAAATCGTTTGTTTTTCCCCTGTTGCCAAAAAATAATTTTGAAAATGAATTACTGTACTTTCAAAAATAAATAAAAATAATGTGATTCAATGTCTCTAAATATTTCCATCGGTGGCCAAGTTAATACCAAGTTATTTAAAAAAAAAAATCGTCGCCAAGTTGGCGTAAAAACTTGGCGACCAAAAGCTTGGCGATACGTCACCAAGTGTTTACCAAATTATAACACCACTTAAGTTTGCATTGATATTAACAATGATTTCCCCCCAAAAAGGTGCAAAAGACCCCCTTAGGAACATCCGAAAGCAACCAAAAGGGGAGGTGCACAACTAGACCCCACTACGAGTCTATGTACCAAATTTCAACTTTCTAGGACATACCATTTTTGAGTTATGCGAGATACATACGCACATACGCACATACGCACATACGCACATACACACATACGCACATACATACAGACGTCACGAGAAAAGTCGTTGTAATTACCTCGGTGATGGTCAAAATGGATATTTCGCGTGTCTATACATTCTTAGGCACTTTTCCGCATGTGGTCGAATCGAAAAAAAAACTCAACATTCATTTGGGGGTGAGCAAAATGGAAATTAAGGGCGATTTTTGAGTGAAAATTTTTTCGCGAATACAATACTTCCTTTTTTGTAAAAGGAAGTAAAAATGTCAGAACCTATATTTTTAAGCATACTCTTTCAGAAAAAAAATGCTTTTAATTTTTTGGAAACGACACCATTTTAATCATTCTGCGAAATATGAAGTTCCATTCCGCAAACTTATCATCATTCGTTAAAACTTGGAGTTCAATTCAGCAAATTGAAATTTCCACCCTCCTAAAATTTAAGTTTGGTAGGGTGGCTCTCAGCATCCCCTGCTCAGTGCATTGTCCAGAGCATTATATTTAAACATGATATGCCTTAAAATATCTCTCTTGTACTAACTGCATCAAGTTAGAAGGTACATGCTATGAAGTCAGGGTCAATTTCGAAATCTTTCCTTGGCCTAATAGAACCGCTTAATTATATTATCAAAGATTAACAATGAAATAACATGCTAAAAGAGGAGCAAGTAATATTGCAGAGGAGATGCAGGAATTGGATTTTTTTTCTAAAACATTGTTCGTGAAATTTTACAATATATATATATATCCCAACAAAACATAAATGTGAAAAAGAAGCCAAGTTCGGTCGAAATAAGGTTCGAGGTAGATTGTGTCCCCGACAAAAAATAGTTCAGATCTAAACTGTTACCAAGTTCCATAGCAGTTCCACATAGATGTTGAATTTTTCCATGTTCTTCAATTCATTTAGAAAACAATTTTTTAGTTTCTTTGATAATGGATTTTAAACTTGCGGCAAGTTCTAGTCATCGCTATTTTTTTTTTTTTTTTTCAAACTTGCCAAGTTTTAAATCCATTATCAAAGAAAGTGAAAAATTGTTTTCTAAATGAATTGAAGAACATGGGAAAATCCAATACCTATGTGGAACTGCTATGGAACTTGGTAACAGTTTAGATCTGAACTACTTTTTGTCGGGGACACAATCTACCTCGAACCTTATTTCGACCGAACATGGCTTCTTTTTCACATTTATGTTTTGTTGGGATATCATTACTTTTTGAAAAGCTAAATCAAAGGTTATGTTCTAATTCAGACGATTATAAGTGCAAAAGCGTATAGAACTATATGATTTCCTTTTTTTTCCCCTGCTTTTACGGTTCACTGGTTTGCGGTTTCTCTTTATTAGAAGTTTTGAAGATATTTCGATAGCTGAGGACTTGGTGCGATCGCCAATTTTAAGCAGTAATCGTCTGTTTTTCCCATTTATCAGCAAGGCCAAAGTACATTAGTTCTTGGTCTTTGACGTCCTCAGATTTGTCGACAATTAGGAAAATTGCTGACTCATCTCAAAATCTGTCTGGAATTTATTGTTCAGGGGTATAATCATAACGTAGATCGTAAACTATGCAGAATTGGCGAAAATATTTCTCAATTGTTGAAATTATTGCTGCCATTTTTGCTCCTCCTGTAAAATTTTGCATTTAATTGAGATCTAAAGATTTTATAAATTTTAAAGCTGGTTAATTTTTATTTTAAAGGCTTAGCTCTAGATTTTCAATTTTATGGATCATTTTTCATTTTAGCGGGTTTAAAGCCCCATTTTGGTTAGAAATTTAATTGTTACTTTAAAACATCAACAACCTTGTATTGGCAACGTTTGACGAGCCCTATTGTTTTAATTTATTTGGCGAAATATTTTGCAATCGCGCGGTAAAGTGATTACGCCGTGATGCTCATAAAAAATAGCGTAATTTTTTGCTACCTTAATGTAGTTTTTTTTTTTTACTTTTTAGATTTTTCCCTTTACATATGCATGAAAATCTATCTTTATACCAAATTTCAAGTATGTGAGACACTTGGAAGTTCGTAAACATTTTGATGAGTGAGTGAGTGTGTCAGTGTTAAAAATGACACTTTTCAGATCTTAATAATTCCATAACTAAAAGAGGTACACTCATGAAATTTAGGATTATAGGTCTACTATGCAGCTCTATTAGATATACAAAATTTCAAGTACGTAGATTTAATAGTTTTTGAGAAATGAGGGGGTCAAAAGTAGCTTGAAATGGTTCGTGTAAGATACACACTGGCAGATGTGTCGCCTGATTTCCGAACTTGACTGACACACTGCCGTGTGTCTAAATATATATATATATATATATATATATATATATATATATATATATATATATATATATATATATATATATATATATATATATATATATATATATATATATATATATATATATATATATATATATATATATATATATATATATATATGAAGTTAACCAAAAGGCAGCTGCAGTTTGCAAACTTATCGGAATTTTATCAACATTTGTACAAATTATTGCACTATTATGATTCTAAAATGGTTCTAAAGAGCGTTAATACATACTAACACTCAGTTTAATTGAATAACAAAGAAGATTGCTTATTGTTCCTACTCTGATTTCGGATAGCGTAAGGAGGTAAACTATTTTCTGTTGACTTTTATTTTGACTTAATATTTTTATTGATTAGAGTTCAAAATTTTTTGTTGGCCACACATCTGCTGCATCTGAGTTTTTAGTATTGTTTTCAAAAAACCTCCTTTTTTTTTTCATGAAAGTGATTTTTTGTTTTCAAATAATTGCTTCTTCAATGAAAGAATTAAAATAGAAGCTTATTCATAACCAAGGGTGCCTCCCCCAAAGGTGATTGCGGGAACTCTCATACATTACGGAGTGCCTCCCAAGAACGTGACTCCCCCCCCCCCCCCCCAAGAAAAAAATAAGATTGAAACCTGCATAAAATCCACTAAAAACTTCAATCGCGCAGCTCGCTGCCTGCTATTCCCCCCTCTCCCAAAAAATGCTATAAAATTGGCTGGGATACACATCGCACACCTAGTACAACACTGCAACTTCTGCAAAACTGTTTTTCAAGAAAAATCAATTTAAAAGTAATGAGCGTTAGCTTAAATTCTTATAGTAACAAACTGACACATCTAAAAAATAAAAGTTTTTTTTTCGTTTGTGGCTGACTTGAATTTTTATAGAACTAATAAAATAAACCAGGACATGTATATAACTCAAAATCGACAATTTTTGACTTGTGGCTGGCGCCATCTAAATTTTGGGGGAGATTTTTTTTATTGTTTATTTATTTATTTGAATTTATTTATTGATTTATTTTTTTAATTTAATTATTTATTTTATTTTATTTCAGTTCATTCTGCTTATATTTTATTTATTTTATTTATTTAAAGTGTGTGTGTGTACGCGTGTGCGTCATTGGCGTAGCACATAACTTTTTTAATAAAAATAATAATAATAATAATGATTAAAAATAAATGAATACATAATATTAAAAAATAAATAAATGCAAAATATTTAAAAAACATAAATAAAATAAGTTGAAGATAAAAAATGAAAAGGGAAAGAGGGTTTGGAATTTTGTTTGGGAGGGGGGATTGCGCCATTGAACTTGGGGGGGGGGGGCACCGCTACCTGACCGAAAATAAGTAATACATAATTGGATATTGCACAATACTTCAGAGAAATTTCCTGCAGCTGAAATATGCATTCTGAAACGTTCTATGCTAGTGCGTACCATCATTTCGCAAAACGAATTGCGACACTAAAGGTTGAACATTTATAGCTCAGATTAAAAAGAAAAGGGAGAAAAAAAACACCCAAAAACAAATTTCACCTGTCTTAGAGTAATTGCTCAAAAAGAGAGAGACGGGGATGGGGCTTCGTTTTCTCGACTCAATTTTGGCGAGTAAAATTTGGCGCATGAAAGTCCCAGCGGCAACCCTTGCAGGAAGCTCCGTTGCATTGCATTCTACTGTCAACCCACCCGGCAATGATGTGCTTTAGGATTCGTTGACCCGTTCGAAATAAAAGCTTGTTTGGCATTTCAGTAGTACCGTTAGATCAGCTGGGCAAACCAGCTCATCAAATGCTTACCCACTTTCTCCGATGAAAGCAATAAATATTGCAAGAGGATGCAGTATGAATTTCAGAGAACGGTTCTTCTTTCTTTGCTGCTCTGTTGTGAGGTTTCTGGCGATAAAAATAGCTGCGTAGGAATTCAATCTACTACCGAAATATAAATATTAACTTTTTGAATGTGGAATTTACAAATAAATTAAGTCAAGAGCGGTAAAATATGAAATTTTCAAAAAGCATGATCACTTGTCGAAAACGTGCATAATTATTGACTCCATGAACGTGATATGATATCGTCTTTTATTCTATTCCTTAAAATAACGTGTTCGAAATAAAGTTTGAAATATACTTCTTCTTTCCAAGAGTCAGATACGAATAAAATACACGTTAAAATTCTTAGGTCATTTTAATGAATGCCATAGAAACAAGTAATATGCATTTATCTAACTTTTAATCGTAAAAACCGCCATAGAAGTAATTCATCAAGAACTTTCAAAGAGACACAGAATGAAACGCAGGTAAGATTTTTAAAATTCTTTTTGCTCTGAGTGAGAATGGTTCTTAAGAAACTCTTGAAGTTAATTCATTGAACTGAAAAAAAAATTCCTGCATTACTATTTTGGAAGATTTTTATCTTCTTACACTAGTTTAACATTAAACGTAAAAAACAAACCTTACTTTGCCTGAGAGCTCACACGAGCTCAGCTTTGGTATATTTTTTAGTTTTATGTGGGAATTTTCTTATTAGATAGAATTTAGACTATTTACGTTTAATAATGAGCTTCGAAGACATTACGGCTGTGTACTTTTTTATTGTTATTATTAGAACCTAGGCCCTGTAACAAACGATATGACAAAAGTAATTGAAGGTCTCGGTCCAAGAGGAGGACAGATCCACTTAAAAAAACTTCCAGGAATCACGAAAAGAAACACGTTTTAAAATGCTATTTTTTTAGGATTTTGTCCAAATATTCAATTTCATGTTGAAATTTGTCACTATGAAACCATTTTCAAAGACATTTTATCAAAATATAATATTACCTGTGCATAATTAATTGTTATGTGTGGGAGCTTATCCGTCGCAAAAAGTAACTTCTTGTTTCTTGTACCACGGTCTTCAATTGCAGAATATCTTATTTGCCATTCAAAATAGCTATAAATACATTAATGACAGAGCTAGAAAATTACATAAAAGTAGGCTATAAACTGGTATTTTTAACCTCAGTTAAAAAAAAAAAGAAAATTAATTTGAATTCTGAAATTTTGAATCCAAATTATGTTTTTTGCAATCATGAACTGAGACAGGACCCTACTCATTGGAGTTATTGTTTCTAGAAACGGCTCCTGTCCCCCCCCAAGACTGCCTCTCTTCCTGGGCGGTTACGTGTGCATAGTTGTTTGTGTGCGTAGACCTGTGTGTATGCACGTAGGCGTGTGTGAGTGTATGTGTGTGAAGTCATGTGTGTGAACGTGCGTATGTGTAGGACATGGACGCGTCCGACCAGGAGATCGGATAGCTCAAAACCGGAGCAGCCGCGCCGCGCCGCCAGCAGAGGACGGTGGGCGGTGGTGCTGCAAAAGCTTCTGGTCCAAGTTGAAAAAGGCACGGACACCAAAAACGGTCAAATGAGAACAATAAGCAATCGTGATTGCTCAAAAAAAAAAAAAAACACATTATAGTTAGGGTAAAACCTAACCTGGTTGCGCTTGCGTTCGAATAGTGTGTTTAGGATCTGCGGAGCTTTCACAACACTACCAAGTTAGCTTTGCCCCGACTATAGATGTGACTACATCTTCGGTTTTTAACTTTTGAAATCCTCCAAAATGTTGCCATTGTAAAAGTTACAAAATTAAAAACTCATGTCGCAGATCCGCAACTTCAAATGTATGTTGCGCATTATCTTGCACATACAGACTATGTTGTAAATTTTGGAAAAAGTCCTCTTTCGAAAATAATTTTGTAAAAAATAAGTATCGTTGATAATAGTTTTAAAATCAAATGAATCTTTTAAATTTTAGGTAGTAAATTCATTTAAAGTTTTCATTTTTTATGTAATTCGATAAAACGATTTTTCCCAGTAAAGTATTGTTTCAGCTTCGCAACTCAGCGAAGATACTATTTCAATTTTAGAAACATATTGATAAAAATAGTGAATCTTAGTTCTGTAACATTATATTTTTATTCTATGGGGCTGACCACAAATAATGTCTTGCTTTGAGGGTGGAGGAGGGGGTTCGTGAAATTGTGACAGTTCGTGACAGTGAATGAGTAACAAGAAATGTGACGCAAAGCATTTTTCTTTTTATAAAATTAGGACAGTAAAAAATAGCGTGACATGTAACAAAGAGCGGGAGTATGGTAAAGTGTGAAACTTTGGCAATAGGGTGGAGGAGGGGTCAAAAAAGTTGAAAACAAAGTGTGACATCATTTATGGACACTCCTACGTTTTAACTAATAGAGATATTTTACAAATGCTGAAACATCCCCGAATATTTTTACAGAAATTAAAGAGGGTCTTTTACACAGATTTTTAATCCTTTTTAAGGGTTTTTGTTAAAGTTTGTTTCGAAGTGAAGCTAACAAAAAATTCTGAACAATGTTATACAGATTCATTGTGTCTTTTCCGATTTCTTAAATTCCCCTTTTTGTGTCCCCTAACTGTTTAGGCATAGTGAATAGTATACCAATGGGAATTTAATACAGTCGTTCAGCAACGGATGCCGAATGAACTGCTTTTAATTCACTTTCAAATTAAAATGATCGCCTGGCGTACAATTTTCAGGCGGCCGATAAAATTGAAAAACGAATTTCTTGAGGAAGGGTAGAAAACTCACATTTTTGGTTATGGACATCTTTCAAAGATTAAACACCAGCAACAGGGGTCCAAAAACTTCAATTTTTGATAGGGCGAAAATTGTCAATTTACTGAAAGGAACTTCAAATTTTGCAGATTGATAAAATACTGGAATGCATTACATCTAATGTAAAGAAAGGAGCACTCGGGCATCTAAAAATTTCAATATTGCTATAATGTCTTTAAATTTTCCGAATCGCCAGATAAAATTTGCCATGAAAATTTTTGTGAATGGTCACAGTGGCCTCCTTTTACCTCCCATCGGGACGTCTCTAACTAGCAACCAATCATTTAGCTTACATCTTTGCTAAAGAGCACTGTACTATAAGGCAATTTAGACGTTTATTTTCTTTGTCGAAAGTGATCCGAAAACCTTTTAAGGTCAAGCAGCTTATTTTTATTTAAGCTGGAATTTTCACTTTTCTACGTTATGCCCTTTTTTTAACCGATATATTACCAGAAATTTGGATCAACATCCTTAAGCTCCGTTTCACTGTGGTCGCAATCATCATCAACGTTTTGCCTTCAGATCACGTTGCTGGTTTTGACAGAACATCATGTCAAAGCGTCGGTACTCAAACGTTTAAATTTAAATCGTGGTACGGTAAAATATTTAATAGAAATCTTTTCTAATCTTCATTCCTACGACATTGACAGCTCAGAAATTAATAGATATTACGTTTGCTCTGCAAACTAGATATAAAGTCGTTCCTACACATAGATTGTCAGAAAGCCGTTTGTCAAAGAACTTTATCTATGTGACAATGCAAGCTCGTACGTTTCGTGTGCTTCTTTCAAGTAGAACTGCAGAAGTGTTGTCAGATTTTCCACATTTGCATACATATCTCAATAACCACGTTTGACACGTCATTAGTTACAGACTGCGAAGTAGTCATCAGACCTCAATCTTGATGATTTAGGTCTGCCAAATTTGCATGCGTACCCCACTAACCACACTTGACACTTCATTAGTCACCGATTGCAAAATTAAGCGTCATACCCCAATCTTGAAGATTTATGGATGCAATAACTAACACTATGCCAGGAGATTTCTATGATGATGATTAATTCTCAGTGGTAGTCCATGAAGACCTGTAAAAGTTGTGTTTCCTTATCTGTCACAGACTCTGAATGCTCACTGTAATTTACAAAAGAAGTATTATTCTACACGAAATCAAGATATGTATTCAGTTTTATCCACGCTATTTAAAGGATTGGAATGAATTGGCTCAAAATTTAATCATCTCCTTAGGAAAGTAACATGCGTAATCTCATTAGAAAATTCGAGCAGGTTTTGGTTTTGTTCTTATTTTAAGCAAAACCGTAAATTTGAAAATATCTCAACGAAGAAATGTCGTACCTTTTGTCTATTTTCAGCATTTTAAAGCTTTGAAAACGCTGCGCGAGATGAATTTTATCCTAAAGTTGTAGAACGATTAGAACATAAAATAATTTTTTAAAAAATAGTTTTGCATTCTGAAACGAGGCCTACTATGATAGTTAACCTGCTTAGATTACCTGTTTTCGTCAAAACAATTATTAATTTTGTCGCTTTAATTTTTGCTGAAAAGTAAAGCTTGAGCATTATTTTTGGAATGAATCCAAGAGTTGCCTTCAAGGCCGTCGCTACCAGCAATGGGGCCCGGTACAAATTTTTCGGAGCCCTTTCCCAATACCCCCCCCCCCCCCGCCATTGTATTTTTTTTTTTTTTTTTTTACCGTTACTTCATTTTATCTCACTCATACGCTTACTAACTTGAAAATGAATTGTTTAAAATTGCATTGCATTGTTTGGGGGGAATTTATCAAATCTTGAATAATATCAAATCTCGCTTTTTCTGAGAAATTCAGAAACTCAATAAATGTTTCCTGAAATAGCTTTTTTTTTTTTTTTTGATGAAATTTTGACATTATTATTGGAAAAACGGTTTCATGATCGTACGGGCCCCCCAAAGCTCCGGGCCCTGTTACTATAGGTCTGGTATCCCCTCCCAAACCGCTGCCCTGTTACCTTTGATTCATTATAACATGGAATTTATGTTGAACGCTATGTACATCGGCAAAACACCTTAAAGTTGCAAAGATGCATTTTACAAGCCGGACAGTTATTGAATGAACCCTTTTTTTTGTACACCATAATAGAACTGTCATTTCAATTTTTTCCAGAGAGAAGGGAGTAAAAGATATCTGCTCAGCAAACAATACATTTTTAAAATAACGAAAAACATGCGCCCACTCATTATACTTCTCAAAGTCGGGGATTAAGAGACAGTTGTATTCGTTTGATTCCCTAAATGACAAGTAGTGCTTTGGGGACCATTAAATTGCAATAATAGTAATTACTACATTCTGTTATCAATAACCTTCAACTATTAATTTTGTCGATGACGCAAACATATGGGTCTCTAAGAATATTCTTTGTTATATTTTTAACGAAAGACGCCTTTCATCAGCAGGAAATCTTTCCGTGCTAACCGCAGTATTTTTGGCATATTAATAAACTGGTTGGGGGGAGGGCAATAGGGATATTGGATCCTGGCTTTGAGAAATCAATGCGTTTATACCTATGTCGGCGTGGTTTTTGTAGTCTTTTAACAAAATATGGACGGAGTACATACCCCCCCCCCCCTCCTTCCTCCTGGAAACTTTCGAAATGACGAGACTGTTTAACGCTTAATTATCTATTTTTCTTTCAATCATCTGTTGAACCTAAATCCTTCTTTATTCATAACCAACTCAAAAAAACCACTGCACAATCGCAATGTAAACTTCTTCCTTCATTCTCTTCGTCAAAACGTCAGAATGTTCCCACCATCAGTCATTAACATGATTGGAAGGATAATGAAGCGTTGACGTCAGGAAACCTTCCATTACACTGAAATGGCTGTGCATAGGGAGCGATACACAGCTGAGATACCATTACCTATTTCCAGATATGTTGTGCGTTCATTCATTGAATATTTGATAGCTCCTCAAACGATTAATCGATCTTGAATTATACGTGGGATTACCACTATAAATATAGTTGAAGCTGAAATAAATCATTCGCTAATGAGCAAATTGGTTCACCTCAGCTCAGTATTTAAGTTGCAATGATTGATTCCAATATTATTAGCAAATTTATTCCTGAGAAAAGGATAAATACGTAGCTCACAAATTCGTACTATATTTTACTAATCTTCTTACGTAATTGAAAAATGTTAAAATAATCCTTTCCCTGTCCCAAATCAGGGACTATATTTGAATACTTTTGAACTAAGGGTTAAATTGAAGCTTGAAAGGTAAATAAGAAATAACAACGTTTAGCTGCACAAAATTACGGATTACGGCAGCACGTGTTTCGGCGTTACGAGGAACGCCTTTTTCAATGCAAAAGAAATGAGTTATGAATGAAACACATTTAGAAAGCTTTCGTCGTGCATTTTAGCGTTAACTTTAGTTGCACGATGTGAATAAAAATTTATTTATGAAAATTACATGAACTTGTTCCTTTAATTATTATTATTATTATTATTATTATTTTGTGATGACACCAAAATTTATCGCCCCGGGTGGAAAACGTGTTAGCAACGCTACTGTTAACAGTGTACTTTTTTTTAATCTTAAAAGTGAAAATACTTTGAAAAAAAAAACTTTGCTAGACGAATTGGAATAAAGCTGTAAAGTAATTTAGTTCTCTATTTAGCGTCATCACAAATTTTGAGGTATCACAATGAAATGAATAAAAATGAGCCAATAAAATGTCGTGTAGCTTTTAATGGGGAATAAATCATTCAATCTTTTCCATTTTCGGTCACCTTTTCCATCTACAAGACCTTTTTTTAGGAGAAAGATGGCGTCATATTTTCCGATCTATTCTTGTTACATGCATTGTGAATCTTTATAGCTCCGTCCTACTTAAATCTGCAAGGCTACGTGCATAAAGCCAAAAACAATGAATAATATGGAATGGAATATTTTTACCTTTACAATAGATTTTAAATCACGCAGCTCCCACGTAACGATGCAGTTTCTTTGAAATGCCATCTTCCTTAAATCCTGTAATGGAAAACATCGGTACGTAAGAAATTACATATTTTCTGTATTCAATTATTTTTTCTAGTCTCCGTTTCAAAAATAGCAACTTAGTTTTCAACGTGCATACTCTTAAAGTTCTCAATTACTTTGAGGTATGGTAACATGTTTTGTCTTTCGCTCCAAGTTGCTAGAAGTGTCTGATTCCCGGTGAGAATCTGTTCATTATATATAGTTTTGGTGGCATATGGACTACTGGTTCTTTGTCAATATAATATCCGGTACTTTATCAATATAATATCAGTTGAATTACTTAGATTTTACTTTGAAACAAATGCATCCACTTTGAGTTAATTCTGTACCTCACGTAAGTCCATAAATTGTGGTTTTTTGTTTATTAGGGCTTTGTATGTAGAAACCTATCCCACATCGAGCCATGTGAACGTAGTTCTTAAAAAGAAATCCTTTTCAATTTTTTACCTGTGTTAAAAGAGCGCGCGACCCATCTTTTGCATGCACCAGGAGAAAGTTTTTCCTTTCCACTGTAAAATTATCATAATGTGATTTACGTTCCTCTGACTCTGAGTTACAGAATAGTGAAACATATGAATCCACTTTGCTTCACTTCTTAAGTTTTAATCTATTTGTTTTCAAAACGAATTGCAAAAGACCCACTGTGCTTAAGTTAATATAGAACTAAAATTAAACTAAAATTAAGTTAAATAAGGACTAAAATTAAACATCACTCTCACAGTTAAAACATGTATGATACAAAATAGTTGTGTTAACATATCAGTTTCTCAATTTATTTATTTAATTAAAATGGAATTACTCTACGCAGCTTATTGTATCTTCTAATATGTCTGTAGTTAACTTTTGAAAGCTTTTATTGAATGTTGATTTGAAGTTGTTAAAAAATATTTCGTCCCCTATCTTGCAATAGTCATTGTGATGTTGTAAAATAAAAAATATGAAGAGCTTTTAACTATTCAAAAAATTTTATTTTCTAGTTCAAAATTGCAATAATTTTATTCAAATTTATTTTGCAGCACATTTCTGACATGGCTCAACATTAACCAAAGTGGAGGATAGTTCTCAATTCGTTTATTATATCCACTCTGAATGGTTTTTAGAACTAATACTCTTTAATTTTGTACATTTATATTTTGCGCAAATCTCGAATGACGCAAAGAATACCTTAGCCACTAATGGGGTCATTTCCAAAATTTTAAAAGTATTTTTTTTTCTGAAAGAGCATGCTTAAAAACATAGGATCTGATGATTTTTTAAATAACTTATTTAAGTTTAATATTTAAAAAAAATACTTTAATTAGTGCGCTTTTACTGTTAACGAATCTTGCCGATGGCATCACAAATGATGAAATGCCATTCAGTATTGCCATTCATAGAGCAAAATATTTAATTCGCATCTTTACTCACTTGTATTGGCAACGATATGGTTGATAGCAAGTGTAGAGCGCAACTTTTGATTCGCTTGTTGATTATCATAACGTGGAAACGTGGTAGAAAGATGCGCCAAAATGCATTATTTGTGACGTCATCAAGACCACGCCTTGTTTGGAAAATCGGACATTTAAAAAAATAATTAAAAATAACTGTTGGGAAAATTAAAGTATTTTTGGGTCCATGTTATTATTATTATTATTATTATTATTTTTTTGCTTATTCTATCAATTTCAGTGACAAAAAGTAGTACTTTTGACTGAAGGAAACCACCCAATTCTTTCAGACGTTATTTTTCAATTTCCTTTCAAAGGAAAGGACACAAGTTGTAGCTTCAATATTTATTTTGATAACTTCTGAACTTTTAATTCCATTGTTTAACTTGGCCTAATCTTGGAACAGCGCCACATATGTTTTGAGTGCAAGCCAATTTTATCCACTCCGTTCTTTAGCTTAGAATAAAATACTTTTATACTTCTACAGTAAAAATGCTTTTAATTCAAAAGCGAACTCCCCGGAAAATCTGAAAAATGCTTGAAACGACAAAAAACTAACTTAAAATATTAGTTTATAATTTTTCATAAAGAAAATGATTAATTACACAATGATAGATGACTTTAGCAAAAGCATCCGCTTTTTTCAGAAAGAGTCAGATAATTCTTACACCATTTCCAATTTAGAATTCTTCTTAATAAGGCAGTTGTTTTTTGTTTTCATTTTTTTACAGTATCTGGTTAGTAAGGGTAAGTACCAAAATAGAACTAGATTATGGTTAAATAAACCATAAGTTACCGCCATTTAGCCAGGGTTAAGGCAGAATTACATGCAATACGACAGCATGGTTATGTCATCCTCCAGAAGCTGTAGATTCGTCCTTGTCCCTTGACTAATCAGTCTGGAATAGTCAATAATCAAGCTGAAGGTAGATGCTCTCTTATAGAAGCTAAAATTGCTAAGAAAGTGGTAGTAAAGTTAAATGTAGCGCACCAGGGAGAGTACAATAGTAATAGTGCTGTTTAATTCATAAATTAAAGGTAAAAGCTTAATGTAGGCCTTTCGAAGGAAGGCGTGAAATCTTTCAAATTTCATTTCAAACGGATTGCAGGAGCCAGTAAATTAATGCTAGAAGAGCTTCTACAGTTGTAGTTCAAATTGAAGGTTTTCTAAACTCAAGGCGCCTCTGTCCTATGATTTCAGACCCTAATGATTTTCAGGTTTTGTCTCCAGGTCACATTTGCTTGGTAGACGAATCAGCTCGGTAGTCAAACCTAGTTCATGAAAAATATCCGAAAATGAACTTTCTGAGTAGTAAAGGTTCCTTAAGATTAACCTGCTGATTTGGTAACGTTGGAGGGATCTTCAGCAGAGATTCAAAGAGATTTTTAAAAAGAATAACGAGAAATTAGGTACCATCGTAATAATTAAAGAGGAAAGCATTCCCGTAACTAAATGGTTAATAGCTAAGATCGCCTGAGTGTTTCCGGGAAAGAATGAAGAAATACGTGTAATTAAATTATTGTTGCCAAATGGTAAAAGTTTAACGAGGACTGTTCGACACACTTGCGTCCCACCAAATTAGTAACAGTGTTATAATTTACTAACTGTGCGTTGAATAATTGTTTTGCGTACAATTTGTGTTTTATTGAGTACCTGTGTTTCGTTTGCGTAAAAGAGTTACAGTGAAATGAATCATTCTTTGATATTTTTTTAAATTGAAATTTGCAGTTTTAATGGGCCGGGAGAAAGTTCAAATTTAAGTCCCCTTTTATTGCAATTAAAGTATAGAGGACGCTGCGTGTGATGCAATACGAAATCGAAAGAGCACGCATGTTTTCTAAGATGTACGAGTTCCACTGAAATCCACGTAGAGATTAGAAGACACTAAAATTAAGTACTAGAAACTACAGTCCATGAGTTTTGAGTTTTTAATTAGTTGGTAAATGTTCGACTATAACGGACAAGACTTTTCAAAAATACATTCCAAAACATTTTTTGTGATTTCTTCTACATAATTAATCAAACATAAACTTGATTTGTAGATAGCGTTTTATATTCAATTTTTAACTCTACAATGTAGGTACTTACATATTTAAGTTCAGAACAACAAAACGTTTTCCAACTTACCGCCTTGATTATTTTCAGATATTTTTCCACGCAGTTGATGGGAGGTCATTGTGACCTTCCAAAAAATTCCTTAACAAAGTCCTTGGCAAAGTTATCTGACGATTCGGCAAAATTTGGATTTTCATTCGGCACAATTATTATCATTCGGCAAAATTTAGAGTTCGATTTGGAAAAATTATCACCATTCGAAAAAATTTGTAGCTCCATTTGGCAAAATTATCGTAATGTGGCAAAAATTGGATTTCCATTCGGCAAAATTATCATCATTTGGCAAAATTTAGAGTTCCATTCGGCATATATACAGAATTCCCGCACTCCCGAGTATTTAAATTTGGGGTGCCCCTGCATGCAATCCAGCAACCAAAGACTACGTCTCTACCTCATTTTCTGGTATCAGAAATTTCTAATGCTTAATCATCACGGCTGCGGAGTCGGAGGATAAATGACCGACTCCGATTCCAGGAATTTTTGAGCCTTCGACTCTGACTCCGATTTGTTTACCTGAAAATCAGACCTTGAAGGAAAATGACCAACTCAGTCTCTTGGAAATTTAAACCTTCGACTCCTGACTCCGACTTCACGACTCCGACAAAAAATCCGTTGCCTTTTTTACCATACTTCACTTTTTTTACCATGAAGTGATGGTGAGGTTGATAGTAATTGCTGCAAAAATCACATATAATTTTGAAGAGATTAATTAAGAAATTCTGAAGCGTGAAGTTAAATCATTTTCACTTGATGCATTTTATTGACGAAAATCTTTAAATTTTATCAAGTAATGTTCAGCTTACGATGCCTAATTAAGAAGCTATCGTTACTTCTTAACGTTTAAGGTTTTAAAATGAACGTTATTACTTTGAGAAATAATCTCAAAAGCAATTAGTTTGACGTTCAAGTGCAGGCTTTAATCCTTTTTAATTAACTATGGTAATTAGTTTCTCTCGATAATGTTCTGAAACGTAGTTTTTCTTACAAGTTATTACATTCTCAGAAGCTTTGATATTTCGGATAAGAAGAAAATTAAAAGCAACCCAAAACTACAATTAATTAATTCCAAGAAAAAAAAAATTCCCAAACGAATGTTTCTAGTAAGTTATTACTTAATCATTAACACAAAATCATTCAAATACACATTAATTTTATTCCATTTCATTTCACGTATTATATTTTTACTTTTATTTTTTAATGATTTTTTTATCTTTAATTAACTAATAAAGGCCTTTTTTTTTCGTCTTCATCAATTTTTTACTTCCTTCTATATCTAATATATAGAAAAAATTATTGTATTCGTGCAAATTTTCGAGTTTGGAATTTTGACGTATTCGAACTTTTTGAGGTGGGCGTAGTCCATTTCATCCATTTTTACTTTCTTCTATATCTAATATACATAGAAGAAAGTATTGGATTCGTGCAAATTTTCGAATTTCGAATTTTGACGGATTCGAACGTTTTGAGGTGTGCTGAGTCCATTTCGACTATTTTTGGAAAATGTCTGTCTGTCTGTGTGTGTGTATGTATGTGTGTGTGTATGTATGTGTGTGTATGTATGTGTGTGTGTATGTGTGTGTGTGTGTGTCACAGTTTTTTGTGGCCGCTCTACAGCAAAAACTACCGCATGAAATCGAACGAAATTTGGTACACATATGTGCCCCTATGTGAACTTGTGCCCATTGGTTTTTGGCGCGAATTCCTCCAAGGGGGGTGGAGCAATGGGACGTTTTTTGAGTTACGCGTGCTTGCTATTCCTCAGGAAGTAATTGGCGGAATCAAACAAAATTTGGTCCATATGTTGCCATTAACAGGAACAGGTGCTGATTCAATTTTGGTGTCAATAACTCAAACGGGGGTTGAGCTATAGAACGTTTTTTGTCGTCAATTGTGACTGCTGTATCTCAAGAAATAATGAACAGAATGAAAGAAAAATTTATCGGCAAGTAGTCCTTAGTGGGTATAAGAGCTGATTTTATTTTGGTGTCAACAGCTAACTAGTATGTTGTGGCCATCACGAAACTTTCTTCTATATTTTTCCTTTTTCTGATCCCTCCCCATGCTTGACGAGGAAGCAATATTCCTAACAAAAACAAAATTACACATGCAAAAACTTGACGACCATCCCAATGTCTGAATTATTGTAAAAACAAAACAAAGAGCGAAAATTGAAAGTTACTTTAAAAGCTTAACTTGAATTAATTACAAATATTTTATTTATTAACAAACATAAGATGGCAACAGTTAAAAATTTTAAATCATTGAGATAATATTTCCTATCATTTCCATACAATTAAAATCACGAGAAATACGCAGACGACAATCTATTACGATTTATCTTTCTTATTGTTGCATTAATAAAAATATTTTTATTCGCAAAAAAAAAAAAAAAAAAAAAAAAAAAAAAAAAAATCAACACCTTTTGGAGCGATCGGCGTCAAAATCGAACCAAAGCCTGTTTACATATGGATTCACATATATTCCAAATTTCAACCAGAACGTAGCATTACTTCTTTAGATAGGGTACTCAAAATGGGAAAAAAGAACGGGTGATTGCGCTACCCCCTTTTTAGCTGTTGACACAAAAATAAAATCAGTTCTTATACCCACTAAGGGTTACTTGCCGATAAATTTTTCTTTCATTCCGTTCATTATTTCTTGAGATACAGCAGTCACAATTGACGACAAAAAACGTTCTATAGTTCAACCCCCGTTTGAGTTATTGACACCAAAATTGAATCAGCACCTGTTCCTGTTAATACCAACATATGGACCAAATTTTGTTTGATTCCGCCAGTTACTTCCTGAGGAATAGCAAGCACGCGTAACTCGAAAAACGTCCCATTGCTCCACCCCCCTTGGAGGAATTCGCGCCAAAAACTAATGGGCACAAGTTCACATAGGGGCACATATGTGTACTAAATTTCGTTCGATTTCATGCGGTAGTTTTTGTTGTAGAGCGGCCACAAAAAACTGGTCACACACAGACGTGACACACATACATACACACACACATACATACATACACACACACATACACACACACACACAGACAGACAGACATTTTCCAAAAATGGTCGAAATGGACTCAGCACACCTCAAAACGTTCGAATCCGTCAAAATTCGAAATTCGAAAATTTGCACGAATCCAATACTTTCTTCTATATATTAGATATAGAAGAAAGTAAAAAGGGGGTAGCGCAATCGCCCGTTCCTTTTTTCCATTGTGAGTGCCCTATCTCAAGAAGTAATGCTACGTTCTGGTTGAAATTTGGAATATATGTGAATCCATATGTAAACAGGCTTTGGTTCAATTTTGACGAAAATCGCTCCAAGAGGTGTTGATTTTTTTTTTTTTTTGCGAATAAAAATAGCTTTATTAATGCAACAATAAGAAAGATAAATCGTAATAGATTGTCGTCTGCGTATTTCTCGTGATTTTAATTGTATGGAAATGATCGGAAATATTATCTCAATGATTTAAAATTTTTAACTGTTGCCATCTTATGTTTGTTAACAAATAAAATATTTGTAATTAATTCAAGCAAGGCTTTTAAAATAACTTTCAATTTTCGCTCTTTGCTTTGCTTTTGCAATAATTCAGACATTGGGATGGTCGTCAAGCTTTTGCATGTGTAATTTTGTTTTTGTTAGGAATATTGCTTCTTTTTCAAGCATGGCGAGGGATCAGAAAAAGGAAAAATATAGAAGAAAGTTTCGTGATGGCCACAACATACTAGTTAGAAAATGTCTGTGTGACCGGTTTTTTTGTGGCCGCCCTACAGCAAAAACTACCGAATGAAATCGAACGAAATTTGGTACACATATGTGTCCTTATGGGAATTTGTGCCCATTGGGTTTTGGCGAGAATTCCTCTAAGGGGGGGGGGTGGAACAATGTAACGTTTTTCGATTAACAAACGTTTGGTAACGTTTTTTAATGTGCCTGCTATTTCCCAAGATGTAACAGGCGGAATGAAACAAAATTTGGTTCATAAGTGTATCCTAACATGTGCAGGTGCTGATTCAATTTTGGTGTCAATAACTCAAAGGAAGGTTGAGCTATAGGACGGTTTTTGTCGTCACTTGTGACTGCTATATCTCAAGAAATAATGAACGGAATCGAACAAAAATTTATCGACAGGTGGTCCTTAGAGGGTACAAAAGCTGATTCTATTTTATCGTCAATAGCTGAAAAGGGGTGGCGCAATCGAACGTTCTTTGTTTTCCATTGTTAGTGCCATATCTCAAGAAGTAATGCTACGTTCTTGATGAAGTTTAGAATAAATGTCAATCCATATGTAAACAGGCGTTGGTTCAATTTTGTCGTCAATCACTCCATAGGGGGCTGATTTTTTTTTTTTTTGTGTGAATAAAAATAGCTTTATAATTGCAATAATCTTTATACATAAAGGGCTACTTCTGTCCGGATGTCCAGGGTAAATGTCAAAACTACTGGACGGATTTTAAACATTTTTTCACCGTGGATAGCTACATTATCAGGGAGCAACTTAGAGGCTATAATTTATTCCTTAAAAACTTAGTTAAAAAAATTATGTTGGAAAACAGTAAATTTCATGTAATTTCCCCATGATGTGATTAAACATAGAGTAAAGAAATATACATAGAGAGGCCCCGTCTATGGTAAAAAGGAGACGAAATTGAAGCCGGAATTATGGGATACAGCGGTGCAATGATGAGCGGGGTTATGATAACGTGATCGCTTCGCAAATATAGTTTTCACCAATCTCGCAAAGAGACTGCATAGTAGCTGGCAGATTGGTTTGCATTTTAATTCATGTTTTAATGCAATTTCAAAAACGTGCTTAATAAACTTGCAACAATATCTAAGTTTAAATTAACAACCAATTGAGATTCAGTAATGGAATGTTTTGAATCAAGATTTATCTTAAAATACTTAGCGAGAAGCTAAGAATCTTCGGATACAGCGGTGCAACTTCCGGCTTCAATTTCTTTGTATAGCAGGACCTCTTTATGTATTTTTTTTTACTCTATGTGATTAAATATAAAACCTATTGTTACAAAAATTCGTTGCCTAACAACAGCAATATTAAAAGTAATCAAAATGAAAATTTTGAATCATGGCTTCTCCGGAGCACACATGAGTTTAAGTCATTTAAACATTTGGAAACTATAGAGGGAAACTACTATAGGGAGAACTACTTTGGAGGGAAACATAGTAGAGAGCTTTTTTTTTTCTTTTTTTGTGTGTGTGTGTGTGTACTATTTAATTAAATGAAGCAAGCGCACGTTTTTTTTAGTGATCTTTGTTTTTGTTAGTTCATATTTCGGAAACTCTTCAAATTTTTATGTGCTTAAATTCGTACTTTCGTTTCTGAAATGAATATTCGTTGGTTCTTTATACTTATTGCTATTTTACTTTTATAGGTAAGGAAGAAGCTCGATTTTTAATCACGTCAAAGCGGTGTGTTTCAGTTCTTTCAGTTAAAACAGAAAAAGAAAGAAAGTAGCGATTGTTTCTTACAATTATTACTGACCCAGGCAACGCCGGGTATTTTTGCTAGTAAGAAACATAAATCGTTATAAACTGACGTCTGCGTAATTCGCGTGACTTTAACTGTTGGAAAATTACAAGAAAATCGTGATGATATAAACTTTTTAACTGTTGCCATCTTGTGTTTGTTAACAAATAAATATTTGTAATTATTTTAAGCAAGGCTTTTAAAATAATTATCAATTTTCATTCTTTGCTTTGTTTTTCAATTAATTTGGAAATTGGGATGGTCGTTAAGTTTTGGCGTGTGTAATTTTGTTTTTGCTGGAAATATTGCTACCTCGTCAAGCATGGGGAGGGATCAGAATTCATAAGAAAGATACAGAAGAAAGTTTCGTGATGGCCACAATATAATAGTTTCATAGTGATTATGTTTAATTTTTAGGTAACTGTTATTTTATTTTATTTATTTATTTATTTATTTATTTATTTATTTTTTGAGACTCAAGTCCAAGGGAACGAAGATAGAAGGAATTATTTCATTAAATTTAAGCAAAATTAGTGTTTGTGTACAAATGAACTAATAAGTTTATCTGAACAAGATTTTCAACAAATGTATTTCATATTGTCAGCAAATGTTAGAAAAATGTTAAGCAAGTCTTATTAATGCGCACAGATGGTCTTTCTTCAATTTGCAAATCTAAATTTTTTAAACGCATTGCCGACTTCTTTAGGAAGTGGTGGTTCAAAAAGGTCCGCTTAAGTCCAGGTATCACGCTGTGAAAAAGGGATTTTTCTGCATTGTTTGAGCAATCAAAATTGTTTTTTGGTGACACTTTGTCGTGGCTAAACATTTCTCTCTAAATTATCTTCGTGATTATTAGATAGCGAGTTTCGTGTTCCATTGCTTCATTTCTGTTTTCCTTTTACTAGGCAGTGAAAAGTGCCTCCTCCTTTTGTATGGTCATTGATTAACGTTTCTCATTTTCTCTCTTTATGGTTGGTAAACAGCAAGTCACGTGATCCATTAATTTGTGTGGTAAATGGACCTTAAGTGTAGCGATGAATCTTTTCGCATCCTCAAGATTCTGTTTTTCGCTTTACAATTTTTCCCTTAATTTAATGTAATTTCTTTTGTTTAATTGTTTATTTTCTTTTCTTTCTTTTTTTTTCTTTTTTTGAAGAAGAAATTCTTTTTCTTATTATATTGGGGTTTTTTTTTCATAAACTTTGTTTACATGCGATTTTGTACCGGTTCATTTCGGTTCGATACGTATTCCGTCATTTTATTACTGTAACCAACTGATTAATATTTTCTAACTTAACTTCAACCATACAATTATCATTATTACATGTACATTTATTGCAAAATTATATTTTTAGTACAAATAAAAGTATTGATAAAATAAAATTATTCATTCGGAAGTGAATCAAAAACGATTATTTTTTGTCGAACGGAGCCGATGTTTATATTTTTTAAGTAACCAGAACAAAAATCAGAAAGAAAAAAAAATACAGTTCAAAAACTAAGGTCGAAATTTGAAGGTCGGTACGCCCTTTTGAAAAAACTCTGTTTTATTATGACTCAGTAGATTTTTTTTTTTGGTTCTTTTGAAAAGTTCTTACGTCAATCTTGACAGCGAAAAATGTAACCAAAATTTTTTCAAATCAAATTTTAGTGAACTTACTTTTTTATTATCATTTCATTCACAGTTTCGAGAGCTATTTTTCGATTGTCCGTATTTTCCGATTCTCCGTTCGAACCCGCTTAATAAGCACTAATAATCGAGAGCTGTGTGTACCACAATGAAGCCTAATGCGCATTAAGTAGTGAACCCGGAAGAAATCAGCTCGGTTTATGAGGCGTGATGACTTATTACGTGGGGCCTTGTTTCTTCCTTATTAATTCTATTGAAACTATACACACGTATCACGTATGTGCTGCAAGAAAGACCTTCATTCAGTTGGGATATGTTTTAAATGCATATATTAATAGGATAGATTCAAATATTACAAGAAAGAAAACAATGCGAAATTTTAAAATTCTTGTATAAGACAGTGAGAAACATAAGGATGTAAGTGCCAAAATTAAAAATTTGGAGATAATCAGCACAAACAGTAACAGAACCTCTTCTCTGTTTTAGGCCAAGAGATGATAATAGTAGCTCTGGTAGGTGCTGCTATACAGCAAGATTTATTTTTGAAAAATCAATAAAAGCCTACCTAGGATCTGAACTTTATACGCGCTTTACTCGAAACTTTAAAAAGTCTACTTAAATCCCTTTGATTCTCAATGCCTCATATCATCTTTCTTATCTTCGCAAGTAAGAATTCAGAAACTTATTATAAATTATTTTTAGTTTTATTTTCCATTTCACGTGACATGAATATTTCAAGCACGGTTCTGAACATTGAAACGCAAAAACGGATACAAGGGAGGGGTATTAAGGCGATCGCTCCTCCCGTAGGGGCCCCTCTTTTGGTAAATGTTTGGTATTTAAGTTAAAAAACGCATTTTTAGAAGATCTTGGGTAATGTTAAAGTAAGAGGAAGAAAGTTTTGTGGCTCTCCCCAGAAATGATTTAGACTTGAAATCCGAAATATTTGTGATGAGCATTTGCTAACCAGGATAGGTAGTCAGGTGAATTTTAAAAAACTCCATTGAAAAATGTCTTGATCCGCTCTTGTTGAAATGTTTTGTCTTATGAGGAACCGAATTTCGTCCTCAATAGTTAAAAATAATAATAAAAACTTTTACGACTACAATAAAACTAAAATTAAGCTTGCAGTGGCGCAGCGAAGAATGGGTTTTGGGAGTGAAAACGCTCCCCCAGAGACATTGATTTTAAGATAAATGCAAGTTCTAATACTATAAGTTTATGCATATGAAAAGGCTGTTTGGATCAGAAACACTCATCAGAAGGTATTTATGGTCAAAAAATCCCCTTTCTGAAGGTATTTTTGATTTAAAAACAAAACGTCCAGAAGGTATTTTTGTTTTTAAAAAACGATCAAGACCCCCCTCCAACAGCTATTTCTGGCTGCGCTAGTGAGCTTTTGCAATTAAAAATAGCAGACAAGTGATTACTCCTTCTTCCTAAAATTTTGCATAAAACTTACTTTATCTTTTCAATATTTTTGTATTTTTTCTCAGATTCAGCACTCTTGATGATCCTTTGATTTTACTTTCAATTTTTACCAATTGAAAATCATGTTTTGTTTAATTTTCACTTGTAACCCTGCGGCAATAGTTGTAACGTTGTTTCGATTTAGCATAAATTCACTGTTTCACTTCAGTTCATATTTTGTTCCTTATTTGTATCGCTATTTTTGTAGCATTAAACATGCTTTAGAGGACGGTATTCGTTTTTTTTTTTTAATATTTTTAACGTCAATTTTGCTAATTTTCCGACGTTAAGTCAGTTTCACAAACATATTTTTTTTATAAAATAAAATGTATTTAAATGTGTACCAAGCTGGAATCAAACTGCGACTCTTAGAATGGAAAACAGATATCTTACCACTCGGTCATCGCGAAATATCTCACAAAATGAACCGTAATTGCTTCATACATAGAAACTTCAATATTTTTTATGAGTTTTTTCGACATATTTCATTACTCTGCTAGCTAATTTTAGTTGATTTTTCTTGAAAGATTATTGATGATAGAACAAAACATTTTCAATGTAAGTGAGTTAACACTCGCGGAAATCACCCCCAACTTTTTTAAATAAACGACGTCGTTCAAATGATCGAGTAAAAAAAACGAAAAGAACGATCCTCAGACCATTAAAAAGAACGTCATTGCTCATCGCTAAATTTAACTCCAAACTTAGTTCTTTTTCAAAGAATTAATTTCTGAATGTTCAAAATAGTAAGTAATGTTCAAAATAGTAGTAATAATAATAATTGAATTCGCGACTAAAGTCAATATGACGGAATTTCTTCCAGTGTTTCTGTAATACATGCTTTCCAAAGCGGAAGTTAAAAAAAATCCTCCGTTACATAAGTTACGAAACATTATCATCAATTAAATCTTGCAAACACGCAGTTTAGATTGTGGAGAGAACAGAACATTCAAGCCTGTTGCCAAAACAAAATATAATCATGGAAAAACAGTCGTTCCATTCATTAATTTGCCCAAATGACAAAACGAGCAGACAGTTTTGCTAGTTTTTCGCCCACGCCCTACTGACAAATCTGACGTCAAGACTGGAGGCGCGATCTTTAAGGTCGTGATCCTTCATTAAAACACGGCGAATGGTGGTTCCTTGATTTCTGACTAAGAAAACAAAGAAGAAAGTATGCGTTTAAAACGGGTGCTTGATTAAACGAAACATTTTATCACCTGAGGCAAAAGGATCCGCATTAGAATATGTTTTCTAAATTAATATCGTGAGAAGTGCACATCTATCTCTTCTGCTTATAACAGTGAAACAAGAAACGTGATATGCAATTGCTTTCACATTGCTTCTTGGTGTATAACATATGCTAAACCTATAATAATGTCTTCCGACGTGTGTCATGTGTGTTATAAATGTCACGTAAATTAAACTATTCGCGCTAACTGAAATGGTTCAAATTCCATTCATTGTCTTTCGAATAAAAGAAAGCTCCTTTCTTATGGGATACTTATTTAGCTCAGTAGTTTTTGCGGACAGTTTTTAATTAAATTCTCGGATTTTTTTCATTTATTTTTTTTTCTTACTCGTAATTACTATGGAAATTTGATCTTGCATCACTGATTGGGATAATCTAAATGATTCCTAAACACGCTTTAATGAATAACCGTAAAAATAACAAAATATTTTTGCAGTTCAAAAATGCTCATATAATTAAATAGAATATCTATCAAAACAGACAAATGTTTCTTAAAATTATAATTGTACTAAAGTATGTGTTATGAGGAATCAATGCAATGCCCTTTCATTGAAAATAAATGATAAAATGAAGGGGGAAAATAATAGCAGTTAAAGTGGGAAAAAAGAAATTGACGAAGAGAGGAAAAAAATTGATACCTGAAGCATTAGTTTGTGTTTTTTAAATTCTTTAAATCCTCTCTTATATGAAATACAAGAAGTCATAAATGAGTTGAATTACAAAACTATTTTCGATAGTTTCAAAAGTTTATTTCGACATCTACAGATCTCTTTGTACCTTTTTGAAGAAAACTGTCACCTACGATTAGTTTTCAAATTCATGAATTACAGCTTCGTCTGTTGAAATAAGACACCTTTTTCTAAGTGTTTGGAAATTCTAGTTCTTCACAAAAAATTTTGTTCTTTGTGACAACGCTCAGTTATTTTTCTTTTATATCACTTCACAAAAGAGATAGAGTGAGTGAGGGTTTTGTAAGATAGTTACAATATAAAGAGCAAAATGATTAGATGGGTTTTACGTTTCATATGAAAAATTATCAAACTTCAGAAAAAGTATTTACAAAACAATTGGAAAATTTTAAAAAACTCCAAAAAATCTGGAACTACCTTCATATGTATATAAAAAAATCTAAGCATCACCGAAATCCGAGGTTTAGTTATGATTACTGTAATAATTCCGCTGTTATTATTGTTGTTATTGTTTGAGGAAAGAACAAAACACTATAGTAAGTAAAACATTCTAATGTAAATTTTTTTTAATTACAGAAAATGATGGTCTATGTTTTTAGTAACTAAAGCAATTCGGTTTTTTTAAAACACACCCTTTGACAGCATAATTTCGTTAATTTAAAGCAAGTTATCATTTTCCTCATAATAATATTAAATATTATTATTACTACTATTATTATTTTTATTTTCAGTTCATTTCAATGCATATTTCGTGTACAGTGAAACATTGAATAACCGCTAATGATCCTGGCGGATAATGAGTGATTTTTACATTGCAAGCGACATTACAAGACATTATTAAAAAATGTATCCCTACATTATTAGCGATAAACGTTTTCATTATGCGCTGCACAGAAGAACTGCGTCTATACAGCTTTTACAAACAATGCCGCTCTTTTTGAGAAAGTTTCTTTGTAGTCTGTATTTGACGAGATTGTGTCGATTGCCAAGATTTTGCCCTGGAGGTCGATAAAAGCGACATCAATGATCTTGTGGAAGAGTTCAACCACGAACAGATGGATAAAGAGATAAAGGAGCTTACATTTTGTGACACAAGAAATTATGGATGAGATTTCGTCTGGGGAGAAGGAAGAGATCCCAGCAGAGCAACAACCTTACAGTGAAATAAGAAACAGAAAGAAATAGAAACTGTTGCGCATCATACGTAGAGATGCATCACCCTAATAAAATTTCAGCTATGCGTGCCATGCATTTAGTTAAAGATAATGCTTCGTCTCATATTTTGTCAAATTTAAAAGCGTAGGCAGAATCTAATGACTTTCTAGATAACTGGGTGTTTATAGGAATGCATTATAAATACTCAGTTATTTAATAAATTTTTTTAATGCATTTTCTTCACGTAATACTCTAAGATATTTCATACTGTTGATATAGTTTTTGATACATTGAATATGAAAGAGTTACTTTGCTTAGTGAGTATTTCACATTACGGGTAAGATTTTTAATGAATTATACTTTTAAGTCAAATTTTCACTGCAATTTAAATATTTTCAAAAACAGAAGCAGTTTACAAAACAAGAAAAAGTATTTCAGAAAAGTTTTAATATTTCATACTACTTTAATTGGCAGTAATCAAAAACTCCTTTTTCCTCAAATAATTTCCGAGATTCTAAAACTTTTTGCATAAACCTTAAAATTCTTAACTAAAGAAGAGCGTAGTGTCTTGTCATGATACGCAATGTTACAGAAAATTATAACCTCTTTTGCCTTTAAACATAAAAAACAGAAAAAAAATCTCGTAAAGTGAGTGTGACAAATAAGGTCATGCAGACGAGTAAGCCTCCCCCCCCCCCGTTATTGTATTTAAGATAGCAAAAACTAATTAGATCGGGATTTTATAGTCTTGAGAAAGCCTAACGGATGATGAAACGTTGTCAACAAGCAGTTATTTGGCAAAAGTACAGCAAAAGTTACCACAAAAGTCTTTACAAAATTGCGTGATCTTATTTTAAAGTTAGTTTTGTTTCTTCTTTTTTCACTATAGTTTAAAATACTATAAAACAACTGAGTATTATTATTGTAGAAAACCTAATTTCTGTAGTTGACGAATTCAAAAGAAACATGTCGCTGTGTACCGTCATTTTTCCTGTGATTTGATAACCCTAGAAAATTAGATTGTAGCTCAATAAGGCAATGATTACATCTCATTAGGACTCTGTTGTTCTTATTAAGACACAGAAGAATCGATTGGAAGATATGAGCCTATGCTGCTCTGCTATACACATATGCACGAATTGTGAGCAGAAATGACCAAAAACATGAAAATAACGACCTATATATTTCCCGATTGTGACGTTTGATCTATCTCCTTTCCATTGAAGTAAATGTGGAGTTTTAAATAATGTTTTAGAGTTTATTAAATGGGGTTTAAAAGGTTTTTTAGTGACAATGCACTTTTTTTTTTTAGTTTGATAGCCTAACAGTCGAATTTTTTTCAGCAGTCCGCGACGTTAATTAAAAGACCTAAAAATAATCAACAAAGTTAACTAGCATTAGGTTACTCCACAAGATTTATTATAAATACTCACCAAAGAGTACTGGAAATCAAAAACTAAATTTAAAAGTGTGCCTGTATACAAAAAGCTAACCTGCTTTACAAGTACAAGAGAACTGTAAACTTAGCGCCTTGATTCTTTTTTTTTCCTTCTTTCTTCTCTTTTTTTAAATTTTTTTCTTCCACTTTCTTTTTGAACTGTATATTTTTCTGCTTTAAGTTCAACAGATTAACACAGAAGGCAAATTAAAAAATCGTTCCAGTTCAGAAATAACCTGCCTTCTCAAGAATTTCCGGTATGGACGTCGCAGCCTTGCGTTCTTTCTGGTACAGGGTTTGATAGTATTTTTTGACGTTTTTCTAGTGGTGACCTTAGTGGAGATCCGTGTTCCTAATAAGACCAAATCGAGTTTCTTCGTTAAAACTAAACATTATTGAAACTTACAATTTTCAAATGGTATTATTTTGTTTATTTTTTTAACGAGTCATACGATGAATGTGCAAATTCTGAGCAAATTGAACCATGAAAACTCAAAATACTAGGCCCTGAACCTTAAGGTGGCCTTATTTGGCGCACTCACCTTTCAGAGTTTTATTTATTAATTATACTAGTCGTTGATGCATCAATTTCGAAGGACATTGTGCCGTTTTTCGTGTTTTATTTTGCGTTTTTTATTTTCGTTATCATAATAGTGATTAATTATAACAAACCCCCATTAATACAAACTAATTTGGACCAGTGAATGTTTCGATTTTTGAACAAATGGGCTATCCAAAATTCCGAGAAAAATGCAATGGAAAAAGATGCGCGTTCAAGAGTTGTTAAATTATAAACCTTAAGCGCTACTTCCACTTGAATTCTTTGATTTTAAGGCGGTATTTTTACCTCTTTTCATTATACTGGATGAATGTACTCGTGATTGTGTGACAATGCAATTAAACGTACTGTAGCTGAGTGGTGTATTGCGGTAACTGATGCCAATCAAGAAAATGGTTTAAAAGAAAGAAAGAAACCCTCTCTACAGTTCAGAATGAGCCTAAATATGACTTATGTACGCCAACTTCCTATTTTTTAGCATGAAGTCATAGGATTTCTATGCAGCACGGGAGAGTGACTGGATTCACTTCCATGACCCATTACCAGAGTCCTTAAAAATCTTAGTAACCAAGAGAATATATAAAATTTAATGCACCTGATAAATTAAAACTAATGAAGAAAAAAAGTAGTTACATTCAACTATTTTAAAAATATTTCTTCTAAAACCTGAGATGTTTATTTTTAAAAAAATGTATTAAAATAAACACCTAAATAAATTTAAAACTTAAAAGAAAATTTCCTTGCCTTAAAGGAAATACACTACAATTGTATGCATGTAGGCAAACTTGTGCTTTTTTTTTTTTTTTTTTTTTTTGCATTTCCGTTTTTTGAACTTGATTGTTTATTCATTTCCAAATATTCACATCAGAATTAAATTTCAAACTATTAAATTATTTAATTTTTTGGATCAATTT
Source organism: Uloborus diversus (assembly GCF_026930045.1). Taxonomy (NCBI): domain Eukaryota; kingdom Metazoa; phylum Arthropoda; class Arachnida; order Araneae; family Uloboridae; genus Uloborus; species Uloborus diversus. Next base: position 106,186,204 of record NC_072735.1, read on the forward strand.
ACAGATACGTGGGACGCTAATAGCTGGTTCAGAAAAAAAATGGGAAAATACATAATGTTAACAAGAGAAAATATTACTTTACTTCTGAAACATTACGTTAAATGAAAATTTTGAAGCAACAGAAAAAACAAGAATTCGCTAGATTAAAAACAATATTTTGTATTGTATTTTTTTTCTCTCTAAAGAAAAACGAGTGGAATCTCACATGAACTGCTCAGCAGTGGCACAGAAAGGAGGGTAGGCGTTGAAGCTACAAAAAAAAAAAAAAAAAAACTTGAAAATTTGAAAACGTAAAATCAAGAGATGTGTTGTGTACTAAAACCGGAGACGGAGAGAAAGTGATCTAGTCCGGGAGCCACTCTTTTACTCCAAAATCGGTCCGACTCTGACTTCGGTTCCCCAAGCACTGACAGATTTGCAAACTTTGAGGGTAAATGACCGACTCTGACTCTTGAAATTTTAAACCTTCGACTCCCGACTCCGACTCTTTTACCCCAAAACCAGTTTGACTCTGACCCCGTAGCCCTGAATAAAACCACAAAAAAAAGAGGATTTGGCTTACAATAGTTTCAGGCTTTAAGTTTGAAAAAAAAAAAAAAAACATATTTCTATAAATCAGGGCTATATGTATTTCTTTCATTTTTTCAAGAGCTTGAGTTTTATGCATAAATTTATCTCTGCATTCTGTACTATTTTTAAAGACACATTTTTATTCTGAACTCAGTTCTTTAAAAAGCTAAACTTAGCATTTAATTTCTTATTATGGATACTCTGATAACAATCTCAAGACGAAGAGACGTCATTTCCTCACATTAATTTCTAATATAGCATTTTTTACTAAAACCCATCTTTCAGCGACTATCATCCCTCAATCGCTTGCTTGTTTTAAAACAGCTTGTAACTCTCAAAAACAAAAAAACTGTTAGAAAAAAATCCTTTTTCCGTGAGAAAGATCAGAACCATTCACGTTTAAAAACTTACTCACGCGCGGACAATTTATAAACTACCATAATTAAGCAAAACCTTTTTCAACAAAACCAGCATTAGGAAAGAATTCTAAAAGGGGAATGCAAAAATCTAAAATTTGTCTAAATTTAAAAATTTGTCTCTTGATAGTTTAATGCTCTTATTATAAGCATATGTTTTAAGCTCCTTATCCAACATTCAAAAAGATATCGCTCTGGTAAAACTCATATCTTACAGCGAATCGCACAAATATTATCTAAAATCTAAGCTTTTTACTTTCGAAATCATTCTTCGCCATTATTTTGATAGTATGAAGTTCTTTTTTTCACAGACATATTAGGAATACAAACTGCATAATTATGATCACGCCGTTCACACAGTTTTTGGAAAGAAAAATATGATCCTCCTATGATCGCTGTGGCCGTAAATTTCTCTCTCTAGCTCCTGTAATCCTATGCTGCAGATAAGGTCGTGTCTGGATGAATACGGCGGGTTCATAATAAAACAAAACTTTATTTATTTTATAAAATATGAATAACTCTCAGAACACTTGATCATAAATTCAACGTTTTATGTTTTATTAAAGCGCCGAACAAAAAATTAAAATGAAAAAAAAAAAAATCTTCATCGTACACGTTTTTTAGTTCAAATAAACTTGCAAGGACTAACTTGGATAAACATTTTAAAATGTCTTGCACATACATTGTTACAAAAGAGTTTTGCCTCATAAGTTTAGAGCTTAATTTTTCAAGGCTGTTTCAGTGTTTAATGCGAAACAATAATTTTAAAACATTATATAAAGCAGTGAGAATTAAAGAGATGCAAGTGCACATTTTGAGTAAAACGCGTTTATAGGTAACGTCCTAGGTTGACTTTCATTGATTTTTTTTTCTAAATCATGCTGTACTGTTTTTTTTTTCGTAAGAATTTTAATGTGTTTTCAAGTATCCCTTAAATAGCAATAGTTACTAAATATGTTTCGGTGCGGAAAAACTAGTTATATAAAGTATATTATTATATTTTCTTACCAAAACTGAAGGGGCAGAAACGTTTTGTATGAAAAAAAGAAGGCACAAATATGTATAAAAATTTTAGAAGCCACTGATATCAAGTGTCTTTTGTACACATAATATATCTTTATGTCACATATAATAGCTCTTTGACTTGAAAAAATAAATAAAATTCTACAACCAATTAGCGTCTACGAGTCAGGTTCATAGCGTTTGATTGCATTATAATTACATTAAATATTTCTATTATATTGCTCTAGTTTTAATGCAAAGCAAAAACGCAGAACGAATTTATTGGGGGAATGCTAAAGGTCAAGTATTCAACGATCTAGTAAAGAGTTGTTAGTTTTATTTCATGCTTTCAGCTGTAATTATGTATGTTGAAATTCATTTTTTGGTCTCATGTAACTGTGGATTAATAATAATGGTCGGTTGTAAGCAAAGTGAAAGTGTTCATCAGGACATTGCCAACTTGGAATAACGGTACCGGAAAATTGGTGCGCGCCAATACTGATAACTTGTGCTACAATGTATGTACATATACACTGAAATCCTAATTTTGCGTCCCGCGAATCTACGTTTTTCCCGCTTTTCACGTTTTTTTTTTTTTTTTCATCAGATCCCAGTTTTCAGTATACTTATGTTAATTTAACTAGGATTGTAAGTTTGTTATTTCTGAATTATCCGCGTTTTAAGTTTTTCCTGGGAAGTAAAAAAAGGAAAATTTTTTTGTAAAATAAGCAAGCAATATTTTTCATTTCTGTTTTTTTTTTTCTTTTTTTAAAGATTATCATCAACGTGGTACTGCTCCATCTGTAGCTGACCTTATGGACTTTACGTCCGCCAATGAAGATGAACAAGAATGCTTCCGGTTCGGAAGCATAGCTCGTCCCTTCTTTCAATATTGTATTGAAAAGTTTTCAAATAGTGATAAATTATTTTCGTTCTTATTCTGACTAGGAACAAATTAAAAAGTATTTTAATCCTGGAAAATGCTGCATTTACTTTGAACTCAATTACTAAAAAACAGTTCACTCTTAGGAATTGTTTTCAACCTAAACGCCCGAATTCGCTACTGAGCGTGTAAAAATATTCTAAAATGGTTTGAAAAAATGTTGTTTTCCTCAAATGTAGATATTATTCCTCTTGAAAGAGTCATCTTCAGTACCCTTAATTTTTTTCCATTTGATTTTTCCTTTCTATGTCGCTCGTTCGGAAGAAGAGTGCCACATTACGAAATTTTTAATTTTCTTTTTTTTTCTCTTAAAAGGCTTCAAATGACGTTATTTTCTTTGGAAAATAATGACAGAATTTTTTTCTAATATTAACCACTGGAGAGCACAACAAATCTACTTTTCTTACAGCAAATTCCCTGATGAGTTAAACCTCAAACGCTTCTCCTGTAAAATTTCATTTCTTTGTATTGTGGCACTCTTCTTCCAAATAAGCGATGTATTTCCTGTATTTTAAGTTTTCCCATATTTTACGTGTTTTTTAACACAGCCCCATGAGAAACGTGAAATCAGGTTTTCGCTGTTCATGCACTTTTCTAAATATTGCGCTTGTTTTACCGTAGCTAGTTCAGCTGTTTCTTTGTCATATTCATGTTCATCACATTGAACTCATTAAAAACTGACTATATTCACTTCGGAAGAAGGATTTTTTTTTGCAAGTTTGTTGTCCAGTGTAATCAATTATCAAGAACAGAAGTCGATTAGCAGCATTCTTGTTTCATGATCAGTTATTACAATGAGTTCCATAATGGTGTCCCACTATTATTTATTAGGTACATGGTTTTACTTGTTAAATGTATTGTCACGTATGATCTAGCAGACCAGCAACTTTGTCAATCAATCTAAATTAATCTCTCTCTAAAAAAATTCTAATTATAAGAAGTGCCGCATCTGGTGGTCTAGTTAATAGATCATTTTAACTTAGAATTGATAATGGTAGTTTTGAATACATTACATAACTTTTAATGTAATCAGTCATGAAATGGATGTTCAATTATTTTTCTTTCTAACAGAGAACTAATGATTTACTCATGTTTACGTTACACCCCGTGTTGCTATATTTTTGAGCAAAATACACAAGAAAGCATCAAAATATAAAATATTAAACACTCTAATATGTAATTTGCTAATTGGCGCCATTTTTAGTGAAACACGATATCAGTTCTAAAGTGTTGTAATACCTACAAATTAGTTTGCGTTGCCTGATCTTAACGGAACTTTCATTAGTTAATATTTTTGCTAACTAAAAACCAAAACGTTTAAAAGTCTTTTTAATATCTGTGCATACAGTATTTACCAATAACTCACAATTCCTGAACAAGTTACTATACTACTAAAGCTCAATTACCTGTATGTAGATTGTCTGTGCAATTTGAAAAGCACGTGATTATTCAGCTTTTGTGGATATTCTGCGGGAAAAAAACTCTCAGTGGTTTGTTAGCGCATCTTTAGATTCTCAAGACGCAAAAATCTGAAAAATAATTACTCTTTTGATATTAGAATTGAAGCATCCACTTTTTATATGAATCTTGCTGTGTATCATTTTTATTTATTGAATTTCTTAATTTTGCTTATTTGGAGGGACTAAATTTGGCATGCTGATATGACATGTCATGCAAATGATGCAGAAATGCTGGAGCTCCCAAAGCTTTTTTTTTTTTTTTGAGCAATCACGATTGCTTATTGTTCTCACTTGATGGTTTTGAATTCCTATCATTTTATTTTCCCACCAGCACCCTCTGCCAGCACCACCGCCGACTCGACCGGCCTCACGATGCTGCTCCTCTTGCGAAAACCGTCTCCAGGTTGCGCCCATACCCTACACACATGCACACACTCATGCCTGCGCACAGACACAAACACACACTCCTATACACACACATACACACACTCATGCCTGCACACAGACACAAACACATATGCCTTCATACACACACACACACACGAACGCCTACACACACACGCCCGTACACACACAGCACTGCATACACAACACGCACACACATGCATACATACACACACACACGCATCCACACACATGCGCTTATACAAACACACACGCGCATTCATGCACACACACGCTCGTGATTGCGAAAAACATAATTTGAAGATGCCAACAATTCAAATTAATATATATATATATATATATATATATATATATATATATATATATATATATATATATATATATATATATATATATATATATATATATATATATATATATATATATATATATTGATTATAAGATTATTTTTGTTCTTGTAGAGTTTACAGAAAAAGAATATATATATATATATATATATATATATATATATATATATATATATATATATATACGTATGTTGGGAAAATAAAAAACATTAATGCTTCAAATGAAAACAAAATTACATTTATGTGCTGCAGTGAAAAAATTGTCTTTTCTCCTGCACCAGATGTCGCAGCTGTGCGCCAAGAAGATATAAAATTGGTCTTGACAAAGCCAATAACTCAATCTAAAAACAAACGGCAGTAATCAATCATATTTTTCCGCGTTGATTTAGGTTCCTCTACTGTTTACTAAATCGAAAACTGTATCTTATTATTCCTATTTAGTGCGTCTTACTATTCCCTGTCACTAAAGGAACAGTAAGACATAATAGCATTTAATTTTTGCCTTATTTTTTTTTCTGTGAACTCGTAGTCAATTCTAGACCCACTATTTTAATGCCTACTCTGGGGCTCTGACCCCTGCTCATTTCGCTCGCAAACTTCCATCTGGCCCAGCTCAAATTCAAAAGCAAAACTTCTCTAACTAAATTAATTTGATGCTTACTTTTAATACACATTCGTACCAAAACTGAATGATATTGTAGGATAAGCAAACCTGAATACCGGGTTTGTTATTGGTTATCTTCCGCAGCTGACGCACATTCGCACATATACAAAGTACATTGCGAGAATTCACATACGTCAAACATTGCAAAAGCCTTGACTCCCCACAATATTACCATTTTTTTCTTTCCGAAAACAAAGCGTACTGTCCAACCACGGATTGCATGGAATTTTCAAACGTCCAGACAAGACGAAAATATGTGAATAAGGAGGAAAAGTAAAAATTTGATGCGCGTATTCCGCTCATTTGAATGAGACTCTGCTTCTGCAAAAGCTGACATCGGTAAAAAAAATAGTAGATTTTTCCATTTCCGGCTGTAAAACGGATGTTTGTCTTTCCATACAATCCGTGGTCAGACAGTAACTTCATACCTAGTTCGTTGTTATCAACAAAGTAGCAATATCATTGAAAAATATTTTGTTTCTGTGCTCAATGAAATAAAAAAGTTGAAAAATCCCTTACTTCAGATGTGAGTGCTGTTTTATTAACATGTCAAAACCATCACAAAAAATCATTTAACTAAAACATTTATTAATTACATCAGATTAAATATAAGATTTATGGAGAAGGACATTCATTATTCATTTCTGCGCATTCCTTGATCAGAAGCGCAGTTTCGTAGAGTAATTAATTTGCTCTGACTTTTAATTAATAATGAACTGTCCGTAGCAATGCCTTTAATGTTGATAAAAATAGTGTTAGTTGAGGACAGTTTTTCCTGCACATAACATCAATTTAATTGATAAAGTAAACGTTATCATTTTGCTGTGTAGTATTTTTTTCTTTTGCTTTGTCTTTTTTTAATTCGAAAAAGAAAAGATGAGTTATTATTAAAATGTTGCAATTTTACGATATCATATAACAGTTTGTTTAATAAAAAAATGCTATTTCTCTCCAGGGGCGGATACAGACTACCGTTTCATGGAGGGGGGGGGGGTCATGCTAAAGAATGATAAGAAGGAACCTAAGGTTTTCGGCACGAAAAGTTTCAAAATGCTTGGATGTCAATAAAACACACGAAATAGATCAAGTATAGGGCTTCTAATAGGCATAACGTTGTAAATTAATTTCATAAGCCACGAAAGAAGAAATTTCAAAACTTTTCGTTCAAAAATAATTAATGAATTGAAAAGTCAACTGAAATCGTTTACATTTTATTCATGCAGTGTTTGAGCACAATGTGGATGGATACTAGTATCGACGGCATAGGAGGAGGGGTCATGACCCCCATGACCCTCCCCGTGCATCCACCACTGTTACTTTTATTTATTAAATACACTTTTTCAAAACAGTTAATGTTGGAAAACACATATTTAAAAACATACTTTCGCAAACGTTTTACACTAAGGAACACAGGCACATTGTCTTACATTTGCACTTTGAAACAGACATACAATAGAAAGAGAATGTTAGTCTAAACCTTTTTATAATTAAGAATATCAAAGCATACATGCTGGGGATCAATAAAAATCTTTTGTAAAATATTGCGTCAAAGTTCAAGCAAGTTTATTCCTACAATAAACAGGAGTTAAAATGATTGAAAAACAGAAACTATGACACAATTTTAGAAAAAAAAAAGTTCACGATGTTTTACCTAAGTTCAATCAATATACTTACTGTGGTTGGTTGAAAGTCAAATTTGAACCATCATAGAAAGAAAGAAATCTTTATGTAAATTCTGATATGGATTTGGAAATATTTTACCTCTCGTGATATGCTATTTTACAAATCTGTAACTGCTATAAAACTTAACTTATAACATATTTAAGCACTGCCGCTAAAAGTGCTTTTAACAAATTTCTAAAATTAATTAATCGTCAAGGATAAATGATGATTTCTAATGAAAATTATATAAAAATGTCAAAGGGAAAGATTCCCGAGAAAATCATGAAAATCTCAGATAGTCAGGTTGAGAATATTTTTCAGTTCTTCATTTTGTGTCTCCTATATCAGTGTGCTTACACAATGTTAGAAAAATTTCAAAAACTTTAACATTTTTCTAATTTAGCATTTTTTAACAGTTGCAAAGTACTTAAACACAACTCCTGACGGTTAGAATCAATTACTTTCGTGTTTTTCTTTATTACTATTTTTTAAAAGTTTTATTTTGACATAAAGGACCGTTCATGCTGTCAGAAAATAATTTTAACTGTTTAAAAGATATATTTTAAAAACATTTCAGCCAGGGGTAATTGAAAGACATCTAATTGATGTTTGAAACTCTATGTTGGTATACAAAAAATCACACTTGTTCAGTCGTGAATGATTTTCTTGTTTTCAATAAAATGTTTTGCATTATTTTTCTCTTCAGAAATATAATTACTCTTGTTTTCCTAAAATATTTTAATATTTTAATACCTCCATTTATTTCTGCTCTGAACTTAACAAATATTAAGTTAAAAAATATTACTTTCATTGCTTAATCATCGTTATATTTCTCTGATCAAATGCAAAAATTTACTGAATGAATGTTTTTCTCCAAAAATGCAAAATTACACATTAACTTTTAATATCAGAAAGGTACGGGGAGTCGGGACTCGTTGGATCTCGGGGACCCAATGAACCGGTCTCAATAGTTTTAATACTATTAATATTTTTTGTTTTAATTTATGACCAACATATAGCTACTTTATTCCTACAAATCCTACGAAAAAATCACATGTTACAGTTATATTGGAAAAAAAAATATTTCAGAAACAAATTTTAATGCTATTTTTTCAGTGTGGAGTAATTTTCACAAGTCTGAATTGTATTTTTTAAATGGTTTTAATGAAGAATGTAGTTATAACATAAACTCCTCCCCTAAAGTAAGTTCTTTTAGTTCACAATTATTTTTAGTTTCTTTATTTTTTGTTATAGAGAAAAAAAATATGACTAAGAAGCCGGGGTAGGTTGGTCCACTTTTAGAAAACCCACAAAAAACGAAAACTTTTAGAAGAATTATAACAGCAATCTTCTAGTAACTGCAACAGTGAAGTTGATGAAAACCCAAGTTGTGCTGATTCTTGAGAAAATGGAGATGGTTCAGAAATAAATAGAGCAAAGTTTAAAATTTGTCAGTTTAATATTTTAATATGTTATATTGCTTTTTAAACTTTTTTCATGCTGAAATCTAAAGAACATAAGTTAATTACAATATTGGATAGTATTTATCATTAAAATTGTTATAAGTTCACTTCATAGAATTCTGTTAAAAAATTAGTATAAGGAACGTAATTGAATTGAACCTTTTCAAAAAAAAAAAATCTGGGATGATTTTAAATATGTAATGAAACTCGCGCTATAAAATAAAACTGCTCATTTAAATTTTTGATGAGATAAAAAATAAAAAGGAGAAAAACGGACCAGCGTGCCCCATCTTCCCCTATTTGACACTTAAAAAAATCGTTTGAATTAGTTTTCAAGAAAACTTTCATCTTGTGACTTTTACTATTCATAAATATCTCAAATTACCTTTCCTCTTTCCGACATATCTCTTAATTTGGCGTTATCTCTACTTTCTTTAATAACTGCTGAAATTAGATTTTAATCAACTCATATGTATCTAATCCACAAACATTTAACGATTTTAATTCTCTACTTTATAAGAATGATCTCAACAGAAAAAGCTAACAATTAATACTATCTGACTAACTTGGGTGAGCTGACAAAGAAAAAAATGCCTTAAAGCTAGCTCAAGAAAAAATCTAGATAAAGCGGAAAAGAGTTAATGAGCCTTAAATAGTCTTATCCTTGAATGATTTGAAGTGAGTCTTTTTACTTACCAGTCTATCTCTTTTTTGTACATTTTTTAAGCTTTTGGATACGTATTTTCGATGCGACTGGTTTTCAAGATTTGATTTATGTGAGAAACGTATCACACTTGGCATCAGTTGGCTTGAGTAATATTTCTGGCGAAAGAAATGTAAGGCTGGTATATGAAAACTTCACATTCGCTTGGCGCAAGCCATTAATTTGAGGGTTAGTCTGTTCCCCTGAGGAATAAAGAAAAGTTATTTTTTTTTTCAGAAACTGATGCACAGTTTTATCAGCTTTTCAGCAATATATTTATTGTCAACGGATTTTTGTCACAGGATCTGGTTTAGTTTTATGATTTTTTGCCTGACATTTGTATAGTTTGTGAAAAATATTTTAGCCTTAACTTAGTTTCTCGATCTTGCCTCACGAGTTAAATGGATCAAGTGCTTAACTTTTGCGATTTTTTCCGTGACACTTGCATAGTTGGAGAAAATTATTTAACTTTAAATACTTTCTCTGTCGTGCATCACGGCAAACGTGAAATAAAAGCTTGACGTAGATGTCATGAAGTAGAGCGTGATGTGAGAATTGCTCCCTTTTATCCGAATCATAGGTAAGACGTTGCCACCAAAGGGGGCGGAACTTTCCGCATATACTAAGGTGGGAAATTACTTCCATCGTTACATTTTTCCGTAACTAAGTCAAAATTAGAGATGTCTTATTGAACAATGTATTTTATTGTGAATTACAATATAATTAGCAATAATTACAGAAGAAATGTCTTCAGGATCCCATCCAACTGGTTAAGCCACAAATAGTAGTAGGTATGGTGACTTTGAAGGGAAAAGTAGAAATGGTTTTTTTTTGATAAATATGTATTTAAAATAACATGCCAAAGTTTGCCTCGTTGCTAAAAGACCTAAACATCAAAAGTGTAGCAATTATGTAGCTTTTGAACGAAACAATAGCGAAATTTAGTGCTATTTAATAATAGTGCGGTATGAAATTACTCGATTTTTAAAAACTTTACTTACACGTTTTCAGCCCCCCCCCCCTTTATTTGGTGGCCTGGGCGTGGACAGTGCCCCATGAGCCCATACCTTAATCTGGCCGTGGGTAGATGCGGAATGGCAATGCCATACAGTGCCAGATTAGGGAAGAGAAAACTGGGACCCTTATCAGACCGTCATCTAGGGGGGGGGGGGGTCAAGGGGTCAATTGCTTCCTCACGGCTATCGGAAATTAATATATTTACATGTAAGTGGGCGTGGGTTTTGCTGTTTTACAGTCAAATTTGCATTGAGTATATACCCTCTGCCCCCCTCCCCCTGGAAATTTTCGAAATGACAGGCCTTTCCGTTGCCCCGGGCGGCAAATTCTAGGGTGTGCAAATGCACCCTATTTCCGTGTTTTTTTTTATTTATTCCCGTTGAAACTAGATATAAAAACCTGAAACAAGATGGTTGGGGTGACAGTTTTAAGTTTTTGCCCCGGTTCGAAAAAATCACAGATCCGGCACTGAATTTTTAAAACGCCATGCATGTGAAAGATCTACTACTATTGTGCTATCAATGTTCTCCGAAACCGCTCATTGTTTCTCCGCATTTCCGCTCTTTTTAATAAAGCATTTATTCACTTATTCCTCCTCTTTCTCTCTCTGCAGGCACTTTCCGGAAGTCGGGCGGAAGCAGCAATCTGGAAAAGGAGGGCGGCAGCGGAAGTCCTTCCCTATGGCGTTTGCTGTGGCAACCTGGCTGGCATCCGCGCGGGGGATCCGCGCTGCCTCCCCATCCCCCTCCCCCGCACAATAAGAGCAGCTCACCGAAGGCGATGGGAGAATCCAGTGACGGAGACGGAGAAGACGGAGGAGCACCGCAAGAAGGTGGATTCAATTTTCACACCTCTTTCCCTTTTCGCAAAGCTTTTAACCTTTTGAACTTGGAGGGGGGGGGGGGGGGAATGATGCTGCATTTACACTCAGGTCCGTGCTTTGCATTTCAGAAAGAAAAGAGTCTGTAGTTTTTATTGTCAAAGAGATAAACTGATGCAGTGAGATGCAAAGGGGCGCAATAGGGTGGTTCAAAAATACATGTAAAAAAAAGGTTTCTCCTAGATACCAGGAGACCTCTCAATATTTTTAGAGTTGTGGTTAGCAATATACTGGAAGAATTTTAGTTTCCTATTTCAACTGAAAGAGGGTGCTCAGCCCCCTCAAATAAAGATAAATAAATACCTTTGTGCTGAACAGTAAAGTAAGAAAAACAACGTTAAAAAAAATAATGCTTTTTTAACGTTGTTTTTCTTACTTTACCCCTCCCCAAAGTTTATCAGTATGAAGAGGGAGGTTAAAAATGCACATTGAACTGAAAAAACAATGCTTCATATTATAATATACACGAGTAATGTGCATATACATTGCAATAAAAAAAAATATTTACAAAAAAAAACAGTTGGGAAAATTGAATGTTTCTAAAATTGCGACATTTTCTATGTAACGGCTAATGTTAAATTGAGGGGGTCATTGAGCACCGTCTTAAAATTTGAGTCAGAAGCTAATCCTTTTACAGCATAATTCTATTAGAAGTGTAAAAAAAAAGGTGGTGTCCTGGACTCTAGCTGAGAAAAAGTTTATTTGAACCACCCTAGAGTGCAAACAGAGGCGGAACCAGAAAAAAAAATCAGAGGGGGGACAGCGTAAAATTTGGGTGGGGGGGAGGTATTTTTAGTTGGTTTTCTATCGTCAAAAAACGAAATTTCAGCGTTTCTCGTGGGGTACATTTCCCCACTTTAGATATGCCTCTGGGCAAGGTCGTCGTAAGAAATGACGGCGTTTGCTGCCAATAATACTTTCTGCCCCCCTCCCTTCCCCAAACACACGGAATGGTGGACGTGAGCCCATGAAGTAAATGCTAGGCAACTATCTAAAAAGTAAACCGACTTTTTTCAATTTAACAATTGCAAGAACTTCCAAGTTGCCCTTGCTAACAAAACTGCCTCGAGTCGATAAACATCAAAGCTCTCGAAGCTACGATACAAAAGCAAAGCATCTAACTAAATTGAACCGACAGTCAAATTTATGGTGGCCAATTTGCATAAACAAAAAGCGCCCTCTTGCGCATAGGCAAATTTTAGGATTTGCATGGATATTTTCCATAGCCCATCCCATCAGTATCGAACATTTTAATATGAAATATGACACATAATGGGGTCGTTTCCAAAATTTTAAAAGTATTTTTTTTTGAAAGAGCATGCTTAAAAACATGGACTCTGACCGTTTTTTAAATAATTTCTTTAAGTTTAATATTTTTTTAAAAATTACTTAAATCGGTGCTCTTTCATCGTTTAACGCTTCTGTCGTGTGACATCACAAATGATGAAATGTCATTCTGTGTTGCCATTCACGGTCCAAAATATTTAATTCGTATCTTTACTCACGTGTATTGGCAACGATATGGTTGATAGCAAGCGTATAGAGCGCAATTGTAATTCGCTTCTTGATTATCATAACGTGGAAATGCGGTAGAAAGATGCGCCATAGTGCATCATTTGTGACGTCATAAAGACGTCGGAAAGAAGAAGACGGAAGAATCGGACGTTTTAAAAAATTAATTAAAAAATAACTGTTGGGAAAATGAGAGTATTTTCTGAGTCCTTTTTTTTTTTTTTTTTTGCTTATTCTATCAATTTTAGTGACAAAAAGTACTACTTTTGACTGAAGGAAACAACCCCATTGAACATGTAATCAAAAAACTATGTGTATCATAAAGATAGGAATTAAATCTATTGTATTAGCATTTTAAAAACTATTTTTTTAAGAAGAATATTTTTTAAAAAATTATAAATTGTTTTTCAACAAAAGTTTGGTTTATCGCACCCTCTCATATCTTGGCATACATTGGCCCGTTGCGATCGTCCCGATGTAAGTGACATCGCAGACTTTACACATGTATTTTACAAACTGACCCCCCCAGAAGTATTTACTTGTTAGATGTTAAAAAAAATAATAATTTTAATTATATTAGCCGCTCTAAGCGAATTTCCTCGATTTTCCAGAAGTGCACTTGGTTAAAGGTTTTTGGGCTTAGCTACAGTGCTTTACACTTAGCAATTTCAAAAGCAAAATGTTGCAAAGGTATGAAAGTTTTCCGTAGAGCGGTCAAAACTTCTGACATAATACTGACACTCCCGTGCCCCACAAGACAGAAAACAAGCAGATCGTTGTGTACTTTAACTGCCATTGAACAGAAAGTGTTCTTATTATTCTTGTAACATACTTTATAAATCATTTTAAATTATGCGGGAACTGAACAGAAAAAAAAAAAAACCTCACGATGTATTATTAAGACATTAAAAGCGTTTCCATTAAGATATTTAAAAAGAGGACGTGATCATTAATTAGAGGAATTGTATTTTGCGCAAGTTTTGATTTTATTAATTTTATAATTGATTACACTACTTACATATGCATGCTGCTGAACAAATTTTAATTCACATTAATTTCCAAACCCGAATTTACAATTTGAAGCAATTAATATTGTTAAACTAGAGCGCAGCAAGGAAAAAAGAGAAGGGGAACCCCCCCCCCCCCCATGCAGAATAATTGGGCTTCAAGTTATATTGCCAATTTTTGAAAATTGTTTTGTTTTTATGCAACGACTGTTATAACGAAACCTTTTTCTCCCATGGAAAAAAATTCAGTAACGCCATTGCCGCTATACATGCATTAACAAGTTGTTCCGTCCATAACTAAACGAGCCTACTTTCCGTTTAGCAATATCGACTTTTCAGTATTGAACCAATGTTCCCTAAATTAGCTAAGACTACAAATTTTGTCAAACATACCTTTTTAACATTTTAAGCTGATTTCGAGAAATAAAATAGGCCTGTTTATCTGATGAAATTGATGCTTAAAAAATAAATAAGCGAACAAATAAAGAAGTAGCACTTTTCTAACAAAGCAGTTAATATACTATTTTCCATTAAAAAAAAGTTATTTCATCGCTTTCAAGAAGAAAAAAAAAAGGAATTGAAATTCAAAACCCAACCAAAAAATAAATGCTATTAATCAAAAAATAAAATCCTTTACTTAGAGCTCTTACTTCCGGGTGAAAATAAAGCGCTGCAGATTTTACCTTTCCCCGTTGGTAAAAAATAATTTAAAAAGAAATAGGGTAACAGGCAAGTGTCCAGCAACAAACAAGGGTCCAGTAACAGACAGTCGTAAGTTTGGATTTAAATAATAAGAACTTTTGGCGGGTTAAACTGATATCGTTGTGACCCATGAATAAGGTGCAACCATCTAGTGTTTATCAGAGTGGATTTTATGAGCCAGTTGGTATTTACAAGGCAGTAGTGGAAGGTTATGAACAACTACCACGAGATCTGCAGGTGTTTCATGTGCATTTGAATTTAATAAGGTTTTAGATCTAAACATAAAGAACTTTTGCACATTTTGAATAGAAAAGGTGAATTATTCCCATTATTCATCCTTTCCTCATCCTATCTGTTACTGGGTATCATCATAATTGTCGGTGTCTGTTACTGGGGGTCGGACCTTTTTTCGAAGTTTAGCAAATAAAAATAGAATTAACTAATTCAAGAGGATCCAGAAGGAGCCTAACGTTAGATGAGATGTAGTTGCACGAGAGAAAAATTGTTCAAAAAGTCTAAATACATCAAAAGGCTCAGAAATGGTGCCGTTACCCTAAACAAATATAAAGACTTTTTTTAAAAAAAAGCAAAATGTCCACTTCAAGAAAACATTTTTATCCTCATCAAAAAAAAAAAAAAGATTCCAAATCGCGCTTTATTTGCCGCTGCCCAAAATAGAATACATAAACTGAAACTTTAGAGTGAAAATAACAGCAAATCATATCAACAAAAATTATTTCTCAGTAAAAAGCATTGCTGCGGAGTCAATCTGAATTTGTGATAAAGGAGTCGGAGTCTGGGGTCGAAGGTTTGGAATTCAAAGATTCGGAGTCGCAATCGAACTGATTTGGGATGGGGTAGTCGTGAGTTGAAAACTTTAACGTTTCCCCCCGTGTCTGAATATCTGCCATAGCTGCGGAGTGTCGGAGTCTGACTAATTTTGGAGTACAAGAGTCAGAGTCGCGGAGTTAATGGCCCTTAAATTCTAGAAGTCGGAGTCGGAAGATAGTCAATATTTTCCCACCGATTCCATAACCTTGGTAGAAACATTTGCGATTTGAATTAATTTTGTTTTGTTTCGGTCATATCATTTCTCAATCATGTCCATGTTAAGTCTACAGAAATTGTATTTTGATTTTTATAGGTTGATTTTTTACCATGTCTTGAAACCAGAAATTGAGAATGTATGCAGTATCTACACAAAATTTTTAATTTTTTCGTGCCCAAAAATAAGTTTTCGCGACATCGTTAGTGTTAAAAAAAATGAATTGTTCAAAAAATGCCCTTGAAATAGCTTAATTTTAAAAACTGTACTCTATACATGTTTCTTATCAAGAGCTATTTCTAACAGAAATCAGTGTCAATACCGAAGTCGGGGAGTCGGAGCCCGACTAATTTTCGGGCACAGGAGTCTGAGTCGAAGTCAAGTGCCCCAAAATTATTGGAGTTAGAATCGGGAGTAGGTCGTCGAGAGCTATTTCCAACAAAATTTGTTTGAAGTAAAGCCGCTTTCAAGTTCGGAATCTATATTGACTTTTAATTTCCCCGTAGGCACTAACGTTAAGAGATTTGAACTGTTCAAAATTGAACGAACAGTTGTTCAAATCAAAAAGATATTTTTGGTACATGGTTCTTCATCAAAAGATTTTTCCTACAAAATTTGTTTAAAGCAAATTCTCCTTTAAGTTCAGAATTTGTATTGATTTTTAGTTTCCCCGTAGGGACTAATGTTAAGGACTTTTGAACCGTTCAAAACTGAATGAAAAAATTTTCAAATCAGAAAGGTTTTTTCTACACGTGTTTTTCACAAAGATCTTTTTCCAACATAGTTTGTTTGAAGAAAATCCGTCTTTAAATTCGGGATCTATATTGCCTTAAATTTTCCTCTGGAGCCTAAAGTGAAGGTTTTTTTTTTTTTTTTTGAACTGTTCAAAAAAAGAAAAAAAAAACCTATATTGTTGAAGTTAAAAAAAAAGGTACTTCCTTTTCCATGTTCTCTGCCAAGAGCATTTTCTAACGAAGTTTGCTTGAAGCAAATTCGCCTTTAAGTGCGGGATTTATATTTGCCTCAACTTTTCCCATAGGTGCTAGTGCAAAATTTTTTTTTGAACTGTTAAAAATTGAACAAAAGATTGTTAAAATCAAAAAGTGAATTGTGGGAATGACCCTTGCTTAGATCTTTCGAACAAAAAAAAAAAAAAAAAAATCCAATCGGACTACGCACTCAAAAGTTATTAGGAGATGGGAGGGGGAACACAGAAAGATCGACAGACATACATTTTCCTTATCTCAATACCCTACTTCACAATTCGTAATTCGATATTTATTTAATTAATTATCACTATTTTAGACCTTATTTTTGTTTTGTTTTTAGCAATATTTTAAAAGTGCATTGTCTTCTTTCATGCCATTTTCTTCTACTTTTACTTTTATGGGAAAGTAGCTAAAAACGTGAAAAATAGTAAAGGAAGGAGGAAAAACGAAAGAGAAAGGGTTCTGCACAAAAAGAAACCAAAACTAAACGAAAGCTTCTATTCTATTCTTCTATTCGATGAGCCATTCAACTTATATATTTAAAGAGGACTGCGTATTTATGCGTTACAAATCTTAACTAGCGTTGATGATGCCACCATGAAAAACTGTACGCAAAAGCTAACACCTGCTTCAAGGTTTCGAGAACTCTTTATAGTTGCAAGACCTATAAACAGATGTTCTCTTTTGCGCAAAAAATTTTTCATTTGTGTAGTATCCAAATTCCTTTTTCCTTGTACAGATATTTGCTCGTTGTAACTGAGTGCTCGTAAAAAACGGTTTTGTGAAAAAAATCATAAACATTTAAACATGCTTGATTTTTTGTTTTTATTTCTGAACAGAACCAAAGAAGTTAGTTACTTGATTTGAACTGTCTTATTGTTTCTTTCTTGTTATTATTTTCGAGGAACGTTGGATTCGAAAAACAGCTTCATTTGCACCCGCGGCTTCAAAATATTTTCAGTTTTTCTACTCTTTAGAAGCCAAGTATGTCGAGGGCTATTTAACTTCAATTTTTTTCATTTGTAGTTATGGTTGTCGCTTTCTCATTCTTCTTTTCTCTCTTTTGACTTTCAACTACAATATCCTCCCCCCCCCCCGAAAGCATATCTCGGAAATGATAACATCCTCTTCAACTTTTTTTTTAAATACTCCTTCTACTCGCGAATTTCAAAAAAAAAAAAAAGAAAAAAACAATACCGCATTATCACTTGTTCTTATGATTTATGCCTTATATGTGACTTTAGGTTCAATTCAAAATTGTAATGGAATTTTTCTAAAAATGGAATAATCTTTTCTGAGGAGGAAATCAACAGACATTTTATGAGTTATACTCGCTTTAAGTGGGGTTAACTCGTTAAAAGAGAGTTTGTTCCCAAAGATTTAGCATTGTACAAGCCAAATCTTTTTAATTTCCTCTCTGAATCTAATTTCTTATCAAAACAGAGCTTGTTAAAGCAGAGTTCGACTGCTTCTTACAATATATATATATATATATATATATATATATATATATATATATATATATATATATATACAATATCGTGAAAATTTATGCTAAAAATTTTCACACCGAAACGTAAGCTTGTCAGGAAATGCTCATTAACATTCACCACAACATCAATTAAAATACATTTCCATTCCTCAATTGCGTTTAGTTTTCCGTTATCTCGCTTAAAATCTTATAAACAGAAAAAACAACAATAATTATATTTGCAATTTACTTCTAGGGATTTTACTTTGGTAACAGTCAGTACATTAATGTATTTAGTTCATTAATAATTGTAGA
The DNA here is from genome assembly GCF_026930045.1 of Uloborus diversus. Lineage (NCBI taxonomy): Eukaryota > Metazoa > Arthropoda > Arachnida > Araneae > Uloboridae > Uloborus > Uloborus diversus. Next base: position 106,204,777 of record NC_072735.1, read on the forward strand.
ATATATTGTAGATTTCGGATTTCAGTTTTTTTTTTTTTTGAACAGCAATCATTTGAAAACACTGGCTGGTACATGTGCACTAGATGTAATACTCTATCCCTCCTCGATAATTACATGTCTTGTAAGGCATTAATTACAAACTGAATTCCAGATGATAAATGCCCAGCAATTAGTTATATCAAAATATGAAAGCTACTTGACTCCGTTTTGGTTGAGAGTTGAGTTTTTCATGTACCCTAATTTAATTTGACCTCAAAGCTAATTATGGTTGACGTGTTATTATTTTTTGATGCATTTTTTAATGGAATTGCAAGTATACTGAAAACGAGTCAATTTTGCTGCAAATTTGGTTATATGTTCTGTATGATGTGCGTTTTTTTTTTTTTTTTTTTTTGATAGACGTTCATTGTTTTCAAATTGGTTCTTAAATAATGTATCGTTATCTTATTCTGATACGATAAATTCTGATTTAATACGTTTTTTTTTTTTTTTTTTTGTTAAATATGTTTATGATTTTCATTAAAATGTTGAAAACCAATCTGAAATATCTGCAAAAGCATACTTGGATCGCAAGTCCTTCTTTTTAAAAGAAAGTTTTTAAAAAGAATGAAGAAAGAAAGATTTTTAGCGAGTTTTTCGGATTTGAATAGTTAATGTAAAAAAAAAGAAGAGAAAAGCTGAAAAAATGAAGATTCTAGGCAATATACACTATTAAGCAATATGAAAAAAAAAGCAGTGCTGGATATACGGGGGAACAAACCCCCTTGTAGGGGCGGCAATTTCTTGGAAGTGGTCAGAATAACCTATTTCTGTGGAGATTTTTCATTGAAATTCGGTATAAAAGCTGCAGTTTCAATATTCAAAACTCAGGTTACCTAAAGTGAGCAAATACAACCCAAATTCAAAAAAATAGAATACTTTTATTGTTTGGAGAAAAAGCTTAATCTAACAAAATATGAGAGCAAAGTAGATATTTAAATGAACATGCCGCCTTTCTTAGACTTTAAAGTGCTCTTAACATTTCATATAAACTTAATTAAAAATTATCTTAGACATAATTATCCAAAAGTTAAAAGTGATGAAACTTTACATTGAGTCAAAAAAATAGAATATTAAATTTAAAACAGGAAAAAACATTTTCAAACGAAACAATATCAATATTTTATCGCGTAATTTTTTGCAAGAATCACATCTTTAACCCTTTCAGATATAAATTCCACCGGCTGTTTACATTCAAAGCTACAGATACTGTTTCTCTACCCTCTTCAATGCGGCAATGAGTTCAATTTTGTTAGCGGGCCCTAAGTCTTGAACCTTTTTCTTTAGATTGACGATGCCACAAATTTTCGATGGCATTGAGATTGGTAGAGTTGCTAAGCTACTTTTCTGCTTAAAATCTATGAGTCGATTTAGAGATATGACACGAAGCGGAATTTTGCTGAAATATAAATGTGCCTCTGAATTTGTCACTGCTGTGCCTCAGAAAAGAGTATCATGCAGTAATTCAGTATATCTTGATAAACAGCGGAATTCACACGTTGTTTTAAGATACATAAAATTACCTAGTTCCAGCAACTCTCATTCTCATGCATCCCCACATCATAAAGGATGTCTCGATTTAAGAGAACGTCTTACACAAGATTTTTCAAGCGCTTCGCTTTTCTAATGCCAAACCCGTACCCTTCTTTCTTCAACAGATATTTCAAATAAAGAATTATCACTGAATAAAATACTTTATTACTCTTGTTGCACCCAAATGAGCTTCTATTTACTCCAGGAGAGTTGGTCACGTATCTGCTTCATGTTCATCTTTGGTTTTACTTCGAGGACTCGCAATTGCAACTGCAGTTTATGCAATCATCCAAGTTTAGTTAGCCTAAACACAATAACTACAGATTGTTTCCAACACCTTTGATTGTAAAAGGCAGTTTTAAAACGATTATTTTGGACGATTCACTTTAATTTGAGTTCATCTCTATCGGTTTTCGCAAGCTTCTACCTCATTTATTTTGGTTAATTTTTTAATTGGTATGTCCATTGATATTCTTTTGAAATCTTCGAGAACGTAGATAGTAAATAGCTCTTTTAATCCAATATTAACTGTTTTTTTTAACTTTAAACTTGATACAATAAGCAACTTCCTTGTTTCCGATTTTATCACGTTGAAAACCCATTTTCACCAAAAGAATAACGTAAAACTTTCCAGACACCAAGCTTCATACTTGTTGCAACCTACGCAGTTAACAGGTATGCAAATTCTTTCACTACTTTTCAAATTCTCATTGAATGAATTGCTTATTCTAATTTTTTGACTCACATAAAAAATCCACATATTTTTCAAATGTGTCAACGACTCTTAAACAGTTAAAATAATACAGTAAAACCTGTGAAGTTGACCACCCTTGTAAGTTGACCACCTGTTTAAGTTGACCGCTTTTTTCAGGCACGGAATTAGCCCTTATCATATAAATCAACCTTTGTAAGTTGACCACCTGTTTAAGTTGACCCCTAAAGTAGTGCACCGCAAGTGTTCAATTTACACAGGTTTCACTGTACCTTTAAAATTGTTGAAATTGTTTTACCTATTCATATATAGCATCTTTAATTTGTTTCATTAGCATACTTTTATTTTACCCGGCTCTTTGACAAGTTTTGTTTAAACAGTTCTGATATTCTTTTTTTTTTTTTTTTTTCGAATTTGAGTTGTATTAAGAAAGTGAAACTAATAATTTAAGAAGGTTATGCACGCAATTTCGTTCTTTAAGAAATCATAAAAGTATGCATGATTTCTCAACCAAAATATTTTGTTTATCATCTTTTCATATTATAAGTAAAGTTAAACTTTCTATGCGAGGGTTTAGAAATTCTGATTGGCCAATTTTGAGTGATATAAATCGCACATGCACTCTTCTTTCTTTCCCGTTTATCGCGTGTAGTGCATTGAGTACAGCTGTTGGTTATTAACTGAGCATCCGCTGAAACACGTGTATAACCAAAGCATTTCGAGTATTGTTTAGTATTATCATTATTTATAATTTATTTTCCTCATTAAAGTCAGCAATTTTGCTGTGAATATGCTTGAAACGTCTTTTCTGGGGCCCGATCCGGGGTTGAATGGGACCGAAGCTGAGCGCTCTACCGATTAAGCCACTGTGATTGTCAGTCAGTTTGCGTTCTTTTTTTTAAGAACAAAGATGAAAGTGTACAGTGAAAACAAATGATTATAATGTTATGTAAATATATGAATCATAAACACAATCTATGCTATTGAGAAGTCTTCCCGACACACCTTTTTCTAGAGAGAAATATATCAGCTGTCAAGTGCGGGACCAAAGTGCATCTTTTTGGTAGAATGGTCCAAACGCAGAATTTCATTCTTGAACGTTATATTTTACTTTATCAAGAAAGGCGTATGTGGTGTAATCTAACATATGTTGATAAGTTATAATTAAGTCGTGAAGCATGACTAAAGCTTCATAGTTTGCAATCTTTTGTGGCTTTAAAATAATTGTTAGGATAGAAGCCGTCAAAGCCTTAAGCTCATCCCCAGTTTGATAAATTACGTGAGGATATTTTTCTTTATCAACTGCACTTGAAAAAAAATTTTTTTTTTGAAAGGCTGCTTGCGGCTTTTTTACAAAAAACTCATGTAGTTACGACACTGATGATAAATGAGAATTCATTTTTTGCTGCCAAGACCGCGCGGATCGATAGCTAGAGCGTGCGAACAATGATAAAGTGAGTTTCATAGGAAGAACAAACTCCCTTTTATATATCCTGACATAATTTCAATACATGTTTACATTATTTTTATTTGTTACTGTAAGAGTATAACGGCGTCAGAGAAACGAGGAAAGAACTTTTAAATTGTGAGTGAAAGTATATTAGTGTCTATTTCGATAAAATAGTGTAAACGAGTGGAAAAAAAAATGTTAATGAATAAAAACTATTTTAGTTGATCACTACATATGCTCGAGTGAAATCTAGCCAATCTTAATTATGCTTTAATTTTAATGATGCCTGACTCTTGTGCCTCCCTTTTAACTTATTCCTCACGATTTGCATTAAAGTTAAGGCGTTAATGAAGCATGCCTTAACTTTAATGTAGATCGTGAAATCGATCAATTTATTATCTGATAAAGGTGAATAAGTTTCGTTTTTTTTTTCTTTTTTTTTCGCCGTATAATAAATTAATATTGACATCGTAATTAAAAACTGCATATTAGATGAATTTTGACGTTACAAAATGGAGCTATTATGTAAAAATACAGAATACAATTCTAGATATAGTCGAGAAGGTTGACTTAGCCCTAACTCAAGCTTAACCAGTAGTCAAAACATCGCTTTAGAATATCGCACAAAAATTATTTTATTAAAAAAAATTTTAAAAAAAATCAATCATTGCTTCCGTTTGAACTAGACATTTATTTTGATTCGGTTAAAGAATACAGACATATATTTATTCCTCTCATTGAGCTTTTTTGCATATTCAAATATTTTCCCAATCTGGTTAATAACTCAGTTTCGAATTACAAACTTCAAAGAACCGCTTTTTGTAATTCCACCACAAGCTTTTCATAAATTATTGGCAATAATCTTCCCAACATTCAAGTATCTTTCCGAAATTCTATGTAGATAATTTTGAACCATATTTTTTCGTTTCCTTGCATCGAAGAAGTTACTTCCTTAAACATTGGTAACACGAGTGAGGAATTTTCCTTCCAAACTTACGTCCCCTAACATTATGTTTATTCATTTTCACTGTCAGAGCAGAAGAAAACATTCACATCTTGATTCCGTTTTTGCATTTTAAAAAGTGCTCATTACAAGGGGAAAACTTAGTTTGATATATCATACTTCCTTCTTGCTCCTCTTAAAGGCTGGATTATAAGTTTTTTTTTTCTTCTAACGTCGTCATTGCATCCAGTTTTTTATATTCCACTATTAAGGTCTGAATGTCAATGGTATAGAGAATTTCGACGTCCAGTTTCTCACCAGGTGGAGGCACCTGGGCTCTCACGATGCGGAACTGCACTAGGAGTTTAATTTAGTGGAGAATACCTAAGTCACACAAATAGGAGCTCAATGGATCTTTAACATGTCGCAGAATTAAATAATGCAACATGGGCGCTGCAGATTTCCCCCCTTTTTTAAATTCGTCGACTGAGCATTTGGGACGTGAGGTCAGAACCCGCAACCAAAGGCTCACGATTCCAACGCTTAACAACTACGCCACCTAGCCGACCTCAATCATGCATGTAGAATATAATCAGCGCTGTAATTCGGAAAAATACTTGGAGTATCACACTTTTTTTTAGGATAGCTGTTATTAGTTGACGGGTTTCTGTAAGGCTAAAAAAGGTTGGTTTAGAATACTTATGCCAGCTTTAATTTTAAACGCTAATTAACATAAAGTCTGCATTACTTTTACAGAAATTAGCTAAATATTTGTGGAAATGATGCCTCCCCCCCCCCTCGCTCCTCCACCCTAACTACAACTCTGAGTATAATAGTGTACAAACTTGTTTCATTGGAAGTCAGACATAAAACAATACAGTTCTAAAAATTCTTTTGCTGAAGGGTTCATGACATTAAATTTAGAACTCAGACTAAAAACAAAAAAATAAAATTAAAAATAAAGTAAGCTTTTGAATTGCGTTATCTAAGTTTAAAACGTTCAAATTATGCAATGAATCCCTCGAGAAATAACTTGAAAATTGCCTAATATTTGTCAGAAACACGTTTACATTACCGCAAAGTGTATGTCCCCTACTACTTTGCAGTTTAAATGAGGCTGCGACCGTGAGCCAAAGTCGATCGGCGATTAAACAAGAGAGGCACGAGCAGAAGAGTATCTTGGGCGCGTTTGATGCTGTGCGCGATGGAGAAACGCGTTGAGGGAGAAGGGTGATCCGGGAAGGTCACTACCGCTCCAGCAGCTCCAGAGCCCCAGAAGACGACAGGTGACCAAGAGCAGGAAAGAAAACGAACTGGAGGTTTTTGGGCAACGAAAAGGGAGGCAGTTCTTGACCGACTGATCAAGGAAAAGGGGAAAGCGCTAGCGGAGAGGGGGAAAAACAAGCTTAAAAGCAATGAAAAAGTGTGATCTGACCCGAGCTGATGGTGTCGGAATTAATCTTAACTGATCGAGGAAAGGATAAGCGTGTTTTTCCCACTCTCAAAAGCGGGAGGTAAATTGCCACACACAGATACATGACAAAGGGGCTGAAGGGGATAATATACTGCTATGGACTCTTTCATTTTGTTCATTGAGCAATCACGAATTCCGTAATATTCTCACTTGACCACTGTTGACGTAGTTCTGATTTTTCAGATTGTCATGACGACAAAAATAAGTCCAGCTCATTGTTTTTGATAAAGGACTGATTTTCGTCGCTATGGTTGCAAGTCATTTGTTTTTTCGTTCATTTATTTTTTCCCCAAGACTTAACTCAAGCAGATTTTACATAAAAAAAACTAAGTTTTTTCAGGAAAAACACCAAAAAGATAATATGCATAGACACACACACACACACACACACACACACACACACACATGCTCAAACACAGACACACCTGCAGCTTCGATACTGAAACAGAAAAAAAAAAAAAGAAACATCTTCGGTAATGTTAGGGAGAAGAGAGGTTCGATGACCCTAACGCGACAAATTTTCGAAACTGAAGCTCCAAAAACACTACTGTAGATTGTCTTCGATTATGTTAGGGAAAAGTTTTTTTTTCAATTGGAAGGGCTAAAAACAAGTCCGCCAGTTCGAATGGAGGGAGGGACAAAGAGTATTATTCTCATTGTGAATTATACAAAAAAAAAAAAAAATAAAAATAAAACAGAATAAAACCACTCTCGTTTACATGTGAGTACATAATACCCCCCCTCCCCCTTCCCCAATGATGAGCCTGGCTAATAACGTAATTGCAGGCCATCTTTGGTGAAGATAGGGGCAGGCAGTTTTTTGAAATTGAAGTTCCAAAAACGCAGTTTTAGCCGACCTTCGATTAATCTAGGGGAGGAATTTTCGGAAGCTCTCCCCCGGACATTTTTCGGAATTATGGAGCGATAAGATGTATTATGAGAGATATATTATGGAGGAATCTATATCTTATATTAAGAGAGATATATCATGGAGATTTCGGAAGAGTTATTTATGTAATAATAAATAACTCTTTTATTTATTATTACATATTTATCTGCCTTTTTCTAATATTTTTCATTGAGTCATTAAACTAATGCGAAGGATGCAAATTTAATTGGAAATTTAGGACTCTAAACAGTGTTATTTATGTAACTTATATTATATATTATTGTAACTTACATTACATTTTAATATAACTTACATTATAATTTTTTTATTTATACGCTTTTTTAGTACTTTTGATTGATACATGAAATGAATGCGAAGGATGCAAATTTAACTGCAAATTTGGGGCTCTTAAAAGAGCTATATTTAAAATAATATAAAAGCAAGAGAGTTTAGAAAAATGTTTTGGGGTATTTTGAGCCATTGAGCTTGGGGGGGGGGGGACTGTTTATGTGGTTGCTGGAAATTGTGTTAAAAGTTCGACGAAAGATAAAGAAAATAAATATTTGAACTTATTTTCCCCGGTTTCCAATTCAGACAAAAGGCACGTTTAATAACAAAAAAAGTAAAAAAATCCTATCCGAAAGTTCCTGAATACATTGTATCTGATTTGAATTTCGTCATCATGATATTATTTAATGATCGCCCACACATAAACACTAAAATGTTATTCATATCGGCACGTGCGAGAGCAGCTGCGTCGTCCAATGAAATACGAGCAATAAAAAAACAATTGCTTTTGTTCCATACTGTGAATACAGTACACAGACTCCTCCTCATTAATCAGTCAAAGCCAGTACTCAGTGAAACCATAAAAATACAACAGCAGGTAGCAGGCCACATTTCTTGCATCAGAGTATGGTGCTGTTTTCCATTTCCCTTGTATCCAGCTCATGTTCAATGTAAGTAAGGTGTTTTTTTGACGGTTTGATATTTCGTGCACGGAGTTCATTGCTTATCGACAAGGAAAGATCTGGTTTTACACAGGTGACGTTGTAATTACTCAGAGATTTTACGATAGAGTGCCTGCTGGAAGCGCGTCGTCGACGGAATCATTGTCATTAGCAGCCTATGTGCTCGAGAATTATGTTTGCTTTCTCCATATATTTCCTAAAGTTATATGCGACGTGAAAAATTGGTGCTGTGAACGGCAATGCATACCAAATTAGAAGATTTTAAATATTTACCAAAAAACATGCTAGAAGGTTCTGTTTCCATGAGAGGCTTTTTCATTAAGTTGTTTCGTTTGATTCTTTGGTAACCTCAAAGCTACTCACTGAGTTTTTCCTATTCTATGTAATACACAACAATTTCACCAAATCGCTTACTTGGAGGAAGAGTGCCACAATACGAAGAAATGAAATTTTACAGGAGAAGCGTTTGAAGTTAAACTCTTCAGGAAATTTGCCGCAAGAAAAGTACTCGTAAATTTGCTGTGCTCTCCAGTGGTTAATATTAGAACAAAAAATCTATCATTATTTTCCAAAAAAGATAACGTCATTTGAAGCTCTTTAAGAGGAAAAACAGAAAATTAAAAATTTCGTATTGTGACACTCTTCCTCCAAACGAGCGAAATAGTTTTTTTTTTTTTTTTTTCAATTACGGTCATTTATGGACTCACTTTTAAAAAAAGTGAGTCCATAAATGATCTCACTTTTTTTTAAACATTTGTGGCCCCTTTCCCCCTTTGTCACGCAGTGTCACACTCTTCCCCCCCCCCCCTTGTCAGATGTCGAGCTGATTTTCATAAACATATTCTTTTTTAAGAATGCGTGATGTCACATTCCTGTTACCTCCTCTCTCCCCCTTGTCACACTCTCACAAGTTCGCAAACTCCCCCCACCCCCTCCTATCAAACCGTGACATCCTTTGAGGCTTCACGGCAAAAAAAAAAAAAAAATAGATGAACTGCTTAGATTTTCCCAAGTAAGATATTTTTACACATATACAGTGGACGCCGGTTAATTAAATCAGTGGTTAATGGAATCAACTGCTTTTATGAATCAAATCGTTAAAAACAGAACAAAATCCAGCTTTATTGAACTAGCCGCTTTGTTGAATCAGCCGCTTTACGGATTCAAAGCTGACAACAAACGTGAATCATATAAGCGGCGGCCACTGTAATGGATCTTTTTTTAGAGGTATAGAACTTTAAGTTGCAACAGTTTGATATGTGTGCCATTTTGTTAGCTGCCTCTTGTTTTATGCTCAGTTCGGTTTGCCATTTCATCGTGAATAAACAACAATACGGTGCAACACGCCACACACCGCGTGTCACAATTGATTTATTGAAAGAAACGTTTGGTGAACGAATAATTTCGCGTAATGGACCCGTGAATTGGCCTGCAAGATCACGTGATTTAACACCGCTGGACTACTTTTTGTGGGGCTATGTGGAGTCTGTGGTCTGCACCGATAAGCCACAGACGATTGACGGCTTGGAAGAGAACATTCGCCACCTTATTATTGACATACGGCCTCTATAACTGCAAAAAGTGAGAAAATTGGATTTTCCAATTGGACTTTCTCCGAGCCAGCCGAGGTGGCCATATGCCAGAAATCAAATTTAAATAAAAATGGCAAAGAATGATCTTTCGAATAAAGCAACATTCATGGCAATTAACAAGATTTAACTGCGTTTTATTTGAACCTAAAGTTCTCTACCTTTAAAAAAACTCTTTATTTGCTCTTTATTCACGTCTGAGTGTTGCGGGCGGGACCATGCGATCACACTCACAACACATACAAAACATAAATGCAAAATTTTTTTTAGAAAATTGATACCTCATGTAATGAATATGATACATAATTGTTCCTTGTGTTACAATATATATAATAATTAAAAAGGGTAAAAATTCCTTGAATAAAACGTAAATGCGAAAATATCTCACCCGTGGTAATGGAGCGAGTACAAGGAAAACCTGAATTCCTAAATGTTCTTTGACAAGAAGGGGGGGTTGGTTGTTCTGAAGTTCTCCCCGTTCATTAAAACGGATGACTACATGTTAAATTATTTGATGTTTTGTAAAAGGCTCAAAAACGCAATATACGGATAGTGCATAATCGAGACTTACTAATGTTAGTGAATCATTTTGGTGCTGAGAACCTAAAAAGCAACGGAATTTCGTTTCATTTGCATTTGATTTTGTTACGCAGCTTTTCAAATAGTTGAAAAATAATTTCAATAAATGATTTTACCAAGCTATGGAAACAATTTTTAAACGAGACAAGAATTTATGCTCTTACTCACAGTTTTGTGAACATTCAAAATTTTTAAATTGACTTCATCTGAGCTTATGATGTAATCCATTAGAAAGGGCGTTTTTTTTTTTTTTTAAATTGAGATTACTTTTAAAGGAAGGACTATGTCTTTAGTTGTTTTCTTGGTTTTTATCTCACCCTGCATTTTTGTAAGAAATTACACTCATTGCAGGGGTGTCCATCCCCTCTAAGGGCAAGAGCGCACCCCCTAAATATCGCAACCCCCCAAAAAAAGCAAAAACCCCCACAAATAAAAAAATATCCCTAAAAACACCCTCGAAAAATTTCAATGGTGCAGTTCCTGTGCCATGACCCCCCCCCCCCCTAGGTGGGCACCCCTGCTCATTGGGTGAAAAACTGACGGGTTTTTAGCAAAATGTCTCCAGCTTTTGACAGTTTCACGTTAATCATCAATGATAAAGTATTTTTAGAGGTTAATTACGGGTAAATGATTCCCACACTAGTCATTGACACTATTGTTCCCACGGCTTTAGAAGGGGTAAAGCAGAGAAAGATAAAACATTTTTCCTTTTTTTTTTCTTTCAAAATCCGTCTTTAAATAAAAAGTCGCATAGTGACACTAATTTATAAATCAAAGAAGTTCAGCATTGAAGCAAAAGAAAATGTTAACCCTGATCTCCATAATGACCGTGAATTTTTCTTTTTTACTGCAGGATGAAGTAACATAGTTCTCTTTTTTTCTTCCTAATTCAAAGCACGTTTAGTTCTCATTTGTTTCATTAAGTTTAACCGAGCATCCTCAAGCTCGTTTTAAAATTTTTACTGCCAGTCTTTCAAGGCGACCTATTTTGTTATTTGTAAGTGTTGGCCATTGGTTTGGCTGACAAATAAGCAACTCCTTGACTCCGCCTCAATATGAATCCAAGTGGCTCAAAAAACTCTTTCAAAGTCACGTTTTTATTATCATATTTCGAGGAGTTGGCGAAAAGAGTTGAAGTGGTGGCTAAAGGAACTAGAAAATCTGGAATTTATAGGATTTTTGTTGCGTTTTATTCCAGTCTTCGCTAATTGCTTTTAAAGAGACCAGTTTCTTCATACCCGGTGGAATATCTTCAGTACTCAATGACATCAATTTCGTAAGAGTACTGAGAATGATTACGTTGCTGAATTCTATTAAAGTACTTGAGAGAAGCCGAGATTTCGATGGTAAGTTTCAGTTGCTTATTTGTAAATATCAAGGGGGTTTTATCAAAATATATTAGTTATTACAATTTAAATGGATTTTTGTCACACAAAAAATATGTTTCTACGAAATTTTTCGTTGAGTTCTTTAATATCAACAGCGTACAAGAGATGTTGACAGAACCAGAATAGTTCTTAGAAAATTAGGAAGAATGTAGTTTGTCTCTGCCATTGAATACCTTAATCTCGATGCATTTCTTCCGCATTTTTATTACAAGTTTAGGGAATTTTCTTGTATACAAAATGCAATTTTGTATAAACGTAGGATTTCAGACAATCTGTCAAATGTAATTTTATACTTGATCAGTTCTTTTTGTAAGTTAGTATTCTAAAAGACGACATAGTTGTATAATATGTTAAAAACAACCAAAAACTTTTTTGGTGTTGTTGTTGATCTCTCTAATTTGCCAATTATATTTGAATGAACTTTATTTTGCGTTGTGACAATTCCCGAAAATAACTTAACTACTAAGTAATAATGTGCTTGCTGTTCCCAGTTTTTGTCTTTTAATAAATCCGTATGCATAGCTTCGACATTTTTATTACGAAGCTACGCAATTTTTCAGCACGCGAAAAACAATTTTGTTCAAACGTAGGATTTGAGGCAACTGCCTTACTTTATCTTCTGAGCTTGATCAGTTCAAAAAATAATTTTGGATTCTTTAAAATTATTATATTTGTACATTGTGTTGAAAATCGCGAAAACCATTTTCTTTTGCTCCCTATTGTGTGCTAACTTCAATTTTCACTGTGACAATCAATCACAGAAGAAAGGAACTTAATCACTTAATAATAAAGAATTTGTCGTTTCTAATGTACATTGTACAATGTATCCTTTTTCCTGTCTTCACATTTTTTCGTTCTTTTTTTAATCGAGTATTAAGTTCATGACGTTTCTCGTATGTAATTGTTGTCTCCTGTATCATTTTTTTGAGTAATAGAGTTTGTAAAACAAGAATATTCAGCAAACGTTGATTTTCTTCAACTACTTGTTCTGACTAATGCACTGAAGTCAAGTTCATATGAAAAATTTTCCTTTTTGTTTGTGGTAGAGTAAACTGTTGGACTCGAAAACGTTTTAACATCGGATTCTAAAACTTTTTTTTTTCAATGTAACCTCAAATCGTCTTTAAATTGAAGTAATAGATTTTGTGAAACTCGAATACGCGTGGATCAACGTGATTCGACTCACGCGAAATGTCTATAACGCGAGTTTTTCACGAGCAACGGATTTAACAGCTACGAATTTCTCGCCCGTAACACAAATTTCCGGAAGGGAGTTACTAGGCGTAAGAATATAGGCTTCGTTATTGGCTACTAAATACTCGGTTTCAAGAATAGGCTTCATTCTTTTTGAATCACTGAAATGCGGAAGTGATGGGGGCGATCACTCCTCCTTTGAGGACCCTGCATCAAAATTTTTTCGGAATTGAAGCTCTAAAACTGATAGTGCAGGCTATTTTTGACGATATTTTGAAGACAGAGTGGAGTTCTAATCTTCCTCCCGGAACTTTTTTAGGATTGAAATTCCAAAAGTGCTATTTCAGACAATATTTAGTGATAGGAAGACGATTTTGGAGGTTTTCTCTCCGGGTATTTTTCAAAATGCAAGTTTTAATGAAGCGATTGTAGGCATTTCAGGTAGTGTTAATGAAAGAAATGAATTCGGTGACTTTCTTTCGGTAATTTTTTGAAACTGAAGTTGCTAAAAAGGGCACTTTTCGACGACCCTTGATCATGTTAGGGGAGAGCGGGTTTCAAAACATTGCCCCGGAATGACGACGAAATTGAAGTTCTAAAACGCAATTTTAAAAATCACTTTCAACGGAAAAGGATAAATTAGATACGAAATAGAGGTAAATTTTAAAAAATCAATCACCCCCTCCTTGGACGATTTCTGGATCCGTCCATGTTCTCACACCGTACTAGTCTAAACATTGCTTTGTTAGCGTATACAAATAACCGCTCCACATTTTTCATTCTAAATGTTAAAGTTAATTTACCATAATGGCACTTAAGCATGCTTATTCAGATTAAGCTGGATAAGGGAACGTTTCTTTGAAAAAACTGGAATATGCAGGAGAACACTGATATTGATCTAATCATCTGTACAGCACCAACCATCATAATCTTCATTTGTTTAATCATTATCATAAATAACTACTATATCTACTATACAGAATTCTAATAATCCTGTATATTTCATCATTATTATTGCGTTCTGTACATACAGCATTACACTTGAAATCTTTCTCTCCCATCGGTAATTGATTTTGGGCATCATAACAGTAATTTAGATGGAATGACTCAGTTTTTTTTTTTTTAACACAGTGCAAATTCAGTCCTTTGTGTGAAAATATGGACATATACTTAAGGACTGGTTTAAACCATTGAGAAAAGATAAAATGGAGGGAGTGAAGACTTTCTTTTTTGAACCCAAGACCTCAAGTCACGTGATTGATTTTAAAGCAAAGCATTGGAAGAAATCGGGCTTCTTTCGCTAGTTTGACGCCAAACGTGTCAACCATTCGTCGTTGTTGAGTCACGTGACTTGGAATCTGAGCCTCAGCTTTTGCTACGCCAGTGATTGGACTTGCTCCCTCCATTTACTAATTCCTGCTCTAAGGTTTAAACCAGTTTGAGAGTTTTTTTTTTGCAAGTGTGTAGAGTAATTGCTTATTTTCTAAAAAAAAAAGTCGAAAAATACCCCTTTTCACAACGCGAAGCTTCGACTTACGCAAAGGATCTTAGAACACGTCCATTGCGTAAGTCGAGACCCCATTATATTCAGTAAGCACTAATTTTCTTTTACTTCAAGTTCTGAATTCTGTTCTGAAGTAAGTTGATTTTACTTTCTCTTTTTTTATATAATAGAGTAATCTAACGGATTCTAAAGCTTTGCAACATTTTTTCCAGGGTATCCACAAATCATCTTTAAGATGTTAGTTTTGCTTCAATTATGTGAGAATGTCAGAATTTTTTTGGCGATTCAGCTCAACACTGCCTTCTCTACTTTTAAATATTTCATGTCTACTTCTCCATTTTTCAACTGATAAATTCGAGACAAAGCTAAGGATTAGTTTTTTTAATTATTTCCCCACTTATTTTGTTTTCTGAAAGCACTGAAGAAAGAGTTGAGAGAGTTCAGGAAGAGACAAAAATATTACATGAAAAATTACTTTTATTCCAGAGCTCAAAATAAAACACTTCCGTATACAGTTTTTACGAAGAAAAGAAAAATGTAATTTGTAGACATTCTAATTAGTTTTTGAAAAAAATTTCTATTATTTATTAATGCTCTTTTTTCCTTTAAATTCTCCATGCTTAATGTATTTTCGTAAAGACGGAACACAAGGGCGCCCGCATGGGGGGGCAAGGGGGGCTCGACCCCCCGTCCTTTGAAATTGGAACTTCCTTGCTTTTGGTGCATTAAAAATTTGCATTCATTTGCGACCATTTTGGTCGTCGAAGTGAAAATGGAGCAAGGAATTAACATTAATTTTTGCTTCAAATTGGACAAGACAGCTGAAGAAACATACGAAACGTTGAAACAAGTTTACTTGAGCTTTTGAATGGTTTAATAAACACTTTCAGGACGGGCGCAAAAGCATCGATGATGATCCACACACATGTCGGCCGCAGTCTGTACGCACGCTGGAAGCAATTGAAAAAACTCGCATTATGGTGACAACAGGAATTGAAGAGCTATGTTTTAATGCGACTTTCCACGAGAACCACTTACTTCAGAATGGCGTCGATTGCACTGCGCATGCGCAAGAAAACGCTCTTCAATATGCAATCATTAGCGTCATCTTCCGGCCGTTCTCTTACAGTTACGTCAGTCCAGGAAATTAATAGCCGGACCGTGTCTGTTACATACACATACTATATTGATACCATGGACACCTCGCGGCACCCCTCGCCTCCTTCTACAGCACCCCAGGCTGTCAGGGAACCAATTTGGACTCTGAAGACATTTATCTCTTATAGTATTTTTGACATTTATCTCTTACTTCGAACAATGTTCATTATCACTTGGTTAAAATTGTGACAAATTAAAATAAGGGACGTGACCATAAAAGCCTACCAATAGCAGGTTTAAATATTTTTGATATATGGCTGTATAAAAAATATGCATGTACATTAGGGTGGTCCTTATTTTCGAAAGTTCATATTTTTTCAAAATTATTTGTAATTTTGTTCAGTTACACCAAAACATTAAAAATACAAAATTTCAGCTCAATCCGATAATATTAACACGTGCCGCATTGGCCTTGAAGTTTCATGCATCTGACTGTCTAACATGCTACGACGAGTCGGCGCCAAGTGCGTTCGAATTCGCTACAAGCGCGACTACAAGTCTCGACAAGTCAATTTTGTTTTTACATATTATTTGTTCAATGCTACATTCGTTTTAGTTTCGTACTTGAAGTGCATAAGAAAAGACGTGCTATATAAGTAATTGATAAAAGTGCTGAAATGTCCACTTTGCGGAACAATATTTATCTAGTTGGAGTGATGAAAAATCAAATCTGCGGTAGTAAATTACCATGTAAACGAGATGTTTTGAGTGTACTTTTTTATAACATGAGAGTGGTAAATTTAAATCTTAATGACAGCAGTGCTTTAGTTATTGATGAAGTGGTCGTTTTTTGGAAAAAAGCAAGAATCCCAGTTCAAAACCGTTCAAACTGTATTTCGAAATTAAAATCTTTGTACGATAATGTCAGAAATTTAGAAAAATCTAAAAATAGAGATACTGAACGGCAGAGAGAAAAAGAAAATGATTTTAAAGAAGCTTTAGACAACCTTTTCGATATTGCCACCTTAAATGCGTTAAATGAGATTAAAATCGCCGAAGATAGAGAATTTTTAATTAAGCAAAGGGAGAAAGGTAGAGTAGGTTGTATGTTGGGAGTAGATATCAAATTATTACGTAAGGAAAAGCGGAAAGAAGAACGCACAGCTGCAGAGTTGAAAAGAAAAGAAGATTTGTTGGAAAATTCTAGTTGTTCGATTGGACATTTTGAAATGGAAGATAAAGAACACGAAGATTCACAGAAAAAAGTGATAAATCAAGACAACAGTGAAGATGACATATATTTCATATCGGAATCTCAACAGGGTCCATCTTCAAACAAGAGAGGACGAAAGACGTTAATGACACCTCGCCTGGCCGCTGCCTTGGACAAATGTAAAGTGAGTGACAGGGATGCAATGCATATTATTTCTGCCGTCCTAGAAGCTCTTAATATAGATATCACCGAGTTTGTTCTCAATAGATCGTCTATCAAAAGAAATAGAGAGATTTTGCGGAAAATAAAATATTCATCAATAAAATCGGTAGGAAATGATGCAAATTTTATTGAAGTGCATTGGGATTCCAAATTATTGCCTGATATCACAAAAAATGAGAAAATTGATCGGCTTCCTGTGATCGCGGTTGGTTTAGATTTTGAACAATTATTAGGAGTACCTGGAATTGCATCATCAGGAGGATCGGAAGTTTGCTCTGCTGTGTTCCATATCACTGATGAATGGAATTTAACCGAAAAAATTCAAGCCTTTTGTTTTGATACTACAGCATCAAACACTGGACGTATAAAAGGAGCTGCAGTTCTGCTTC
The DNA here is from genome assembly GCF_026930045.1 of Uloborus diversus. Taxonomy (NCBI): domain Eukaryota; kingdom Metazoa; phylum Arthropoda; class Arachnida; order Araneae; family Uloboridae; genus Uloborus; species Uloborus diversus. The sequence continues at coordinate 106,221,964 of NC_072735.1, forward strand.
AACAAAGGTTAGGGCGAGATATTTTGTGGCTTCCATGCCGACACCATATATTTGAGGTCGTTTTGGCTGGTGTATTCACGAGGACAAAAGCAATTGTAACATCCGGCCCTGAAATTGCTCAATTCAAAGCACTTAAAGAAAACTGGAAGAATATTGATAAAATGAAATTTTTAGATTATACCAGCGATGAAGCCGTTTATAATGCACTGAAAGATGTAGCGCCCGAAATTATTTATTTTGTGAAACAGAAACTTGCAGAAGAGCAACCACGTGATGACTACAAAGAGTTTTTGCAATTGACGCTCATTTTTTTGGGAGATAAAACAAATGTGAGTTTTAGGGCCCCCGGTGCATATCATTTAGCGAGATGGATGTCTAAAGCGATTTATTGTTTAAAACTTTTTTTATTTCGCGATCAAATGAAAATGAGAAAGGATAATTCCAAACTGAATGCAGAAATTTGCGTTTTCGTTGTATACTGTTATGTAGAGGCCTGGTTTTCAGCAACGAATACTACAGGAGCTCCCCTAAATGATATATATTTTTTGAGAAAATTGGTTAAATTTAAAAATATTAATGAAAACATTGCAACCATTGCAATAACAAAATTTTTAAACCATTTATGGTATCTAAGTGAAGAGTGTGCTGCCATGGCAATATTTGACGATAGAATTGAGAGAGTTGAAAAAATTAGAATGGCTCAAAAAATTATGGAATGTGCAAGTAAAAACATAGAAACTGTGAATGAAAAAGAAGAAGAAAATGAAGAGACAGAAGTCATTGAGAAAAAACTATCGTTGCAAATCCGAGATGTCCAAAATTTTGTTCAAAAAGATCTACCAACTGAATTATTGTCCGCCAATTCACTTCAGTTATTTAAACGATTCGGTATTTGTGTTGAATTTCTTCAGGACGATCCGCTGAATTGGGAAAACAGAGAGGATTATCGCACAGGAAAAAATATCATTTCAACCTTAAAATGTACAAATGATATTGCAGAAAGAGGAGTCAAGTTGATTGAGGATTACAATGAAAAAATGACGAAAAATGAACATCAAAAACAATTTTTGATACAGGTATGTATAAACAAATTTAATTTTTTGTTATTTTTTTCTTGAACACATTATATAGGCTAGGTTTAGAAAACACATTCAATATTATTTTTTTTTATTCAGGTTGTTCAGGAGTACCGGAGAGAGTTCCCAGTCGCCACAAAAGGAGGCTTACTTAAATCCAAAATATGTATCTGAAGTGGATGTATCATTTCAATAAATAAAAAATATAGTATTAGGATAAACTATATCTTTATTTTACGTTTTCATTTTAATTAGTATGTTTTTATACTAAAATTTAAAAAAAATGCGTAATTTTATGTTTACAGTCGAGCGTACATTGTCGTTCTTATAGGTAATAACTGCCTTACATTGAATCTCACAACTTCAGCGTCGATGCGGCACGTGTTAATATTAACCGATTGAGCTGAAATTTGTTATATTTTCATGTCTTATATAAAGGTACATTCTGGCAAATAATTTCTAAAAAATTCGAAAAAAAATTTTTTTCCTTATAAATAAGGACCACCCTAATGTACGTATAAACTTTATTCAAGCTTTCGGTGTTAAATAGATTGTCTAGGATATACTTTTTAAGAATAAGAAAACCAACGCTCAGGGAATTTTTTTTGTTTGTTGCAGGCCACATTCTGCCTTTTTTGCTCATTTTTATGATATTATTTTATTTTATTTATTTATTGATTTTTTGAAGGTAAAGGAGTAGCTTTCCCCATTTCTGGTTCTTCAATCGCTTTCACCACTTAATTTATTCTTCTTCTTTTTTTTTTTTTTTTTTTAAATTCATTTCTGGTGTATTTTCGGCGGCCAGTTCGGATTTTCTTTAATGTTTCTTTTGGTCGTTTTGGCTTACATTGCAATTTTGCAACTAATGAGAAACTTTTTTGGCCCATAAAAGTGTACAACTCACCGTGATTTAGAAAGAAAAAAAATGATTTCATTTTTTTTTTCATTTTGTGTGTAATCGATATTTTGATATTTTTCTTATTTTAGGACAAAAAATGCCCCCCTCCCACACTCAGTACATTTTACACCAATCAAAATACTTTATTCAAACTCCATTTATTCGAATCTTTTTAGTCAATTAGTGCGACTAAAATATGGATTCCTCACTTGCCAAATCGACTAACCCCATAAAAATAAAAGCAGAGAAAAGTTATTTAGAAGATGGTGTTATATCCATAGGAGTAAATAGGACATTGTGTTACATTTTTTGACATCACATGATCAAATTTGTACTGAACGAAAAATTAAATACAAATTTAGATGCTAAGCATTGATAAGCACTTATTAAAGCAGAAATGAGGATTTTTTTTAAAGTGGAGATAATCGATTTGGAAATTGAGGCATCCATATATGCTTGGAGAATTAAAAGCATCAACGCTTCTCTATGGCAGAACAAATTCATTTCTCGTTAATGTTATATAATTTTAAGGAAAATTTTCCGATATTCACGTGACCCTTTTCTTACGTTCTACATGATTATTCTATACGAAAGGCTTTAATCAATCAAAAGGAAATAATTTTGATCACGTTTTCTTCAACCGACATCAGTATACGGTTTCACTTCCTTTGCAGCTAGAGTATTTTGCTTTTTTTTTTTTCATTAAAAGTGATTTTTTTTTCAGTATAGCGCAATATGTGCCAAAATCAATTGAAAAATAAATATTTTTGGAATTAATCATAGTTAAGGATAAATCCTGCTGAATGTAGTATGCAGTACAACTTTATAATCTTCAGGTGACCAAGTGGAGTTATAAAACGACGACAATTTCTGTCGAATATTGATTTAAAAAAACTAGTGATTTCAACATTTTTATAGCTTAGTTTTGCACTAGTTTATTTCAAAGTTTCAACTCAAAGGCGCCAACTAGTGTTTAATGCTATAAAATATACTGTATTCAATGGAATAAATATTTTTTTGTGTCTCAGAAAAGCGTAAAGACCGGTCAAGAAAAGTTTTTCCGTTGCAAACTCGACTACTTGCACACACCGGATATTTTTTACATGGAATTTACAGATATTATACGCTAAAAAAGTGTGTATTTTATATGGCTTTATTTCGAAATTCAATCCAAGCAAATGACGGTCTATATCATTACAAAGGGACGAAATTTCGAATAGAACAAACACATGTGAAACCAGAACAATAATTCATGATAAAACTAAAAGAACAAATGTAACGCTAAACGAACAATATTTCAAGATAAAGTTAAAAAAATTAATGTAACTCCAAAAGAACAAATGTAGCACTAAAAGAACAAAATTTCAAGCTGAAACTAAAAGAACAAATATAACATTAAAAGAACAGTATTTCGAGCTAAAACTAACAGAACAAATGTAACACTAAAATAACAATATTTCAGACTAAAACTAAAAGAAGAAATTTGACACTAAAAGAAAAATACTTCAAGCTTTAAAAAAAATGTAACACTAAAAGAAGAATATTTTTCCTCATTAAGTTTCTGTCCAAAATATCTTTTTTCATTGAAGAAAGTTAAAATATATTTTTGACAGGAGCTTTGGTGGACTTCATTGTAAGAAAGAAATTATTTGCATGGCCCACGTTTATTCGCACTTCCAGTCTCAAAGTACAGTGCAGTTCTTTATAAAAAGTGGTTGCAGGAAGACATAATCAAAGGTTAAACCTCCGATTTTTTGTCGAAACATGCTCTCGCTTTGTCGAAATAACTTCCAGTACGCCCTTTTTATGGAAATGCAAAAATTCTTTATGGCTGACGTTATGCCAAAAACTTGAAGATATTACGTCTCATCCCTTATCTAAGAACATATGTGATAGCTATCAAATTCCAGGATCTCCGAGTTTCCTTCGACTGTGGTAAACTTCGGAATGATAATGGATCGCGACGTGACATTATGTCTCAAACTGTTTCCAGCACATGGCCACACAGGACAGCAATTAATTGCTTTAAGACATTCTGTTTACGAATGAAAAGAAATAAGCAGTGCAAACGATAAAAGAACATTGGTAGCAACACCGTCGTGGGTGGTCAACAGTTGCACTGTAAAAAAAATGTGTTAGGTTACCAGTATTAATGGGTATAATGTTACACGAATTTTGAAGTGTGTATCATCATTGTTTTAAAAACTCAAATTGTTGGAGGAACCTTGCACTATGGTTTCAGAAGAATTCAAACCGCATGCGTTAAGATCAGAATCGACGCAGAGCAAGTAAACTCTTGTTAGCGAAACGAAAACCGTCATTGCACTGTTAAAAACTCAAGAAGATTTTCTGGTAATTGTCACTGTAAAATGGTGGACTTACATTCGCTGATTTTTACGGTAATTTATACCGGAGAAATAAGCGATCCCAGCTCCAATTGGTTGCTGTGGCCTACCGAGGAAACCGTAAAATTGTACTGTAACATTTGATTTTTACGGTAACAGTTACTGGCAACATGGATGCTAGTTAACAATTACCAAACATTTTCCGGAAATCGCTCAAGTCATTTCTCCTCTTATTGCAATAAAAATGTCTTGTTTGTATATTAAAATAAATAAATAATTGGTGTATATTGGGCGGGGTTAAAAAGCATGGACTTGATAAATCGTTCGAAAAAGTCAGATGAAAGCTAAATGTTTACTAATGTGTAAACATTTAAGAAATTACTCTGTAAGCATATACAGAAAATACTAGTGTAACTTTGCACACAAATGAGTGAGATCAGGGATGTCCACAGGGGGGGGGGGGGGATTATGGCGCAAGTTGCGCCATCATAATTTTTGGGGAATTTTTAAATTGTTTTAAAGTTTATTTACTTAAATTTATTTATTAATTTATTTTTAATTTAAATTATTTATTTTATTTTATTTACATTTTATTTCATTTATTTATTTAGTTTGTGTATGTGTGTGTGTGTGTGTCATTGGCGAAGTACATAACTTTTCTAATAAACAATAATAATTAAAAACAAATAAATAAATAAAAAATATTTAAAAAAAAAATGGAGATAAAAAATTGAAAAGGGAAAAAGGGTCGAGAAAATTTTTAGGGGGAATTCGCGCCATTGAACTTGGGGGGAGGATGGGCACCCCTGAGTGAGACGTTACGCTATAGTTATATTACTATGTTGTAACCTTCCACAAGCGATGTGTAACGTTATATCAGTTATATCAATTGTTAAGTTACTGCAGAACAGTGGAGGCAGCTAAGCTATCACCGATTTTATGGAGTAAGGTTACACAAAATTTTTTACGGAGATGCAACAGAAATTCGTCTCCCCGTTGCTTGGATATGTTTAGTTTACTATCAGTAATTGTTGCAAAATTATGGTTACATTTCAGTTCATCGAAGACAGGAAAAATCTAATGACACCTGTTGCTACTGTTGCTGATGAGTTAGCCTAGAAAGAGGATGATGCTGTTTTCAAACATGGTAGCATTCTCAACATGAGAGTATGGAATGTGGAAAAAATTTGGAAATATATAGGGGAGACTGGGAAGGTTTGACCACACGGGAGGTTTGACCCACCCAATCACTTTCATATTTGAACACATTTTTAACTGATGAGCACCAGAAGACATCATGATATTAAGTCAAGTCAAAAGCTGTTTCTATTTTTTAGCCATTTTGAAGTACAATTAAGAAGAAATCGCGTGTGATAGCTTTTTCACGCAAAAAAGTAAAATTTTTCGATGCAAGTTCATCTCCTCTGTGCGATTTGCCATTCACTTTTACAGAAGTAAGCTGCATTATTTATATACTATGATTAATGTGCTGAAAGCCTGTTAACTTACTTTTAAAATTCACTATTTATTTTAATATATTTTTTATTAACAAGTCTAAAATGGCTACTAAGGGAGGTTTAACCCACGTCAGTTACGGGAGGTTTGACCCGGGTCAAACCTCTCCATTTAATTTCGTTTGATTGTGTAGTATTTTTAAAACAATGTATTTTATTTTATTTGTTTTGAGTTTGATTGTGTTTTGTTCAAATGAAATAAATGTTGCTCTTAACTTGTAGTTAAAGTAACTTTACATAGTACAAATAATAGTCATTTGAAACACTTCCTGTTTGTGAATAATTCTGATCAAACTAAACACAACTGAAATTTGTTTTCCAACTTTGTTAACATACTTATAAAGATGTTCAGCCAGGGCTGAACCAGGCTGAGGTCCAAGGGCCCTTAAGATTTTAGGACCCTATTTCGCTAAAATATTGCTCGTTTTGTTTTTGTCAATTTATTTTATTTACTTTAAATTAACTTACTGTAATTGAAGTACTGTATATTTTATATGAATATAAAGTTAAGCTCAAAGTAACAATTCTTTCTAAAATTAGTTAGAAAAAGGATCATTGCATAGTCCATTCTTTTAGATAGCTCTTAGTATTATATCAACGTATCTATATTGAACGGATCACATCTAGAATTTTGATGGACCCCTGTCAAAGTTGAGACTAAAAAAATGCATTATATTTTAAAGAGAAAGAAAATGTCTAAAAATATTTAAAAAAAGCAAACTGTAAAGATTACACTTGTGTTCATAAAAGGAGTGGATACGTGAAATATTCTCATTTCATAGAATAAATTTATGGTTTTCCTTTTGATATAATTGTTGCTTGTATCATGTAAGAGTAATTAATCAAGCATATTAACATTTCAGTCTAGTTTTAATAACTTTTAACCTCTGTTGGTCAAACCTCCCATATTGTGGGTCAAACCCCCTCAAGTGGGGAGGTTTGACCCGGTTTGTACAATTTTGAAAAATCGCTAATAAAAAAAAATAATTAAAATAAAAAACAACTATGCGAAAAGTTGCTAAGATATATTTCTTCTCGAAAAAAGTCAACTAGGATTTTCTCTTACGAAAACTTAAAAAAAAAAAAAAAAACCTTTGTAAAAAAAAAAAGGTCAAACCTAACCACACTGTAAAAAAAATTCGGAAACGTTTCTGAGTATATCGTGCAGCTGCGGTTCATGAAATTTTCGAAAACGTTTCTGAGTATTTCGGAATTCTCTTTCTGTAATGTCCGGAAACGTGTCTGAGTATTTCGGAATCCTCTTTCTGTAATGTCCAAAAACGTGTCTGAGTATTTCGGAATCCTCTTTCCGTAATTTTCAGAAACGTTTCTGAGTATTTCGGAATCCTCTTTCCGTAATTTCCAGAAATGTTTCTGAGTATTCTGTGCAGCTGTGGTTCATGAAAGTTTCGAAAACGTTTCCGAGTATTTCGGAATTCTTCAAACAATTTTCAAAAACGTTTCCGAGAATTTCGGAATCCTTTTTCCGTGATTTTTTCTAAAATATAATTCTTTATTATAGTATTGCATACCATATCAGTTTCAATTCTTTCATATCTAAGAGCAATAATACAAGCAATTTTAGAATCATTCGTGGATTTTTTTTTTTTTTTTTTTTTTGGAATTTCTAATGACAAATAGCATGGTTAACAGCATAACATATGCACAGTTATAAATTTTTGAAAAATTATGAAATAATCTACTAGTTTCACTCCTGATCACAAAATCGTCGGGGAATTGGAGTGGGGGTACCTTCTGAAAAGTGGGGATTGTTTGTTAAACAATCTTAAACTTCAGTTTTTCTCTCAATATTTTCAAGACAAAACTATCAACATATTGTATTTTTAATGCAGAACTTAAAAACATATCTTGTATCAAACTTGATAGCTTTTATCTTCGGATAAAATTTGACAGGACTTATCTACCCTTCGCGTTCCGGAATTTGTTCACCTCAAATCAATTTCTCTGACGAACAAAGTGTACCGAAAAGTACCAACAGAGAAATTGATGAATTTAAATATGACACCAAGTCCCCCTGCTGGAACCATTCGGGTTGATTCTTCTGTTCTTGCCCTTTCCAGCTCATCACAAATATAAATACTTATTCAAAATAGGTTACTGATTTTATTTTTACAGTGTGCGCAAAATGCATTATATATTTTATTTATTAAAACATTGAACTCTATTACATGATTATTCCATTTCATATATACGAGAATCCCCCCCCCCACCCCCCATAAGAGTGATGGTGCACCCATAAAATGCTATGAAGCACCCCCCCCCCTCGAAAAAGCAACATCATATACATTATAAATCAAAGTATCATATACATTATAAATCAAAGTATCATATGAATTATAAGTCAAATACTTTAATATGGTGTAAAAATACAAAAATATTTTATTAAGTCTTTTTTTTTTTTTTTTTTTTTTTTTTTTTTTGCTTTTGGTAAAATTGAGGCTCGTAAAACGAAAAAAATGAAGACACTTTTAAATACATACATGTATTTATTTGTTAAATAAATTAATACACATTTAACTAATTTAAAGCGTTTCGCTAATGCAAATATTTAAAGAGATATCGTCATTTAGATAATACTGAAGCACTATGTTCCTAATTACAAGAGATAGTATTTTTTTTTTACTTCATACAATCTAGCTACACTGTTTACAAGAGAATGAAAACATGCAACCTTAAAGACGAACTATCAAACCTGACAATTTGCATATTATAACATTTAATTCATAATGCTTGATACATAAATGTTCAGCCAAATATTAACTGAGATTGACACATAAAAACAAAGTACACAATAACACTTATTTAAATTTTTTTATATGAACTAAATCTCTTTAAAGTAATAGAGTTGCAAAGCGACTTACCTATTCGTCGGTGGTGGTCTTTTGCAGGCTTTGGTCACCAAAAAGGTGATTTTTATGACAGAATAAAATTCTGCCAACAAAAATTACCCATTTGGTAGAAAGAAGAAAAGTATCCAAGAAAAAAGTAAATTACCTACACAAGTTATGCGACGCAATGAATTTACATGGCGTCCTCTAGGCAGTTATTTGGTTTTTAATTTCAGTTTGTATTCCTTCCGCGAGCATGCGTCGAGAATTTGCACTTCGTACTTAAAAATAAGTGACATAGCTTCAAATTCAATCTCATGACGATACATAAGCAAGAAAATATAAGACTTTAAAATTATCTTCAGTGAATTCATGCGAGGAACAAAACTTCTACTAATCCCCTTGATGAGTGTTACTTCGCATACATGAGTCAACACTTGTTTTCATTGCGTGCTTTCGAAAGTTTCAGTTTAGATTTCTGCTGGACTATAAAATTGCCGTGTAATCTGCGCATGCGTCGACTCTTACTTTCTTGCTAAACGGAAACGTTTCTGATTATAGAAGAAAACTGCGGAGGGCGTACGAATCTGTGTATTACGGAAAACTTTTTTATATATTCAGAGAGTTTTCCGAGATTTTTTACAGTGCAGTTTCCCGTACTGCGATACTACGCACTCGTTCTATTTCCCCCTCGCTCTCGAAAAAATAATAGTAACCAGTAACACCGATACCAGATTTTAATGGGGCAGTAGTTCTCCCCCGAAATCATCTCCCCTCACTCCACCGAAAATTTGTTGCACAATCCTCCAAATTCAAACCACAGTAACACTTTTGCTCAACCACGATAGCAGCATGATGAAAAAATTTATGATTTTATCCCTCTTGCTGATTTTTTTCCCTATGTATATCACTGTCCATTAGTTACAGGTCTTTCAGGTAGGCGTATTTTAGAGACCGTTTACAGATAATTGGAGGTTTCTTTATTCAGAAATTTCGGTTACCCAGTTTAATCTTATTTCTATGATAATCGACCGGGAATCAAAATGAAGCGAAGGGCTATTCAGACAACACTTTTCTTGGCACCCTTGGTCATTACCAAGGGTGAGGTTTTACTAATGGTATCCCTGTTAATGATGAAATGGGAATTAATTTTTGCTTTTCAAGAGCACGAAGAGAAGATAACTTTATCGGATAACTTATGTAGTTAAGGTGCCTCTATACATCATATTGAAAACATTGCATAAAAAACCAAAATGCATTTATGCTTTTAATACTGAATGTGTTTTAATGATGCACTGCAAAAATCTTACCTAATGTATTCAAAACATTAGTTTCTCCTTTGATAATAATTTACATTAAACGATTTAAAATATTATTTAAATGAAGCAAATTTACAAGATGTTATATGTTTTTGAATTGCAATAGAAACAAGCTAATACAATGAAACAATTAATAACTTAGTAAATAAAACATTAAATAATGAATCAATTAAATAGAAAAAATTCAAACCTTTTAAAATATTGATAAAGTTTGGAAAAATATCAAAGCAAATTTATTTCAAGTTAAGTGTATTTAGTGCAATCAAAAGATTGGTGACATTGCAATTTTTTGAACTTGATTTTTCTTCAAAAAGTTAGTTAAACTTTAATGATAGGAAAGCCGTTAATGTACAACATGTGAAAAACTTGCGATTTCGCACGTTAATGGAGTTAACCAGCTTATCAGAAGTTTAGCTGTGTAATGTACACAATTACTGCTTCGAGATTTAACGATAAGGTTTATAGACACTAAAGGGGGGAAATATTGTGTCATTAGTACCCTCCTGTTTGTGAAAATTGCAACACCACGAAGGACTTACGCGAGTGAGCTGAAAACTGCAAGAAATGTAAAGTAGAGCGTGTTATGCAAATGATTGGAATCGCAGACCGGTAGCGCATGCGTATGCTGAGCAGCGCCTTCTGAACGGCGGATAGAACCGAAGATAAATAGACGGCTGTAGCGAGGAGTGTATGATTATCGGTGGTTATATGCTAGAATAAACGTTAACTGAATCTTTACTATGCCTCTTTGGCGAAAGAAAGCGAAATTTGAGCAAATTTCGGAGTTTGAACGGGGAAGAATCGTCGGCCTTCGTGAAGCTGGATTGTCTTATCGTGCAGCAGCCGCTCGTGTGCAGCGTAACAGCAGCACAATCATGGGTGTTTGGAAGCAGTGGACGGATAAGGGTCGGAAAGCTCGGAAATCCGGGAGTGGACGCCGAAATGTGACGTCAGCTCGCAAGGACAGACATCTGGTGCGTATGGCGCTGACGGAGACCTCACAGCTTCTTCTAGACAATTGGCTTCACTGTGGTCAACAGCTGCAGGTGCTTCATTGTGTGCTTCATCAATTCGGAGACGTCTGCTGCAGCGTGGGCTGCGCACAAAGATTCCTTTATACAGAATTCCTCTCACGCAAAATCATCGCCGCCTGCGGCTACAATGGGTCAATGTGCATAGGAGCTGGCGTGCTGATTCGCAGCAAGTCGTCTTTACTGACAAATCCCTCTTCAATTTGTGGCACCATGATGGCCGAATTCAGGTCAGGCGCTATGCCAGTGAACGGCATATTCCGGAGTGCATTATCGAACGCCACAGTGGACGAACACCCGGAGTTATGGTCTGGGGTGCCATTGCATATCATGAACGATCACAATTGCTACGACTTGTGGGCAATTTTGAACAATATCTGATACACAAACAAAGTTTTACAGCCCCAAGCTATTCCTTTCCTGCAAGGATTGCCAGGGGCTGTATTCCAGCAGGATAATGCCCGTCCACATGTCGCCAGGACTGTCAAATTCTACCTTGATTCGCAGCAGGTACTGCTTCTACCTTGGCCTGCATATTCTCGATATATAGTCACCGATTGAACATGTGTGGGATTTCGTTGGGCGGCGTCTCGCTCGTGATCCTCGTCCTGTTGATGCGACAGACCAATTTTGGTTGCGCATGCAAACAATATGGAATATTCTTCCGCAGGCAGATATTCAAACTTTGTATCACTCCATGCCGAGTCGTGTAGCAGCTCTTATTGTGGCGCGTGGTGGCCACACAAAATACAGAATTTCTAATAATTTCAGACCTATCTCAGTTCTACCAATATTCTCAAAATTATTGGAAAAATGTTATAGCTCTCAGTTGATGAATTTCTTAGAAAAATATGATTTTTTCCATAACGCACAATACGGGTTTAGGCAAAACAGAAATACTTAAAATTAGCAGGTGAAATTTATGCGAACATTAACGAAAACTATGAAACTTCAGCAGTATTCTTGGATTTACGTAAAGCATTTGACAGTGTAAGCATAAAGATTTTAATGAAAAAGTTATACAATGTTGGAATAAGAGGAATACCTTACAAATGGATATTATCCTATCTCACGGACAGAAAACAAGCAACAAAACTAAATAACTGTATAAGCAAATATAAAACAACAAAAACGGGAGTCCCTCAGGGATCAATTTTAGGTCCTTTACTTTTTTTAATATATATTAATGACAGGTCATACATTAAATTATACGGTACAATAGGGAAGTTGCAACCTATTAAATGTTCATATTTTGGCTATTGGATATTGTTAATTGACACTCAAAACTAAAAAATTCACCATCGCCGAATTTTAAAACACCGTGGTTGATTTTAAATGAATTTTTAAAAATCCACGCGCAAAGTGCGCGCTTCTGAAACGTCACGAGCCTACGTCAGAGGGCGCGAATGGGCAGCCTTCCGCCGAAGATCCCTTGTTTTCGATAGGAACATTTTGAGCGCGCTGATATTTTTATTTTTTAGAAATTCAATAATCCTTTTGAACACACTATGGAGACTGGATTCGTTAAAGCACAATCTAAATAATCTTCCTCAAGTAACATCAATGAGATATTCGAATATTTTCGAGAGGATGAGAGGTTTAATGTTCCAGAAACGCGAGGAGTTAAATACGAGGAGAAAGCCTTTTACGTTTCGTCTTCGAAGTCGAATGCGTGACCTTCGCTTCTCCCCTATCGGAAGAGGGGATGACGTCACTTCCTATGCCATTTGACGTCACAAGCGCTTGAACTTTAAAAATTAATTTAAAAAAAACTACTTATCGTATTGCAAAAATTTTTTCACCTATGATGTTCATACATGTTACTCTATCATATAAAAATAAAATTGAAAAATCGAAAACTTCCCTATTACTCTATATGCAGATGATACAGCATTAACATATTCTGCAAGGAGCATTAATGATATAAAAAACACTGCAGACAGTGCCTTTGGCGCTCTTTAGTGTTGAATTTAATACTAACTCATGTTGAACTATAGTCAAGATTTTCTTAATGTTTTGTTATGACGTTTGTAATTTATGTTTTATAATTTGTAAGTTTTTTAACTTTACTTTTTTTAATTTTGCTTACTGTTATGTATGTGTAATTTGTTTGTTAATAAATTTTATCTTATCTTATCTTATCTTATCTTATCTATCTCTTTTTATTGTTTGTTTGGTTTGAAAGGGTAATCATTTATTTGTACCATTACCACTCAACTGTGTATTAAATTTCATTTAACTAGGATGCTTCTTTTATGGTGTTGCAGTTTTCACAAACAGGAGTGTAATAGAGAATAGATTGTATCTGAAATAATATGGATGAAATCTTTGATTTCATGTCTCACACCATTGTTAGGAGTGTCATAATTGAACTTGAAACAGCAAATATGACGCTTAAACTAGTTTTACTTTTGAGCATAGAAAATAAAACACAAATTAGCTTTTCATCGCATAATATTTGGAACCCTGTTTCGATGTTTTACTATACTGATATTTCGAAACATTTCTTCTGAAATTAAAAAGCCGCGAGCATTAGATCATTAAGCCAATATCAGCAGAAACCCCCTACTATGTTGATAAATGGAATTATAAATGGCAGCATCTGAGTTCAAGTCATTAAACAATTTACATTTAATATTTCAAACACAATAAATACATTCTTGACTCTCTTGTTACTCAGTTAATTTTTGTAGGTTTGTACAATTATAATAATTGTATTCGAAAACAAGAAGAGATGATTTATACATTATGTAAATTAGATCTGATTAGTTAACCGTGTACCGTGTGTGACATGATTTTTATCAAGCTGGAACCTTAAGATATTCAATAACTACGAGGTGCGGTTTGGGCTTATGACAATCTCCATGTTGATCGCTAAATGAGTGATTCATTCTTCAGAATAATATTTTTCTTGAAACGTCATTAGGATTGAGCGATGTCACGAGATAGCGATGCATTAGAAATTTAAATCTGAATCGTAATCGATATCAATTCTTTGAGAATCATTAGAGAGCATTACAATGAGAATGAGGGAAAAGTTTAAAACAGAATTTTGGGTTGAATTTTAAAAAGCAACTATGGACAGATAAGTAACATTGTGGCATGAGATCCCGATGCATTGGAATTTTTAAACGGAATCGTAATCGATATCAATTCTTTGAGAATCATTAGATAGTACTGTAATGAGGATGATTGAAAATTTATAAATCGAATTTTGTGTTGAATTTTAAAAACAATTATGAATGCATAGTTAGCATTCTGCCATGAGATGGTGATGCATTAGAGTTTTAAAAATGAATCTTAATCGATATAGGACCATTCCACAGAAAACGTTTTTTTTTTTATCCCGCACCTGACGCTTCATCTATTTCATAAAAATAATAATTTAAAAGGATGATGATCAAAATTTTGTTGCTTAAGAAATCACAAACGCAAGTGTGACTTCTTAAGCAAAAACTTTCTTCAAAAATTATTTCTTTTTTATTAAATATAGGAACCGTCACGTGCGGGACAAAATGACCATTTTCAATGGAATGGGCATATACAGATTTTTTTTAATGGTTTAAATAATTATTTCTAAACTAATGAGATGTGCTTCCCTTACGTTGGAACCATAGCTTTCAAACTCTACAGTTTGTTTCGTCATTGCTGTATTAATAGAGCAAAAATATTAGCTTATTCTTAAGCAAGTTACCAGAGGTTGACGTTGGATGTCTCGCACGTGACGCATGTGAATAAATTTTATTTTCAATAACAAAATTGTTTAATACAGAATATAATTGTGTCAGGAGTATCTTTGTATCAAATGTGAAGATTAAAAAAAATTGCTTACCCATGCTTCATTAAAATATTAAGAGATATGGCGAAATGTTGATGAAATTTAAGCGTATTTTTGTCCCACACGTGACGGTGAAATGGCCCTATGGGTTCTTTGAGAATTATTAGAGAGTATTGAAACGAGAATGAGTGAAAATATTTGAGAACCGAATATAGGGTTGAAATTTAAAAAGCAATTATAAATGGTTGCGACGTTGGGTTTGAAATCTTTCTCACGATGCATCCATTTTTCTCGCGATGACATCATCTGATTTTATGATATTTCCAACGCATTTCACCCTTTGAAATATTAAATATTTGAAATAAAAATAACTTATTTGTAAAGGTTCAATTCTTGAGCTGTAAAATTATCTATCGATATGAAAAAGAAAATTCACCGGACACGCAGCGTAACTTTTAAATCAAAAACAAAAACAGAAAAAGCTTGTTTGTAAAAATGTTTCTCAGTCAGTTTTCCTCTAAAAATAAGGTACTTAACATAGAGACAATGGGGTTGTTTCCACCAGTCAAAAGTACTTCTTTTAGTCACTGAAGTTGGTAGAATGAACAAAAAAAAAAAAAAAAAAAAAAAACATGAAGCAAGAAAAAATCTTATTTTCAAAAAGTTTAATTTTGAAAATAATTAATTTTTTAAAATATCCAGTTTTTTAAACAAGGCGAGGTCTTTATGACGTCACAAGTGATGAGCTATGGCGCGTAAGGCCACTATATAAGGAAATATGACTCATCCGACATTTTGGTTCCGAAATTGCCGGGGGACAAAATTAGTATTTGTACAAAAATCTCGCTGCAGAAAACTGGTGTCCAAGCTTTAGATGTGTTGCCTGACTAATGTTTGATTATTGTATTCTGTAAATGAAGAAGATATAATTAAAACAATTTTAAAATAAATATGATGTGAAAGTAAGGTTCATTACAGTAAATATTCCCCGATACACTTTTGTTGAGTTTGTAAACTAGGTTAACTTTCTAGATTAACTTAAGTGACATTTTACTCAACTTATCATCAATTGTTTTGCGGCATAGCAACCAACTAATATTATATCGTATTTATAAATATGTACTAGGAACAAGGTTGGATCCGAAGCTGTCTTGGAACCAAAATATCGGATAAGTCGACCTGTCCTTTTTAAAGGATTCTAATGGCACGTATTCCAATGGCGCGCTGAATGACGGCAGTGGCTGAATGCTGACGCTTGCTTCTACCGCGGTTCCCCGTTATGATAATTAAGAAGCGAATTAAATATTGCATTCTACGCTTGCTATCAACCATATCGTTGCCAGTACATGTAAGCAAAGATGCGAATTAAATGTGGCGCTCTGCGCTAATGGCATCAATGAAAGGCGTTTCACTACTTGTGATGTCATGTGCAGAAGTGTAAAAAATGAAATTGAATCTGCACACCGATTAAAATATTTTTTTTAATATTACACTTTGTCAAATTATTTAAAAAATGGTCAGATCCTATATTTTTTTGCTTTCCTTGCTCTTTCAGAAAAAAAAAAATACTTTTGAAATTTCGGAAACGACCCCATGTGAATAACTTTAATAATAAAAAACGTAGCAGGTATCATTGTCGCACTATTACTTCTAATAAAAATGACATCGTTGAAAAAACGTCGATATTCAAAACTAAAAGATTGATGTTTTTTACATATCTATGTTCAGAAATATCGAACTTTTTCATGTTTGAGTTCGCAAAATAAATTCTGAAAAATGTTTTAATGCTAGAACTTAATTCACAGTAAAAAATTTATTTATCGGAAAGATTTTTGAACCATCAAACTAAAGATAAAACAATAATGATAATAAATATTGTCTTTCCAAATTAAGTAATGCAAGAGGATGAATAGCTTAAACATTTAAGATACAAAAAAAAAAAAAAAAAGGAAAGAAAGAAATATCAATACAAATTAAGTTAATAGTTTAGTAAGATCTTTTAAATTTTGTCCTGAATAATACAAAACAGAAAGTAAGTTATTTAAGAATTATAATTATCAATCAGAGAAATTTGTAAAAAATTTCAATTGATATCTTGCACGAACAAAAAAGGAAAATGAAAAGAAAAACAAAGTGAAGAAGAGAAAAGGAAATAATATAATGCATACCTTAAATGATTGATTTAGTATACTTACTACATGGAAGAATTGTACAAATTATACTAAAAACTCAAATTATATTCAAAGATTATAAACATCCACAGCGACTTAAAATGAATACTTTACTTTACATCTATACTAAGTATAGATGTAAAGGAAAATTATTGTTTTTTAAATCAATGACTTATTGAGAGTGGGGAACAATATTGTAGGTTCATATATATCTTAGTAGTGGAAAAGTACTGAAAAAAAGTCATGTTTTATATCTGTACCTCAGAGCCAGAAGAACGTAAGTCGAAAAATTGAAATTTTCGGTTTATTCTTGCACTGGTGGTACCCGCATCGCTCTGCCCTTAGTTGAAAATGAAAAGGTCATTCGGTTCGCCTGTATATTTACAAATAATGGATGACGAATTTCTCGCCAATTGGCTATGTTCATTCGCTCTCCCATTCCACGTCATGATAATTTCGTAATTTACTTGGCCATCTTATGATAATTTTGCTCCAGAAAACGTTCTTAAAATTGAAATGGAAAAAGAACAAAATCGAATTTTCGAAAAATCGCTTCGAGGTGTACACCCCCATGCTACAAACTAACTTTGTGCCGAATTTCATGAAAATCGGCCGAACGGTCTGGGCGCTATGCGCGTCACAGACATCCAGACATAAAGACAGAGATACTTTGAGCTTTATTATTAGTAAAGATTGTATGTAGAAGCCTATTCCGCATCGAGCCATAGTGAATGTAATTCTTCAAAAAAAAAAAAAAAAAAAAAATCCTTTTCAATTTTTTACCAGGCTTGAAACAGCGCGCCTTATCCTTTACATGCACCAGAAAAAAGCTTTTCCTCCCTACTGTAAAATTATCATAATGTGACATACGTTCCTTTGGTTCTTAGGTACAGATATTTGAGAAAGAGGAAAACTTTAGAAATCTCAATATTTTTTTTAACAGTGTGCTGGAAAAGAAGTGTTAACTTTTTAGCAATATACATCTACAGTCGAGTCTCAACTTACACACGAGGGATGCGGTCTCTCCGATGTGTTAGATCTCGCAACATAACCAATTAATAATAATGCTTTCTCAGAACTCTAAAATGTAAACATTCACAATTTTTAAGGCTATTTTTTGGGTCAAATATAAAGCATCGACTTCGAAAAAACTTTTATAGCAAAACATCGATATTAGAAAAAATATCGAATGCAAAACATCGGTGTTAGAAAAAGCATCAGCCCTCAAACATCGATGGTAAAAACACCGATATTTTAACAAAACATCTATATCGATGTCGCACCACAAGTGAGCTGTGAGCAATGTCGAGAAATGAATGGAAAATATCAAAAATCACGACAGCTTGGAATTCGATTTCAATGATTGTTTGACAGGTGTACGAGTGAAAAAGTAATTAGAAAAATGTTTGAAAGAGTCACGTATAGTGACTGACATTTTTCAATGAAAATCGAAAGAATAAAATGCATTTTTCAAACAGGTAAAACAGTATCTGCATATTTCTGTCAGCTAAATTCATCTCAGTAAGACATGCGGAGTTTTTTTTTTTTTAAATAAATTTATGTACTGATAATCTGAGTTGGTTGGTGGTAAATCTTTCAACAAGTTTAACCGGAAAACGTTAAAGCAAAACAGTTGAACATAAAACATTCAATTAAACAGAAAGTACTTTCAGATAATAAGAAGGTGATGTATAATTCTCTCTCAGAAATAATTACTTGCATTCCTTCTGAAATGAAAATGAAGCACGTCGTTTCTCGCAATTCGATTTATTAAAGTACTAAGAATAAAAGGAAGCATTTGTCATCTGGCGGAATGTCTTTTTTAAATCGTTATCGCCTGAGAAAAATCTTTAAGCATATTTTTACTTCTTACTCTTTCGTGTTTCTAATCAACTGATGACTCAAAAAGTTTCTGAAAATATTTTAACGCGATGAAGTGAATAAAAAACACATCTTGATGTACTAGTTCACTTCATCGCTGTAATTTTAAATAGCTAATCTTGTCGTTTGAAATGTAATATTAAAATATAAAAAATATATTTTCCTTTATTCCGATGCGAAACAGCTGACATTACATAATACATAATAAGACATTTGTAACCTGTGGGAAAAATTCCTTGATAAGAAAAAAAATTGTATCTTCAAATGGAATTTATTCAAATGATCTCAAGTTTAAAAGATTTGTAATCAAAGTATTTTTTGTACCCTGTCGAAACTTGTTTTTCTATACAGGGCTCGCAAAAGTGTTCGTACACCTACGACTTTCAATGAAATAGTTCCCTATCCATTGGTTAGAACTAATATTTCGGAATAGGTATTTAATCATAAGATCTATGATCAATTTTCAACAAGACTACATGAAAATTTCTTTCAAAGTATTAAAACTTAATTTTTTAAAAATCAAAAATCAGAAAGTGTCGGAAATTTTTTCTCATAAAAGTTTTTGTACACTTTAGAAAATGTGTATATATTATTGAATATTCTAACTATTTATTATGTTATTATTTTGTAGAATATCATCCTGTATCAGTAACACTTTTTAAACCTCTGGGAATAGATTTTTTTTTTTTTTTTTTTTTTTGCGTAATTTCTGAGTAAGTGTTCAACCACACTTCGAGTCTTACTGTTTCTAGCTCTATTTTCCTTTCAAAACCGTATTTTCGTTAAAAAAAAAAACAAAGTTGTTTCCGATAACCAAATTTTTGGCTAAGAGTTTAAAATTGATTTTTAAAATATTTAAGTGAGCATTATGAGATTTATCATTATTTCATCAAAAAATTCCAAACTACCAATTCCTGATGCTGATATGCACCCCACACACAAAAACACCTTCACCGTCCTGATTAACTGGTCCAATTAAGTTCTTAAGATTAAGTTCCTATTTTTTTCTTCTGTTTACAATTATACAACAATTTAACCAAAAATATTTATTCCATTTTTATCTGTAAGTAAGACGTAATTCCAAAACGTAGCTTATTTATCATTGATTTTGCGACGCAAAGCATAAGCTTTCTGTTTTTCGCACGGCTAAGAAAATTTCTGCGGAAAGAGGTACCATTTAATCCAGCTAATGTGTATTTTTCATAAATTTTTTAACTGTAAAACTCCGATCACGCTTTGTCAACTTTGCCGGTTGACCTTTTCTTACCTTGTTTTAGGTCAGATTCTTTTCTTAAAAGCATTTTATCAAGCACTTTACTACAGAATAGAATAAATTAACTAATTTAGAGACATTTCAAACCAATTTACCGCTACTGTGAAGGAAAAAATCAAATTTCGAATGGTGTTTGTGGTTTTTTACGAATACCAGCCATTTTAAATAGTGATGTTCCGGATATCCGTATCCGTATCCGCGGATATCCGAGGGAAAATAAAGATCTGTATCCGTATCCGTACCTTTTCTGGCGGATCTTAAACGGATCTTTTCTATTCTAAAAATTCTCAAATATTTGGATAAAAAAAGTGTAAAATTCCGTATAAATTAGGTTTTATTCCCTATTTAAAATAAAAGGCATCATTTCAGAAGCCAATTTGTACCCGCCGTCACAAAAAGGAAAGGGTAATAATATTTTGAAGTATATCTGTGTGTCTATTTGTGGCATCGTAGTTCCTAAACAGATCAACTGTTTTTGATAGTTTATTTTTCGTTCAAAAGGTGACTTGACTGAAAGTGTTCTTAGCTTGGCCTCGTTTTTAAGGAACTTTAATTACCGGAGATATTAATAAAAACCGACTTAGCGTTTTTCAGAATTATGGTAGTAAAAACTTAAAAATTGAAAGAACGAAGTTTTCTGCGTTTGATATTTATTTGAAACTTTCAAGCTGTACACAGTTGGAGCTATAATCTTGATCAGTAATTTTTAAATACAATTCAAAGACTTTACACGCGTGATTGATAGCGATTTTATAGTCGTAAGATAAGAAGAAAAAGCTCAATGATTTAAAATTTCTATCCGCTGTCAGTAAATTATAGTCTTGATTATATTTTCGCCGTAGATGACATTTTTTGAAGCAACAGTGTTATTATTCTGACGGGAATACCTTCGGTAACAAATTTTACACTTGGATGGTTGAATTTTGTGGAAAAAAAAATTTGAGATCCGTATCCGTATCTGTGAATCTTGACACAAATGATTCGGATCCGTATCCGTATCCGCGGATCTACTTTTTTAGCGATCCGGCACATCACTAATTTTAAAGTAATAAGCACAATATTAAGAAATAAATAAACAAAAAATTAAAGCCAAATGACTTTTAAGGGTCAACACAATGCAAAAACAATAAAAAAACGACATATTATAATTTTAATCGTGAATTTATTCGAAAATATTTGAGTGTACGATGACTTTTGTGGCGTAGTATTCGTTTTTTGACCCGTTTCAAAAAGAAGATCCTTCAACATTTTGAAAAAACTACAGGGTTTTATTTAGAATGACATAGGAATGATGGACTTCATAGTCGAATTCAGTTTTGCGTTATTTTGGTTTTAGTAAAAAATTTCAAAGTGTACGAACACTTTTGGGAGCCACTGTATGTGGCTATGAACTGTTTCAAATCCGCTTTAAATATTTATTTGGATTGATAATTTCTCTCGTTGGCCTGTGTTGTCAAGAAGTTACTGCAAGTTGCTTTGAATTGGTTTTTTTTTTTTTTTTTTGAGCAATCACAAATTGTTTATTGTTTTCACTTGACCGTTTTGGACGTCCGTCCATCCGAACTTTGTTTTATTTTTGCCCCCGCTTCCCTCTGCAGCTCCGCCGTCGACCAGCGCCCTGTTTCTGCTCCTCCAGCGAGCTGCTGGGTGGTAGCGTCCATATTCTACACACGCTTGCACACACACACACACACACACGCCTGCACGCTTACACACACGTGCGACCGCACGCCTACACACACACGCGCGCGCCACACACACAAACACAATCGTGATTGCGAAAAGCATAATTTGAATTCAATATGTCAAAAATTACATTTTTTTTCTTTTTATATTTAGTTCTACTACGTATTTTCCCAAGTAAAGCACATCCGATTTTATAAATTTGAAATAAAGTTACCCATTCCGTTGAAACAACGTTAAGCATTGGTTTCCTAGAAGCGAACACGCTTAGCGTCGGCGTCGTTCCTCGCCGAGGCGAAAACTTGATTCTTCTGCTCATGCGCGCCCGAGCCAATTCGGCGTTCTGAGTGGTCACGTCGGAATCCACTTGACTTTGATTTCAGCGTTACGTCGATGAGCGACGTCAAAGATCGGCGATTCGCTTCTAGGAAACCAAGCCTTTAGTGGTCAAAAGTGTTTTGAACACTAGTATGTCTCGTTGCATGGGCTGTTTTCGAATGGTGTTTGTGGTTTTTTACGCCAACTAACATGCTACGACCAAGCAACATGCTGTCGCTGTTGCTCGGGCTGTTTTCAACCATTTTTTTCAACGTTGAAAAAACGTCACCACATTCCGTTCAAACGACGTTGATGTAGAACGTGTTTGAACGCTAAAATGTATCGTTGTTTGTGCTATTTTTCAACAAAATTCTTCAACGTTGATAAAACATGGCTGTATTCCGTTAAAATGACGTTACTATCAAACGTGGTTTAAATGTTAATGTGTCTCGCTGGTTTTGATATTTTCGACAGTTTTCCTTTTTTTAAAAGGTTTTAGAAAGGGTGAAAATATAGAAATATTGCCTCTTTGCAACTAGTTTTTAGCACTTAAAGAACTGAATTTTGACGTTTTATAACTAATTTTGCTAGTTTTTAAACCGTTGAAAAACAGCAACAGTAAATTCGTCTGTTAAATAACGATTCTCAAACGATATAGTTCCATACCTAAAAACGTACCTATTAAATAGAAGTTTTTTTTTTTTAATTGTATCAAACCTTAATAAGACTTTGTAATGATCTTGAATTTTCAACGAATTTCTTTTAAAATCAATGAATGACATTGAAGTAATCTAAAATTTTTTATGAACCAAATTTATTTATTGTAATCTGGTTGAGAAAATAGTGTGTGGAATTGCACATTTTATTTCCAGTTGAAAAAGTTTTTTGTAGCAATTTAATGGAGTAATACTCGTTCAATTCTTATTTCTAAATGTATTCTTTTCCATTCAGTAACTTTAAATTGATGAACAAGAAATGAAGGATCATTTAATTGGTAAATTTAAGCCGCTGTATTCATTCTACGCAGAACAAAGAATTCCAATGAATAATAGAAAGGGTGCGCACACTATTTGCAGAGTCAAAATTATGCAGTCACATGGACTTTCCACGACTCTTCACGGAAAAAATCAAAGGTGTAGAACAAATAAAACAAATGGAACCAAATTAAACACAAGTTACATTATGAGACCGAAAGATGTATTTAAAATATTTAATTCATAATATTCTTATTGTAAATTATATATAACGAATTAAATATATATAATATATAACGAATTTACTTCATTCTCAATTATGCAAAATAATCTTCAATTAGAAAGTCAACAAAATTACATATATTGAAAGACAAAATGAGTAAAATATCTCGGCAAAATTAGTCACACATGTATTGACAAAAACTTTTAGCAGTAAAACTTCTCTTTGAGGCACGTGTGATACTTTTATTTGTCCTCAGCAACCACAACTTTTGAAGAAACATGAAACACTAAATTTAAATTGTATTTAATACTTTTAAAATCAGCATACATCATTGAAAAGTTATTGCATAGTTACATCACTGCAAGTAAACCATAACAAATTGTGCCTCTTTGTTACCAAATGGGAAGAATGAAATTTTTTGCCACGACAGCTTTTGCCGTATTTTCCAGTTTTTTTTTTTTTTTTCACCTTTGACAAAACTCCTCTGTAGAATCCATGTCGATTCAACCTGGGCGTTACCTTGATAGTATTGAAATTTTTTGAATTTATTACCTGTTAAAAGTGGATGAACATGTAAGATTCGGGTATATTTTGGTTTTGTTCAAAAAAAAATAAAAACTCATGAGCCGAGATACAGGCCGCCAAAGCTGGCGGCTTGGGCATCATTTCTCAGTTGCAATTTTCGACAAAATCTTTAAAGTTCTTTAACTCAAGAACGGCACAACATAATTTGTTTTTGTTTTTTCTATTTTTTATTTTAAAATGTTATTTTATTCTGTTTCAACAGATATGCAACATTTTTAAATATTTTTTTCAGTTTTTTTTTCTAGACGTTTGAAAAAAAAAAAAAAAACTTAATGCCACTTCCGAAAAATTCTTTTTTTTTTTCTTTTTGCTGTTGATTAGTGCCACTGAGGACTACATTCCCTGAAAAGGAGAGCTTATATTTTTACATTTGACAAGTTTTAGAGGCATTTGAAAAAAATGAGGATTTTTCAGGAACTTTATATGCATAGCTTGACTTGAAAATTTAAAAAAAAATTCTGCAAAAAGTGGGAAGAACACTTTTAATTTAGTTACATAATCCCATTTTCATTTTAAATTGCCGCTTCATCCAGGAATTTTATTTTTTATGAAAACAAGAACGCAGTCTCCAGCCAATTTTCTGGGCCGTAACCTTTTCACGCATGCAAACTTTGAGCCCGAAGATTCGTTTAAGAGTCAGTTTTTTTAAGGATCAGGCAGGCTGGATAGTTGACATTTTTGATTTTGCTGAAATTCAGTATATGTCCTTTATTTAAAACTACTAAACACTTTTTTTTCCGTAAAAAACAAATTTTTCCCGTAAGTGTTTGGAGGTCAAAGTTGGATTTGATTCATTTTTCCAAGAAAAATATGCCAATTTACATAGGTCAATACTTTTTACTTTAAGAGTGAACGATAGCACTGGCAAATATTTTGTGTTCTACTATATCCTCGATATCTGTTAGTATATAATTTGTTGTGGTTGACTCCTTTCGCAAAGGTCAGGAGTCACTCAAAGTTGTACGAAAATTTTTTTTCCCTGCAACTTTGACTGTCGAAATCTTCTTGCGCCAACATCATCACTTTTCATCCATAAGCTGATTCCTTTTGATTTGAAAAAGGCCCTCCTTGTTACGCCGAAACACGTATCTGCAGTAATTTGCAATTCGTGCTATTTGATGTTGTTATTTCATATTTTACTTTTCATTCACAAGGATGTTTATTTAACTTAGACAGACAAATAGAGTTTTTGTTGCATTCTGAGTAGTTTATGGACTTAATTTTCATTTTTGTTCCAAGTATAAGTTGTCTTTTGAAACCATTTTAGTTGGTTTATGAAAATTTATTATAATATTTTTACAAATAATAGTAATAAATACTTAAAAGCAGGTAATTAGCATTTTTTCACAAGCGCCAAAAAAACACTCGTTGAGCAAAGTCTGGAGTCAAATTATGTAAAAGTTGAAACAGTAGATATAGGTCTGTTAACTGATTGTGTTTCGATGACAAGAAAGGCTTCTCCAAGTAGTTTCATGTCTGCTGACTCTTGGCGCAAGCAGTTAATGACCTTGAAAGTCATGCAATTTTGTGTTTTCTGCAATTTCAGAGTCAAATATTTCGGTGCGCCAAATGTCTGTCACACAAAACTTTTTCTTTTTGGATGCTACTCTCTGTTATGTATTTTCTGAAATATGTACTACTGTGGCTCACTATTGGCGCAAGAAGATTTCAACGGTCAAAGTTGCAGAAAAAAACTTTTTTTCGTACAACTTTGAGTGACCCCTGACCTTTGCGAAAGGAGTCAACCACAACCAATTATATACTAACAGATATCGAGGATATAGTAGAACATAAGATAATTGCCAGTGCCACCGTTCAGTCTTAAAATGAAAAGTATTGGCCTGTGTAAATTGGTATGTTTTTCTTGAAAAAACGAACGAAGTCCAACTTGGACCTCCAAAAACTTAAGGAAGAAATTTCTTTTTGCAAAAATAAAAAAACACGTGTTTAGTAGTTTTAAATAAGGGACATATCCTGAAAATTTCAGAAAAAACGAACGAAGTCCAACTTGGACCTCCAAAAACTTAAGGAAGAAATTTCTTTTTGCAAAAATAAAAAAACACGTGTTTAGTAGTTTTAAATAAGGGGCATATCCTGAAAATTTCAGAAAACTTTAAAAGTGTCAACTATCCAGCCTGCCTGATCATTTAAATAACTGGCTCTTAAGCACAATGCCATCTTGTTTTCACTAAAATCAATGTCCAGGATTAATTGGCGACTCAAAATGGAAATTTCTCAATGTAATTAAATTAAAAGTATTTTTTCTGGCCACTAGAGGCAAAATAAAATTTTGAATTTTCATGTCTACCTTTACATATTGCGTTCTTGAAAAACCTTTTTTCAAATGCCTTCAAAAACTGTTTAACGAACAAAGTAGAAGCTCTAATTCTCAAAGAATGTTATGGTCATTGGTATTGATCAGGGTAAAAAAAAAAATTTTTGAAATTGTCATTTTAGTGGGGGAAAAAAAGTTCTTTTTTTTTCTTTTTTTAATACTGTGGAAAGAAAATTTATGCATACATTTCAAAATGCTGCATGTATTTATATTTTTAATTAAAAAAAAACGCAACAAAATATGTTGTACAGTTCTTGAGATAAAGAACTTTTAAAATTTTGTCGAAAATCGCATGTGAGAAATGATGCCCGGGCTTCCATCTTTTGCGGCCTGTATCTCGGCTCTAGAATTTTTTTTGGACAATATACCCTGATTTTACCTTTTTACCAGTTTTAACATATGTTACATTCAAAAATTCCAAGACTATCAAGGTTGTGCCCTGGTTGAATCGACATGAATTCTACCCTCTTCATATTGTGAGAGAAGCTCTCTATCCCACACGATTACTACATCAATCCCGTCACATGCTTAGCTTATGGAAATAAGAAAATCAAGGACTTTCCCGAGGCTTTTGTATATTATCCAATTTTCAAGGACGTTAAAGACCTTGGGGGAAAAAATATCGAAATTCAAGGACTTCTTTTTAAAGTTTTTCCAGGTCGCGTACGTATCCTGTGTAAAAAATGTTCGAGTTATGTCGCCAAAGTTCTTAAAATTCTTCTTCAAATAAATTAAACAGGATTCCAGTTGAATATTAATAACTTTATTTAGTTCGGCATGGGCATATATACCAGTTTGCTTTTGAAAATATAGTAATATATTCCTGTGTAGTGATTTTCTTTTTTATCTTTCATCAATCAATTTTTTACTGATTAATCAATGGTATATGGTCAATCAGAAAACAAATTGAATTCATATAAACTTTGTGAAGAACATTGATGTCGCTTTCAGATTTCCGTCACGTGTAAACTTCGATTTTCCGAACTCCAGTCCCTAAAACTTCTGTTTCAAGAACTAATTAATCTTAAGTAATAAAATCTTAAATAAAATTGAATAATTATTTCAAATCCTTCCCCATCCGCTGATTTGAAAATTGTGTAATATTGTTGAAGTGCTGAGCTTTAATTATTTTACATCCAATGTGTTACGGGAATAATTAATAGCTTTTAATGCAGCATATACAATAACACGCAAATTTAAAATTACTTTGCTTCTAACATGAACTTTTGAGCGGGCCACACATAAATAGGACCATTGTAGATAAGTTTGTTATTAAAAAAAAATCTTCCAAACTTCAGGTGCCAAATAGATATTAAAACTTGCCAAGTATCTCTCCCTTTCCTTTCTCACAAAAGAAAATTTATTCTTTCTTTAAAAACAGAAGCTTACTCTAATATCCTCATGGAAACACAATCACCTCCAAGTTGATGATGACTGCCTTGAAGACAATCACCATTAACATAGCAGACTTGCCGAATCAAAAACATTTTGTGCAATTGAAATTTTACTGAAATAAAACTGATAATTTTACGTATGTACTTTAAATAGTCAATATGACACAAATGACTAAAAAAATTACTTATTAATTTTATTGATCACTTTTTAAATCACCAAAAAATTGTATATTTTTCTTCAGCGATTTTAAAGATATGATTTTGTCATAGCATCTGTAAGGGAAAGAACTGGTATTTAATTAGAAATTTAAAAGAAACACCTGACTCAATGGATCATAGCTAAGACAGCATACTCTTTATCAAGTCTCGTTTTCAAACAAGAGCAACACCCTACATGGATGTGTGTTGCAAGCCCCAAATGGTCCGCGGTCTGTTGATTGAAAAAAATCAGCTAAGGACACTCTCGATGACGTCTAATTTAAAAAAAAAAAAGCAAAATCGGATCATCTGTTTTGAATCTACGATGCCACGGACAAACACACAAAAGCGCTTTAACGAATATACAACGCTGACGACCATTTTAAAACGTTAATAAAACGAAGTAGTGGGTATTTCAAACTCGTTAGTTAGGAACAAATATTCTTTTCGGTTGAGTTATTAGAATAAAACCTGTCTACAACGATACTGTTAGAACCTAAAAAAAATTATATTTATGGACAGGTTATCGTAATAGACAGTTTGATTATTTATGCTTACATTTTGCTGGGAAATTTGCTGCTAAAAAAAATATCGCTATAGACAGGTTTATTGTAATAGACAGTATTGTTATACACAGATTTCACTGTATGCAGACTTCAAAGAAATTTCTTTATCTGCAGTTTTTAGCAGGCTTAACGTGGTCTTCAACGTCATTTAAGTTTTAAACTCAAGCTTTATGGTTTTTTAAAAGTACTTTCAAGACACAGCGAAATCCAGATGCAACGAGTTCCAATACAACGAAATTTCCATTTCAACAGAATGAGTTTTAAATCCTAATTTAATTGGCTGTTACATTGCTTGAATTACACTAAAACGAAATTCCCGTCACAACAAACAAAATTTGTAGTCCCTAGAAGTTCGTTATATCGGGGTTTCACTGTAAAATCTTATTGCTTTGCTGTGCAAAATATGCTTGGTTCATTCAATGTTTTGTCCGAAACTATATCTAATTCCCTTCTTTTTCTCTTTATAGTAGAGATTGAAAAAGTGGAATCGTGGCTGGATGAGCACCCTCACTTTGTATATGATTATTTCGTTCGAAAGGCTTCCCGCCAAATGGTTGATTCATGGCTTTTGTCTCACTCTGCACCTCAAGGAATGGTTCAGGAGAACTCATCATCAACCGTGAGCCCCACTAGTCCAAATTCTGGAACATCTAGTCCGGTACGCAAAATATCTGCCCATGAGTTCGAAAGAGGTGGACTCTTAAGGTAGGGAGTATTTTATGTACATGTTTAATTGCTAGTGACTGTATCGTTTTTTACTTCCTTTTACAAAAAAGGAAGTATTGTATTCGCGAAAAAATTTTCACTCAAAAATCGCCCTTAATTTCCATTTTGCTCACCCCCATGAATGTTGAGTTTTTTTTTCGATTCGACCACATGCGGAAAAGTGCCTAAGAATGTATAGACACGCGAAATATCCATTTTGACCATCACCGAGGTAATTACAACGACTTTTCTCGTGACGTCTGTATGTATGTGCGTATGTGTGTATGTGCGTATGTGCGTATGTGCGTATGTGCGTATGTATCTCGCATAACTCAAAAATGGTATGTCCTAGAAAGTTGAAATTTGGTACATAGACTCGTAGTGGGGTCTAGTTGTGCACCTCCTATTTTGGTTGCATTCGGGTGTTTCTAAAGGGGTCTTTTGCACCTTTTTGGGGGGAAATCATTGTTAATTTCGATGCAAACTCAAGTGGTGTTATAATTTGGCGGTCACTTGGCGATATATCGCCAGTCTTTTGGTTGCCAAGTTTTGTCGCCAACTTGGCGAAAAATTTGGCGATTTTTTTTTTTTTTTTAAATCTGCTTTCAATGTGGCCATTGCTAGTGATATTTAAAGAGTTAGAGAGAGAAACCCATTAAAATTGCAATAATAGGGAAATAGCATTAAATTGGTGTAAAAGGAAGTCATGTGATGCACACATCAGCTCGTTTTTTTTTAATGAAAAGGTCATTTTGAATTTTTATTACTTTTCTTGCTCTTAATGGTCTTCGCAATAAGGAGAATTGTGAGGTCTATTAAAACTTTTCAATTGTTTTTTTCTACCTATCGTAGATCTCTCTTAGAAAAGTTTGGGTTAGAGCATAAAAACTGTTGGAAATTTTGTTGGAACGACGCTTTCATTTCAAAATAGTTTTAAATTGCCTCAGATACAAACTATAACTGATTAATAATTTATACAAATAATATTTGTGGCTAAACAGAAATGTGAATATAATTATGTCAAAAATGAACAATCTCTTTGAGATAGAAATATGGAAATCTCTTTTCTTAATTAAGACCACGCATATTTTCTTTATCTCTAATCGAGACAAAGAGAAAAAAGTTTCAACGCTTCTCTTTAATTGCAAATTTTACGTATGTAAGCGCATAGTTTATACCTTTAGAAGAACAGCAGTTTTGAAGAAGGAGTGGAAAAATTAGTAAAAGGGAAAAAGAAAAAGAAAACTACTAAGAAAAATATTAACTAATTTGATAATAACAAGTTTGCAGAAGGGTGGAAGAGCAAAAGAAGCAATCTAGAATACCCTCTTTTCTTGTTTCTCATACATAATTCATTTTTGAATAATTTCTGCTTGATTGCTGATTTATCATGCGTGTTAGTACATGGTTAAATTATTGTATTTAATTTTACTCTGTGATATACGAAGTCGAGCTTATTTCATTCCGATATAATCAGAAAGCTGCAGGGGAAATAGATATCTTGAATGTAATAAAGGCGTCAATACAGGTAAAAGCACGAAACATAATCCTGATTTCAATAAGCAGTCTTCTAAAGGCAGTTAATCCCAAATCCATAGAGATTCTTCGGAGGGGGGGGGGAGGTCTCGAAGAGACGTCAGAGGAGGTCAGTGTAACCTTTTCTTTATGTGTAATAATTTCTTTATTTTCAAATTGTTTTCAGACGATTCAGCAAAGGTATCATCATTCGGCTAAATTTGGAGTTCCATTCGGCAAATTGAGAATTTCCGCCCTCCCAAAAGTTTAAAATCGAGGTGCCCTGCGCATTTTCTTGAAGTCAAAACACTCACTAGAAGCTGTAAATAAGAAACTGAACAAATAAGATGATGATCTATACATATATATTTAATAGCAGTATAAAGTTTAACAAGAAGAAACGTAAAATTGAATCAAAATCCCAAAATTCCCTGGCGCCTCATCAGGGAGTTACTCCCCGAGGGTAGGGAAAAATTCTTCAGATGTTTCGTGAGTGCTGCGGGCGAAATGCCTAAAAAACAGCACTAGTACTCCGACAACTCACAAGTCAAGCAAAGGAGATACTGGAAGTCAAAAATATAAGCATGACAGGAATTAATTAATTATAACATTTTTAAACCAAAAATACAAGCATCACAGATAATAATTAGAACACCTTCAAAAAAAAATTCAAACTACATTCAAACTACAAGAAAACACAAATGATCTCAATCGCAAGATTAAAAACATGGAAAGAACATAAACATGGAACAAACAAAAAGACCGCCAAAAAAAAGTTCAGTATACCATTCATTGCTTTCAATCGCATCTGTCCAGGTATGAAAATAAAGTACATATTACAGAAAAGCTCAAAAGTTCTCTTATGCACTCTATTAATGTATCACTGAGGTTCGGAAAATAAACTGAACATACATTATGAATTTAATTTCTTTAAAAAATATTATGTAGTAACGCATTTATAATTTCAAAATATTGTTACAAAAGTACGAAAAAGCATAAAATTAGGATTGACTTAACCATTTTGAAAAACTTTTGGTGCAAGCCTGGTTGCAGAAATTCCAGCTTCATTTGGCAAAAAGGCAGGTAGTGTACTTAAGCTACAACATCCCCAATAGCTAAAATCCCCCTCCCCCTACCCACCTCGTCTCATGCCCGAAAGAAAACCTTACATTTTATTTGTTGCAGAGTGTGAGAACAATTGTAGAATGAAATGTTGTTTCTAGTTTAACTCTGAATCAGCCCAGATTGCATAGCTGAAGTTCGCATAATCCACATTTGTTTCTTAGTTCGCAAAAATTGAAGTTGATTTTTTGTACTCGAATTACAGGCCTATCGTCAGCACAACCGTAGATGGTGTTCCTACTTTCCTATCATTACCTCTTCCTGGAGATAGTGCCCAGTCGAACAACAACCGTGTTGGGCGCAAGAGTCGTCAGGAGTTGCGAGCGCTCGACGAACGAGAACTTATTTTCGAACTCGTCAAAGACATCTGCAACGATCTCGAAATCCGCAGCTTGTGTCACAAAATCTTACAGAACGTCAGTATCCTTACGGATGCCGACAGGTGTTCCCTCTTTCTAGTGCGTGGAGAAAAACCCAACAGGTAGGTGATGGTCAGGTTATTTGACGCTTTTCCATTATCTCATATGATATTTAATAAAAAGCAAAATTATAGAGTGAAAATTTGATTAACAATGTTTGACAGATAGTTTTTATAAACATTGAAATCAGTTTATTCAGATACACATATCTTTGCAACAAGCCAGACAGCCCGGTTATCCCATCCAGAGACTGCAGCTTCGTTCTTATCAGAACTCATCCGTCTGCAATAGTGAATAACCAAGATTTAGGCAGATGTCATCCCATTGAAGAGAGTGTCAACAAACTACTCGCAGTACACATGGGGGCATACTAGGGAACATAGTTGCGGACACACGCTGGTGAGAAAAATTATTTACTTTATCTACCAGTTTGTTGCCACTCTCAGCTCTCATGAAATGATATCTGCCTCCAGCTTGATTATTCACTATTCCAGAATGATGAGTTCTAATAAGAGTGAAACTGCAGTCTCTGGATGTGATAACCGGGCTATCTCGTGCGCTGCATGTAGTTTTGCCTTAGCCCTTAATTATAGGCTGTAATTTACTGCTAAACACATATTTACGTTTAAACCATTTTCTACTTTCAAAGCTAGTTGCAGTAGTATTTCTGCGGTTATATCTATCTGGTAAGTCTGCTTCTGTTTATTTACTGTCTGCCCATAGTTGCTATAGAATCTACAAACGTCTAGTTAAGACTAAAGCCCTCAATCGTAGCTTAAGTAGCGACACGTCCGCCATCTTGGGGCTAAACAATACTTTCTTCTATGTCTGCTATGGTGAAGTAACGTGTTTTGCTTTTTAATTGTGGTTTCCTATTAACTCCATGTTAATTCATAATCAAGAAAGATCACATTCAAGAAACAAAACAAGCTACATCACCGTAGCAGACATAGAAGAAAACATCGTTTAGCCCTAAGATGGCGGACGTGTCGCTGCTTAAGCTACGATCTTGGGCTTTAGTTAAGACCAGGTCACTCGTCTTAACTAGAACTCATTTTAACTCGACGTTTAACCTCGTCTAGTTCAGACGAGCAGGCCCGTGCTGGCCCACCGGGACACCGGGACGAATTCCGGTGCGCCCCCTTTTACGACGCCCTTTTTCTCAAAGACTGTAAACTTCTATCGAAACTAGTACGAAAGAAAATACTTCAAGAAAAATTATAAATCTGTCGAGTGAAAACTCAGCCATAGCTACAAACTAATTATTAAAATCTTGCACCATTCAAGTAGACAATAGCCAAAGGGGGAAAGCGATATCTTCCGTAAAGTGCCCGCATAAAGATAACGTACTAGTTTTCCAGTTTCAATAAGATATACAATAGTTGCAATAAAAGAGCTCCCCAATCCATACAAAAAAGGGGAGGGGGCGGTTCGGCAACTTCTGAACAGTAAATTACCCTCTGCCATTCATCACTGTTTACACCTGATGACCCCATCATTCCTTTCTGGACAAAGTTAAATTATTCCCTGGGGTAACCAGATGGCTTCTATTTAAATGTTCCTTTAGAGTTAATATGAAGCAGTGTATGAAGTCAGGGAGGGAAAAAAGTAAGGGTTCCTCAGTTTGAAACGTTTTTTTAGTAGCGGTGCAATTGCCATAAAATAATGGCGCCTTCAGACTAGGACCATTCAGACTTTACGGCGCCCTGGTGCCACCGGCCGTCCGAAAGGGGGGCGAAAGGGGCAATTGCACCACGGGCAGAGATCTAAGAGGGCGCCATAAACTAAACTTTTTCTGCATAATAATTAATTATTAATTTTTAAATTTTAGTCTAAGTATTGTTTTTAGAATACAAATACATTAGATTTAATTCTTGTCTTAATGGCGCACATAGATTACATTTTGATGATAGGTTACATTTTCAATTATGTAATAATTAGTATAAAACTGTTCGGTATTTTTTTTTATCATTCTGTGTGAAAAAAGAGAGAGAGGAGCGGACCCAGACTGGCCAAATCGGCTAGTCGGCGATCGCCGAGAGTCCCCGTGCTAGGAGGAGCCCCCAAATGAAGCGGAAAAAAAAATTGTAGCAAAAAATGATTTTAAAATTCTTTGATTTCCTTGTAACTATTTCAATATGTTTCCTTATACGTTTTGCCACGATCAGGGCCTGGTTACTGAATAGACCAACTAGACTGTGGCCTAGGGCCCTTGCTTTTTAGGGGCCCCATAATGGCTAAAGTTGTTTTTGCTAATGACTAAAAGTAAGATTTGACTGCATAGTGATTCCAAAAAATCTTTCCTTAGAACCTGCCTATATCTAAATCAGGCCCTGTCCGGGATGCTTTTGATCACTCTTTCAAGTTTTATACAAATAGCACACTGGGGTGCCTAATTAAAGCCAGGTAGGGCCCCGGGGCAAATATTAATTTTAGGTTAGGGTCCCCTTGGGATTTAATTTCTCTGAATTTGTCCCGTTAACAGGGCCGGATTACCAAATAGGCAATTTAGGGATCGCCTACGGGCCCTAACAGAAATGCTCGACCTCCTTGCAAAAAATCATCCCGGCCCATAACCGCCCACTGATAACCGCCACCATTTTCGGTTCATTTTTAAACGCTTTGAATCCATTTTTTGAATTTCATTTTATTCCTCTATTAACCGGGATGTTTAGAGGTGTTGTCTGCCTTTTATATAAGTTGAGATACAAAACATTAACATCAATCTCTTGATCAAGTTAAATTTTTGCTTTCACCCTTTTAGAACTGATAAAACTATCATTAAGAGATTCAGGAGTGCCAAACCCCTCTAAGAGCAAGGGCGCACCTCCCTAAATATCACGAAGACCCCCCCAAAGCAAGAACCCCCCTCAGAAAAGTAAAAAGTACCCCTCAAAACACCCCCTAAAACTTTCAATGGCGCAGTCTGCGCCATGACCCCCCCTGGTGGGCACCCGAAGAGAGATTTTAAAACTTTGCGGATTTTTCATGCTTTTCGTACGTATATTTTTTTGTCTATTTAAAAATGTGTTTAAACGACACAGTTGCACAGTTTAGCTGCTCCTGGGTTAATATGAGTTCAGTTTCGTTTTTTCTTCAAATATTTGCTAAAACATATTTTTAACTTTTAAAATTTCAGCAAAGATATTAGGGGCCCCATTAAGGTATCGAGGGGTCGTAAGCCAATAATTTTTATGGGGGGCCCAGTATTCAAACTCTATCCATAGGCTAAAACAATTTTAGCCGCAAACTAAAGTAGTTTCAGTTATTTCAGGGCCCCTAAATATCGGGGGTCCTAGGCCACGCGGCCTAGTTGACCTATTCAGTAATCAGATCCTGGAGGTGATTAGGTGTTCGTTTTTTTTTTTTTTTTTTAATTCTTTGGTTTCTCGGGCCGTGGGCCCATTAGTGGTGTGCCCCTCCCCCCCTCCTCCTCGCATTGCGGAGTCTGCGAGTACGCAGATCTCCAGAGTAATCCTAAAGTTGAAAAAAGTTATCTTTTGCGAATTCCAACAAATAAAATTTTAACCAACAACTTTTCTTTCCTTCCCTCTTTCTCCAAGTGTACTACCGACTGACGCCTCCAGGGGTGACGGCGGTACTAAACGCATGGTTATAAGTTACTCCTGTGACAGGAGTAAACTAGGACCCCTCGGAGAGTGATGTCAGCCTTTCTGATACAAGCCGCTAATAATACTGCAAGTTCTTGTAGAATCAATGAGATGAGATAAGACAAGAACTGTGAAATTTGGGTATGGATGATGGCCGTGTGAAAAAAAACTCGAACAAAAGAGAAGTGCAGGTGTAATAAAAATAGGAGTACATAAAAACTTCATGACTTGTTCAAGACTCAATGGATTCATGTAGATTGCTTTAGTGCACCAAATCCTTTTGCTTTTAAACCAGTAAATAAATGGGAAAATTGAATGCACATGGAAATCTTTCCGATAGGGTCTTTATCACCGGATATTGGCCATAAAACTATTCCACGTGGGGTTTTTACTTCAGCAATCTGCATTATAGTAGGATAGTTGAAGGTCTGTATTTTACTTGCGTGCAAGCCAACTATAATTTCTATTATGGAAATTAAAAAATAGATACATTGGGAGAAGATAATGACAAGATGAAGCAAAAAAGGTACGAGAATTATTCTACTATTAATTCATCGCTTTAAGCTTAAAAGTTGTAAAAAAATCTCAGTCCCTTCCAACAGTGGCTCACTCATGGAGAGGATAAGGGGCTCCCTTTTAGAGACTAAGCTCCGCGCCTAAAAATGCAGAATTTTATATCTGATTTTCAAAATTTTCCCCGGGGGAGAACCCCTCGGACCACCTAAAATTGGGAATATTCTATTGGGTCGACCAAAGCACTTTTCAGCGGAATTTTTTCAATGAATTTTCTATATTCTATGTTTCAACTTAGGAAATTTCAGTCATTGCGGTTTAAGGAAGCATTTAATGGAGTCAAGATTAGTTGTTGCTCAATTTGTTTTTAACCGTTAAAAAATTATTTTTAAGTCCAAGTCGGTTGCGTAAACTTACCCCGGACACGGGACACGTTTACGCATATTTATTTTGACACCTAACGTGGTTCTGTTAAAGTGTTTTGAACATAATGTCTTACCATCGTTAACATAAAGCAAATTTGTTACAGACTGAATAGTGTATAAAGTAAAAACTGAACGGGCATGAAGACAGAGCTACATGATTGTAAGCTATAAGATACGAATTTGTAACTCAATTAAAAATTAAAATAGTGATTTTAAAAACTAAAGTGCTTGGTGATGCTAAAAAATATTGAGACAGTTTGGAGCGAAAAAAGCGTCAGGGCACGTTTAGAAGTAAGCCACAGTATAAGAACGTGCGTAAAGGTGCTCAGACGTCAAAGCGCAAACTTGCCCCTTCGCCAAGCTTGGATTTATTTTTAACGTCCAAAAAAAGTTAATAACATTTCCGTTCCTACAAATACAATTCTCAAAAAAAAAAGGATAAAATTTTAACAATTTTAATATATTTATATTTGTTCTGACTAAATATTATTTATTCACAGTAAGCTTCAAAACGTTCAACTCAAAATTTACTCGACTTGGTAGAAAACCGATAATTCTTTCTGCACGCCAGACTGAAGCTCAACTGATGCTCAAAACCTTGTGAGGATATTTGCTATTATAGGGAGCAGCATCAATCTGTTATGACTGTTGGCCCTCCAGTTATAATTCGTTTTGAAAAAAGGGCACTACCTAAACGTGGCCCGGTCTACCATACTCCACTGAAAGAGGGGGCTCTACACAGGGTTGGCTTTTCCCCGTCAAAAACTTGTTTTTTTCATACCGCTGGGAAATACTGGGAAGAAATGGTAAATACCGGGAAAAGTGGTAAATACCGGGAAACACTTCTAAATAACAATATGTGAGAAATGTTTTGGTTATCTGAGTCTGATGTGTAGAATGAAGGTTAGAAACAAATAGTTATTACAAATTCCCCTTGGGTTTTAAATTATTGTGTAGGAAAGGAATATAAATAAATAAGAATTATTGCATATAAAACATAAAATTTGCTCACAATGTTTTATATCAATAATTAATTTTCTAAATAAATATTTTTGATCACAATAAAATAAAATTTTTAAACTTAAAAATACCAGGGTCATCAAGAGAAGCAAATAATTTGTGTTAAATTTAAATAAAATTTAAATAAAATTTGCAAAAAGTCTCTAATTAGTGTTTTGTTATCTGATGCTAAGATCCAAATGTGGAAGTAGAAGACGAAGAATATAAACACGATTATGATTTGTAATTTGTGTATTGTCTTTCAAGCTAGTATTATTTACTTAGAACTCATTTGATATTTTAAAAGATTGTTTTGAATTTATATTTTTAATAATCAATTTTTCCCGTGTGGGAAAAACATAGTATTTCCCAGGACGGTTAAATACCGGTGGTGGGAAAAACTTTTCCAAGCCTGTCCCTGCATCACAATCCTTCTCCACACCCTCTCCGCTTACAAGGTAAATAAAACTATTTAAATAAAAAAGTAAAGAAAAAAAAAAAAGAAAAAAAATTCAATTCAGAAACAATGATAAATAAAATAACGCACCTTTAATAGATTTTGTAAAAATGGTATGAAATTTCGTTCTGCTAAAGGGTAAGTCAAGTAAAACTTCAAACGCGTGTTTTTTTTATACATTAATTTAACTTCAGTTTTATTATTAAACATGTCCAAAAAGAAAAAGCAATTTTTGAAACAATAACTTTCTCACATTTTCGCGGGGAGGACCCCCGGAACCCCCATACCAGGGCCAGGGGGGCCCTTTCCAGTACCTAGCCGATCACCCCAGAAGGAGCGAGTCTGGGCCGGGGGGGGGGGTGCCTCCGCACCAGAAAAAATTCGCCTTGGACACCGGCCTTCTTGGCCATCCTAAGAGGAGCGATAACCATGGGCGCCAACGTATGAGAAAGAGAGGGCGCTATAAACTAAGCTTTCGCTGCATTACAATTTATTATTATTATTATTATTATTATTATTATTATTTCATTTTCTTCTTATAGAACACGTGTACGGACTTCATGTGAACGGAAAATGTGATCTTATAGAACACGGGGGGGGGGGGGCAGAACGACAGACAGACAGACAGATTTAAATGTCTGTCTGTCTGCAAGCACCTAAACGGATGGACCGATTTTGAAAAAAATTTTTTTTTTTTTTGTTCGAAAGGAGAGTTGATCGAGAGTGTTCTTAGCTTAGTTCGAATTCATTGTTGGCCCACAAAGAAATTAAAAGCATTGAATTAAAATTTTTATCTGTTGCCAGTTTCTATTTGTTAACAAATAAAATACTTGACATTGATTTTAAATAATATGAAGCTTTTAAAAGGATTTTCAATTTTCCCTCTTGATACTACAGTTGCGACTCAGTCGGGGTTTTTTACAATTTTTAATTTTATCGTTGCTTGTAAATGGTATACCTATGTAGTTGTATAGTCCAGATTCGAAGTCTTAGTATTTAAAAAGTTATTTTTCAAATACGTTAACAATTTGCGGTCACTTATTACATTGTGGTTATGTGGCATACTATCATGCTTATAAAAATGCTCTGTCGTCAGTACTGTTATAACTAAGAACCAAGGCCGAATTTACCTATTAGCTAAACAGGCTATAGTTAAGAGATCCTGTTTTGTAGGGGGTTTCCAACTCCTGAAAAATTGCATGATTCGTTACTAAAAAATGAAAAGTAGAAAAGATAAATTTCATTTTAAAATGCTTGAAAACCTTGAAAATTTTTAAAAGTTTGGCTACAAACCTTAAATTTTAAAATTTCTATCAAATGGGTGCGGGGAGGGGGGGGGGGGGATGGGTGAGAGAAATATTTTGTGACACGTGTTTCATATCTTGCTATTTATTTCATCCCTAATAAGCGAATGCAGTACTTTAGAAATTCTTTTTAACCCCCGACACACAAAGGAAGGGGGTTATAAGTTTAACGTATCTGTGTGTGGCACTCTAGCGGCTAAACGGGTGGACCGATTTTGGAGAAAAAAAATTTTGTTCGAAAGGAGAGTTGATCGAGGGTGTTCTTAGCTAGGTTGCGTTTTCGGATGACATTAATTAACAAAGATATTAATTTAAAATCTAAAAGGTTTTTCGCGATTTTTGCAGTGAAAACATATTTAAAAATTTAAATGTTTTGTACCAAAATAAAGAGGTTTTTTTTTTCTTTTCTGCGTCTGATAGAATGTATTTGGAACTTCCATGTTACATATAACTCGAATTATAACGCTTTATAAAGCTGATTTTAAATACGGCTAAGCCTTTATTTACGCGATCGGTAACCGAATTCATTATTGGCCAACATGGAAAAAAAATGCAATGATTTGAAATTTTTATCCGTTGCCAGTTTCTATTTGTTCACAAATAAAATACTTGTAATTGATTTTTAACAGTACAAGGCTTTTTAAAGGATTTTCAATTTTCCTTCTTGAATCTACATTTGCCGGGGTAATCGGGTATTTTAAAACAAATTAATTTTTGTCCCACTTGTGTATTGCTTGCTTTTATATAACTTCTGCACGTTGTCAATCTGTTCAGTTAGCTAGGAAAAAAAATACACAATCTCTATTTCTTTTAGTTTTCTAGCCTGCACTACTTGTAATTAAAAAAAAAAAAAAGTTGTTGCAATGCGAAATCTATAGCTTATTCTTTATTTAATTTAAAAAGAGCTGTTTCTTACAAAGTTTTTAAAGCTTAACCTATGCAACCAAGTACTAAAATATCAGAGACTGAAAAGTGCAAGTGAAGTCCTTAACATATTTTTAATTGCTCTAGAGTCCATAAAAATAATTAGACAAGTCTTTCGAGCTCTAAAGCAAAGTGTTCCAATTTATTTCTCATGAAGTGCTTAAATTATGAATTGTCCAAATGGACAGTATCATTATGATACTATATAGTTATCTATTTTCTAAATCTGTGCACCATTTATTTTAAAGCAATTTTTTACTATTGACCATTTTACATTTAATTTATTGTAGTATTTGTCGGTGAGTTGGAGTTGGAGGGGTGATCAAAAGCGAGTTGCCCCGAAAGTAATAATGCATAAATAAACTTTTCTCCTCCCTCGCTCTTTCTTTCTATCGGCTGCTGACATGATTTGTCGAACCAAAACAACTTTTAATTTGTATTATCTTAATTTGCAAAGGAGTATATAACTTTAAAGAAATTTTGTTTGCCTATTTTCCCCCCATATTTTTGTAGTTCCAATTACCCCTTATATGGCTTCAAAATGCAGAATTTTATGTCTATTTATTAAATTTTTCTCTTGGGGAGAAACCCCCGGACCCCCCAAATTTGGGGATATTCTGTACCCCAACTACAGGAGAGCCCTTTACTACTCTCATGATACCATTGCCCCTCTTAAGGTCAAACCCAAAAGCTTGAAGTATAACTCTAGCAGAACAAAATGCATTTGAGACAGGTAAACAAAATTGCATTTGGGGGAGTTGAATAAAAAAAAAGTAAAAGAACTTTCCCAGAAAGCGATTTCTTTCTTCCGGAAAAAAATTGTCCCCCCCCCACCAAATATATATATATATATATATATATATATATATATATATATATATATATATATATATATATATATATATATGTGAACATGCACCTAAAAATATAGGCGCCCCCAACTAGTCTTTCCACCGCCCTTTTCGGAGACCCAGCACGGGCCTGCAGACGAGTAACCCCTCCGCCTCTCCTCTGCTCGCAAAAATGACGGATCTGCCTCTCTTCCGTCTTTTCACAGGTGACATTTAGAAGTGTTCAAATTGCATGGTTTCCTTTCTGTCTAATACGTGCACAAGAGTGAGTTTTTGATGCTATAAATGTTGACTATTTCTCTAGACTAATATATTTTTTAATTGCAAAATTCGAAGATATTGCAGGGGTAGAGAACTAATCGCATCATAGCTAGCCCATTCGTAACAAATAAATAAGAACGGATATGAAAAGTAATGCTCTTCTTCTTAGGGTAAGTATCTCAATAACGATTCCTTGAATCATCGAGCAAAATTCTTCTCCAGCACTCAAACTTCCTCCAGCATAGCCGGAGTGTCTACTTTTTATTAATTTTTCCTCCTAAACATTTATGATAATTTTTTTTCTCAATACCTCACCATGACAGAAATTTTCTTTGATAAATTAACTACTATTTCAATGTTTAAGGACTGCGCGTTTTTTAAGAAAGCCAAGTAGATTCATTCATTCTCTTCTAGTAATTTTTCCGAATGTCCCAGAGACCAAGAACGGGCGTTGGATAAAGTTAAGAAGAGTAAGTCATCCAGTAGGCGAAATGTAATGCCTACATCATCGTCTGCTACTGTATCACCAATTTAATCAAAGGACTTTGGGTAAAAGACCCAACCTATACTCTGCAAGTTGTTGAAGTTTTGTACTAAAAGCTAAGTATTAAGCACAATAAAGTATTAACAAAGCATTTTTCTTTAATCCCGTTTTCGATAGCATAATGTAATAACCAACACATTGAGACATAAAATATAGTCAGATCTGAGAAATAAATAAACTTTAATCCCATGTCTTTCCTGACAATAAAAATAATCACACATACAGCATATACAGTGAAAAAAATACTTGCAAAAGTAATGCCAAAAATTAAAAACAACTCTTAGGGTAGAAAACCCTCTACCAGTACCTTAGATTGTCCATTTACACATTTTCATTTTCTCACTGTGAACTTCGAATGATAGTAACGAACTAATTTTCAGTTTGTTTTTTTTAAGTTAGTGATCGATCAAGTCACTGAATTAAGATTGTTTCACAAAATTTTTATGCAGACAAGATTTGACGAACACTAGCAGATGACAGATCTTGTTTTGTTACCACACGCTTATAATGTGCTACTGTTTGTGCAACGAAACTTAGCAATCTTTCTTTCTATGAACGGAGCTGATTAGTCGAAAAATTATTTAATATTTTCAAGAAAGAGAATTTTGGTTGAAAAGGAAGTTGAAAGGTATACAAACGAAAAGTAATTCGTGTTCTGCTAATATTGCAGTCTCTGATATTTGGTTCTTGGTTCAATTAAAAAAATGCTACCTCTTACTTTAGATTTCAAGAAAAAAAACTTAAAACACAAAAAACTCACATTTTGATACAAATATTTTCTTTTTTTCTTCTTTTAGGTGTCTCGTTAGTCAGCTTTT
The DNA here is from genome assembly GCF_026930045.1 of Uloborus diversus. NCBI lineage: Eukaryota > Metazoa > Arthropoda > Arachnida > Araneae > Uloboridae > Uloborus > Uloborus diversus. Next base: position 106,264,843 of record NC_072735.1, read on the forward strand.
TGACGTTTCATGCAATTCCACTATTGAGCAAATGCAAAAAAAAGAAGAAATCAGCATACCTTGGGGTACAGGAATTGTTGGATTCGTTGCGGAAAGTAAAGAAGCGCTGAATATACCAGATTGCTATAAGGTATGGACGGCAGCTATTACTATCTCTAGTCGAGTTGCTAGTTTTTTATATTAAAGAGAAAAGATAGCAAAATGCCAATTTCATAAGCTCAAGTAACTTCGATAATTTTTTTAAGTACAAACGTAGAACTGCCACGGGACTTTTTTTTCCTTCATTGATACATCTTCAAAACGCAAGGAACAGCTGTATTTCCGAAAAATAAATAAGGATGGAATAATACTGGGTTAGGCAGGTAAATGGCAGAAACTACAAATTGTCACTTATCAAAGGGACCTCTGGCCCTCAAACTATGAAGAACAGCGTACCAGGCGCCTTGCCTTCAGTGGACAACACAACAGATAATGGTGCCATCTATGGACAGTTCGAGAATTCAGAACCAGGCCAGGAGCCGAATAACATTCTGGTCTGGCACCCCCAGAGGTATCGCTTCACTTGGAGGACATTGTGACCACGAGCATATTTAACGTCGCCCAGTCACCATTAATGACGTCGGTGGATCTTCGACCAGCGAGGATCGAACCCGAGACCCTCCGGCCCCAAATCGAATGCCTTACCGATCAGGCCAACAATTACAACCAACTACAAATTTTTCTTTTCTTTCTTTATCTATTTTCCGTTAGCTTTATTGGTTTCCACTGAGAAATACGGAAAAAAAAAGTCTAATTCTACCCTTAACTTATTACTAGTATTGGACAGGGCCTGATTAACGCACGGTCTGGCTGGTCCGTGGACCTGGGCACCACAAATTTAGGGGCACCAAAATATCCTAGCCTAAATTCACTTACTTACTTCCTTCTCTTTTTTTAAAGCTCATTTTACTTTTTCTCAACTTTAAGGTAGAGGGGGCTCAAAATTGTTTAAAAATCAGCTCAAAAACTCATAAAGTTAAAAAAATTTCGCGTAAAGAAGTCGTTGTCCCTTAGCTCTGGAATTTCAAAAAAATTACTCGGATGACATAGATGAACATTTTACAGAAGAATTAACACACTTTTAAATTTTTGCAAAAGGTAACCCTTCTCCTGCAGAATGTTTAAAAAGGATAAGATCATTAAACATTACACTTACATTTCCGAATGTGGATTCAGCCCTGCAGCTTCGTCTTACCTTTCAACAGCTGTTCCAGTGAACATTCCATTTCATTTTTGAAAATAATCAAAAATCATTTGGAAGCTGGATTTCTCAGGATAATTTACAGGCGTTTTTCTTATTGACCATTGAAAATTCTGTGACATCAAACATAGATTTCGATTATTTGATTGACACATTTGCCTCTGTTAAAGCCAGAAAGAAACCTTTTTAAAGCTTGATGTCAGAATTAGAAAGATTTTTTTTTTTTTTTTTTTTTGCAGTTTTAAATTGTTTTTTAAATTTTTTTCGCCTTAAGGTAAGACAATTTTAACTGTGATTAGTATGGTGACTATCAAGTGTTTGGTATTCAAATCTCAGGTTTCCTTTTAAATGTAGTCATGTTCCTTTAAAATGTAGTTTCTAGTATATTAGGTTTCTAGTATGAAACACTGACTTTAAAAATTGTGCGGATTTTCTCATGGGGGGGGGGGTCACCAACATCTACTCAGGACCTGGGCACCAGTTTGGCTTGATCGGGCCCTGGTATTGGATCCAAAACACGTTTCTTCAAATATATCGGAAACTCATTTCTGCAGATATTACTGGCACACGGCAGAATATCAGAATATTACGTAGTGTTAGTGATCGAAGGATTGGTGTCACTTATTCCTGGAAACACTTTAAAAATATATATTAACTAGTGTGGGTCATTTCTCAAATTAATGCATTTTGCAGAAACTTTCTTTGGTTTGTATTAAACTATTCACCAGTCCCAGCAGCTACAACGGTATTCAAAATGCATATAACGGTTTCAAATGAAAATACTCAGAATCATATATCAGAAGAAAGATTAAGGAAGGAATTTACAATTCCAATTTACAATTTTATTAAAGAATCAAACTCAAGATACGGCTCACCCAACTTTTGTGACTGTGAGGAAAAGTATATTAGTGTCTATTTTGATAAAATATTGTAAATGCGTGAAAAAAATGTTAATGAATATAAACTATTTTAGTTAACCATTATATAAGGTGTATAACCTGCAAGACCTTTATTTTCGCAACCGTTCGTCCTTCCCATTGCAAAAATGTTCAAAATCAGATGCAGAGTTAAGATATTGAAAGTTTGAAGCAAAAATAAAAATGAGCCAAAAAATACAAATTTTAACATTTTATACGGGCCCCAGGTCCCCTAACTTATATTTAGAGAAATAATCTCCATTGAAAACTATTACTGACACAAAAAAACTTGACATTTGTGAGATCAAAACTTAAGGAAACATTCGAGTTTAAAGTTTTAAGGGACCATACAAGAGATGACATTGGAATTTATCACCCTTTCAGAGGAATGTCAGGTTGTCGAAGTAAATAAAATAAGTATTTATATTTTCATTCCTATAGCAAAATAAATGCAAATGCTATGCCATGATACGCAAAAGCACACTACAAAAACTCGAACAATTTGAAAAGTCACACTATATGCACACATATAATTTTAAACTCTTGTTAACTTATATTTTCCCCCAAAAAGTGTGACTGATGGCGAGTTTAAAGTGATGTAAGTTACAAAGCGCTGCGTTTCATAGTTCGGTGAATATTGGTCGTACTAATGTCAAACTTTTTCCGTTGAAATGACTTATCAATGGAGAAAATGTCCCTAAATATTAGTTATGGGACCTGGGGCCAGGGTTGCCAGACATCCCGGATTTCAAGGGACAGTCCCGTATTTTGAAAAATTGTCCCGCGTCCCGATGAACTTCCATACGGGACTTTAACCGTCCCGTATTCTAGCTAATAACAATATTTCACAAAACGAGACATTATTTGTGGAATAAAGAGCAATAAGAAAATCATGTGGCAGCAAACGCAAAAATTATTTTCGTTTTAATTTGGTTTTGTTTTGGCGGCAAACTATGAGAAGCCGAATGATTGCTTCCTTTAGTCCACTGACAAATGTAAATAAAAGTAGATCTTTGCGCATACGTCGTCAATCGCAATGAAAAATGTTTTTATACTTTGATCGGCGACATTTTCTAAAGTTTAATGCTCAGTTACGATTGCATTTTTCAGATTTATCATGAAGAGACGTTCTACGCAGGAAAGCACCCCTTAAAAATACATCATATGCAGTAATTGCCCTCAACCTCAAAAATATCCCCCCCCCCCTTTTCACTTCTAGAAGCCTGTCCCGTATTTACTGTTCTTAAATCTGGCAACCCTGCCTGGGGGCTCGTGTAAAAAGTTAAATTTCGTATTTTTTGACTAATTTTTATTTTTGCTTCAAACTTTCAATATCTTAACTCTGCATCTGATTTTGAACATTTTTGAAGTATACATCTAGGACTAACAGTTGCGAAAATAAAGGTCTTGCAGGTGAAAACGGAACACCCTGTATATCTCGATCTAAAAGCAGTCACAAAATTTAGCAAGCCGTTACATAAACTTATTCCAATTGGAAAATATACCCAGAATAAATCCTTTTTTTCGAGCACGCAATAACAGATTGGTTTGGCCCTCAAAAGGACCGTTTGGTAGATGAAATCGGAGATTTTGCCAAAGAACCATTTGCTTAAAATGCCCAATGCACATTAATTTTCATCAATTCACATGTTGCAACCGCTGTGAATTAGTTGTCCAGTGTATGTGGCCAAATAAAAATAAAACGAGCTAAATAAATACGATAAAAATAAATACGTGCATCACATGACTTCCTTTTACTCCAATTTAATGATAACAGTGCCTTGGAGTAAGCAAAGAAACACTTTAAATATTTTTACCCCAAGTTTATTGCGAACCGAAGCAAAGAAAACGTTTCATACAGATAAAAGCTCCCAATGTTGGCAGTTTGAATGTGATTCAATGGTAATGTGGCCAAATTGAAACCAGATTTAAAATAAAAAAAATCGCCAAAATTGGCGCGAAGTTTGCGACAAAACTTGGCGACCAAAAGACTGGCGATATATCGCCAAGTGTCCGCCAAATTATGACACCACTTGAGTTTGCATCGAAATTAACAATGATTTCCGGCCAAAAAAGTGCTAAAGAGCCTTTTAGAAACACCTGAATGCAACTAAAAGGGGAGGTGCTCAACTAGACCCTACTAGGAGTCTACGTACCAAATTTCAACTTTCTAGCACATACCATTCTCGAGTTAAGCGACATACATACGCACATAAACACATACGCACATGCATACATACATACGTACATACAGACGTCACGAGAAAACTCGTTGTAATTAACTCGGGAATCGTCAAAGTGGATATTTCGGGCGTCTAAACGTTCTTAAGCATACATGCACGTGCGGTCGGATCGAAAAAAAAACTAAATATTCATTCGGAGTTGAGCAAAATGGAAATTAAGGTCGATTTTTGAGTGCAATTTTTTTCGCGAATACAATGCTTCCGTTTTTGTAAAAGGAAGTAAAAATATCAAGAACGGCTGCATTGTTGCGAGAGTTCTAATATTCCAGCTGGCTCACTTTTCGTTTTCTTATTCCAATAAAAAATTATTAAAACTTTTTTTAAAAAATTAACAAGGAGTCTTTATTATTAAAAATATTATTTTACGGCCCATTTCAGTTTCGAAATGACTCCAGATATCCGTCATCAAACATTAAAATTCATTCAAAGCGTCAAAAAAAATGTAATAACAAGCAAGTAATAAAGGCCCAATGTTCAACGACAATTTCGAGTTTTTGCTTCAGCTGCACTTACACAAACAGAATTTTTTAATGAATGTGTAGTGGGGGGGGGGGGGGGATCATTACAATCTAGATTTTTTTTTTTTTTTGCAATTGGCATGACGTTCCTTATTCGTTTGAATAGATAAGGCTTCCGAGTAAAACCGAAAACTATGGCTCGGAGGCGTGATTCTCCTACGCTATGCCATCTCAGAGATAACGAGCTGATGTGTGCATCACATGACTTCCTTTTACACCAATTTAATGTTATTTCCCTATTATTGTAATTTTAATGTGATTCTATCTCCCTCTAAATCTCACCAACAATGGCCACATTGAAACCAGATTAAAAAAATATATATATATTAAAAAAAAAAAAATCGGCAAATTTTTCACCAAGTTGGTGACAAAACTTGGCGACCAAAAGACTGGCGATATATCGCTATGTGTCCGTCAAATTGAAACACCATTTGAGTTTACATTGAAATTAACAATGATTCCCCCCCCCAAAAAAAGGGGCAAAAGACCCCCCTTTAGAAACACCCGAATGCAAGCAAAAAAACGAGGTGCACAGCTAGACCCCATTAGGAGTCTACGTACCAAATTTCAACTTTCTAGGACATACCGTTCTTGAGTTTTCGACATACATACGCACATACATACGTACATACAGACGTCACGAGAAAACTCTTTGTAATTAACTCGGGAAACTTCAAAATGGATATTTCGGGCGTCTATATTTACTTAGGTACATATGTATGTGTGGTCGGGTCGAAAAAAAAACTCAACATTCATTTATGGGTGAGCAAAATGAAAATTAAGGCCGATTTTTGAGTGAAATTTTTTTTGCGAATGCAAAACATCCTTTTTTGTAAAAGGAAGTAAAAATAATATCTTCAATGCGCAAAAAGGAAGATTCATGAAAAACACACGGTGGGGGGGGGGGGGGGTTGAGTTAGCTTTTTCACTAAAATGAATAATCTATATTCCATCTATATTCCAGTAGCAATAGTTAGGATTCATTAATAGCTCAGTAATGGCTGGCTCAAAGAACTTAATGACGTTATATTGCTCTAGCTGAAATTTATTTCCGAATTTTATTCGATGCATCATGGGGATCGAGTAGGAAAATAGAAGCTCCTATCCTTCACGTCATTGAGGTAAAGCAGAAGTCATGACGAACTCCCTTACCCGTTCATTTCGAGACGAAGAGACTGCAACGAAGGGAATTCTTGGGACCTTCAGTTGCCAAACCAAAAAAAATGGTAGGAGTCGGCTGACTCCAAATTGTGCTTATATTAATTCTGTACTCTATCACTGACCATCACGTTACATTGCATCAAGAGCCTAGGGAGACACGATAAGTGTTTCATTTCAGACGACAAAGGAAGCTCCAAAAAATGTCGCCAAACTTGGCGATATGAAGAGATTTTACACCAAATTTGGAGGCAAAAAATGAAGTCTGCTTGGCGATATCTCGCAAACCGATTGCCAAGTACCAGTGGCGCACACTGGAATTTTGCAAGGGGAGGGTACAGAGTTATAAGTCCCATTTTCATATACTTCCCCCAATATGCCGTCAAATATATTCACTTGATTTTATAGATTTTCGAGAACAAAAAACACTAAAAAAATAAATCATTGAATGAATAATTAAAACTAATTAATAAAAAAATATTAATAACAAGCACTAAATTAAATCACCAAAAAGCCCAAGAATTTATGCATTTACTTTTCTCGTTATTCAAAAATGAAAACAGCGAAGCAAATTCAGATATAAGAAGCACCAAGTCTGAAGACCAAGAAAAATCTCATTCTAATCTGTAATTATAAAATTAAAAACCTGATTATTACAGTGTATTCATTTACAGACACCGATCTGTATCTTACAAAATATCATAGAATAAAATCTAGTTTTCTAGTTCGTTTTTCGATTTAAGTATTTATAAGTTCCTCAGTGTGATGGTGGTGATGATGACATTGCTTGAATTCAGTAAAGTGCAAGAACATTCATTAAACGCTCATTCTACATAGTTCTCCTTAAGTATGTTTTTAGATTTTCTCAAATTCGAGAAAGATCTCTCGTTTGTGCAATTCGTTATAGGGAGAGCTGCACATTTAAAAAAAAAAATCTTTCAACAAGAGGATTTTAATTTTTCACTCATAAGAACTGAAATTGTTGTTAACTTAGTTTGGAATTATTTTACGTATAAAATACATGGAATCATAATCAATCGAGAAAAAAAAGGCAAGAGCTATGGGAGGGGTCCGGACTCCCTGGACCCCTCCCTTGTGTGCGCCACTGCCAAGTACATGTAACTTTTTGTGAACTGGTGGCTAAGCTTGCAAGTTTTTCTCCAGAATGTATTTGGTTTAGAATGAAAATTGAAAAATGGACTCCAAATTTAACAAGATTAAAGCAACTAAAGCACATAAAAACAAAAAAATTTCATCTCTATACAAATTTTGTTGCAATATTCATAAGAATAATTTTGTAGCAACTTTTATTTGAAATCTAAAAAACACAACAACTTAAAGCAACAATTTGTAGAAATTGATTAGATCCAATAGACAATATTTTTCGAACAAGGATACTTGAAAAATAAATTTACTCAAAAAACAATTGTAACAATAAATAGGAATAATATCAATTATTTTAAATGAAAATAAAAGGAAGAATTGCTCTCTAATTACATTAAAAAAATACACGCACAAAATATGCTCTTAAGCTATAAAATATTTTTAGCGTTTTGAAACATCCAACAGTCATTCTTGACAGTTTTCAGGAAAATAGGTTTGTTAACCTTTTCAATAGATTCTACTACATGTAACTACAAAAACTATTTCCAAAACGATAGACGACGAAATCATTGAGTGTAATGCAGCTTTTCATTATTACTGTATTTGCATAAGTATAATCATCATATTTTCTTGCACTTATTTTTTTTCCAAATGTTAAGCATCAATTAAGCATTAAATTAATCATTAGAAAAAATATCTATTATGATTTTGATAAATCAATGGCGAAAGCAGCGACATTTTGTGGAAGACATCGACATTGATGTCACGTTCCTAAGGAGCATTAAACACTGCAAAAAAAGGGGCAAGGCGCTGCGCCCCTCTAAATCATCTGGAAGCAACATTCTGAACAAATTTGCAATAATCTTAGAAGATAAAAATCTACATCTACACCAATAAGTTCCTTGTCATCTTTCAATGTCATTTATACCCGCAGATAATCGTGCATAAGCTTTAAATGTATAAATTATACGCAGCTAATACTTTGAATAGTGGCAGTAGATGTCCCCCCCCCCCATTTCTTTTTGAATAATGAAATCCGAATTAATTTCATAAATGCACCAAGGCGCATAACCATAAAATCTCTGCAGTGTGTGCAATAAAACCTGTGACTTCGATTTTCAGAACTATGTCGTTCATGATTAATTGCGTTGTTAATGCAAAATTATGTTTTTTTCATTATTAATATTTCACAGGATTCCAGGTTTAATGATCAAGTTGACCTCAAGACAGGCTACACGACACGGAATATGTTATGCATGCCCATAGTAGATGTAGATGGGGAAGTTAAAGGAGTGGCGCAAATCATAAACAAATGCGGTGGCGAAGAACCGTTTACAGACGTTGATGAAAAAGTAAGTTATTCTAATGTAATCAGTACATATATAACAGGCAATGCTTACTCTTTAAGAGGCACGACAGAATAATGAGGCTCATCAATTCTGAATCTTTGTAACAAATATTCCGGTTTCTCTTGTTTCTGTTTGTAGCAGCATCGTTTATTTCTTCATACGGTTTTTAAATCAGGTTTGGAGAGTTGTCCATTTGCGGCTTGGTTCCCCAACTCAATATGAAATCATATTAGATTTCGTTTGACGTTTTTAACAGTAAAATTGTCAGTAGTAGACGCACTACGCAGAATGTAAAAAAAAAAAAAAAAAAATCTGAAATCTGATCATTTTGATATTTTTCAGACAAATGCATATGCACTTTTTGTCCTCTAAGATGGAAGTTTTTCCTGGAATTCCAGCCCAATCACCGAGCCTAAGATTCAATTATTTGAACTGACTTTTGAACACTGTAATGGTACTACCCGGGGCCTGGTTACTGAATTAGGCCAACTAGGCCGTGGCTTAGGGCTCGACTCCGGAGATATTTGGTTTAATATAGTAAAAATAATGCAAAATCTAAGAAACTGGTTTCAAACCATCTTTTTTATTGAATGCGTACTTTTAGAATTAAATCAGATATAATTAACCTTAACTGATCTTTTTTGGTCTAATAAAAGTTCGTCAACCATGACACCTGACTTGTAAAAAGAAGTGAGTTCCACCAAATATTTTTAGCATTGCCCCTTTTCGTTCATAACTCTCTTCTGGTGGGTGATCGGGGAAATCAAGAACGAAAGAAGGACCGATGCTGTTCTCAACAGTCTTAAAAATGAAAGTTTGGTAACATACCAGTGGCATACTTATGCAGCAGAAAATATGGAGATGCAACAAAATTCTGCTTGCTGAAAATGTATCCATGAATTAAACAGATGTTTCAGCAAATTACCCCAGAGTCAATAAGTTACTCCAGATTATTTGACTGACAGAATATGCTGATGCGCAGTAGACAAAGCAGATTCTGTGTGAACCAGACAGATAATGAAAGTCGATGAACAGCAAAGCAGCAAAAGGCGAATGTAAGTAGACATCTTCAAGTTTTGAGTAAAACGCGTTTATAGGTAAGGTCCTAGGTAGGCTTTCCTTGAAAAGTTTTTCTAAATCATGCTGTATAACATAACCTAACTGAGCTAAAAGTACTATCTTTTGCCCCAAGACAGAGGAGAGGTTTAGCAACCATTCGTACTGGTTACCTCCAAATTTTTAACTTTTCCACTTACATCCCTTTGCTTCTCACTACTTCAACTGTTCATTCAAATTATTTCTGTGAGCAACTAGTTTTAAATGTGATCTCCACTAGACCCGACATTTCAAATTTTTCCTGGGTAGGAATTGTGAATACTTTATGCTAATTTTATCGAAAACCACAAGATCACGCCCACTTCATATGTAAAAGCATTTTTACATTTTCAAATCCTGGGAGGAAGGGCAAATGCCAATCCCCTTGGCTCACTCCCCCCCCCTAGACAGAGCTTTAGAGTTGAGTGTACCGTTGTACCAAATTGCTGAATTTAAAACGCATGATTTTTTCCAATTTTCTATCAGATATCACTTTTACGAGCTATTACTACTCTTGGCTCTTTAGTGATCCGAACATTTTTTATTTTTGCAATGGTACACAGGCAACCATTGTTGATATTAACGCTTATAGGTATCTTTTGATAAATATATATATATATATATATATATATATATATATATATATATATATATATATATGTATATCAACTTTTTTACTCCTTCTATAGTAGAAACTTCGATGTGTTGGCAAAAATCTAGATGTTTGAAAAAATATCGCATCCATATTTCTTAATTGCGTTACAGAAGCCTCAATCAATCATTTCTGAAGCAATATTTCATTCTTCTGGGTTTTTTCTCCTCAATAATCTGATCTCCGAACACCATTCGTGTAAACCGTGATTTTAAATTATCCACTTGCTCCATTTAGATTGATTGTTCTTGTTATCAAAGTATTGACGCACCCAATTCAATGAAGATAAAGGGTATTTAAAGTGCGTGAGGAATAATGGTGAGAGAAGTTACCGCGTAATTGTTAAAAATTGCTTTAGCACATTTTAATGCCGCAGTGTTCTCGTTTCAAACATAAATCATGAAATAAGTATGAAATTGTACAGTTCGAAAAGCAATGAAATGAATTGATAAATAAAGATCTAGAAAACAACTATTAATGTATCAATATGTGTGTTTAAGTCTTACTTATTTGAGAACATTTAACACTTAAAAGGGGGTGGGAGCAGGTTAAAAAGATTCGTTCGAATATGAAACATGTCCTTTACTCGTTTTCTGTGAATTTTAATATTATGATTTACTTATTTATTTATTTATTGTATTTCTTCATTTATGGATGTCTCTAGTTTCCATTAAGTATATTATTTGCCATTAAATATTGTAGCAACGTGGGGAGACAAATGATTAAAGATGCAACCTTAACTTCAACTCCCTCCATTCTCTCTAGAAGCAGTTTTTTCAATTTGCATGTTTTATTCCATTTACTTCAAAGTTTAATGTGATACCTTTTCTAACTGCTTCAGAAGATTTCAAATGTTTTTTATTTACCAGTTCTCTAGGGTTTTTCCAAAAGTTTTTATAGTAAAACACCCAGTACTTTCTCTTGTTATGAAACAATAAATTAAGAAGAAAAAATATGTATACAAAATTTTCCAAAATGATAAAATGATAGTTTAGTTTTTATACTTATTCTTAGCTGATCGTTTGGTGCCTCGTTTTTTCTGTTAATTTACTTTTTCTTTATAAGTATCAATTAAATCTTGACCACGGAGAGATGGCGGATGACCTTGAAGCGGAAACATCATTTGTATCATCCTCATATGAATAATAGCCAACGATCGAGTAACCCACGTGTTTCAACGATGAAACTCGCGCCACGGCATGATAATTTGATAATGTGTTTTGGCAATGTTTAAAATGCAGGGTAAGGCTTTATTGTGACAAGGTTGAACTCGATCCGGTGACTTAACTGTTTTACTGGTAAAACTGTGTCATTTCAGGGGAATGAAGAAACGAAAACAATGAACGCTATCTACTGGAGTTTAGGGTTAATCCACTGGGGTTAGGGTAAAAATTGCAAGTATCAAAATATTACCAAACATGCCATTGCTTCGTTCAAGTGTAGAAGAAGAGAAGCAATTTTCACCCGTCATACCTTGACGGGCGACTTTCTAGTTTGTAATAAGTAGAATCAGCCAGAAAGCGCCGAATAGTTTGAGGCGCGTTCTCGCTGATCCTATTTGTTACAAAATTAACAACCAACTTATTGCAAATAATACAAGTGATGTTTTCGCTTCAAGGTCATCCTCCATGGTCCAGCTTTGCTTGTGCAGTGTCAATTACAGGTAGTTAGACATTACCACTTTGTCTTTTCCTTTTTTGTAGATAAATTTCATGTATTTCTATGGAGCAAGTGATTAGATCTTTGTGCTCTCTATTGAATTATGCGAATCATATGGCTCGAATCAATTCAATGAAAAAATTAATTTAAATTTTCAATGAGACCTTATAAATATCTCATGTTTGTCATGATTGATTGCAATTTGTATCAAATACCATTAGAGGTCTAATATTATTTGACTTTTAATTTTATGTAAATACATGCGACAAATATGCTTTGGTAATTTGAAACAGCACCATAACTCTTAAGTGTTGCCAGGCGGCAAAAATTTTTTTATAACTGGAATTATTTAGGAGAACTATACAATGTGAAATTTATACTTGTTGCTTTCACTTAGTTTCAAAATGTACTGGGATTATTTTTTTGTGGAATTAAGATGATAACGATCGTTCTGAAATGATTCTGCATTCCAGAAGATAATGATCTTTCTAGCATCATTCTGCATTCCACAGAATAATAGCTCTCAAACAAATGCTACAATGATGATACTATTAAATGAATACAGAACGACTGCTCATTTATTTCTGACTCACAGTAGCGAAGCTGATGATGAATGACTTAAACAATCATTAAAGTCATTAATCAAAAATTTAAATCAAGTTTATCGAAATGATTGGTGGAACCATCAATTACGAAAGCAAGGTGGAAAATTCAAACGTTGCCGTGACTCAGTTTTTTTCTTTTTGCAAGTATTGCAAATCTACTCGAATTGCATAAACATGAATGAACTAATTGCTGTGTTTTATTTGAAACCGAGGCAAAGTGATAAAAAATAATGCGTTGACAATTAAATAACAAAAACATCTTATCTTTCATAGATTTTTTTCGGTGTATCAACAGTGGTGACCAAATAGGCAACTGACATTTACTGCCCACTGTATGGTATTCTATATTAACCCTAAATGTAAAAAGAGTACTGTAAAAGAAATTCTTCATGTCAATGGGGTTGTTTCCTTCAGTCAAAAGTAGTACGTTTTGTCACTGAAATTGATAAAATCAGCAAAAAAAAAAAAAATAATAATAACATGGACTCAGAAAAGACTTTCATTTTCCCAATAGTTATTTTTTAATAAAAGTTTTAAAATGTCCGATTCTTCAAACAAGGCGTGGTTTTTATGACGTCACAAATGATGCACTATGGCGCATCTTTCTACCGCATTTCCACGTTATGATAATCAAAAAGCGAACTACAATTGCTCTCTAAGCTTGCTATCAACCATATCGTTGCCAATACACGTGAGTAAAGAATTAAATATTTTAGACCGTGAATGGCAACACTGAATGGCATTTCATCATTTGTGATGTCACATGACAGAAGCGTTAAACGATGAAAGAGCACCGATTTAAGCAATTTTTTTTAAATATTAAACTTAAAGAAATTATTTAAAAAATGGTCAGATTCTATGTTTTTACGCATGCTCTTTCAGAAAAAAATACTTTTAAAATGTTAGAAACGACCCCATTCTTGACATAGGTAGCTGGTGCACCAAAAAAGTAGGGGGTTAAAGGAGGTGCAAGGAAAGGGGGGCAGATTGGGTGAGCGGAGCCCCTGGAGATGACTTTTAAAAAATGCGCTGTTAAGTTTTAATGTCATTATTAATTAAATGACCTCCTGTATAACTTTCGGGACATGATTTTAAAAGTCATAGGAATCGACTCCTTCCTTCCAGTTCAAAGCTTCATTTTTATTTTTATGAAGCAATATTATTAGAAAAACATAAAATACACACTTATTAAGTTGACTCTTTGTTGTTTGAACACATGAATCGATCAATTTCATCATTCATCGATCAATCGTTAGTTTTGAACATTAAAAAGTGCAGGGGCATGCATCTTCACTTTTGGAGATTGTAAATCACGAACTTTTTTTTAAATCAGCCTATAAGTAGAAAAAAGTGAATTTTCTCTTCCTTTCTTTTTTTATTGTTATTTCATACTCTATTTCATTCAACGATTTCTTACAAATAAGTTCCTATTTAAAAATCAAATTATCAAACATGTTGAAGAACTCACATTTTAAAAGATGTTTTAAGAGATGTCTGATTTAGTTTCTTGATTTATCAGAGCAATCTGAATGAGCGGAGCCCAATTTAGAAATTTCAGGATAGTAAGCCAGGCACAACTGCAACGGCCCCCTGAGCAGTGTACTTGACAAAAGTGCTGTAGAATTGCAACCGCGCGCTTTTTTTTATAACGGCATATGCTACAGGTTAGGGCTCATATATAGCAAAAAAAAAAAAAAAAACAGTTTTAATGTTAAAAGTCACACTGCTATACTCTTTATAAATAGTTATTGATGCAAGAAACAAGTTAAAGACATATTTTAGTACACATTTCTGTACTCTCTATCCTTTTTTGGGGCCCCTTGAACTAGGCGGCCCATAAGCCGGCCTTTATGGTCCTAGAGGTAAGTCAAGCCATGTGATTGAGCCTCTTTAGGGCATTTGTGACTCCGAAGTGCCTGTTTAAGCTCCTGATCATTTGAAAATAACCGAGCGTATTAAACGCACTCAGCTTCATTCCTATTTTTACTTCCATTTCTCTATCCTTCATTTTCTGAAGAAGTCAAAGCGCATCTTGCCCCATATAGCGCGCCCAGCAAACCCGCTTAATCACATGTGTTATTTATACTTAAAATTGAATAAATACCGAAAAAAAAATGTACTTTCCTATGTTAGAGAAGGAATTTTACACTAATAATAGAGAGAAATCGAAGCAATGTTTGCCGATTATGTAGAAAAAAACGTCTAGTCTTGAAATTATAAGAATAAATTATGATTAGCAAAAACTGCAGCTTGCACGGAAGCGATTAGAGTAAAATCGAATGTTTTTCGCCTAATTTCATGATTGCAAATGGAAAAAATTGGCATGAGAGAAGGTTTAATAGAACACAAAAATATCGCTTATAAACGAAAAGACGTCGATAACTATGAAAATATCGAAAATTTAACAAAATTGGAAAATAGGGTTTTGAGATTGGGGGAAATGTGTGTCTTCTGTCTCCACTCCTCCCCCCCCCCTCCAAATAACTTTGGGATGAATAGTCCGATTCGAACTTTTTTTTTCGTTCGAAAAACCTCGGCGGGCGACTCCTTATTTCCACATTGGATCCCTTTCCACATTCCATCCCTTTGGATTTTAACAATTTTTCGTTCAATTTTGAACATTTAAAAAAAACTTAACATTATCGTCTGCGGGGAAATTTAAGGCAAGCATAAATCCTGAACTTAAAGACGGAATTGCTTCAAACAAAACTTTGTTGGAAAAACTCTTTGTGAAGATGTATAGAGAAGATTTTTTTTGGCTCGGCCCAACCAGGCCCGGATCTATAAGTTTTGCCCCCCCCCCTCCAAAAACTCTGAAGGGCCCCTCGCCAGAGGCCAGAGCGGTGTAATTTGTAACGTTAATAAATCTTAGCGCTTTTTTTTTTTTCAATTTCTTGGGCCTTTGGTCCCTTTAAGGACGTCCCCTCCTCCCTCACTCCGGGGTCTGCGGGTACGCAGATTTGGGTCTGACTCAGTAGCGGATTTTAGGGGGGATTCAGGGGGCCAAGGATGAATTTATTCCACTCTTTTATTCATTATTTTTTAATTGACTTCTCTATAGCATTTTTTTTAGAGTTAATGCAAAAAGAACACAAAACACGCAGAGCATATCTTTATCTTCTTTACTAATAATAAAGCAGTAAGTCTCTCTGTCCGGAGGATGTCTGTAGGATGTCTGTAGGATGTCTGTAGGATGTCCGTAGGATGTCTGTGACGCGCATAGCGCTTAAACCGTTCGGCCGATTTTCATGAAATTTGGCACAAAGTTAGTATGTAGCATGGGGGTGTGCACCTCGAAGCGATTTTTCGAAAATTCGATGTGGTTCTTTTTTTATTCAAATCTTAAGAAAAAAAAACTATCATAAATTACGAAATTATCATGACGTGGAATCGTAACATGGGCACAAGCCAATTGGCGAGATACGAAATTATCATAACGTGGAACTGTAACGTCGGTACAAGCCAATTGG
Organism: Uloborus diversus; assembly: GCF_026930045.1. Taxonomy (NCBI): domain Eukaryota; kingdom Metazoa; phylum Arthropoda; class Arachnida; order Araneae; family Uloboridae; genus Uloborus; species Uloborus diversus. The sequence goes on from NC_072735.1 coordinate 106,280,853, forward strand.
CGAGAAAATTCACCATACATCATTTGTAAATATTACTAATAATAAAGCAGAAAGTCTCTCTGTCCGGAGGATGTCTGGATGTCTGTAGGATGTCTGTAGGATGTCTGTGACGCGCATAGCGCCTAAACCGTTCGGCCGATTTTCATGAAATTTGGCACAAAGTTAGTATGTAGCATGGGGGTGTGCACCTCGAAGCGATTTTTCGAAAACTCGATGTGGTTCTTTTTTTATTCCAATTTTAAGAAAAAAAACTATCATAAATTACGAAATTATCATAACGTGGAACCGTAACATGGGCACAAGTCAATTGGCGAGATACGAAATTATCATAACGTGGAACCGTAACGTCAGTACAAGCCAATTGGCGAGAAAATTCACCATACATTATTTGTAAATATACAAGCGAACCAAAAGACCTTTAATTTTTCTATTACGGGCGAAGCCGTGCGGGTGCCACTAGTTACTAATAATAAAGCTGAAAGTCTCTCTGTCTGGATGTCTGTAGGATGTCTGTGATGCGCATAGCGCCTAGACCGTTCGGCCGATTTTCATGAAGTTTGGTACAAAGTTAGTTTGTAGCATGAGGGTGTGCACCTCGAAGCGCTTTTTTGAAAATTCGATTTTGTTCTTTTTCTATACCAAGTTTAAGAAACTTTTTCTGAACAAATTATCACAACATGGAATAGTAAATTACGGAACCATCATAACGTGGAACAGTAATATGGGCGAGCCATTTAACATAGCCAATTGGCGAGAAATCCATCATCCATTATTTGTTAATATACAGGCGAACCAAATGACCTTTTAATTTTCTACTACAGGCCAAGCCGCGCAGATGCCACTAGTCTTTATCTTTACTAATAATAAAGCAGTAAGTCTCTCTGTCCGGAGGATGTCTGTAGGATGTCTGTAGGATGTCCGTAGGATGTCTGTGACGCGCATAGCGCTTAAACCGTTCGGGCGATTTTCATGAAATTTGGCACAAAGTTAGTATGTAGCATGGGGGTGTGCACCTCGAAGCGATTTTTCGAAAATTCGATGTGGTTCTTTTTTTATTCAAATTTTAAGAAAAAAAAAACTATCATAAATTACGAAATTATCATAACGTGGAATCGTAACATGGGCACAAGCCAATTGGCGAGATACGAAATTATCATAACGTGGAACTGTAACGTCGGTACAAGCCAATTGGCGAGAAAATTCACCATACATCATTTGTAAATATACAAGCGAACCAAAAGACCTTTAATTTTTCTATTACGGGCGAAGCCGTGCGGGTGCCACTAGTTTTAAATAAAAGCATTTTTGTTTGCTAAAGAAGTAATACTGGAGTCAGAAGCCCAGAGTGGCAGAATACATTTAACTCGCTGGTTTCGAATTCAAGGGAACGCAATATCGCTATTCGTTCATTAATTCTTCTTTGATGGAATCAACCATTAACATTCTTCAAAAAATGTGTAGGCGTGCTTAAAAGAATTACTTTGATGCAGGAAGTTATTTGCTAAATAATAGATTTATTTTTCAGCTTATAAAAAATGCAAAATGAAAGAAATCATATTGTAGTTTCTTGGGAAAACCATGATATTAATGGAAGTGGCACGTAATATCACTATGTTATCTCAACTATTTCATGGCTTCAAGAAAAAACCAGCAACTGCTTTGAAATTCACACAGAAATAGTCCTGAATTCTTCAATAAAGCTTATCCGTATAATAGCTATGATTTTCTTAATGAAATAATATTTTATAGTTATAATATAAAATAATTTATAAAAACTAAAATGAGGTATGGAAATATGGATTTATTGAATAACCTTGCCTTCGTGTTGTAATCATTATGACAATTTCCTAATTAAAATCGCTCACTGAATAGCATCTCGGTGACATTATATTGGGTTTAGTATTTATTCGGCTTGAAACGTTAAAGATGTTTTACATCCACATTCAAAGTATATTAGTACATAATATTTATATACTTAGAAGTAGATCACTAGTCTGAAGGGATCCTGAAAAAAAAAGTAATGAAAAAAAAAAAACATTTAAAAATAAAATAATGAAAACTTTGTTATGAAACACCGAATGGGGGGGGGGGGATTCAATTCCCCGGGCAGCCTCCAAAAAATTTTTCTGTATCCGCCCCTGGCCTGATTCCAGCTCTGACTCCGCAGCCTTGGCAAAAGGAAAATGAACGACTCCGATTCTTGGAATTTGAAAGCCTTTCTACTCCTGACTTCGATTCATTTACACCAAAATCTGTCCGGCTTCAACTCCACGACTCCAACTCTGTTTACTGTTGGCTCTGTACTCTGTTTTACTGTTAAATAATGATTGTTGAGATGCTTTGCTTTTATTTTCATTCTAAAGTTTTAATTTTATTTTTGAAAATGTGTGGGAAATGAAAGGATGTTCGGAGTGCTCTATTTTTTAACAGAAAGAAAGATCTGTGCAGACAATCTAATTGTTTACGAAGATTTTTTATTTAAGATTTCATTTTATTATTTAGTCATTTGTTTTCTAAATTATCTCTTTTTCCTTTAAATTTTTGGCACCGGGGAAAAAATAAAACCAGAGGCACTTTTTTTTTAATCCAAAAGTGAGAGCAAGAAACGATTTGTTTTGTTTTATTTATTTACAAGAAAGTCGCCCGTAAAGGTATGACGGGTGAAGATTGCTTCTACTCTTCTACATTTTAACGAAGCAATTGCCTGTTTGGTGATGACATGATAGTTGAAATTTTAACCATAACTCCAGTGGATTAACCCTAAACTCCAGTAGATAGCATTAATTGTTGACCACTTTTTTGTTTCTTCACTCTCCTAAACTGAGTCTTACCAGTAAAACAGTTAAGTGACCGAATCTAGATCAGCCTCATCAAAATAAAGCATTTCCCTGCATGTCAAACATTTTTAAAACATATTATCAAATTATCATGCCGTGGCGCGAGTTTTGTTGTTGATGACGTCAGGAGCGTTACACGATCATTCTCTATGAAATATTTAAGGATTATTTATTAATTCTGATAAAGAGTATTTATTTTGATGTTCTTTTATTGTTACTACTTTTTTTTTTTTTTTTGAAAGTTGTTAACTTTTTTTTTTTTTTTTTTTTTTTAAATTCAAACAAGATGCGTTAGCTGCATTGTTTAAAAGGCGCTGTTACTTTATTTGTTCGTGCGTGTTTTTTTTTTCTTTTTTCTTCCTTTCTTTTCTTTTTTTAATTTTATTTTATACATATTTACTTCATCAAAAGAGAGGCATATTTAGTTTTTAGAAATCAGCTTAAAATAATAAAAAGGTATGCTTGACAAATTCTCTGTCTTAACTGATTATAAAAATATTGATAAGATGCTAGAAAGTCGATGTTGATATCCACGGGAAAGTAGGCTCGTTTAGTTCTGGACGGAAATTCAAAACTAAAGTAGTTCAGATTAAATGTCTGAGAGAATATGGCAGATCTTTGTAAGTCAGACAGATATAATAAAAACTAATGCTATTTCGAATTTTTCCTGATGGCAAAGGATGCATGCTCAATGCTTTTTTATTTATTTATTTATTTTGTAAAATTTTGATGCAACCTAATCACTGCAATGATGTAAAAAGGTTTAAGGGCTGCGAAACGAGCAAGCACCTGTCCTCTACAATTGCAAATCAGATTACTGTTTTCGGTCACAACATTAAACGTCTCATTGTAAACTGTTAACATATTTACGAAATCATGCAATGCAGACAAACTTATGAAAATGTTGTCTTTTTGATGGATGATCATTATTTTAATTATTATTTACCCTATTAATTTTATTTACATTTATTTTCTTTTTCGATTTAGCTGCTAGCGATTCTTGCCTTTAAACATCAAAATATTCGTAACACCTGCGGAAATTTAAAAGTAAAGTGGAACAGCACCTTCATCTCGAAACCTCACCCAAAATTCTTGTGAGCTAGTGTTGAAAGCATACGCGGAATGGGCGGGTTGACATCAACAAGCGATAAAGGTGGGAAAATTCTAATTAATTTCGTTTCCAATTAGCTGCTATATCAAACTGGTATATGACGTAAAAGCACACTGTGTTTTATTCTCGCAGTTAGAATCCAAAATTATGACTCAGAAAAAAATATGGGCGTTGGGAATATTGGGCTCGGCGCCCAGAATGCTAGGCGCCGAATGATCCCGGCGCCCAATCTTCCTAAACCGTGGTACATAGTCTTCATATGAAGAACTAAACGGTTCGATTTGTTGAAATTGGGATGAAGATAGTAGGTTTACTTCGCCAATAATTGTTATGGGTGTTGTTCCATAAAAGCCAAGTATGAATGGACTCGTTCAGTTACCATCGTATTTGAAAAATTCCGGTAAAACAAATTGTCCGACTAACACAGATTTTACTCTTCTTCTTTAATTTAAAAAAGAAAAAAAAAAAACAGATTTAAAAATTATATTAATTTGGATTTTTGGCATCTTGAACTCAAATTATGTTTTTCGCAATCACAAGCGTGTGTGTGTATGAATGCGCGTGTGTGTTTGTGTAGGCGCATGTATGTGGGTGCGTGTATATGTGTGTATGTATGCATGTGTGTGCGTGTTGTGTATGCAGTGCGCTGTGTGTGTACGCGCGCGTGTGTGTGTGTAGGCGTTCGTGTGTGAGTATGTAGTCATATGTGTTTGTGTCTGTGCGCAGGCATGAGTGTGTAAGCGTGTGTGTGTAGGATGTGGACGCAACCTGGAGACTGTTTTCGCAAGAGGAGCAACATCGTGAGGCCGATCGACACGACGGTGGTGCTGGCAGAGGGTGCTGGTGGGGAAAATAAAATCAGCGTAACATCAAAAACAGTCAAGTGAGATCAATAAGCAATCGTGATTGCTCAAAAAAAAAAAAAAAAGAAAAAAAAGAAAACCGAAAACAAATTTTGCACGTATAAAATTTTTTTGTCAATCAAACTGCTGATTTTCTTTCTTAAGAGGGTATTTAATCAAAGCTTTTAAGTTCATTCATAGGGGAGGCATAATTATTCTTACCAAACTATAGCAAGTTGTTTTTTTTTCGCCCAAATGTTTTTAGAACGCAGGCCCGTGTCCAGATTTTCATAAAGGGAGGGGTTTTGAAAATTAAAAATCTTTATCTGAGGGGGGAAGGGTTCAATCCCTCACAAACTTAATTTTTACGTAAAATTTCCGATTCCAGTAATAGCATTTCTTTACCTGTAAGAACGACTCTGCCCCCACACTACCTCCAAGCTCCGAAGAATAATTCTTGCTGCACAAGTGTGACCGTAGTATACAGCTTCTTTTTAATAAAACCTTATCAGTTTTATTAGAAAACCTTGTTCGTTTTTTTAAAATCAAATTTGTTTACTACGCGGTATATTGCAATACTGTCCACAGAATCTTTTATATTGCAGCATGTATTACATTCTGAAATAATGTTTAATCAACTAAATAAGAGCTTACTGCAAATGCAAGTTAATTACCAAACACAATCATTAATGCATAAATATTAATGCAGTTAAGTAAGATTTTTCATTGACAAATCATTGAGATATTATTCCACTATAGTTTTTCCAAAATATCATTCTAGTTTGTAAAGGGGGGGGGGCTTTCTTTTTTAACTAACTGCACACAAACTTTCACATTAAAATTAATAAAAGTCAAATATACATTCTCTTGACTTATTATTTCTCCCTAATGGGAGGGGTTTAACCCCTAAAACCCTCCCCTTGGACACGGCTCTGTTAGAACGCATACTAGGAACATGAATATTCTGATGTTGAAAGTTTTAAATTTCAAATGTGTTTATACCAAACAAAATTGTTTTTTTTTTTCCGATAATGAATTTTATGGACTGTTGACTTTACTTCAATCAAGATTTTTCACGGCAATTGTCCTTTATCTATTGATGACTTTTAATGCTGTTGTTCAAGATAAACCGAAGATCTGGATAAACGGGGGCTGGATAAGCGGTAGATTTCACTGTATTTCGATGGTAAAACGGTCCATTCCCGACTATCATCATTTTACACTGTCTGCTGAAGAAGAGAAGCTGTATTTTCAATTCTCTGAGGAATTATGTTTAGCGCTCAAGTTTCGGTTGTAGTATAATGCAATTGTTTGTTTTGATCGTAGATCTTCGTAGGCTACATTTCTGTTTTTTCGGAACCCAGATTGTCGTGTTGGTACTTTCAAAGGAATTTTGCATCCATGCATTCCTTTGAATTCCTGGGATTCAGGGCAATAGTAGAAGTTTTATCGGATAAAACTTGTTCTTTTTGTAACGAGTATTAATTTTATTGGAATAATTCATTGGTAATGGATTGCCAACCACGCATGACTGTGTACGTTATATGCCTTAATATTTCTTTAAGAACTGTTACATTTCTTTGCAGTTTTTTTTTTTATATCATTAGTATTTTAAAAATATAACTTCTTCATGCAGGTATTTTCCAGATACTTACAGTTTTGTGGTATTGGACTTCGTAATGCCCAATTATATGAAAGATCTGAACTGGAGAACAAAAGAAATCAAGTGAGTAAGTTTCTTTTTTTTTATTCAGTTTTAAGCATGTCAGTTAAATAAAATGAAGAAAATCACTGCTCTATAAGTGCAAGATGATGGTGAAAATATACTTATTTTTTCAATGTTATTGCAATATAACAAACATTGATAACTGCAATAGCATAGATTTCGGTTGCTACCTATTAATTTTTTTTTTCATTACTACACAACTTCATGTGGTTCTCTTATTAGCTTAGCAATTGTTAAACAGTGTAATAAAACTTTCTTCATTTCCACTATCTGTTCAAAATTATACTTGTTCAACAACTTCCATTCTTGTATATTTCTCTGAATGCAGGGTCAGAAAAAAAATTGGGGGGTGAGGGCTGGGAGGGAGAATTTCTCATTTTTGCAAAACCTGAGTTGTTTCTAAAATTTAATTGAGCATGCTAAAACATAGTACTGCCCTAAAACAGAACACATGAAGATGTTCTGCAACGTAAAATCATTTGACCAAAATTGTTCTGCAAGTACTATCACAAGCATTGTTACACAAGCAACTAATGTGGCCTTTTCAACAAATCTGGAGTCGTAAATCAAAATAGTTTCATGCAGAAGTTTTGTTTTTTTTAAACTCTATATTTTGTTATGCATTTCTGTAGAACCTAAACCGATTGAGATTCTCTAAAAATATTTTATATGCATTTTAAAATGCATAGAAAGAGCAAAGTTACAAAATTTTATAAAAATTCAAACCTAGGTGTCAAATTACAATTTTTTTTTGGCTAATTTTACGCAACACAAAGGAGCAATTAAAAAAATGTTTATAAATATATAAACTACTAAAATAATAAATTTAAAATGAGCATAGTTAGGGTAGAATAAAATAAAGCACTTCAAAACTTTCTAAATAATTGAATTATTTTCATGATGCAAAAGGGTTGAAATCTCAAACAAGAGACACAATTTTCCGCAATAGACATGTTTCAATGTTGGTATGTTTCCAAAACATACGTTTATGGAGGAAATTGGAGTTTATAAAGATCGACTGGGAAAAATAAGGAAAACTAGAACCAAAACCGCAAGAAAAATCAGAATATTTTCAATTTTAGAATGTAAAATTTCATGCAGAAACTGCTAATTTTCTACAAGTACCTTCCAACTCAAGATAGAATTTTGCACAAATTCTGCAGATTTTCACGCTTCCCGCCGGATTATTGTAATTTCCAAGAATTTTAGGTTTTCTTCTAATTAAAAGAAATCTACAGAATGTGTACAAAATTCTATCTTGAGTTAGAAGATATTTTCAGAAAATCTGCAGTTTCTGCAGAAATTTCGCAGAAATCTATAGGATTTCTGCAGAAAATTTGCCTGTGTTTTCTTCTCTCACTTTAACAGAATAGTTCTGTAGCTCTGGCATCTGTTCTGCGACGTACGTCACAAATTTCTTATGGAGACTGTAGAAAATGAAGAACAAGCAAAACAGCTGCAAGAGGATCTAGATCATATTATGGAGTGGGCTGATAAATGGGGTATGGCTGTTAATGTTGGGAAATGTCAAGTGCTACATTTAGGGCATGGAAATAAGTGTACAAGTTATTATTTGCAAGGTTCAGTCATTAGTCAGGCAGACAAAGTTACTGATCTGGGGATCTTAATAAGTCAGGATTTAAAGTTTAGCCAACAGTGCAGCATTGCTAGTAACAAGGCCAATAAGATGTTTGGGTTTATCAATAGATCTATTTCAAACAAATCTAAAGAAGTTCTTCTGCCCTTAAGTTTGGTAAGACCTCATTTGGAGTATGCTGTTCAGTTTTGATCTCCTTATCTTAAGAAAGACATTAATGTATTGGAAAGGGTTCAAAGGCGAGCTACAAGGCTAATATATGAACTTTCTCACTTAGACTATGATTCCAGGCTTAGAAGGCTAAAAATGTACAGTCTTGAGCAAAGAAGAGACCGAGGGGACATGATTCAGTTGTTTAAATTTATTAAAATGAAAGATGTTATGGGGGCTGAAGTTTAGCACTGAAAACAGGACAAGGGATCATTGTTTTAAGCTATTTAAATCTCAGGCTAACACTGATGTTAGGAAAAATTATTATTTTAGCAAGGTAGTGGAACCTTGGAACAGTTTACTGGAAGAGGTGGTAATGAGCAAGGGAATAGATAGTTTTAAGAGAGCCGTTGATCTTCACTGGGGATTGTAAATTGACTAGGACCAATCTAGCTGGGCCCAGAGCCTGTTGCTGGTCGACACTTTTGTATTTGTATTTGTAAGATGATTTATATGAACTATGGATTGGGAGACAACTTTTTTGTAGTATTTTTACTCATTTATAGCTGTTTTTCATCTTATTGCATACACACAGTCTTTTAGCGTCAGTTGTTTCAGCTTGTGCACCATTTGCTTGATATTTTGTTGCAATTCTAATTTAGACCGGCCATGTGGCCGTATCTCATAGCTTTATGTGCTCTGAGTGTTCAATATTCATGACCTGTAGATTGTTAATTCTATATAAAGTTTTCATTTTAATTAGAGTTTTGCTTGACCTTACTTTTTTTTTCTTTGTGTAGGTTCTTTTGGACTTAGCAAGAATGGTTTTTGAAGAACAAAGTACAATTGAGCATATTGTCTACAGGATAATGACACATACTCAATCTTTGCTACAGTGTGAGAGGTGCCAAATACTTCTAGTTGATGAATCTACAAAGGTAGATTTTAATTTGCTAAGATAACTTTATCTTTTATTAGACTTTTAAGTTTCTAATCAATATTCTCTCTTTTCTTAAAGACATTCTCAAGAGTATTTGATTTGGATGTTAATGATACAAAAGTTGAAGACGAAAACAGAAAAAGGTGCTCATTTTCTTTAATACTATTTTTATAATTTTTTTAATGTCTTGAACAATGAGGAAAACAAAAGTGTAACATTCCTCTCTTTTACAAATGTTACTAGCTATTTTTTTTTTGCTTGAGTTGTCAAATTGCACTATCAATATTATATAATATTACTAGGGTCTCCTTGTGGGGCACCAACCTTGACTTCCTGGATGACGATTTGAGGAATTTAGGCATATGAAACCCCATCCTATCTCCTCTGAAAAGTAGGGGAAAAAGGTAGAAAATCATCCAGGGAAAACATTGAAAATTAGTTAATTATCTCTATGCTGTTCAGAGGAGTGTTGAAGGGAGGGAGGAGTTCATAATGTTCCTCTATTGAAATATTCAAAATTGATGGCAAAGATCTGATAATTTTTGGAAAAGTTCCGTAAAGGAAAGGGAGATTCTCTTTTGAAATATTTTCAAATTTTCAGTAATTTTTTGGTTGTATTTGGTAATGCTAGGGGTTTGGAGATACATTCCAGAAATTTCCTGAAATTTTAGTTTTAAAACACAATTTTAGGCTAACTTTGGCAACAAGATCAGATCTAGAAAGTACCTAATACACTGAATTCCAGAACTCTGAGGACTTGAATATTCAAGCTTATTTAAACGTTGTAAATAAAATAAGGCTGTAGGAAGTTTAAAAGCTAATCCTTAATATTGTTTTGTGCCAGAAATACCAGCAACTAATGTCAAAACTCAGAATCTCAAAATTAATTACTTTAAAATAGTTGCCGACGCAAAAACTAACCCTTTACAGAATTATCCATCTTATTGATTTGTAAATCTACATATCCTGCTAAGTGCAGAGCAGTTATTCTTAAAGTGAATACATCGAAGATGACTTTGGAAAGACAGTAATTACTTCGAAATTATCAAGCAGCTGTACTCACTTAAAAGCTTGATGCAAAGTAGACTTGTTTATAATTTAAGATTTTGCTTCATTTCATTCACAAGTATTAAAATATTTTCTTTTGTAATTAAATATGTATTGATGATGTGTTGATTTATAACTATAACTTTTCATATTGCGTATTAGAAATCAAATGTTCAGAAAAATTATGAATATCTTTTTGCATTCAATTTTTGGATGTAAAAAATAAACTATAAGTTTTCCTCTGTGTTAGTTCTGAAGTTTTGCAATTGAATACTGTGAAACTTCTCCGAAGAATCACCTCTATAAAGAATAATTATAGTTCTCATTTTATTAACCTATAAATTCTAGCTCTATGTTAATTTTTCATATATTATAAAAAGACCATATGTTTTCAGTATTCTACTCTGAAAGACAAAATTTTAGTTATAGTGTTCGGTAGAAGAATTATTTTTCTTTGTTTACCGTGACTTTTCCTTGAATTAAGCAAATCACAGATACCTTTTAAAGTGCTACGACCATGTTTTTAAAAGATTGCTCATTAGTGATTCCTTGGAGAGGTTTTACCGTATTTGCATAAACATTTGGACTGAGCTTCTTTTTATCTTGTAGCCCTTTTGAAGGTCGTTTTCCTATCAACATTGGGATTACTGGTTATGTAGCTACCACTGGAGAAGTAAGTTAATTGCAGTTTTTACTGTTTTTAATTTTGATACATTAAAATGATTTAAAGTTTTAAAATTCAAGTATGTTTCAGACTTTGAATATATCAGATGTGCATGCTGATAGCAGATTTGATCCCTTGGTAAGTTCAACTGAAATCATTAATATGTTTTTTAACTTTGTATGTGTTGATGTATGTTATAAGGCAATTTATTCTATAGCTCACGGATATTTTAATGACTCTCTGACACACATACACTCATACTTCTTTTCGGAAGAACTTTCCAACAAGATGACTTAAAAAAATTTTGAAATACAATAAACCCTTTTTGTAGTGTTTAGTTTCGTTGCCGCCCCCCCCCCCCCCCCTCTTTTCACACAAATTGTCATCTAGAACTGCTGATTTCTTTAAATATTTAAAAAATTCCAACGTCTATTCATATGCATAGAATTTACCTTTCGAAACAAGTGTAAGCAGTTCTCAATCAAATGACAGGATTAACAAAGACTAGTCCAACAATAATAACAGTAATGTTCAGAGAATTCATTATGAACCACAGCATATTTTGTCTGATGTACAAGCATTAACTTTTGTCTTTGTTTAATGTACACTAGTCGGATATCTTCAAAACAAAACTTTTTAACATGGTTTCACTTTTCAACTAATTATTACTTCCTTGAATAAACATATTCCTTTCTCTGTTAACAGCATTAATGCATTTTTATAAAGCAGGTACAAAGGTAATCAAAGCTAACTCCTCAAAATCAGAGAACTTTTACAATGCACTGATATTTTAAATGCAAAAGCAAAGGAAGCAGAAGATGGTTTTTCCCTTGTGTAGAAGTTAATGTCAGAGACAAATTACAGCAAATTCCTCTAAGATTCCTTCTTTCAGATTAATCCCAACAAAACATAAATGTGAAAAAGAAGCCAAGTTCAGTTGAAATGAGATGCGGGAAAGATGGTGTCACCGACAAAAAAAAGTTCAGATCTAAACAGTTACCAAATTCCATAGCAGTTCCTCATAGAAGTTGGATTTTCCCATGTTCTTCAATTTATTTAGAAAACAATTTTTCACTTGCTTTGATAATGGATTTTAAACTTGCGGCAAGTTTTAGTCATCACAATTTGTTTTTCAAACTTGCCAAGTTTTAAATCCAATATCAAAGAAAGTAAAAAATTGTTTTCTAAATGAATTGAAGAACATGGGAAAATCCAACTTCTATGAGGAACTGCTATGGAATTTGGTAACTGTTTAGATCTGAAATTTTTTTGGCGGTGACACCATCTTTCCCGCATCTCATTTCAACCGAACTTGGCTTCTTTTTCACATTTTTGTTTTGTTGGGATATCATTACTTTTTGAAAAGCTAAATCAAAGGTTATGTTCTAATTTAGACAGTTATAAATGAAAAAGGGTATATTACAACTATATGATTTCCTTTTTTTCCCTACTGTTGCTCTGCACTGGTTTGTGGTTTCTTTTCATTAGAAATTATGAAGATATTTTGATAACTGGGGACTTGGTGCGATCGCCACTTTTGGGCAATAATCATCTGTTTTCACATTTATCAGCAAGGCCAACATACATTAGCTCCTGGTCTTTGGCTTCCTCAAATTTGTCGACAATTAGGAAAATTGCTAAGACTCATCTCAAAATCTATCTGGAGTTTCTTTATTGTTCGGGGGGATTATCATAACGTAGATCGTAAAATATGCAGAATTTGCAAAAATATTTCTCAATTGTTAAAATTATTGCTGCCATTTTTGGCTCCTCCTGTAAAGTTTCGCATTTAATTGAGATCTAAAGTTTCTAAAAAATTTTAAAGCCAGTTATTTTTGATTTTAAAGGCTTACCCCTGATTTACAATGTTAATTATTTGATGTATCATTTTTCATTTTAGCAGAACTTAAAGTATTGTTTCAAGCCCCATATGAGTTAGAAATTAGATTGTTAATTTAAAACTTCAACAACCTTGTTTTGACAATGTTTGACGAGCCTGTTTGTTTTGATTTATTTGGCGAAATATTTTGCAAACGCGTGGTGAAGTGATTACGCCGTGATGTTCATAAAAAATAGCGTAGTTTTTTGCTATTTTAATGTAGTTTTTTTATTTTTTAGATTTTTCCCTTTACATATGCATGAAAATCTATTCTCATGCCAAATTTCAAGTATGTGAGACACTTGGAAGTTCGTAAACATTTTGATGAGTGAGTGAGTGAGTCAGTGAGTCAGTGTAAAAAATGACACTTTTCAGATTGTAATAATTCTATATCTATAAGAGGTACATTCTTGAAATTTAGGATTATAGGTCTGCTAGGCAGCTCTATTAGACATACAAAATTTCAAGCACGTAGAATTAATAGTTTTTGAGAAATGAGGGAGTCAAAATTAGCTTGAAATGTTTCGTTAAGATACACACTGGCAGATGGGTCGCCTGATTTCGGAACTTGGCTGACACACTACCGTGTGTCTAAATCCCCTTCATTGATTGAGCTATAGTATGAACTACAAGTGATAAATAATAAGACCAAAAATTGCATCCTACTATTTGTTAAAATCAGTCTGCAATAGAAAACAAAAACACTTAACCAAAAATCATATGTGGAATCATAAACTTAAAAAAAATTGTATCAGAACTGTGTTTAAGCTGAGTTCAAAAGTTCTTGAACAAAAAGCTGAAATTTGGAAGAAAAAAAAACTAGTTAAATGTTGAATTGTAAAAGGTTAATACATTTAGATATGTTTCTAACTGCCTCAATGTGTTTCATCTCCAGATGTAATGGCTAAATTCAAATATCAGCCGTGACATGTTTAAAGAAAAAAATACACAGTAGCTAATATTCTTTTTTTTTTTTTTTTTTTTTGAATGAAAAATTTAAAATTATACTTAACATTGAGAAAACACTAGTTTGATTTTTAATAAGAGTAATGCATTCATTGGGGAAGGGGGGAGCATATTGCCCATTAAAATAGTATTTTTGGTCTTAATAGTACTTTAAACATGGCAGCTAAGATTTTTTTAAGATTAAGTTCAACATCTCCATTCCAACTTCCTCTATCGAATCAGGCATCATTTCTTTTTCTTATTTGAGCAAAAAAAGCGAAAATGCCTTGCTTTATTTTTGTAGATTTTCGTATTTTGCCAAAAATGCGACTGTTGCAGAAACCCTGCATTGAAAATGAATCAAAATGAATATTAAACATATTTATAAATTCTATTACACAGCTATTTAGATTCACCGGATTTTTACGCAGACAACCTCCCATGTAACAAGCGCAAAGGGACCATGATATTTGCTTGTTTTTTCTGAGTGCTCGTAAAAAAAAAAGTTTATGAAAAAATCGTAAAAATTCACACATTTGCTTTGTGTGATTTTTATTTCTGTACAGTGCTGCAGAAGTTACTCAATATGCTTTGAACTTGGTTTATTCTCTCTTTCTTGCTTTACTGTTTTTTGCGAAATGCTCATGGCTTTAAAATCATCATCATTTGCATCCAGGTCTTCCAAATAGTTTGAAGCTGTTTTGTACATCAAAAGCCATTGACTATGTTGAGCATGATCCAGTTTGAAATTCTTCACATTTATCATTATCGCTTTCATGATTGTTTTCGTCTGCTTAAATTTAAATTCGAGTTTCAATAACCTCGGAATTATAACGTTGGCAGCAACTATTCGACAAATATTTTTCAAATGCTTCTCTACTCCACAAATTAAAGAAAAATGTAGTAATCACTTGCTCTCAGCTTTTCTGACTCATCACTAACTTTCAGTTGACTTTGGAAAGTTAAAGGAAGTTTTCCAAGAAAGGATAAATTGAGCGGGAAATCATTAAAAATATGAATCCCAAAATATTGCTTGCTTTAAGCAGGATTTGCTCGTTAAAAGCAAGTTGTGCTCCTGTAGACTTAACATTGTACCAACCAAGTAATTCTGATTTCCTCGTTAAATCCAGGTTCTTGTTAAATCAGGGCTTGTTATAAGCGAGGTCGACTGTAGCATGATAACCTGACCCATCTGTAACTAAACTAAAATTGTAATATTATAATAAGTACTAAATTTTCAATTTAAAGAAAAAAGTTTCACCTTAAAATTAAAAATAATAATAAATAAATAAGCTCAGAACATGAAGTTATTTTTATTGAAAGTCCTTGTCAATCCATGATAAGTTACAAAAAATTGAGGTATGGGAACACTAATAACAACTGCGGCATCACATTAGAACTATACTATATTCTGAATATTTCAGATCCTTCCACTGGTTTCAGGCAATTTTATCTTCTGTCCTCTTGAAATTTCTTGAATTTATTCATTAAATTGCCGAAAATGAAAGGTTGAAAATTGATTTTCAAATGAGAGTGAACTTTTATAATTTTAAATGATTCATAAACAGATATACAATTATATGCAGTTGTTAACACATAGTATTGTTAGGAAATATTGTATTCATATATTGTGCATTGCTTAGTTAAATGAAATGAATTTCCCTTTTAAAATAAATTCTATTATTGAAAATCACAAGCTTAATATCATCAAATTTTCATGTGTCACATTTTTATTAGATAATTTCTTTGCTAAAAATGCTACAAATGTTTTACTTTGTGGCTTTGAAATGTCTGATTAAAGGGTTTTTCGTTTGGTCTTCGGGCAACAGAAGTTTACAATCAAAGTTGAAAAACAAGTCCAATGGTGTTAAAGCAAGTGCAACCTCCATACACGATAATGAAAATTGGCATAATGGTTTCAAGGACAATCACTCCCTTCATCAGTGCCTACTTGGGAAATGAAAAACTTCGCAAGGTTTTTCATTGGGCAGCATAATTTTTTTAACACTATTTCTTTCTTCTTTTTTTTTCTGTGCCTACTGAGATTGACCGTATTTCAACATTTTCAGCACTAAGTGTTCAACTTTAATTAAGTCTAATAGTGTTATTGATCTAAAATTTTATACACTAATATGTATATTTTCTTTATAATAGGTTGACAGAGATAGTAGTTTTTCTCATCATTCTGTCCTCTGTATGCCCATTCGAAATGCTGAATTCAAAATTCTTGGTGTCAGTCAGCTAATTAATAAACTAAGTGGTGTTCCCTTCAATAAGAATGATGAGCATTTGTTCGAAGTAGGTCTGAAATTTTTTCTCATTTAAATGTTATTATAATTTATAGTTTTTAGTTTCCATATTTTCATTCTCTATTTTTCTATTTCTTTTTCTTTGTTTTTTACTCTATTTGTAACTTTGCCCAGCAATTTCAAATTTTATTAATTATAATGTAAAAAGAGTAATTGTTACTGCTTATTATGCACAAAATTTTTTTAATATTTTTCTCTTTACTTTCTTACATTTCTCTTCCCTTCCACTCCATTCTTTCAAACAAATCATTGAGCAGTTATAGGGTATTTTATACATTTATCACTTTTTGTCTTCCTTAAAAATTTAAAGGAGATAAATTAGTGGTTCCCAACATGAGGATGATCACCCCCAAAAGAAGCAATTTGACTCCTCAAAGGGGTAATTAATTTGTGGGTTGCAATAAGTATTTAAATGACAAAATAAAAAAGTTAAAAAAATCTAATTACAATAGGTTTCTGAGTCTAAAGTTATTACCTTTAAATAAAAATAACCATATACAGTAAAACTCCTCCTAACTGACACCCCTCTTATGCGGAGAATTTTTAATTCCCTGATTCCAAGACAAATAACATTATTAAACCCCTGTCCCGGACACCCCTCCATTGTGGACAAAACAAATTTGTCCCGTTAGTGTCCGCATTAGAGGGGTTTTTCTGTACCTTAGAATGCATACAACTTACAGGCCCCAATTTTTCTTTTTTTTTTCATGTTGAAAAACTTTTTTGCTAAAAGATATGTATTAAATTTCATAATGTATGGTCTGAACTGCTATATCATTTCATGTTAACTGATTTTTCGTGCTAAACTTATTTCACTGTGTACATTATTTTTTTCCTGTAGTCGAAAGTAAGCATTCGACTTCAGAGAATATTTTCTCTTCTGGAGGAGGTCATTGATGTTATCATTAAAAAAATACAACTTAGTACTGATCCCTGTGGGAGACTAGTCTGAAGGACACCATATTTTAATAGGCTTTCTTCGTATCAGACTCTACAGGAACGTTGACTTATAAAACTCTAGATCCAGTTTAATAATTGACCGGATATACCCATATTGTAAAGTTTATACAGGAGGTTTTTTTCCAAACTATATCATATGCTGAGTTCAGGATAATGGCATTGTCAATAAGTACTTGTCTAGAGTCCAATGCATCTTTTATGGTTTGACAAAAATGAATAACTTGGTGAGAAGACGATTTGAATTTTCAGAAGCCTGCCTGTTCTTCAGCAATCGAAGAATTAGACTCTAGGTAGCAGTTGAATCTGTTGTAAACAAACCCCTCCATGATTTTACTCATAAGGCTTGTTAAGAATATACATTGGTAATTGTTGATTTCTTCAGGATTTCTGCTTTTCTTGTAAATAAGAATAACTATTGTTGTGTGCCATAAAGATGGAACACAGCCAGAAGTCCAGATTATATTGAAAAATATAAGGGGATTGTCTTTAGCATTTTGAGCCAACGTGGTTTAAAAATTCGGAATGAATGTTGTCAATCCTAGAAGATTTATCATTTATCACACCATTTACAGCAATATCTACTTTGCATTGAGAAAGGGGCAAGGGCGCCCATATAGGGAGGTAAGGGGAGGCTCTAGCCTCCCTTAGAAATTAGAACTTCCTTGCTTTTAGTACTTTTTCTTAGCAAAAATGTAAAAGCATTTCTTCTCCAGCCATTAATGAATAAGTTATTAAAAATGTCAAATTTTAATGACTGGACCCTAATCTGTCCTGAAATCGGTTTCCATGAGGCAACTATCCCACTAAGCTATGGTTTAAATATCTGAGCCCCCCCTTACAATTTTGCATATGGGTGCCCATGGAAAGGGGAAGAGAAAATACCCTTATCATGCTCTGAAACGGTTTTGGGTCTGAACGGACGGAGCCCAAGATGTTGCTTAAGCACCCTGGACGTTTTTCTGATTCACAAATCATTTGTTTAAATAAAAAACTTTTATTTTTCTTACATATGCAGCAGAATAAAGGTTTAACATAACTGCCAGGAAAATATAGTCACATCAAGAATGATAACATGTAACAAAATGAGAGCAGATAGCCACATCAGGAGTGACTAACAAAAATGTGAGAATCAAATTGGCATCCACCTCATTTAAAGATGTGTTTTACGTCATTCAGAAATCACATTCCGCCAATAAATTTCCTTGAATTTTAAGTTTATCTGCAATGACAAAAAATACATGTAAATTACGAATGTAAATGAAAGTAATCTACTGTGTTATAAAATAACAAAAGAAATAAATTTTTATTAAAAAAAAGCCTTTCACCAATTTGATATTAAGTTGCTACCTTTAAATAATGATGATGTTGTTATTTAAATGCATTTAAATACATACTCACCATCAGTATGAATTCTTTTTCAAAAATGTTATAAGAAATAGGTAAAAATTTAAACAAGCACAGTAATTCTACAATAAGATCCTTCATACATACAAACAAACATGACATTGTGATTGAATAAAAAATAATTTGAATTGAAGCCATGTCTTAACTTTGACTGAGTTCCCTTTTACACACACACGCATTGTACAATTAGGTACAATCAAAGAAGAAATTCAAGGGTCACCCTCTCCCACCCCAAACATAACACGTGGCCTCAAGCCATGCTTCCAATCTTTGTATATGAATATTTTCATACAAATAAATCCTATAAAGACCAAAAACGAATGGGCTGTGACAATGTTTATAGAGATCAATATTGAATTGAAGTAAATATTAGGCATGGTTAGAGGTAAAATAGAGAGCCTCTATTTTACTTCTAACCATGTATAATGATCCCTAACAACAAATCTCTTTCAAAATGGATTTTTTTTTTTTAGTTTAAAAGTAGTTCTTTTCATGAATGAATTATTAGACTGCATGCTTTAATTAATAAAAAAGCAAAGTAAAATTTTTTATACTTACTTTTAAATTTTCATTTCAGGCTTTTGCTATTTTTTGTGGAATGGGTATACAGAATACTCAAATGTATGAGAAAGCCATTAAAGCCATTGCTAAAACCAAAGTAACCTTAGATGTTTTATCATATCATGCAACTGCTCCTATTGAAGAAGCTAAGCAGCTTAGTGTGAGTAATCTTTCTGTGATTTAATAATTTGCATATTTTAAGGCTTATCATTTCATTTTGCTTAAATGCTAAAATTTGGCAAAAATGTCCCTTTTTATATCATTCTGTTGATCAAAAGTATTCATGTTTGCTAGTTGAATTAAAATAAATAAATGAATAAGGAAGAAAGTTTTGAAAAAGTGGAAGTACAATTTTTTTAACAGAAATTGCACTTTGGCAAAATGTCATTACTGATTTTCAATATAAACTTAGCATCATTAATTCTTAGATATACCTAATTTTAGAATAGTTTTTAGATCTATAATTTCAAGTCTTGTTTTCAGATTTTAAATCTCTAACATTCTATCTATATTTTTGAAACCTCATGTAAATGTTTTAAATAAAAAATAAGAGATGGAACAAAGCTTCAGCCAGGCTGGAGCTTCGGCCATTCCACGGAAGCTTCGGCCTGGCCGAATCATAAGCTGTGTTTCAGCGGCTTCAGCTTTAAACAATTTATGTTACAAATTTTCTTTTCTAATTATCATTATATATAAGATATATTCTTTTAAATTCAAAATTGTACCTTATGATAAAACATAACAGAAATGTAGATTTAATTTTAAAATTTGTGTGCATTGAACTCTTGGAGCTAGAATGCATTCAACAATTGATAAAATGTTTCTTAACAATATATATTGTATTGAAAGTTGTATTACGTTGTATTTATCTTATAATTTAATAAAAACTTAAGTTTTATTCAAAAACCGAGGAAAGCTTTCCTTGGATGACTTTTTAAAAGCTCACACTTCTTTGCATTGAAAAAAAGGGTTCCAAGTAACCCCAAAACTCATGTCTGCAGTAATATGCAATTTTTGTGCATTAAAATGTTGGTAATTCATTCATTTAAACCTTAGGATTTATCATATCAAAACGGAACAGTGATCATAATTTTGGTACACATATGTGTGAGTGTTGACAAATGTTTATGTAAAGGTAGAACAAAAGGTGAAAGAAGAGAAACAATGCATTCATGTGTATATGTCTACCATAATTGACTAACATTCTTGACATTTTGAAAAAAAATTTAATTCAACAGTATCTGACTCTGTTTCTTATTCTTGTTTCTCTTGCATTTGCTTTTCATAAAACCCTTCTTTTCATTGAGAAATTAAATTATTGTACTGTACCAGTACTGTATTTCAATTATTTTTTTCAGTTAGTGAAATGAGAAAATACACATGCATTTTTTGCACTAATAACTCAAATGCGGATTTCTGATTAAAAATGTAAAGACTCGGAAGTACAAAAACTGCTGCTGTTTTTCATTAAATATATAAGGAAACATTTTGCTTTTATAAATCATGTATTCTCCTTCCCCCTCAAAATCAATGCAATTAAACAAAAATCATTATCACTTTTTGCAAACCAAAACGATGCAGTTACAAATGCACAAAATCTGCAAAAGGAATCAATTTGTAGGAGATTTTGTGCTATTTTAGCATTGTTAAAATCTTTTAAACCTTGTTCTAACAGTCAAAAGCTGTATTAGTTTTCTGTTAAATGTGATAATATTGTCTGAAATATTGGGCAATTAAGTTCATGAACTGAAACTGATGTTTGTGATTTCAGAAATATATTGTACCATCAACACATGTGTACAAGCTACAAGATTTAAAATTTAATGATTTCAGTTTGAATGATGAAGACATGCTGAAAGCTTGTTTAAGGATGTTTATGGACTTGGATCTTATTGAAAGGTTTCACATTGACTATGTGGTAATTATTGTTACATATTTTTCTTGCTACTTTTTCCTGGATATAAAATATTGTTTTTGTGACTGACCATCAGAGCAATTCTGTTCAAATGTGTGAGGAAAACTCAAGACACATTTTCTGCAGAAATTCTACAGATTTCTGTGAAATTTCTGTAAAAATCTGCAGATTTTCCGCAAATATCTTCCAACTCAAGACAAAATTTTGCACAAATTCTTCAGATTTTTTGAAATTAGAAGCAAATCTAAAATTCTCAGAAATTCCGATAATTCGGGGGAAAATGTTGAATTCGATAAGTCATATGCAGGAACTTTAGATTTACTTTGAACTTAAAGAAATGTGCAGAATTTGCAAAATATGGAATTCTTTCACTCTTGTCTATCAATAAACCTGAAACGGAAAAGACAATATTGCTAAATACAGGCCAAAGAAAAGTGATCCCAACTCACCCTCCAAAATTTTGACTAATTACTGTACCACACTCAACCTCCAAATTGTAAACTTTACACATTTGTAACAATAGCAACATAAAAATATTTTATTTTTGAATGAAAATTGGTGGTAACTTTCTTTATGCAATATGAAAGCAAAAGCTACTCAGGAAATCGTGATCCCTTCTGCCCGAAAAGTACACCAACATGAATTTCTGAGCTGTCTACAAACACTATCAGCAGTTACTCACAACAAATATATTCACAATCACCGGGTTATTTGTCTGCTGGGCTGGTTGGACAGTGATAGCAACGCTCTCACTACCAGAAAAGGTTACCCAATAGTTCCTATTGAAACTGTGAGATCCCAGAGTGTACTATGAACGTTCATTATGTCAAAACTGGGGTTTGTATCATTTCCACCCGCTTTAATAGTAACTAACTGCATGCCCGGCGTTGCACGGGCTACTTAAAAATGAAAGAGATGTCCAATTGATGTTTTTGTATTAGTCTGACATCATTTTCTAAAGCACTAAGGAGTAAATAAATACGGGTAATGCAAGGTTTGAGAAACACCAGTAGAGCATATTTTTGGCAAAAATCTCTTTAAGGTTAATCGTAGTTAACAATGATACATCTTATGAGTATTTTCAATTAGCACAAAAGATGAAAATATATGCATTATCAACTGTAATCTGTGCTCACGTTAAAATGAATTACATTCGATAGACTATATCTGAAATATTTATGTACAATTACAAGCACCAAGACTAAATAAATACCAATAAGCATTAATTTAATACCAAGTCATCAGATTCCAATTTAGCTTTAGTTAAAGTCCTTAAAAACAATCTTTTTTGTTCAACTCTGTTTCACTTAAAGAAATCCAAACAATCTTAATTTAACATGTTCTTTTAACGATACAAACTGTATTTCAAAAATAGAAACAGGAAAAAAAAGAGAGTTATTACAATTCAAAAACTCACCCATATGACGGGAAAAAGTCCAATAAAATAAACATAATTAGTCGCACATCCTAAGTGTACCAAAATATGAGGCTGGTGAATGATAAACTTACACTACAATCAATAAACATAGCTAAAGAAACAACTTTCATATGCTGAAAAGAGTTAAGAACGTTGAATGTAAAAAATAAAAAATGGACAGACTATAAAATAAAGGCTATGTCCAAATAGAGCAACCAATTTTAAACTAATTTAAAATGAAATTCTAGATGGAAACGTTGTTTTAAGATTTAGACAGCAGCCAAAAAAATCGCTTTTGAAACAATTATTAGAATTTTTCTTGCTCACCCATATGCAAAATGGCAACAGGAAAGAAATAAAAATTCCTGAATAATGTTATGTTAATTAGCGTTTTAATGAATGTCTCCGCTTATCAAAGTCGCACAATTACGAGATTGGTCCTATTGTTTTCTTTGGAAAATTTCGAATTGTTCGGTATCTCGTTTGGCTCTCAATTCGCAGCGATTCTCGAGAAGATCGATCTTCAGATAGACAGATGGACGTGAACAGATTTTAATATTATAGTGGATTATTTCAGTTTGATTTTTTGCATACTTTCAGCTGAGTTTCCTTACATTGTGTAATAAATATAAAAAATATTAATATTATATTGCACAAATTATTCCGGATGCAAATTGACTGGATGTTCAATTTAACAGATCAATCAATTTATGTGGGTTTTTTTTTCTTTTTTCCCTATAAATTATTTCTAAAAATATGTACAATGAATTATGAGTAATAATATTTATGTGTACGTCTGTTAAAATTAAAAAATATATATCTAAACAGGCCAGCTGTTGTATGGGTTATTACAATTGCCAGTCCTAAGCCTGTAAAAGTGTAAAGGGAAGTCGCCTAAAAAAAACCTTGCCATAACCTGTTTTTTAAAATTGTTCTATTATCTAGATATTTTGTTTTACCAGATCTCAGTCCAAGTAATCGGTGCTCCACTGTAATAAAAAGTTTAAATATTTATCAGTTATCTCGGCAACCTAAATTTTTAGACTTGATTTCTGTTTTTTATTTTAGATGCTATGTCGATGGCTATTAAGTGTTAGAAAAAATTATAGACAAGTCACGTATCATAACTGGAGGCATGCGTTCAATGTTGGGCAGATGATGTTTGCTGTTCTAACAGTAAGTCTTTTTTGTGTTCATTTCATAATTTTTATATGAATAGCTATTTATCGAATCATAAAATTAAAAACAAAAGTAGTATATACTTTATGTTAAAGATCATTGTAGTTTTTTTTTTATAGTATAACTTTGAAATCGAAAAATAATGCTTATGTGAAATATTTAATGTTTTCTTATTGTCATACATTTTACTAGCATTCTTTTTTGATTTACTCATTTGTAACAAACTAAAATTTAAAAAAATCTAGTGAAACATGAATTTTTTGACTTTTTGTTATGTGCTATATTAGTTTAGTAATTTTGTCCTTAAAATTTGCTTGTTATTAACAGATTACAAAGTTTTGCCATGTCCTTGGAGAAGTAGAAACACTTGCTCTTATTATTGCTTGCTTATCACATGATTTAGACCACAGGGGCACCAATAATTCATTTCAAATAAAGTAAGCATGATATATTTTCTCAGCCTAATTTTTTATTTTTAATACCTTTAAATTTTTTTAAAAGTATAATACCTACCTAAAGCAACAACTATCATTGATTTCTTGTTTGTTATTCACTAATTAAAATAATATTTTTGAAATATTTCTTATGATAAACTTTTGTTAATGAGGCACCTCTTAGGAAGGAAAATAATTACAAATAAACAAAATTTGTTACTTTCTAGTTTGTAAAAAGTTCAAATATGGTAAAAGAATCTTTTATGCATTTTATGCTTAGCATTCTCTAAGTTTAAACTTAAATATTTTATATCAATCTAATGGGGGGAAAAGTGAAAGAGAATCATAGTGTAAGTATTCTGTGAAATTGTTATAAATATTAATTGAAATTCTTTAATCGTTATAAATATTATACTCTGCAAAAAAACTACCGTAGATAAGAGTTTTTGCAATTAAAATGAAAGGCTTTGTTTTCTTGGCAATTTTTGCTTTATTTATGTTGTTTTTTCATTTCAACTGCATTGTGCAAAATGGTAGATCTAAAAAATAAATGGTGAAAATTCATTCATAGATGGCTAAAAGAGAAATTATGGTTGAAATTTAAGTGGAAATTATTTATGGATGTTACGCTTCTTTTACTTTATCGAAAAAGTATGAAACATTTCATTTTTTACTGTGGCTAATTTTCCAACTTTATGGACAAGTGGATGAAAAGATTTGCCTGTATAGATTTTGTCATTATTTCCTACAAAAAGGGTTCATAACGTAGATTATAATTATAAATATCTCAAGCTGTTCATAAAAATGATTTTTTGCCAGGAAAATAAGTATCTTCTAACAGTTACTATTTTACATTATTCATTTACTACAGATCAGCTTTATGGTTCATTTCTTAATAAGACACAGATATTCTGCTGGATAATTGCAGCATATGACTACGTATAATTATCTGGTACATTAGCCAGGCAGGTCACCTCCAGTACGTTTACTAAATGCCCTTTGCATCCTTTGTTTTTAAATTTTTATATAAATATACTTATACATTTTAATAAAATTTGGTCTTTTTTTACTCATTGAATACTTTTTATTTTTTAATTTTTCACGCACACACACACACACTCAAATGTGTATAGAAGTTCATAAATGTATAATATTTAACCTTTGTTTTTTATTACTTTCTTTTCAGGTCATGTTCTCCTTTAGCTCAATTGTATTCTACTTCTACTATGGAGCATCATCATTTTGACCAGTGTATAATGATTTTAAATAGTGAGGTAATACCATTATTCGGTTGATGTGCATTAATAATGCATAAAAGTAATCGAATAAACTTCTAGTTTCTCTGAAATAAGTTTTGCTTCCATTAAATGAAATTTTGTCAAAGAGAAAAAAGATACTTATTTAAAAAGTTTTTACAAGTTGCGGAGTATCAGAGCTTAGATACAAGTATATTGAATTACTTCTTAGATTTTTACCTAATTTAAAAACTTAATTTTTCAAAATTATCTCTCTATAAAAAAAAAATTTAAAAACCTTCACATTTTAAGTACAAGATAGTGTTTAGTGGGGAAATATTTTGATACATGGATGTAATGTTTTGGAGAGTGACAAAAGCTGTAGTAAGTGGAAAAGTAAGGCAATGTTTTTTTTTTTTTCATTAAGAAAATTATGTTAAAAAGATAATTCCACAAGAAAAATCTTTCAAAAACAAGTCCGCCCTCCCCTTCCCTCCTCTGCAAAAAATTCAAATTGACAGAAAAGGAGGAAAAAATCTTAATGTTTTTAAACAGAGAATAAGATTAAAACCAAGAAAACACTCAGGTTTGAGTATAATGCAAATAAGGAAGAAATTAAATTATGGTTACATTTTTTTTTTTGTTTTGTTTTATTTCATTCAATTTTGTGTTTCATATTGATTTTACATGTTGATAAAAAATAAGTTGATGATACAGATTAAAATATTTTTTTTCTTTTCATGATCTTTGGTACTCTAGCTTTTTTTTCTTTTTTGGCTGAATCTCCGTCTCCTGTTCCTCCTAACACGACATTTGGTAGGAACCTTCTTTTTTTTTCCTAATGGGGCCACTTTTTATTTGAGCTTAAGCCTTTTACAGACCACCTAATAGGATCCACCGATATGGCATCCAGACTTTTATATGCCATCATCAAGGTGCAGATGCCAATGGCCCAAAGAATTATGATGCCCAGGTTCTCACCGGATTTAGGCACCTGCTCTTTCTTCAGTGCTGCACTAGAGATTTTCTAATTTTGCTGAGGATATTCAAAGTGAAATGAATACCCAAGGGATTTTTCACATGCCTCATAATTATATGACATGGGTATTGTTGATTTTTGCATCTTGAAAATTCACCAACTGGCTACTTAGATTGTGGATCATTACCCAAAACCAGAGGCTTTATTGTACAAGTTCGCTTATTTGATTTCCGCTGAAAAAAAGGCTCAAAAAAACGTGTAATTCCAAGATTTTTCTATGGTTAATATTGAATTCGACACACATTTCTTCAAATATCTCAATAACACATTTCTGCAGATACTGCCATTTACCTGCGCACCGCAGTATAGCTTGACACCTTACCACCACACAACCCAGCCAACTTTGGTAGGATCCTATCTACCTTGTTATAGGAGGTTTGCCTTTAGTTTGTTGTCGTCTCTATTTTTTTCCCTCAAAAAATAATTAAATTTTTTAAATACAGTTGACTCCCGCTACAACGCGATCCGACTTACGCAAAATGGCTAGAATGCAAATTTTCCCCCGGTAAAGAATTTTATTCCTAACGTGAATTCTTCACCTGCAACATGAAAATTTTCCTAAGGGAATCGCGGTTTTTTCGTGAACGGACCTTCATCCCTTTGGCATCACTGAGAGCGGAAGTTCCCACACCATATGAGACTGAACATCGCTTATACAAATAACTACTCCTTATTTTCCATTTATTTTTTTCATTCTATATGGGAAAGTTGAAATATAATGACAGCTAAGAGCTCTGTTTCATTTAAAGTTTGTGAAGATAGAAGGAAAAAGAGAAAGTTTCAACAACTATAGTGCATTTGTTTTTCTTACTACATAGTTTACGTACCGTAGTGGTTTATTTTCGTCTTCCTTTCCCATTGATCATTGATTTTGTGCATTGTAACAGTTTTTTATGTTAAATAAAACGGTTTTAAAAAAAATACAATTTAAAAAATCAATTTTTTATTTAAGAAACAGTAATGTATAGTTCAGAAATCGTTTTTAACAGTTTGAGGTGGTGTTTACAAATGTCTTTAATCGTATGGGTATGTTTAAAAGCGTTTTTACACATACCCTTTTCCACAACGCGAAATTTCAACTTACGCGAAGGATCTTGGAACGCATCCCTCGCTTAAGTCGGGAATCGACTGTAAATCACATTTTCGTGCAAGATAATTAAAAATTTATAAAAAGTACACCCTGGTAAAAATTTTATGACAAATCTTATGTTGTTTTTGAATATGAATGTGAAAACCAAATAATTTTTATTTACTTTTAAATTATACTTGATTTGCAGGGTAACCAAATTCTCAGTCATTTGTCTCCTGATGAATATTCTCATATTGTTCATGTTCTAGAGGATGCTATTTTAGCTACAGATTTGGCAGTTTATTTTAGGTAATATTTCTTACTGTCACTTATTCAAAATTATTTTATCAATAGTGTTTCATATGCAACTGTAGTAAGGCCACATATGCTCATAAAATTTATGTATTGTCACTCAAGATACTGAATTTTCTTATGCCAGTTTTGTGCTATTTCATGTCTAAAATGTATGTTTTTCTATTTTAAAACTTTCATGTTAAAATAGTGCAAAAATCTTTTATTTTTTAAATAGAGTTCTTACATATAGCATTTGAGGTTTGATAGAGTAAATTACAAATAATACCCGTAAATGTAATCCAGTCATTATAGGAATGGGGAAATAAAACTTCAAAGCAATGTAAGCAATCTGTCTGAAATAATGACATTTTTAACTTTATGACCATTGTGTCCTAACCGAGTAAATGTAGGCCAAACATACTGCTGATGTACCACATATTCATAATTAGCTGGAATTTTCAGAATTGGTTCCCAAACATGTGAAACAAATACTATAAAGTCCCTTTATTTTTCATTTTGGCTTCAATCCAAAATATCTGATTAACACTAGAAAGACTTAAGGGGCCAGTGTGGCCCCTAGCCGTTTTTTGAATGGATTCTTTTAAAAATTCTTTCTGTGCGAGTCCACAGGCCCAATGCCTTCTATTATAACTAAACAAAAACTTAGTATGCAATTATTTTCAGTTTTTTTTAAACCTTTGCTGGCCAAAAGGTAGAATTAGTTTCTCTTTCCAAGAGCAATGGCTGCTGTTTGGTTGGTGAGCAATCAGTACTGTTTATAGCATTCGGATATCCAACCAACTGCATAAAGTGGAAGTTAGAGATTAAATTAGAGTGAATAGCATTTTTTTATGCTACTACAATGAGGAGAAAGGAAAGAATTATCTTTTTTTTTGTAAAATAGCCTAGGGGCCACTGTGGTCTCTCCCGTCTTTCTATTATGAGACAGATGACTAAGAAACAAGCGTTTATATACAGTCAACTCTTAATAACTTGAAGTCCCAGGGGACTAGCTAAAACATAAATTGTGTTAAAATCCGTTCATCTGTTGTGTCGATTTCTTTGATCCACATAGTCAAAAGTAAATTATTTGCACTAAAAATTTCAGAGTACTTTAATATTATTTTCAGTTTTTTGCTTATGATGTTTTTTTAGTTTGACTAATTGTTCTGCATTTTTTAGGCGAAGAGGTACATTTTTTCATATCGTGGAAACCAAAACACATAACTGGAAGAGAGAAGATCACAGGGAATTACTCAGGTAATCTCAATGGAATGATTTATTATGTTCATATAATTAACAACATCAGTAAAATCTTCCATTTTCAAAATAATGTAAGAATTTTTTTAAAGCAACAATTTTCACAAGTTTCAAACAATCAGTAACGGTTATGTTTTTAGAAAATTTTATTGATTTCTCTTGTTCACACTTAACTTGCTTTCATTTTTATGGGCAAAGTTATTGAGTTGAAAAGTTATATCATAAATTATTAGAAATGTTTCATTTATTTCTTATTTGTGTATTCTTTTTTCTTTTTTGGTGAATTTTGAAACAAAAAAGTCTTTTTTTATTATGTTTGTGTTTCTAATAGTTTAAACATTTTTCTGTAACTTTGATATGCAATTCAAAATCATTTCTGATGCTAAAAAATCGCTCAAGTCATTATTTGTTCCTTAATTGAACAAGAATGTCAACATGCTGTTAATTTTTAGATGCTATAAAACATTTACTTTGTTTCATGTTGTTCCCTTGTGCAAAAATATTTCTTTCTTGTACAGTCAAACTCACTTATAACAAACTTGATGAGACTGCGATATTTGCTCATTGTAACAGATGTTTGCTCGTTATAACCAAGTGCTCTTAAAAAAATGAGTTTCGAAAATATCATTAAAATTCATACATATTTACTTCATTTATTTTTCATTTTTAAACAGTATCAAAGAAGTGGGTTAATTGGCTTTGAACTCTTATTGTATCTTGTGTCATTGTTTAATGAAAACTCATGGCCTGAAAAAGTGTCATTTGCCCCTTTGGTTTCAAAAAGGTTTGAAGTTTTTTAATAAATAAAAAGGACTTAATCACTTGTTCCCAAAATTTATGACTAGTCACTACCTTTCTGTTGATTTGAGAATGCTAAAGAGTTTTTCAAAAAAGGATTGGCTGAACTGACTCAAAGAATTTAACAGATTTTTTTTTTTTTTGAATCACATTGGTATTGCTTACTATATATCGATTTGCACATTAAAAGCGAGTTATTCCCACACACTTAACATCATACCAACCAAATATTTCTACTTTACTTGTTAAATCAGGACTCATTATAAGCAAGTTCCACTGTAATATGGCAATTAAAAATTTTAGTTAACAGGTTAAGAAGAAGAGGTTATTTATTATAATAAGGTTTTATTGTAGTTGAACTAACTTATAATGAGCCCTGATTCTATGAGAACCTGTATTTAGCGAGGAAATAAAAAATACTTGGTTGGTACAAAGTTAAGTCTATGGGAGCATAACTCGTTTTGTAAGAGAAAAACCCGCTCAAAGCAAGCAATATATTTGTTGATTCATAAAATTTCTATTGATTTCCAGCTCAGCTTGCGGGTCATTCTTCAAAAAGTAACTTTTCTGTCACACGCCTTTTACAGTAAAAACTTCAAGGAACAATTCATTTAACAGTGATTTTTAATTTCATCAAAAATATATCTATTTAAACCTGCCAATGATTTTTTAGTAATAGTTTTTATTTTAGTATATTTTCGGTTCAGAATATGTGAATTCTCAGCTCCTTGGCATGTCACACACCTTGTGTTACTGCTTATGTTGCTCAGTAACTTGTTTAATGAAAAGTATATACTTATTTATTTCTTATTACTTTCACAAGTGTTTCAAATACTAATTGTTTAAGTATATTAAATTTTTTAATATTGTGTTTTAGTTCATTTTAGAAGAACAAGGAGTCATGTCACACAATACATTCTCACCTCCATTACCTAAACACAAAATGCCATTCCTCATTAACAAGTGGCAGTAATGACATCAAATTTTATTTCCCATGATACAAGATTGTTTATTTTCAGCCACAGTTGAAGTTGTGAGATTTTTGTCGTAAAACAAGAAGATAGATTTTGCTTTAAAAACTTAGTGTGGTTATTCTGACTTCTCACCTCCATGAATTTGAATTTCAGGGATGTAAATTAATGTAAAAAAAGAAGTGAACATGTTTTCATATGCTTAATATGTGCAGATTGTGGCAACAAAGGGGAAAAAAATCCATGAAAAATGTATCTATTAGGGCTATATTAATGGAAAGATCCTCACCTCCATGACAGACCTTATCAATGTCATTATTTCTGAGGTAAAAATAAATGATGGGGGGGGGGGGGAGGAATACATCAATAATAGGCATTCTACCAAAATTAAAAACTGCCAGTATCTCCTCGAATATACCAAATACTATTTTTTAACATACATTTGAAACTACTAATTAAGCTGTATTTTACTTAAGAGAGCTTAATATTATATTCCCATGCTTGTTTGCACAATTAACAAAATCACTACTTTGATATTAAATTGGCCTCAATTTTTAAACATTGAAAGATTTTTTCTTTCTTTTTATTTCCATGAACATGGCATTTTTTTATTATTTTTATTTATGAGTAAAATAATTTGAACTTAGCTGGGCAATTGTTTATGGTTACTTTTGGTAGGTAACACTTTCATATAAGAATGAAAAAAAAAGAAAAAAAAATTTGAATTTTGACATCTTGAATTCAAATTATGTTTTTCGCAATCACAAGTGTGTGTATGTAGGCGTGTGTGTTTGTGTGTAGGGGTATGTGTATGTGTGTGTAGGCATGTGTGTTTGTCTGTGTGCTGGCATAAGTGTGTGGATAGTTGTGTATATGAATGTGTGTATGTGTGTGTGGGGGGTATGTGTATGTGTGTGTAGGCATATGTGTTTGTGTCAGTGTGTAGGCATGAATGTGTGGGTAGTTGTGTGTATGTGTGTGTGCGTGTGTGTGTGTGTGTGTAGCTGTGTATGTATGCGTGTGTGTGTAGGACATGGATGCAACCTGGAGACGGCTTTCGCTATAGGAGCAGCATCATGAGGAGCCGGTCGAGGGTGACAGGGTGCGGAGGGTGGCGGTGAGAAAATAAAAAGATAGGACATCAAAACAGTCAAATGAGAACAATAAGCAATCGTGATTACTCAACAAAAGGTTTCGAAATTGAAAAATATTTGTGTTCAAAAGTTACATTTTCTGGAGAATGACCCTTGCCCTTTTTTGGTAAATATTTTTTAACATTTCTTAGTCAACCAAAGTTAGTAAATGAATCATAAATCCACAGAACAAGAGATGACAGCACTCCTTTTAATTTGTGGGCAAAGAAACATTTAAAAATTATATATGTGTACATGTGTATTTCTCAAAAACAATGACACAAGGAACATTCAGACAATTCAAAGCAAAGTAACCAACTTCTTTGATACTGCACAGTGATTCAAAAAAAGAAAAAAAGCCACTTAGATGATTTTTAGGATTTTTTTTCACAAACTCGTTTTTTAAGAGCACTCGGTTGTAATGAGCAAATACGGCAGTCTCTTTGCGATTGTTACAAGCAAGTTCGACTGTATATCCACCTGATTACACAGTTCATTGTATACAATTTGTCTCAAAAGTAATAAGACTTTTTTCAAAAACATAGTTTTATTGATCAAACATGTAATAAAATTTAATGCTCTTCAAGATAGTCTCCTCCTGCGTCGATACACCTTTGCCCATGTGTTTTCCATTCATCGAACGTCCTCTGGAACTTGCTTTTGGGAATGCTGTTAAGGCACCTCATTGTGGTCTTTTGAATGTTGTTCACGGTCTCCAGATGCTTTCCTTTTAGCTCTCTTTTCACCTTTGGGAGTAAGAAATTTGATGGAGCTATAGGAGGTCTGTGACACCGATGAAACACCATTCCGGATCAGATAGGAGTTGACAACGAAGACGGTCGGACAATACTTTTGACACGTTTCGCGAAAATCTTGCGCTTAGCTAAGTCTTCCGTAACAATTTCATAAACATCTCTTTTTGGTAATTTAATATTTCTGACATCAAACGAACACTCATTTGGCGTTCTTTGTTCAGCAAATCTCGCACACAAGGCACATTGTTGTCCGTTCACAATGATGATGGATGCCCAGAAGGAGCCTCATCTGTGACTTCCTCCCGGCCATCTTTGACCGACTTGAGCCACTTTTTGACCTGCTACTATGACAAGCAATCATCCTTGAAGGCCTGAGTGAACTAATCAAACGTTTTCATCGCCGTCTTTTGATGTTTGACGCAAAATTTTAAAGGCATAGCATTGCTCCAAAGTTCTCTCCATGACAATGACTCTGCGGGGAGGTTCACTAAAATTGACCTCCCACCGCTCCAAGAGATCGTAGACAACTGAACCTGGTGTCTCTGGAAGGCTTAGAGTCCCCTCCCACTTCCAACCAGTCGCGCAGGTGTGGGCGATATAGCCTGGCAAAAAAATCAGTCTTATTACTTTTGGGACAAACCATATAATTTGACAATTTTTTGATAATGTTGGTAAATTAAAGAACAACTTATACTTTGTGAATCTTCATATTAATCTGAAGGATCTTGTTCACACCACCGCGTAAGATGTTCAGATTGAGGTGATGTACAAGTCTATTGTGACATGATAATGCTCTGTCCATACTTTTAAGTACACTGAATAACAAATGCTGTTTCTCATTTTTTTTTTTTTAAATTACAAATAGCACTGCTTTTTCCTTTAAGTTATATACTTCCCCTAAGAGTTAAAAACTAATTAATTATAAATATCAAACACAATTTTTCTTAAATTTATGTGAAAGTTAATTAAAGTTAGTGACATTTTATTCACTAAGGTTTAATCTTTATGAATGATACAGAACACAACATAATGACTATTTTAGGTATTCATTTTTCAAAATTATTACATTTAAAAGAATGCACAAAAAAAAAAAGAAAAAGTGCTGTTTCTTTTTTGTTACAGATGTTCAATGTGTGAGCCTTTATTGCCTGACAAACATCTAATTGGATGTTGAATGAAATGGATTGCAACCTAGTTTGTTCCACATGTCTCGTGATTTCTTTCAATTCAATTACCTCAAAAGACGCAATTTATTAAAATTATTAATCATGATTCTAAAAACACGATAGGAATTTTAAGAATGCATTTGTGCAGCATTGCGAACTATGGACATTATGATACTAAAGTGTAGAACCAGCACAGCTAGAGATTAGATGTTTGTTTTGTCAGAAAGGGCTGACACATTGAGTATTTGCAATTGGAAAAAAAGAGAAAAAATTAAAATATAATTTTATAATTTCATGTTTTCATTATATTTATATGCATGGTAGTTTCAAAAATGTAATTTTGTTAAGTTAAACATCCTTGTGTTCTTTTTGTTCTTCAACAAAACAAAAAGATAGAGTCTACTAAAATACCCTGTTGGAGACCAATGAGGGTTCAGTACGTAGCAAATGCACATACATGCTACTTAACATAATGGAGGAGTGTCAGAACGATTTTAAGCAAGTTGGTGGTGGGAGCTCAGTTCTTTTGGAAAGTGATTGCACTCTGTGTATTGGTTTTAACAACGTCGAGTGCCACCTCAGTATAAAATGTCATCCCTTTCTCAGATGACATTTGGATAATTTTACCCAAAGTCAAATCATTGGAAAAATTGAGGAAGTTCAAAGTGTAACAAGTAAAGCTCTAGAGCCTGAGATTGCTAACAGCATTGTTTTGCAACTTTGGAGAGCTTTTCAAACAACAAGACTAGCTGTCTAACTGTTCATTACTGGTTGTCCTCAAGCAACCACAGCAGCACAGTCATCCTATATGTTTCCCTATAAGAAATAAAGAACTTTTGAAAACTGGGAAAATAATAGCAAGATGCATCCAAGAGACTATTGAATGACTATTTGTCTTGCACTTGTCAGCTCATATATTTCTTTTAAAATAGTAATTTAAAAGGATGAAAAAAATATTGTTTTTTAAAAAACCGTACACATATGTGTGATTCCTTAAGCAAAAGTTTTTTGTTCATTTGCCTTTAAAGTTAGTACCTTATGAGCTGTCATATCCTGTCAGCCCCGCTTAATCAGGTAACGGATAAATGAAAACCCTGCTTATACAAATAAAACTTCCCTGAATCGAATGTTTCCCCATAGATGTAATGTTGAAAATCCCTACTTAATGGAAGAATAGTGATCTGCTTTCCTTAAAAATTTCTGAGAAAAATTTGATAAGAAATAAGTTAAGTAAGAACAATTATCAACGTAAAAATATAAAACAACATTTCTCGCCATCACTGAGCGAGAAAACATTCATATTACATCAAGACATTTCTTCTATTCTTATTTCTTTTGTCGTTGCCATTACAAATATATATATATATATATATATATATATATATATATATATATGAATAATGCAGTTGATAGTTAAATAACACAAAGAAATATACGCATTTTAGACAATAATAAATTGACAAAAGTGTTCCCAAAAGACCTTGAGCAAGCAATCCACTATTACATAATTTTAAAAAAATAATGTGCTGAAAAAAATGCCAAAACAAAGATTTCATAATTCAGGTTTTAAGTTACTTTTTTTTAATTTTCATGAAAAACTTTTTACCAGTAACATTAATTATTTCCTTTATAAAGCTATTGATTTATGGTTATTACTTTTTAAGACATATTGCCAATTTAGAAAGGTAAAAAAAATTTACCCGCCTATCAAATATCCTGCTTAATTGAATAAGTACCTGGACGAGCGAGCCTCGCTCGGCTTTAAAAGAATTATTTTTTGTCAGCTTGTTTTTTTTTCTAAGGTTCAATACTTTTTCAAATATACTTGAAAAGCATCACGTAAACGAAATATTAAGGCTCTCGCCAGTCGTTGGATATGCTTCTGAGAAACGAAAGATATGCATGTAAACACTTCATCAGCATTATAATCATTTCAGCTACAAGAAGCCTACTACTAAATATAGATGTCCTCTCTCTCACATACATCCACCAAGGGAATCTCTGAGCTGGTTGCGTATAAATATTTAACGCAAGGTATTGACAAAAAAGTAGTTTCTAAGACCAAACATGGCGACAATAAATATGAAAAATTGGATTGAAAATGCGCTGCAACCTTCTTATAACATTAAAGAACCAACAAAAAAGATTCTGAATGCAATTAAATCAACATTTTGCTTTAAACTATCTGTTACATTTTTGTTTCCACTAGACAATTTTCCTGTCATTTATCGAAAGAGTTGCGATTCACGATTTTATCCCAATCGAGATTTTCATTTGGAATAAGTACTCTTAGAAGTTGGTCACTTTACGCCAGAAAATGCTACATATAGCATGCTATCCATAAAAACCAATGATCCACAAACCACTCCAACAAATTATAACAACAAAATATAAAGTCTGAAGACATATGTTTTTCCGAAATAGAATTTAGATGCATGATTAAAAAAAAAAAAAACATATAAAACTGTTTGAAGTGTAAAAGAGAAAATAAGTAAATAAAATAAAATAAGACGGTCAAGCAATAGTTTTGCAGAAAACAAAAGCCTTACATCGACTTACATAATGCCTTTGAATTTGTTTTTAGCCAAGTATGATTGAAATTAGCCAAAGTGGCTAATATCAGCCAAGCCTGGTAACCCTAAGCAAGTTTAAAATTTTAAAACGAGAAGAGACACATTTTCATTGTTATGGTTGCAAATCGTCTGCCTGATGCGTCAATTCAGTTTTTTTTTCAAGGCATAACTTAATTAGACTTTATATTAAAAAATTGGTTTTTGTAAAAAATCGCGTTTTTACAGAAAAAACACTGATGTAGATGAACTTGGAATGCAGAACTATAATTAAATCCAAAATTTCATTCAAATCGTTAGAGCCGTTTCCGAGATAAGAAATATATATATACCAACAAGAATTGCTCGTTTAAAGATATAAGATATTTCTTGGAATGACGATATTCGATTAAGCAGGGCCAACTGTACCGGACAATATGGGGGTTTCATGGTATGGCCCAATATCACATTTCATTGTCACGAAGAGGCTACACAGTGCTGATCTGTTTGCATGACGATCTGTACAGTGTGTATGTTTAACACCTGTTCATTGGAAAAAGTGTTTTCGTACCGGGAACACCCGAATTTGAAGAGCTTTACCTGGATTATTGGTGTTTCTTTGTTTATTTATTTTTTGATGAATTGACTGTTACAATATGCATAACCCAATGCATTTTTTGTAATGAATATTCATGGAATGAGTGCTCAGCAGTATCATTTTCTTGCAATGAAGTGGAGCGCTTGCTTCAGTTTTTACTATTTGTTGTCTAAGGATAAAACTTTCTTTCTTTTTGATTTTTTAAACCATTATTATTATAGTGATTCATGTGCTTTTAGTGATGAAATGCTCTTTTGGGAAAAAATTTTGTTAGTTGCTTTGCATTAAATTATTTATCTGGACACTTTTTCTTTGTTGCAGGGCTATGCTTATGACTATTTGTGATATTGCTGCAATTACTAAGCCTTGGGAAACACAAAAAGTTGTAAGTTTTGTTAGTCTTTTTTTTTTTCTTTTGCTAATTTATTGAAAATTGATTTGCAATTATTTACTTGTCCATTTGCATTCAATTTGTTGCAATTTTTTCAATTACTATTGAATTTTTTTTTTCTTTTTTGAAGATAAGTGAATCTATTCTTAATATATTTACACAGTTGCACCCAGAGGCGTGCACAAGAATTTTGGGGCCTGTCACAAATGACTTTTACGGACTCCCTCCATATTATTCACCCCTATGTCCTTGCATATGTTTCACCCCTCATTTTAAAAATGTTGAGCCCCTTCAGGCTTGGCCCCGGGCTAACAGGTGTCCCTTCTCCCCCCTCCTGTGCACCCCCCTGGATACATTTCCAAATAATTGACTGTCATAAGAGAGAGGAAGTTTTGCCCAAACTTGGCAGGTGCTCGCTATTAAAATTATTTTGTGCGGGTTTGTTTGTCTCGGGTGAAAGAAACAGTGAAACGCAGTGCAAAGATGCAGTGATGTTTTTCACATACAACAGTTGTGGAGATGCAGAGCTCTAAGCTAGCCATTGTGTAATATCAAGCTCAACGTAATACGACAATTGCTTTCTCAATGCAAGCGTGGATAAAATGAAGTAGTTTTTGCAACCCTACAGAGATATTTATTCATGTTAAATAAGCTAGATTTAAAAAAAATCATCTAATAATTATTCTTGTGCTCACTGCATGATTTGCTGAACACACTTTACGATATGTTATGGTGGCAAGACAAATACATTACAACAGCAGAAATGGTAGAAGCAAATAGAGAAAGCGAAACTTGTCGATGACTATCATTCTAAAAATAAGTTAATTTTTTTCACTAGCTCAATAAGCATTGCTGGGTGTTCACTTATTAAGTACTTATTAATGTGAAATGCCTTTTCTTCACTGTGCACAATATCCTATTGCATGGTGCTGATCAGGCCAGTCCGTTGTTCAAAAAATGTTCAGTTGTTGTGAAATGTTATGCTTGTGGAAGAACCAAATCTTTTGCAATTGTTGGGCGTTTTATGTCAAAAAAGATTGAAGAAATCGTAAATTCTCTGCAAAAACTTCAGTTGATATTTATGGTGTTAAGAACACTAGTTAAAACATGAATCTGGTCAATATTTTGTTTTTTAATGAAAAAATTGAGAAACTACAATGTAGGATTTTATCATAAATGTGTTTAAAGAAAGATTAGCTAACACAAACAAATTTTTAAAAATATGTTTGGTGTTTTTGAAAAGTGTGAAATCCTTCTCAAAATTCGTTTTGCATTTGAGGCTGACAAATCTTGATTTAAAAAATGGAGTTATAAACTTCTTTAAAAATGGGTACATATCATTAAAATGGATTGCAGATGCTGTGTAATTAATTTGGCTGCTTGTAAAGCAGCTGCAGCCATACCAGCTAATATTGAACTAGAAGTAAGAAAGTTCCTATAAGTGTCAACTAGGTCATTGTGTGAATGTAAAGAGAGATCAATAGACCCCTTTAGATTGCCAAAGGGCTTTTTGGAAGAGAGCAAGAAAAGAAAAGTGGAAACTGAACATAGTGTGGTGAATCATCCCACATTCTCCAGAGTATCTGCACTTTTTCATGTAATCGAGCTGCGAGCGCAGAGTAAAACAACTACTACTTCTTCCCAGAAAAATGAAATTGTGTGGTGTTTACAGTTCCGACTGATGAACATCACGGAATGACTTGTTTTCACTGTATTGTTATTGAAATAGTAAAGTTATTTTTGTAACTGGTGATGTTTACTCAAGTCTCTGCATACACCCAGCTCACTACAATAGTAAAGTCAAGCTGTTTTAAAACGATGCAGCACAGACAGTATATGCAAAGTAAACATTTTCAAAAAAATTGTTCTTTTAAAATATAATAATAATAATAACAATAAACAAATAGCTGTGAAAGCCTTCAAAATATGACTGAGGGAGAAAGAGATACATTGAATGCAGTCACTGGAGAGGTTAAATTTTTTACTCTTTTATCTTCAGAAGAAAAACAAAGCTTATTTGTATTTTTTTTTTAATTGTTGTATCAGCATTTAACCCTAAAAATACTTTTATACTAGCTCCACATAGACACAAACTGCAAGACTTTTAGCGACATCTTTTCAGGAGGCTTTTAATAAGCTTTGTTAAACCAGCTATTTTGAAAAAAAAAAAACTAGAAGTTTTGCAACTAAAATTCAGATTTATAAATGCTTCAAAAGAAAGTGGATGTTTCGACCAGTAATTTTACTTTTGAAATTGGTCAACAACTAAAGGTGGTTGACAAGGAAGAATTTCATTCAAATGTATGAATGAAATATTACATAGCAGCATGCTCAGCTATAGTAAAAAAGTTTCTTTATCATCTGAAGTTTTTCTGAAAGTATAGTCAACTCAAATGCTGTTGAAACTCAGCTTTGTAATGATTTAAGATGGTTCAGCTTCAAAAAAGTTTTGTTTTCTTTTGCCCAAAGAGGAGAATGTAAATGATGAAGATGCCTGGAAAAATTAGAAGAACCATTTCATGTTCTCCAAACTGATGATCTAACCAATGTTTCAAGAGAGAATAGAGTTGATATTCAAATTCATATTTTAAAAACAAATAAAAAAATGTAAAGAGAATGTTAAAGTATGGCAAAATTGCTTGTGTCCTTCTATTTTAATTATCCAGCACTGTAATACGGAATGTAAAATATTATTCATGGTT
The DNA here is from genome assembly GCF_026930045.1 of Uloborus diversus. Classification (NCBI taxonomy): domain Eukaryota; kingdom Metazoa; phylum Arthropoda; class Arachnida; order Araneae; family Uloboridae; genus Uloborus; species Uloborus diversus. The sequence goes on from NC_072735.1 coordinate 106,320,730, forward strand.
TAAAATAACAATAATAATCTTCATTAAAATAAATCTTCATTATTCGAGGGAACGATTGAAAAATGTATTAATTTTAAAGTGTAAGAATGAAAAACCTTGTGACTCTGTGGATTTCGATAAGGATACGCTTGTAAAATCTAAAAGAGCAACTATGAATTGCCTCAACTGTAATTAGTTGTAATATTTTTCCAAAATATTGAGGAGCATTTTAAAATTAAATGATGTGTATTTAATTGGCTAAGAGTTTTATAAACATTTGTCATTTACTTTTATTATACTTGTACCACCTTGGACAATGTGAGCCAAGACTAGAAGTTTCATGATTTCTTTTCAAAATGGTAAGCCTTAATGACAGTTAAATAAAGTTAATGCTGACTAATATTAATAAACTCAATTTTTAAAGAAGAAAACATGATTTTAATACAAATGTATGCCGGTTGAAAATCTTCTGTTTCTTTCCTGTAATCTTTTTTTTTTTTTTTTGAATTTGAAAGATTGATAGGTGTGATAAAATTTCTCCATGCATTAACTTTTTTTTTAAATTTATCTTTACAGGTTGCAGAACTTGTTGCTTCTGAATTTTTCCAACAAGGAGACATTGAAAAAGAAAAACTTAAAATTCAACCAATTGTAAGAATTAAATTCATTGATTTGTGCCATTTTATTAATTCAATTAAATGTCCAGTTTTTTGTTTTTATCCCACCTACATACATAAAATATACGCATAAAATATGAGCCAAAACATTATGACCACCCAGTCAATAACCCGTTGTGCCACCTTTGGCCTGCAAAACAGCTGCAACTCGCCTTGGCATGGATATCACAAGCTCTTGGTAGACGTCTGGAGGTAGATTGTACCCAATGTTAATGCAGCGATCAGGCAAAGTTGAGATTTGGGGTGTTTCAGCTCTGAGCTGTCTTTCCGTGAAATCCCGAATGTACTCGATAGGATTTAAATCCGGTGAATTTTCTGGCCAGGGCATTAATTAGAATACTTCATCACACTGCTGGGTCCAATCATGCTGCTCAGTCCACTCCAACCCAATTATAGCCCTATGATATATGGCATTGTCCTGCTGAAAATGCCATCTCCAGTAGTAAAGTCTGACGCCATGTACGGGAGCACCTGATCTGCCACGATTCCACAGCCTTCATGGTATGTTCTACCACAGAGCCTGCCAGGAAAAGTCCCCCAGACCATAATAACGCCACCATCACCCTGTTTAAGATTAACGGTACAAGACGGGAGTAATTGTTCGCCTGTAAGACGGCAAACCCTGACACAACCATCCATGTGATGAACGAGAAATCGTGATTTGTCGGACCAGACAACTCTTTTCCAGTCATCCCAGGACCAGTGTTGGTGTTCTTGGTCCCACTGTAGGTGTAGTTGGCGATGACGATTGGTCAATAGAGGCACATGAGTAGGACGTCTGCTGCGCAGTCCCATATCCAACAGTGTCCGCTTAACTTTGTGTTTGGAAACACTTTCAATCGCAACTGCATTGCACTGAGCTGTCAGTTTATCAACTGTCTGCCTCCAATGTTGCTTTATCAAGCGGCCTAGTTTCTGACGTCCCTTATCTTTGAGGATGCGTGGCTGTCCAACACCTTTACGCCTACTGTTGGTTTCACCGTCCTTTTTCCACTTCGCATAAGTACTAACAACGACAAATCATGAACAACCTACCAGTCTTGCAGTTTCTGAGATACTCGTTTCAAGTCTTCAGGCCATCACAATCTGCCCTCTATCAAATTCACCGAGATCGTTACCCTTTCCCATAATTCGCAAAAGAAAGTGCTCAAATGAAGCCTGGCCTTCTCCAGCCTCAGTTATATACTAACCCCACTTCATCATGTAGTCTCCACGTCATCCAGACGAATTCTTTGAAAAAGTTAGGGGTGGTCATAATGTTTTGGCTGTTGAGTGTACATCATTGCAATAGCTCCTTTCTCTTGTTATGGCACACTTGTTGAGACAAATTTAAAGCTCATTGATATAACAAATCATATAATTTCAATATAAATTACCAAGGCCAAACTTCCAGTGTGGTTCTATCTGCTCAACTTAGAAGATTATCAGTAGTTCCAGTTCCTATCGTTGCTACTCAATTGAATGGGGTATTCAATTGTGCAGTGAAGCTTTAAATATTGACATATATGATCAAACTTAGGGAGTTAATATGTAACGATTCCATATAAGCTTCTATTGCCAATTGTAAAAAGTCAAATTCTGAAATAATTATTCTGATAATGATTAAATTATATGTATAAAAATTTTTAAGAAATAATTCACTACTAAATTACAAAACCCATGTTTGTTTTGGACTTTCACAACTTGATTTAAAAGGAAAAAAAAACCTTTGTTGTTTATTTTTAGACCTTTATTAGTTTTTTGGTTAGTTTCAAGAACTAAAAATCAGACATTTTATACTGCATGTGAGAGCTTTAATATTTTGTTTTTGATGAATATTTAAAAAATGTAAGTTAACAAAAAAAAAAAAAAAACCCTTATAATCCCACATGTGTGATTCCTTAGTTATTATTATTTTTTTTAATTCCACGTTTTGAAATGAAGTATAGAGCTGTCATATGCTGGAAAAAATGTCTGATTTTCTGTTGAATGACCCAGTACAGGGCTCTTCAACCTACAGGCTGCGAGCAGATTTTTCCTGATCTGCGAGAAGCTTCAAACTAAAAGCATGTTTTTTTTAATTGACAATATATTTCTTTTTAAGCATTTTAGAAGAAAACTAAGCTAAGATAATCTCAAAAACCGCTGTAAAGCAAGACCGTAGCCAGAGTGGAGCAAGAAAGAGCAACTGCCTCTTCCTGGAGGAGAGTTAACTTTCCTGGAGGAGTCTAAATTTTTACTTTCCTCCCTAAAGTCATCAAAGATAGTTTTAAAATTTAATTTTTGGGACTTCAATTTTAAAAATCTTCTGGGGGATAGTCGCTTACCTGTTCTTTTCTTCTCATTTGACCAAGAATAACTAAACAACCTAAAATTAAATAATGTTGGATTGTTGACCCACCTTGCCTCCAAAAATTTACAATATGGCACTTAAGCAAAAAAGGTTGGAGAGAAATGACCCAGTAGATTCAAACTGTCATTTTGATTATTTACTTTCTTCCTAGCAGCGTCCATTTTAAATTAAACTCAAAATATTGTCTAGAGGAGAAGTTTATTCTCTAGGAAAAAAATAAATGTACTTTACAGTCCTTTTTCCCTCATTTCTTAATTTGTTGTTTTATGTTTTCTTCTTAAAGGACATGATGAATCGTGACAAAAAAGATGAATTGCCTTTGATGCAAGTGAGGTTTATAGATTCCATTTGTACTCCTGTTTATGAGGTACCTATAAGGCTTATTAATAGAATGATGGCTAAAATGAATGTAAGGTTTTAACGTATTTTTCTGTATCTGATTTTTTTCTTCTTTCAGGCATTTGCTAAGATAAGTGACAAATTAGTTCCTTTGGTTACTGGTGTTGCTGAAAACCGATCTCAATGGCTGAAGTTAGCCCAAGAGAAGAACCTATGTCTGTAATAAATCACTCACATCTTGTCAACATTCACTTTTTTATGTCATGTGTTTTGTCGTCAATCTCCATTGAAATGTATATATATTTTTTAAACTTTTGACCCAAATATTGCGTGTTGAAGTGCTTCATCAACTGTACTGTCTCTACTCTTTAATTTTGTTACTTACATAATGTCTCAACCACCTTTGTACAGTGGCAGGTTCACACATTTGGGGACTCATTGTAATGCAGTTTTGAGGGCCCCTTTGTCTAGCATACATATTTTTTCCAGTGCAGTTTTAGACCCATTTTCAGGCCCGTGTTTTTTGGGATCCTTCACAATTGAGACGTGGTAAATCCGCCATTCCCTTTGCAGAAGTTAACGCCTTTCACTATACATATAATGTTGAAAACATAATTTATTGCACTTATTACCATTATGCAGTAAACATGGACTAAAGGGCATGGTTGTTGCATGTGAATAAGTTTTGCAGGTATAAGTTTCTCTCTACTTTGGAGGAAAAAAAAATCTAGGTGGCAAAAGGTGGTTGAAATAGTATATAAGTATCTTAATTGGCCTACATTATAACGTTGATGATTTTTGTAGTTGGATGTTACGTTCAAGATTCTAGTCATGCTTTAAATGTGCTTTCAAAATGTCAGGCTTCAAATATGTTTTGAAACAAAACAACAAGCAAGGTTACCTCATTTTGTTTAATTAAGAAAAACTCGTACAATATTGTCAGTTACGTAACTCAGGTGAAAATATATTGCTAGTGCAATACATTTAACTCCCTCCAATGCTCTCCTCTTGAGACCAAATGTTTTGCAGATTATTAATTTATACTGCTGTGTTAAGCACAAAAGTTGTATATCTGCAGTTGAGCTCAAAATGAGACATTGCTTTATTATAAAGTTCTATGCCTCCATGTCTTGATTCAGATGCAATTTTTTCCGAATATGTTTAGAAATGTTTCCCATTCACAAAAGATTTTAAAATATTGATTTTAGGTAAATTAGGTGACAAAGAACTAACCTGGTGAAAGTAATTCAATTTTGATGAAAAGTGCAGATACTACTTTGAAATTGGGGGGGGGGGGGGAACTGGCACTAAGACTTATAAGACTTATTAACGATGCAAATATACACTGCTGACCTATGGGGTGGGCCCAAAGTTAACAGATCCGGCCCTGTGTGGACTAGAGTGTATATGTTCTAAGTTGTGTATACATGTTTTTTGAAAGTTTAAGTAATTTAGCAAACATTCTAAACCATCAAATTTTTTATTCAGTTTTCTTTCGTTACAACCCATGAAGTTTCTTGTTGAAAAATAAACTGGTATTTTAAATGTTCAATTTTTTTTTTTTTTTTTTTTTTTTTTTTTTTGCTAACATTGGCAGAAAAATGTTAAAAACTTGATTGATCATTAAAAACATTTTTTGAAGTTAGAAAATGTTAGCTGAATACTAAATACACCGTAATTATTATTATTTGATCAATATTAATAAACAAAATATTCCTTATTTATTTTATCCATTATTCTAGTTAATACAGCTTTAGTTATAAACTTATAAAATTAACATTCTACAAAAGAAATTTCCTTTTTTTACCTGTCAACCTAAGTGAATTTATTCTGAACGGGTTTTTTAAACTAAACTTTATTTTGATACTAAAACATATTTTGTGTTAATGGCTTTTTCTAAAACATATTTCATTCTTACCATTTGTTTATATTTAAATTATTTTGATTTTTTTTTATCAAACTCATGTAAAGTTTTCTTTTGTCATATTAAATAATTTTGTTTTTGAAACATTGAATTTTACTTTATAAGAATTAAAAATTAAACTCTACTTTCCTTTGACTTAAATGACAAGTTGCTGTATGTTTTCTAATTTAAAAGTTTGCATTTCTTTTCTTTACTCTGTAAAATTTTCTCGAAACTTTTTCCTTTGTACACACACACAAAAAAAAAACTTTTTTTTTTTGTTGTAGCAGTATCCTACTCACAATTCGATGTGTGTGTATTATATTTTTTGCGGTAATGGTGTGAGCATAAGCTTGATTTGTAATTCAAATCATTATGATAAAAAATATGAAAACTCAGAAACAAAAAAAAATGCATTTGTAATGCTATACAAATCAACTGTCTAATATATGTGTACATAACAATACATGCAAAATATTTTTAAAGTAAAAGAAAATATTTTAAAAGTTAATTGTTTTTTGATATTATCTTTTTAGCATTTATTGATTGTGTTATGGAATTAAGAGAACATGCATTAAGATTATTACCGTAACATCTTGTACTCCCATGCAATTCCAGAACATAACGGTGTATTGAAATAGAGCAATCAGTTCACCGGTTAGTTGATTCAATGACATCAGCATGAGTGTTCAGCAGGCTTTCATATGCAATCGGCTAGCTGGTAGATTAATGCGCCTGGTTAGTAATCGGTTAACCAGTTGCTCTATTCTAACGTACCCAATGATCCCAGTTATGATACATGTGCCATGAAACCATTGTGCAATAGTTTGTTCACTAGTGATGAACATGCATGCTGTGTAAAACCATTTTCATTAATTTATTATTTATTTTTTTCTCTTAATAATGAATTATTAATGCATCTTTTAAAATTATTTATCATCTACTCATATGTTTTTCTACCTCTTAAAACCTGCTGAAAACACTTCATGCGCCATTCATTATCTTTGCTGTGGTAGCTTTTTTAAAAAATTTGTTTATCTCCATTTTCAGCAATATTATTGCTATTTTCTATTCGGAAATGTATCCCACCATTGTGTTGGTTTTTCAAGTCATTATTCCATAAATATTCTAGTTGTAGTTTTGTTCAAATTACGTCAACAAAATTTTAATATAGAGAAATAAAATTGGTCACTCATTGGATTTTTGGAAAAGAAAAAAAAATATGTGAAGTTTAGTTTTATTCTGGGAAATGACTTTAAATGCTACGATGGTCATATGAAAAAAAAAATGATATTTGTGTGTATGATGTATAACTTTTTTTTTTCCTTTGCAATGGATAAGATGTCAAAATTCATGCAAAGTATGGACATTTAACTTTATCAACAAAATGACAGTTAAAAAATTAATAAAGATTTTATGCACATTTTAAGAAGTAATGGAAATCAAAAATAATTCATCAGCTACTGAAAAAAATCGTATTGAAATCATTTGAAAGGTTTTTATAGTTTAAGGACACTTCATTTTATAGTTTAGAGATAAGTGCTGAAGTAAACTTGTAATTTTGCATAAAAATAAACTTTCATAAAATTAATCATATGATCACTTCTGTATCATCATTTTATTTGAGTTTAGAGCTTGGTGTTGGTCCGTCCGTGAATATTTGTATTAGTTATTCTATTTCATTCTGGTGTAATATTTTTAAATATTTCCTTCATCTTTTTACAGTATTATTATCTCATTTAGCATTTAACCATACTGTGGCATATTAACCAGGTGCAAGATTTATTGTATTAAATACAATCAAGTCTGATATATATATAACTATTTTGTCTAGTCTGAAATCTTCATGTATTATCCTTTTTAAATGTTTGAAATGCCTAATATGTACTGTGATTGTAAAATATGTATATTTTGAATGTTATGTATATATAATGAATATTAAAATTATTGTTCAAAAATTGCTTTTTTTTTTTTTTAATTAGAACATTGTGAGAAGTTCTGTGCATTGTAAGTGGTTTAAGTTTTACACATATTACTACTCTAAAAAATCTCTTCTTCTGGAGTAGTTTGGACATAGTTGTTGATGGATAAGCTGGTTTTCACTCTTTATTCAGTACTTACTGGTCCAGAGTTGTTAATTACTGACTAGTGAAAATTAATACCAAGCTACCTTTTTGTGGGACTACTTGCAACTAGTAGTTACTCTTCTCCAAAAGTAGTTAACTAGTCGTCAACTAGTCTATTTCATTTTGTAGCTCATTTTTAAGTGATATATAATAACATAATCATAAATAATAACAATTCATCTTAAAAATTTAAACAAATATATTTATTAAATACACCGCCAGCTCAGTCATTTGAGCTGGCGGTGTATTTCATGTATTTCTGCTTTAGCCCTGGCTAATGGGCGGCAATTTACTAAATATATTTTTATCTAATCAATATCTTTGTAAGGCGTTCAAAGATTTGATACATTTCAAATCAACGCTGAAAAACTTACATAGAGTTATTGCTGTGTATAGCCAAATTAATTTTAGTAGTAGAAGAAAGAATTGTGCCTTGGGACAGTTTGGAAAAAATATTTTAATACTTACTTGGGTAAAGATTGCAATCGAAATGCGAGTTCAATCTTATTGCTTCATTTAAAGAATCTATAAACACTTTAAAATTAGTCCAATTAGCACAAGAAACGTTTTACAATAGTTGTCAAGACGTTGACAACCGCTTTAAAACGTTAATAAAACTAAGGGAAAGTGGGGAAAGCGTTATTTTTTAAGGGGTGTAGCAAATTATTTTTTACACCTTTGTAAAGTAATCAAGTATCCCATAGTACACTACTGTTGTACCGTGGGATGCAGGGTATTGAAAGCAAATAACAGAAAAAATATTATTACATGAATATTAAATTAAAAAAAATATAGAAGAAATTTAAAAAAAAAGCTTTTTTACTCAGTAGGTGAGTTCATGGGCATGTTATATGCACTGGAATTCACAGCGAACTTAGTGATTGCTTCTGATGCAATGAAGATCTTGCTGCTGAGGGTGAACGTAAATTTGCATTTTATTTATTCTTCAAGTTTTTCATAGTTTCATTTCCTATACAGGGGAGGATTCGTTCCCGTTTTAACAAGGTACTGAGACATTCTCAAGTACAACCACAATTTAGCCCCAAGATACAACGCATTGAAAAAAAGAAACACGGCCTTTAAAAGTGTTCGCGATTGGTTCAAGGACGGATCCAAAAATGGTTCGGGGGGGGGGGGGGCGATTGATTTTTTAAATTACTTCTTTCAACATATCTGGGTTTTTCATGCTTGGGGGGGGGGGACTGCCACAGCATTTCATCCAATACACCTAAAATATAGAGATTTATTCAAGGAGACCCCCGAACCATTTCCGTTAAAAGAGGTATTCAAAATTTTCGTTTTAAATCTTCCATTTCGTAATAATTCCGGGGAATTTTAGAAACACACTCCCCTCATCGAAGAACGCCTAAAACAGGACTTCAATTCGGGAAAATTACCGGTGCAGAATCCCTTAAGGGAGGGGCGATCGCCGTTGTATCCTTCTTTGGGTTGGTTGTTCAGATTAACTTTACCATTAAATAGAACACAATTAAACGGTCAATACACTGTCTTAATTTTAGCACTCAATTAAGGAAAAAAAAAGAAAATCAAATATTTGAATAATAATTATTTACTCATCGATGAGATTGTTTCCGTTTGTATTCTTGTTTCAACAATGTGTGTGTGTGGGGGGGGGGGGCACTGATTTTTTTTTTTGTAAATGCAATGTCATCACGATTTTTTGTGAGCAAACTATGTTTATGAAAATAGCGTGATATGTGACAAAGGGGGGGGGAGGAGGGATGAGTAGATAAGGTGTAGTGTGACAAAGGTGGGGGGGGGGGAGTACAAAGTTGTGGGAAAAATTGTGACATCATTTATGGACAGCTCCTTAGTTTATTTCTATGTATATTAAAAAAAGAAATATAAAAGGATGACTTGCATCTTTTTTTCCGTCACAAAAGGACTTTTTGCGCAAGCAAAGTTCAAAGTTTTCAAGAAAGGTGGTATTACGATTTCAAAATATCCTTTATTTATTTATTTGCCTTTAATGCGTCATTACATCGACACAAGTGAGAGGTATGAAAAAAGGGTTTTGGGGATGCACTGAAGTATTATATTCTGATTGAAATTTCCGAAAAAAAAAAGAGTCGAAATTTTCCCTCTGAGGGAGATTTGTTTCGAAGTTTTTCACATGAGCCCCTCATTTCAGATCGTGCAATATTCTAGGAAAGGAAAACTGATAAAGATTATTCATATAAAGTTCATATGAATGTTACGAACCTTATACTAGAGTCAAATATGCATTACATACATCGAAACCCTGCATTTTAACCTTGCACAGTTACAGAATATTTTGCGAAGTAGTCGATAAACTATTTCTGATGCAACATTTCTAAGCAGAGATAAAGCTTCCGGTTTTACAATAGCTGTATCTAACTCACTTTCGTTCAATTAATATGTAAATTGGAAAACTTTCGGATGTTTGGAGATTTTTCAAAGTATTTACGAAATGTTTGCCGGATGAAAGTAAAATTTTACAGAAAGGGAGAGATAATAGGGAATTATATTTTCAATTAATTTTACAATAAAACTGAATGACGTTGAAAATGACGCACTTTGTAATTTCTAGAATGCTTGAAAACTATTTAGTGAGTTTATAATTTTCCAGTTATTTATGCACAACTAGGACAATGGTGGCCACCCCCCTGACAGCAAGGGCGCACCCTCCCCCTATATATCGCGAAGACCCCCCCCCAAATGAGAAGAGTACCCCTCAAAACAACCCCCCTATAAATTTCAATAGCGCTGTCTGCACCATGCCCCCCCCCCCGCCACCAGGTGGGCAACCCCGATCTGGATTAAAAAATTATCTTTAATATAATTTCATTTTATGTACTTGTTTTATAAGGCATTATACAACTAATATTTTTTTCTCTGTAATTTGAATTACTGCACATTAAAAGAGCATTTTAATTTCAAGTTTAAAATTGAAAAGTAAGCAGCCTAAATTTATTTAAAAAAGCTTTTACACTCCCAAGTTCTGTACTTTTTTTTATCTCGAGAACAAAAAAATCCCAGAAAATTAAAAAGATCTAACTTCTTCTATTTTATCATGGCAATAACATGGTACCTTCAACTTTAGACCTTTTGACCAACACATACTGTGGTACTAACTTCATATTTCCTCTGTCTTTTATTTGTCGCTAAGAAAATTTGTCATTATTGAAATAACGTAATTTGGAGTTGGAGTCTCAGAATCTACGTTACGCACAAAAAACGACTGGTATATAGTCGGTCCTTAATGAAGGATGACTTTAGAAGCGTCATTACTATAAACTTACATGGCTTAAGTTTTATAGAGAACTAGTGGTACCCGCACGGCTTTGCCCGTAATAGAAAAATTAAAAGGTCTTTTGGTTCGCCTGTATATTTACAAATAATGTATGGTGAATTTTCTCACCAACTGGTTTGTACCTATGTTACGGTTCCACGTTATGATAATTTCGTATCTCGCCAATTGGCTTATGCCCATGTTAAGGTTCCACGTTATGATAATTTCGTAATTTACTCGTCTAATTTTGTTCTTAAAATTGGAATAGAAAAAAAACCACATCGAATTTTTGAAAAATCGCTTCGAGGTGCACACCCTCATGCTACAAACAAACTTTGTGCCGAATTTCATTAAAATCGGTCGAAAGGTCTAAGCGCTATACGTGTCACAGAGATCCAGACAGAAAAACTTGCAGCTTTATCATTAGTAAAGATAATGTATGGTGAATTTTCTCGCCAGTTGGCTTGTACCCATGTTACAGTTCCACGTTATGCTAATTTCGTAATTTATTCGTCCATCTTATGATATTTTTGTTCTTAAAATTGGAATAAAAAAAGAACCACATGGAATTTTTGAAAAATCACTTTGAGGTGCACACCCCATGCTACAAACCAACTTTGTGCCAAATTTTATGAAAATCGGCAGAACGGTCTAGTCTAGGCGCTATGCACCTTACAGAGATCCAGACATCCAGACATCCTCCGGACAGAGAGACTTTCAGCTTTGTTATTAGTAACTAGCAAAAATACCCGGCGTTGCCTGAGTCAATAATAATTTTGAGGCACAATCGCTACTTTCTTTCGTTTTCTGTTTTAACTGAAAGAACTCAAAACACATCGCTTTGACGTGATTAAAAATCGAGCTTCTTCTTTACCCATAAAAGTAAAATAGCAATAAGTATGAAGAACGAACGAGTACTCATTTAGAAACAAAAGCACGAATTGAAGCATATAAAAATTTGAAGAATTTCCAAAATATGAACCTACAAAAACAAAGATCAGTAAAAAAAACCTTTGCGCTTTATTTAATTATATATTTAATTATATAGTACACACACACACACACACACACAAAAAAAAAAACCTCTCTACTATGTTTTCCTAAATGTGCAAAAAGTAGAGTTTCCAAATGTTTAAATGACTTTAAACTCATGTTTGCCGGAGAAGCCTTGATTCAAAATGTTCATTATGACTACTTTTAATATATTGCTGTTGCTGGTAACGAATTTTTGTAACGCTTTTACATTTAATCATTTAATGGGGAAAGTACGTGAAATTTACTGTTTTCTAACATAACTTTTTTAAACTAAGTTTGAATTATAGCCAAAGTTGCTTCCTGATAATTTAGCTATCTATGGGGAAAAAATGGTTAAAATCCGTCCAGAAGTTTTGAAGCTTATTCCGGACATACATGCATACATACAGAAGTAGCCATTTATGTATAAAGATGAGGATACAATTCCTAAGAAAGCAGTAAATGTCATGCTTGCCCCAGAGAAGCCTTGATCCAAAATTTTCTTTATGAATATTTTTAATATTGCTATTATTGGCAACGAATTTCGTAATAATGGGTTTTATATTTAATCATAATATGGGGAAATTACATGAAATTTATTGTTTTCCAACATAGCTCTTTTAAACCAAGTTTTAAGGAATAAATTATAGCCTAAGTTGCTCCCTGATAATGTAGCTACCTATGGGGAAAAAATTGTTAAAATCCGTCCAGTAGTTTTGAAGCTTATTCCGGACATACATACAGAAGTAGCCATTTATGTATAACTAGTGGTACCCGCACGGCTTTGCCCGTAATAGAAAATTAAAAGGTCTTTTGGTTCGCCTGTATATTTACAAATAATGTATGGTGCATTTTCTCGCCAATTGGCTTGTGCCCATGTTACGGTTCCACGTTATGATAATTTCGTAATTTACTCGTCCATCTTATAAGAATTTTGTTCTTAAAATTGGATTGGAAAAAGAACCACATCGAATTTTCGAAAAATCGCTTCTAGGTGCACACCCCCATGGTACAAACTAACTTTGTGCCAAATTTCATGAAAATCGGCCTAACGGTCTAGGCGCTATGCGCGTCACAGAGAGATCTTGACAGACAGAGGGACATTCAGCTTTATTATTAGTAAAATAAAATAAAATAAAATAAAAAGAAGATAAAGATACCATGTTGCCTTGTGTTAAAACTATTCAAATAGATATTTTTCTACTCTTTGTTTACGTATGCGAAGGAAAAACATTTTCGCTTTGGCATTGGAAACAACAAATTTGACGCCAATGGAAAAAAATCGCCAATTATCCAATTTTCGAAATCTTAACGTATGAAATGAAGCATCAAAATTCAGTTTATACGTTAAACTTCTGTATGAACAATATTACTTACTAGCTTTTACCTGCGGCTTCGCTCACGTTGATGTAGTTTTTTTCAATTGATTCAAGTTAATGGTCATTACAGGCAGAGGTCAAATATTTACCAAAAAATTGTTTGTCTCTAGTTTCGTCGACATTTCAAATTACCTGCCCTCTTAAATGTATCAAAAGGTATGATTAAAACTGAAAAGCAGGTTGAAGGGTGGTAAATAAAATGTCGGCGAAACTGGGAAGACACTCAAAAGATCACACAAAATAAATCTTGAAAACGTCCAGGAGTTGTAAAGAAGTTAGTTTGGGTAATTCTCAAAAAATCCAATTCGAGTGAGGTCCCGATCCCCTTCAAATACATAACATCCAGCGCTACACCGGCAGTCTAAATTATTGTATAATGTATAACTTCTTACCGTAGAAATCATCCCAAAAAAGGGTCAACAATCACTACAAATCCTGATTCTAATAATGTCCCTTTAGAGTCAGAACATCAAACCTTTAAAATCCCCACCAGAAGAAAATCAACTGTTTCTAAATAACGTAAGCGGGTCCTGATTACAATACGAAAAAGTTCCGAGTAAAAATACCATTAAAATCAGAGTAAGCACAACATTTTTTTTTTTTTTTTTTTTTTTTTTTTTGAGCAATCACGATTGCTTATTGTTCTCACTTGACTGTTTTGATGTCCTTTGATTTTATTTTCCCACCGCCATCCTCTGCACCATCACCGTCGACCGGCTCCTCACGATGCTGCTCCTATAGCGAAAGCCGTCTCCAGGTTGCATCCATGTCCTCTACACACACGCGCATACATACACAACTACACACAGACACACACACACACGTGCGCGCACACATATACACACGCACATACACACACATACACCTACACACATACTTGCCAAATTTATGAAACTGCGTAAAATGTTTGGTTAATCTATATTCATACGATATGATTTTTAATTCCGAACAGAAGATGCTATAAAGAAAATGTTTTGCATGTATTTGGCAGTTTCTGGCGAAAATTAAATCTGTCTTCGATGGAAACTGGGGGTAGAGGGCCGACTCCATTTCATGACTTTATTTAGTTACCAGATAATTGTACGTAGCAAAAGTACTCGCGCAGCCTGGGTCTGTAATAATTATGAGAAACAATCGCTACTTTTATTCGTTCTCTACTGCCCAATTGAAATAACTCAAAACACACCGCTTTGACGTGATTAAAAATAGAGCTTCTTCCTTACCCATAAAAGTAAAATGGCAATAAGTATGAAGAACAAAATGTTACTCTTTTAGAAATGAAGAAACGATATTTAAGCGTATACAAATTTGAGGAATTTCCAAAGTATAAAATTATACTTCACTTGATTAAAAAGATTTATCTTTTTTTTCTTTCTTTTTTAACATAGTCTAAAACCTTTTCTATATTGCTATTGAAGTACAAACTTTAAAAAAGTGTAGCCACCCGTAACCCCTTACTGCGATTTAAAATGTTATTAAATTTGTGTTAGTCGTTTTGGGATACCTTAAATGAGACTCCTATTCCCTACTTTGTAAAATTGTATGTTACTAATTTTCATCGAAGAGATAGAGTCGGGAAATACAGAGATACTTCTGGTGATTATAAAATGACGCTACCCGAAATGTTTCCAATAAACAGTAAAAATTTGGCAATTGTTTGAAATTGTGTGCAAAGACAAATTAATGGAAGTTTGTGTGCTGTTTATGGATTCGCTTAATTTAGTTGGCAAATTGTTTTACGTGTTAACAAATTTAAAGAAAGAAATATTAAAGAAATGGTTATATTTGGTTACATGGTGAAAACCGAGAAGTAGTTTTGAGTAGTCTTTAGCTTCAAAAACAGCGACAGTTGAATAAAATGCCAAATGCCTTACCTATTGAAATGATCCCACAAAAAAGTTTGGCTAGATTCCTGCTGATCGATTAAATACCCAGTCAACACAAATAAATAAAAAAAACCCATAAATTGCCTCAAAGTTGCATTAAAATGGAAAATAATAAGCCAAATCCATGTATTATTTTCCAATCTTGTGCGAAAATCTCACTTCAAGTTTTGACTTGAGAAAAGCCTTGAACAGTAACGAAAAGCAAAGATAGTCAACAATATAACAATAGTCGCTAAAGACAGGGAGTTGAGATGATACACTAAATATTGTATTGAGTTGAGGAAAGCCTTCGAACATGGAACTAAAAAGCTCATAACTCGTTTTTCATTCTACCTTAGAAATTTCGAACAGGTGCCATCTTCAGCAGAAAAATCAGAGCTTTCGATGAACATATAATGTTAATATGTGCAAGTATTTTTTCATCCCCATATTAGAGAATTTATACGAAAATTGTGTTTTATTGCCCCCATAAGGGGGTTTTGCCCCCCATAACGGGATGAAAACTACCCTATGTGTTATTCTGATGCATAAGCTATATTATTGTAAAGTTTCATCTAATCCATTCAGCAGGTTTTGCGTGAAAGAGTAACAAACATCCATACATCCATAGAGACAAACTTTCGCATATATATAATAGTAGTAAGATAAAACGTCTACTATTATTGAGTAAGTTGCTTCTTTGTCATTAGAAATATAAATTTTCAAGTAACAAATGAACGAACTCTACTTGTGGCAACTGTCCATTCGAAAACACTGGCTGTCGCAATAATAGTATTTTTAAAAAAAGGTCGTCTTCGTGATTTGTTTATGGTTAAGGACGGTGCAAAATTGATGTCAGACTTTTCAACATTTTCGACACTCTCCCCCCTTTGTCACAAAGTTTCGCACTTCACCATACCCCATCTTCATTTTTTCCACATGTCACGCTGTTCTTCATAACGTTCCTATTAAAAAAGGCTTGTTGTCACATTCTCCCCACTATACGTTCCTCATGTCATTTCTTTCCTCTCTCTTGTCATAAACTGTTACTCTTTCGTGAACTTCACCTTAAAACGGGATTTCATTCTCGGACTGCCCCTATTTTGTGGTAACCGTAAGCAAATATACATTTCCCTACTCTTTGTTTTCATATGCAAAGAAAAAACATTTCTCGCGTTGCAATGGTGCCAAAAAATTGATGCCAATAGATGAAGAGCGCCAATTTCTCAATTACCGAAATCTTCCCGAATGAAATGATGCTGCAAAACTCAGATTATACGTAAAACTTCTGAATGAACAATATTTATTTTTAAAAGTTTAATATTATTGAGTAAGTTGCCTTGACCTCTACCACTAGAAATATAAAATTTCAAACAGTTAAGAGAACGAATCCTACTTGCTACATTAAAAATTGTCCATTCAAAAACACTGGACGTTGCAATAATAGCGCAATTTTATTTTAAAAAATCGTGTTTGTGATTTGTTTACGGTTTAGGGGATAATTGACTAATGCACTTTTCAAAATTTGTGATCCCTTTCCCCTTTGTCACAAATTTTCACTTCACCATACCCCCTCTTTCCATTACCACATGTCACACTGTTTTCATAAACGATCTTAACAAAAAAAAAAAAAAGGCTTGATGTCACTCTCGTCATCTATTTCTTCCCCCTTGTCACGGGGGGGGGGGGGAATTCATTTGTTGTCAGCTCCTTGCAAATAGACATTTCTCTACTTTTTTTTACGAATGAAAAATAAATATATTTCTCACTGTGCCAACACTGGATAAAGTTCGCCAATTTCACAATTTTGGAAATCTTCCTGAATGAAATGATACCGCGAAACTCCTTTAATACGTAAAACTTCTGTACAAACAATATTTTTTGTAAAAGTAGGCATGACTGTGGCTGTTAGAAATTTAAATTTTTCAACAGTCAAATGAACGAATTCTACTAGCAGCAACATATAATTGTCCATGCAAAAGCACTAAAAGACGTAATAATATGCCAATTTTATCAAAAGTTTCACCTTGAGATCTGTTTGTAGTGATAGCAACTGCAGGTATTATTGGGAACTGAGTGTGTGTGTGTGTGTGTGCGTGTTTTTTTTTTTTTTTTCTGCAGAAGGTAATTTTATTGAAACTGAGAGTCCTCCCTCACTCCGGAAAATGATTTATTTAAATATTAAAATCGAGAAAACATAATCAAAATAAAAATATTTTAAATTCCCGTAGTTACCCAAAAAGCCTCAATAATAAAAACAAATGCAAGTATTTCATTTCTTTACGCTCAAGCGCGAAATGGCAACACCACAATATTATACAGCAATTTCTTCACGCTAACTATATGTCGCGTGAAAAAGCAAATAAAAATGAATTTCACTAACTTTTAATTGCTTCTAGCGCTGTTTCTAGCCAATATACCGATTTCGATTTTCGCGCTGTAAAACCGGGTAAGACGTGTTTCAAAGCATTTTTCGCGAGCTTTCCAACCAAGCTCGAAGCACTAAAATGCATTTTTCGTGTAGAAAAAGCGGTTTAAAAAATGAATTAAAACTTAATGTTTCACGCTTCCAACAATGAATTTCAACAATGGAAAAGAGATAAAATTTTTGAGTTTCGCAAACTAAAACACGCTTATAACTTTTTTTCTAGTGGATTTAGGTTATTGGACTTTGGGCGCCCTGACAATTTTTTCGTTAGGAGTGTTTTTTTAAGACCTTTCCAACCATATCAAATTCGAAAAAAACGGACCATCCGTTCTCGTAGAAAGAGTTATTTAGGACGAAAATGTGTTTTTTATTAATATCTCTTTTAATTTGTGTTCGATTTCAAAATTTTTTATTGATGACTAAAACTCGACAATAGCTACTGAACAAAAAAAGAATGAAGGAAATCGGTTCACAAACAGAGGAGAAATCGGTACCGAAAGAAAACGGCTTGCCTATTAATATATAAAGATAAATGAAAGTAAGCTTATTTATTTCTGGATGAACTCTTCTTTAAAAATAATTTTGCATTTGCAACTCGATTTTTTATTTTTTCTCTAATCTCATTTAGTCTTTTACACATTGCACATCGTCACCTCAGAGCAGCAGTAAAATACCTAATCCCAGAAATAACTCTAAGATATCTTACTGATGTTG
This sequence comes from Uloborus diversus, assembly GCF_026930045.1. Lineage (NCBI taxonomy): Eukaryota > Metazoa > Arthropoda > Arachnida > Araneae > Uloboridae > Uloborus > Uloborus diversus. Next base: position 106,338,760 of record NC_072735.1, read on the forward strand.
CTCTGAAGCGACGATATGTAGTACTACTTAAATTCCACAAACTTTGATGTTCAATTGGAATGAGTAATCCACATATATGTTATTCAAAACCATTCTTCTTAACGCCAGTCAGCAAATTTCTGCAATTCTCAATCGATTCTGCTTTCTTTTTTACTGTAATCATACATGAAATACACCGCCAGCTTAGTCATTTCCAGCCGAGGACTGCAGTTTCGTGCTTATTAGCACCCATCAGCCCGGCATATATGCATATATGCTGAGCTGTTTATATATATATATATATTGTTACAAATCCTGTAAATAGTAATTATTGTAGGAACGTAACCTGTAAATAGTTTCCCGTAATGAATATACAACCCCTTTTCATATCGCTAAAGTATACGACCCCTATTTCCTTTTTGTTCATTGATAAAATTTGACAACGGTCTACTACTTTACAGAAGAGTGTGGAATATTTGAGAAATTTCTTTTCGGTGTCTATATAAGCCGTTAGCGATGGATAAACAGGGGAGTTTCGATTGAGATTTCGAACCGGAGAGCATTTTTGCTCTGTTTATTGCGAGGCATTTCGCTGTGTTGTTTTCGTATTTGGAAGTAAATACGTGTGTAAACGTTGAGTTTACGGTGTTGTGTGATAATTGCTTAATTGCTGATGAATAATTTAGCAGTTGTTGACGATCTTTCCTGTACATAGTGTAAATAAATTTCCTGTGTTTTTATCAAGAACTGTGTTTTCATTTCAAGAAAGTGGAAGTCGCACCGAATCCGTTACAATATATATATATATATATATATTTGCTTTTCAAAAAAAAACTAAACTTTTCTTTCACAGTGTCACGACCCGGGATTAAATTGGCTGTCTGGTACGTACTGGAAAATTATGAATTCGTCCCTTATGTATAAAACACATTTTGGACCAGGATACGGTTTGGTACTCAACAGAGGGCACAGGTTAAAAAATATCGAGGAACCCTTAATCAAGGTAATGACACTAAAGTTTTATTTGTTTGAGACGAGCACTAAATGGAAAACGGCAGTAATTGATATTACTTAAGGGATAACATTAGCATTGTACACCACACTTAGTTAGAAAATATAAATAAATGGCAAAAGTAGTGGGGAAAGAGTGAAAAATGATCGAATGCCCATTTGCAAGATTGGAAAAACGACAAAACATACAAAAGCTCGTTAACTTAACATAACATATGATTGTTCGCTTTTGGAAAGTTTTAAAAATGAGATTCTCTCAACACAATTCATGTGTGAAAAACATAGAATAGTATTCTTGATTCAGAAATGAAGTTACACTTGTGTAAAACTTTAAAGATGGGACCAAGCTCCATTTGAGTTAGCTTTTTACATATTGTAACGGATTCGGTGCGACTTCCACTTTCTTGAAATGAAGACACAGTTCTTGATAAAAGCACAGGAAATTTATTTACACTATGTACAGGAAAGATCGTCAACAACTGCTAAATTATTCATCAGCAATTAAGCAATTATCACACAACACCGTAAACTCAACGTTTACACACGTATTTACTTCCAAATACGAAAACAACACAGCGAAATGCCTCGCTATAAACAGAGCTAATACACACTCACAGTTCGAAATCTGAATCGAAACTCCCCTATTTATCCATCGCTAACGGCTTATATAGACACCGAAAAGAAATTTCTCAAATATTCCACACGCTTCTGTAAAGTAGTAGACCGTTATCAAATTTTATCAATGAACAAAAAGGAAATAGGGGTCGTATACTTTAGCCATATGAAAAGGGGTTGTATATTCATTACGGAAAACTATTTACAGGTTACGTTCCTACAATAATTACTATTTACAGGATTTGTAACAATATAAAAGAAAGATTATTTCAGTTGACGAAGGAGAATGCTTAGTAACAAGTTGCGTGATTAATTGCGCGAGTGGTTTCATGTGTAGAACATATGTGTAACAGAAAGAAATTCTAACAATATTATTTTCAATTCCTTTTTCAAATTAACAGCTGTTACACTCGACTCATTCGTACAACTTATTGTACGTAATCCTTGAAATGATCTAAATTTCTTCTTCAGTTTGCCAATCAAAGCATTTCTTTGCCATTGTGAATTTCTTCCTTTGATAAAATCCTATCATTCAACCGGTTTCTCTGCAGTAGCTCCCACCCCCCGCACCAGAAGTACCTTATGTTTGACTGCTTCGGTATCAGCTAATTGTTTTTCGGATAACTAGAAAGTTTTTGTCGATACTGACCGCAATCATTTCAGGGAAAAAGGACGATTTCAATTCATTATAAATAAATCAAGAATCATGGAAGACATATGGTAGCACACATCATGGAACTTGCAAACAGGTCAAAGGTACATGAAACATGAGTCACGGCTCAATATCATAAACGTGATCGTGATACACAGGCTCATCGTTTCGAATTTTCCCAGGATTACGGGGATATACTCAATGCAAATTTTCTCAAAATAAACCCCAACAAAACCCATGTCCACTTACGTGCAATAAATTAGTTTCCCAAAGCCAGGATGCGGGTAAATGACCCCCCTAAATGAAGGGCCTGGTAATACGTTTTCTATTTTAGCTTTTTGATAGCAACAGGCGGCTGATTTCATCTACCAAGTCAATAAATTATCGTATCTGTATTCTTAAAACCAAGGGCCGTGGTCGGTACGAAAGCAGGGCATCGCTTTGATCGGTAGGACGTCGGACCCATAACTGAAGGATCCCGGGTTTGATGCCAGCCGGTCGAAGATCCTCCATGCTCGTTAATGGTTACAGGGGCACACTAAATATGCCATGGACACAAAGTCCTCCATGTGAATCAATCAATACCTCTGCGGGTGCTGGACCAGGGATTGCTCGTCTTCTGGTCTGGATCAAAAAAAAAAAAAAAAAAAAACCCGAAGGGAAAACAGACTTTTTTTTTGAGAGCTGTCGTCGGAGCTCCTGATCCAACCGGTTCAGCTCCAAATTGTGGTAGGTACGGAGGACCCTGGAGTGTGATATGATATATCTTTAAAAACAATCACAAAATAAAAACTCAAAACAAAAGCAGAATCAAACCGAATATTCTTTTAATTTTACGGTATTTCAGAATGAACAATAGCGAGAAATAAAACACAAAGCATTTTATTCAACTGGAGTGACATCACGTCACACAAAATTCGTCGCAAAAGACACCGTAAGGAATCATTCAATAAAATTCTTTTCCAAGAAAGAACCTTTCACGAGAACCATAGACAAAGAGAGAATGGAACGATGTTTACGAAAAGGGCGTCTTTTAACACGATTTACTTTTTTCTTTTAGACTCTAAAGATTTGTCTTTCTATGCGGGTTTGTGTAACAGAACAAAATCAGAACTTCTTTTTCCTCTGGGAAGGAAATATTTCCAAAAATATTTTATGCAGACAGGAAATGATATTTTTGTGAATATTTTTACTTTGACATCATCATTCCTAAACATCTCTTTTACAAAACTGAATTGATATTAGTTCTTATGAACGTATACAAGTTAAAATAAGACGACAGGTTCCAGAAGATATTAGTTTTATATTTTTATTGTTTACTAGATTGCCCACGTGAAAAATACTGTCAATCCTGAAAATCAGTATTTAATGGGCTAATTATATTTGAATAGCAAATTTCTATTGAATTTTCTACCGAACATTTATAAATGCACTATTTTTCTTAGTTGATGGTGAAAAAAAAAAAAAGACGAGAATTTAAAAATTGTAGCTGTATAGTAAAGGTAAGGTGCAGATAAATTTATTCAAAAACTTTAAAAATGTATTCAGTTACCTGTTCTTTTGTTTAAATTTTGGCTCTGGAAAACTGATGAAAAAATCCTTTTTCACTAATCTGGAATTGCTTAGTACATAAACATTACAAAAATGCTATGAAAAATAAAGAAATAAACTGAAAAAGTTACATAAAGAATGACTGAAAAAATAAAACCTAAAGAAAAAAAAACAATTTTTCTTGCATTGCAGTTAATTTCAAAATAAATGAAACACTTTTCACATTTAAGTCAATTTTAACAATTAATAGGATCGGGTGGGGTAAAATGAGCCAGTTCATAAATAGCTCAGTGTAACTTAAATGAGAACTGTTATTTTTCCAATCTTTGTAACAAATCAATAAACCAACTGAACCTAAATTTATAACATATTTTTTCAATCTGTTGACAAAATTTTAAAGTTCTGAAAAAGTTGATTTCATGAATTTGACAGCACATTAAAGCAAGGGCGCCCATATGCAAACTTTTAAGGGGGGGGGGGCTCAGATATTTTCCCCATGGTTTAACAGGATATTTTCCTCATGTAAACCGATATCAGTACAGATTAGAGTTATTAAAGTTTGACATTTTTAATAAATTATTCATTAACGGCTGGAGAAGAAGTGTTTTTACATTTTTTGCAAAGAAAAAAGTACTAAAAGCAAGGAAAAACCAATTTCGAAGGGGGGGGGGGATTGAGTCCTCTTTAACCCCTTATATGGGCGCCCTTGCATTAAGTACTTTACAGACTATGAATAGTAATGCTCCAAACGTATGATTTACCAACTTCTGAAAATCTCGAAATGTATTACATTAAAGTCTGATATTTAAGCGTTTTCGCACATAAGTAGCTCTGAAGGACATCTAAAGCCAATCGGTTGAGAAATTTTTCAAACATTTTACTTTTTCAGTAAGTTACCGCCCATTAGCCAGGGCTAAGGCAGAAATACATCGCCAGCTCAGTCATTTCCAGCCGAGGACTGCAGTTTCGTGTTTATTAGCACTCATCAGCCCGGCATAGGAAAGTGACTGAGCTGGAGATGGAAAACCTCTTAAGGAAGCCAAGAGTGCCAAACAAACTGGTAGCCCAGTAACTTACTGAATATACCATGCCTTGCCTTCAATGTTCGAGTTGAACCGAACCATTGTTTCGGTCACTAGTCTGATCAGAGCTAATTCTACATTTGCTACCAGTTTGTTTGGCACTCTTGGCTTCCTTATGAGGTTTTCCATCTCTAGCTCAGTCACTTTCCTATGCCGGGCTGATGAGTGCTAATAAGCCCGAAACTGCAGTGCTCGGCTGGAAATGGTTGAGCTGGCGACGTATCTTACTTTTTATTTCAATTGTTCTTGGGTGTAGTAAAATGAGTTAAGCTTAGCTGATGCTACTCTTTTAATTTATTTTTTTCTATTTTGGTTAACCGCAGCAAGTTTAGCTAAACTTGAAGAGTGTGAGTTATTTCCCTTCTTGAAATTTACGTTCTGCATTTTTCAAATAAACAATGATAACATTAAAGATTGTTTACTTTCTTTAAATCAAAATTTTAGTTCTTACATTTAAATAATTCAGATTTCGAAGCACATCGTTAATACCACGTTTTTATTAACTTGGTTTGGTGTATGTTCGCTCGGGTGTAACCTGGTGATTGATTTTTGACTAACTTCCAGATGAGCAAGAAAGTTAAAAATGTAAAGTTAGTTCAGAATCGGATGACAATACCTGAAAATGATTTTGAAATGTTTGAAAGTGATGGGAATTTAATTTTAAAACCATGAAATGGGTGTATGTCTTTCGGATGAAGTCTTGTGATTGATTTTTAACTAACTTCTCGAAGAACTAGAAACTTGAAATTTTAAACATAGTTTAAAATCGGATGACAATGCATGAAAATGAGTTTAAAAATGAGTTCATGAATTTTTCAAAGACACTGTAGAAAAAAAAGAATAAACTTCTAAATTGAATCCAGACTATATTAAAAAATGGTAACTGCTCCAATTACTATAAAGTTCATATATGTATTTAGCATGTCATTTCCAATTGTTTAATGCATAAATTAGTTTGTTAATAATAATCTTACAAATATTTTGAAAATACCTTCTTTGTCCCAGAATATGCAAAAAGGCTTTTCTGCTAATTATATTTAAGCATATTTTGAGAAAATCCTTCTGTAGTTGAAAAAAAAAATGGATGCCATATATTTGAAATCAGCACAGTAAATAGTATAAAAGTCACTCATTACAGTACACAAGGTCGTGCACAGAAATTTTGAGGCCTGTCACAAATGACTTTTCCGAGCCCCCCTCCATATTGTCCTATATTTCACCCAGGGGCGGCAAATAGGGGGGTCGAGAGGGGGCGGTCGCACCCCCAAATTTTTTGAGAGGAATAATAAAAAGTGAGCAAATTCAATTTACATCAATCGCAAATCAATGTTCAAGAAAAACAATTTTGCTGGTTTTCGGTAATGGTTCATAAAACTTGACACATTTCCAGATATGATCAAGGGTTTTCCGTTTTTTAAATTATTAGACCGGCCTTTTCAGAGCAGAAAAAACTGATGAAGAATCATGGTTAATTTTAACTAAAGACGTAATTTCCTCATATACGTAGGTTGCCCCGTGCAGTGTTGTGGCTGCATGATTTTCTCAAGAAAATGCCTTGGTATTTTACATTCATTTTTACGCTCTTATTTTAAGTATGCCTATTTAATGAGTGTTCATCACTTTCTTCTGCTAGAAACACATTTCAACTGCTCAATTCATAGTATGCTTTCATAGCTACTCTTTAAAAATACATACTATTTTTGAAAAAAATATCTCACATCAACAAATATCTTTTCTAAGGGCACTTTTACTATGTAATATCCCCCTTATCATGATTACTTGCTGTTAGCCAATATGTGTTTTAGTTCTATACTGAGGTAATTAACATTTAAGAAACTTTGCCCCCCAAATAAAATACTGAAATGCCGCCCCTGATTTCACCCCTAGTTTAAAAAATATTGGGTCCCCTTCAAGCTCGGTCTCGGGCCAACAGGTATCCCTTCTCCTCTCCCCTAGGCATTCCCTTGACTGTTCAATAACTTTTTCATGACCCGAATTTTGCCGGCCTGTGTTATCAGTAAGTGTTGCGTTGGAAAAATATGGCAAGTGAATATTAGAAAACCGTAAAAAAAATACTGTAACGAATCTTTTCATTACATTTGTAAATTAAAACTACTATTTTCAACAGGAAAATATTCAAAATAGCAAAAATCGTGCGGCAATAAGACATGAAGATTTTTCAATAAATTCGTTTTGCTTTGGATTTACAAATAGAGTCTGAAGTTGTTGTGGACTGAGTTGTTACAATTTGGAAAAGAGTCTCCAGGCTTTAAATGCTGGAAAAAGTCGTGGAAAAGATGTCAGAAAGTAGGATGAAAAATCTAGAAATCCTCGTGCCTTTGCTTTACGGTTGACATTTCGCAATTCATTCATGCGTAAAATTTTTATAATGTGCGTTAGAAATATTAAGTAGGGAAAAGTTGGGTTATGACGACCGCCCACCATTGCACCATTTTGCCAGTTTGCATTTGTTTTGCTACAAAATTCAACATCTAACTTATGGCTTGGAGGTAAGAGTTTATTTTCAAACGTTATTTAATTCATTACTGTTATTAAATATATACGGTTAGTCGTAAGTTCATGCGTTTATTTATTTTGTAGTGTTTTGTGCCTTGTTACTCCAATCATAATGCATTTAAATACAACATAGGGATGTAGGTAATGGTGCTCGCGTAAGCTGGTATGACACCAGCATTTTTTCAGTGGTTTGAACTACCTCACACTGATGAGTCTCAGCTGTCTGATGATGGTGATGATTTGTTATCTATCTCGAAATTCGAGATAGATAACAAAACGTTATTTCATTGTATTTACTATGTGGTTACAATATGGAGAAAGTGGTTGCATAAAGCCGCTTTTACTGGTCAAGCGTATATCTAATCGTGTGAACAGTCAACACAAATATATAAATGTCTTTCATCGTACTTAAATCTTGTATTCAAACTTTGAGCACAGCTACGTACCATGTCGGGCATTATTTCTCAATCAATGGTGTAGCTAAATAATCGATAAAGAAATTCCTGAAACTTTTATGCAAAAAAGTTGACGGCAAACTGTTCATAAGGGTTTGTTTCTATATCTCGTTAAACAAAATATTGATTTTTTTTGTGCAAATTTACCAAGGTAATTTATGTTTTCCCTGAAGTAAGTGACATTCCCTTACTTTCGCCTAATTTATGCAGTTCAAATTCTAAGTAGTATTGCTTTTGAATTTTTTGAACTTAAATTAAAGAAATTAAATATATATAATTTAAATTAAAGAAATATTACCTTGAAAACTATTTTAATTGTCCTCACGGACCATTTCTTTCTTTCTTTAAAGATCAAATCTTAAGAAATTTTTTAAAAAATATTAATTTTACAGCAAACATTGTTAAATGAACATTTTGTTTTATATAACAAAGTTAAAATTACGTAATAGTTAAAACAAAACTTCGTCGCTTTAAATCCTCTATTTTACAGTAGGTATTAATTCAGACACTGAAGAAAAACATCTAAAACAATTTTCATGTCGACTGGATCAGAAAGAACTTATTTTGAAGCGTGATAGCAATGTTTACCAAAAACAGTTTCTAGCTGGTATAATCTTTCTTTATGCCTTTATGTGTTTTTTCCTCAGGGCGGAAGATAAAAGGAAGAAAAATATATCTGACATGTGTTCTTACCCATGATACCGACGAAAGAAAATCCTTTTAGACGTTATTTTTTGCCATTTTATTCTTCAAATTTCCAAAACACTATTCACTGAGCTAGTGGAAATCTTTCTGCCTGTGTTGGCGAAATTCTTTCCATCGCGTCAAAGTGTTTTTAAACGAATTTGAAACAAATTCGGATGTAAAAGTCGTTTTAGCCTGTAGGAAGGGGGGAAGGTCTTAAATCGCAAAACACGGCGGAATTTTGCTTTTATTGGTGACATAAATATAAAGTGCGCGATTTTGAGTAAAAATGCTTTTTATTGTTAAATATTGCTAAATTACGTTAGTAAAAAATAGTTGCATTTTACCAAGAAGTCCCTTGCATTTTTGCATCAAATAATCAATAATGATATCATATTTCAAATAACATAATCGCATAAATAAATACTTAACTTGTGTAAGTTGACCCCTTGGGGTGCAGCACTTTTGTGGTAGTGGTCAGTTTAAACAGGCGGAGCTCAGCACGTTCAACTTTAGGAGCGCTCTGAACTTCAATTTTTGAGCAGCCTTAAATTCTCCATTTAGCAAATGTAACTCGAAATTTTGTCGAACGATAATTATTTTTCCGAATGGACCTCCAAATTTTAAAGAATGATGATAATTTTACCGAATGGAATTACAAATTTCGCCGAACGATGATAATTTTGCCGAATAGAACTCCAAATTTTGCCGAATCGTCAGACAAAATTTGCCGAATAAGGAACTTTTTGGAAGAACACAATGACCTCCCGTGACATCCTAAAAGGGCACCTCTAGTCGACCTGTGTTTAGAACTTCTATGTTATACAGAATTTTTTTTTTATTTTTTAGAGCAGATTTTAAATATGGCTAAACCTTGATTCAAGCGATTGGTAACCGAATTCATCGTTGGCTGACAAGGAAAGAAAACGCAAAGATTCAAAATTTTTATCTTTTGACAGTTTCTGTTTGAAAACAAATAAAATACTTGTAATTGATTTTTAATAGTACAAGACTTCAGAAAAGATTTTCAATTTTCCCTCTTGATTCTACATTTGCGACTCAGTCGGTTTTATTTATTTATTATTATTATTTTTTTAATTTTGTTACTTGTATTCAAAAAATTGGAGAAATAAATTGCGAATTTCTGATGGGGCAAACCAGTAGGTAGGTTTAATTTCAGTAAATGGCACAATCGTTCAATAATCAATTACATAAATTAGATTCTAAACATGGCATGGAGAAGGTAGCGTGTACAACACACAACGATTTGTCACTTAACGACGTTGTTCTCTAATCCAAATAACGATGCATTATCAGTGGAATGTACTGTCTTCCTTGGACATAAAAATATATTCCATTATTCAATTTGATTGGGTATTTTTCCCATCTCGACTGACACCTTGTAAGAGAACTAAGGGGAAACAAAGATAAATCTGTCAGAGGAAGGAATTAGCTACAAAATGAGACTTGTCGTAAATAAGAAACTGTCACACCCAAGGGAATACTTTATTGTATAAAAATGTTTCCCGCGTAAAAGTAGAGCTTAGAATTTGATGTGAAGGAATTTTATTCAGACAGAAGTTTCCCGGTTTTCTCTCTAAAGATAATCAGCACAATCAGGAGAACAGTGGTGCCGGGAACTCACTGAAACATAGTTCCAGAGCAGCTGAACGTAGGCAGAAATATATTTGTAAGTTTGAACTTTTCAAACAATGCATATTTCCTTGATTTAAGTAAGGTCATCAGTTTAAAAGCGTGATCCAGATTGCTTAAGCTCTGCCTCGAAATTAGTTCGTTAACTTTTACTAACAAAATTAACTTTATAATTAGTATTATTTTTCATTATTTTTGCATAAATTCAAAAGCAGATTTCACTTATTGTTTAGTTTTTTCGTTATTTATAATCTATTTTCTTCATTAAAATATAAAATTTTGTTGCGAATATGCTTAACTTAGGAGCAAGAAGAATAAGAGAGTGGCGTGGGTGAAGTAGCAGTTAATAATGTAAAAAAAAAGTTTAAAGTTTCACTTCTATTGTGTGTCTTTAATACACAACATTCATGTTTTTTTTTAAAATCCAAAATAAAGAAGCAATAATAATAAAATCCACTTAAAATGAATAGTATGGTTTGAAGTATTAGTGCTATTTAGGCTGAATTTGAGACCCACGTTAGAAATGGGATGTAAAATCAATTATTTTAGGGGTTTCAGGACGTTTTAACCTAAAAAAAATCCCATGTTTTAAAAATTATATATGTTGTTATCCTTGCTTTTCTGAACAGTTTTGTGCCAAACTTTCAATGATCGTCAAAATACTTCCGAAGTTCTTAATAAAATAGTAGAGGCTGTTTACATTGGGGATTATTGGGAGCTCTAGCTTTGGACGCATTTTTTTTAAACGTAAAATTTCTGATGAATTGCATCATATTTAAACAATTTATTGTTTCATAGCTCTGGAATTTTGTGTATACATAAATTTTGTAGGACCTATTCTAGTACTTATATACATCATTTTAAGTGAATCTAGTAGAAAAATATTTTTTAAATACAGGTTTTACATCGCAATTAAGATTTTTATTCAAAATTTTTATACTTATGTCTATAAAAAATAATTATTACTTTATGAGCCAAAACAAAATATGCATAGCATCTTACTGTGACACTTGGCTGTAATTTAAGCCAATTTCTAAAAACATAAGCCCATTATTTAAGTCAGAATCATACGCGGAGCGAAGTAATAAATTTTCGCGATTTTGAGGAAAATCTTATTACGTTTTGCATCATTGTTTTAATTATTTTAAATGAAAAATCAATTTGAAGAGACTACGTTAAACATTCCTATGTGTATTTGAAGTCACAAAAAATCAACTTGCCAAAACATTTCTTTAATTAGATTACAATGTAGGAAGAGCGATTTCAACAACTACAAAAGTAGCTTCCAGCCAGTTATTTCAGAATTATTGACTAATGCGATGAGCAGCGTACAATATTGCTTTTCTTTCATTTCATTTCTTTTTTTTTTTTTTTGAAAAATGAGGAGTAGAAAAAGTAACTTTGCCAGGAGAGTTTTTAAAAGTCAAATTTTCTGAACAATTTGAAGTGGAGTGAAGTTAACCGAGATAGTTCAAATTATGTAGACTTGAATAACTGTACTGTTTTTCTTGGGAAATACTTCTCTTTTACGTAAGCTATGTTTTAGTTAACTTTTCTTTTTAGTTAAGCATTCAGTGCATAATGTTTCTTTGAATATCATTTGTTGAACAATGGTCACGGGATTGCCTAGTAAGAATTGTGTAAAAAAAAAAAAAAAACTAAACCCATACTTTTACACAAGAAACCTAGGACAAGCGATTTCAACAACTACACAAATACTGAGTTGTTTGTCGTTAATAACAGCATTAGCATGTGTAAAATTGAAATTAAAAATGAATCTGACCAAAATTAAACGGTAATTAACGAAATTGAAAGTGAGCTATCATCGACCAATGAGAAGCGAGCAAATAAAAGCAGGAAGAAAGAGAACAAAAACCTGCTGCCAATATTGTTTTCATTCCTAAAACTATTGTTCATGATACTATTGATGGTGAAAACACAATAAAACAAAACATGTCTGGTTCTGAGCTAGTTTAAGATGTTATTTCATCAATAATGCGATGAGCAGCGTACAATATTGTTTTTCTTTCTTTTCTCTTCTTTTTTTTGAAAAAAAAAAAAAAGGACTGGAAAAGGTAACCTTGCCAGGAGAATTTTTTAAAAGTCAAATTTGCTAAACAATTTGAAAAGGAGAGAGGTTAATCGGCATAGCTCAAATTAGACCTATACTGCTTTTCTTGGAAAATACTTCTTTTACGTAAGCTATGTTTTAGTTACCTTTTTTCTTAGTTACGTATTCATTGCATATTTTTTCTTTGAATATCACTTGTCGAACAATAGTCACGGGGTTGTCTAAAAACAAAACAAAACATACTTTTACACAAGAAACAAGCAGCTCTTGATTCTATGGAAGTTCTTTTCTATTCATACCCTATACTTAGAACTTACATTCATTAGGGTCAATCATAGAAGTCATTGAAAAAAAATCAAGCTTTTGGATCTGTAACCTTCTAATTTGGTTCCATTTACTTTAAAAACATTACATAAAAGTTAGAGCGACACTTACAGATATTTAGAGGTGCTCAAAGTTAAGAAAAGATCGCGCAAATTAAGATTAGCTACGTAAAGCACTATTTAAAGTTAACGCAATTATTTCGAACAATTTATGTACTGCTGTATTGTACACATTTACTTCAACGTTTTATTTTAAATCGAAACTGCATCGATTTTTCCAAAAATTAAGAATTTTTTTTTCTGCTACTAGAGAACTTTTTTCTGTTGATTTCCAACAACTTTTAACGGCAACTGTAGCTTTGTTTTATCATGAATCCCCCCCCCCCCCCCTGCATTCTTTACTAAAAACAATTGTATTTGGCAAAATAGTTTGCAACTCCTAGGGATTTAATTACGTCCTTTGGCAGATTATAGTCGCCATATAGTCTCACAAGTCTGGATCACATTCAAGATAACTAACTGGAAGTTTTAGCGATTGAAATAAAATCATTGACTTAACTGTAATGGAGTCTTTTAAGTTCTTATTCCTAATGGAATTAAAATGAACACTATTTTGTTTTTACAGTGATTTCTATGCTTTTTAGAAGGAACTTCACTCTGCATAACATTCACCTTCACCATCTGTCTTTACGTTGACATACTGACAGAGCTGTTGAATTATTTCTGATAAATACCATAAATTATTAGAAAATTAATGCTGATTTTGAAATGGCTGAATGTATTATTCAAGTAGCAATTTCAGCAACAGGTCATTGTAAGGAGCACAGGAAGCTATGTAAATGCACATGTCACGAAATCCTTGTTATTTTGAAGTTCAATGTGATTTACAATATTAGTAGCATGAGATTTGAACACCCAAATCTTAAGACATTATATGACTTTAGACATAAATCCGGACGTGTTGAACTACTACGGTTGCCGTAAATTTAATTTCCTTTTAAACATTACCGAAAAAACGAGCTGATGTATGCATCACATGACTTCCTTTTCCTTCCAATTTAGTGCCCATTTTCACATTATTGACAATTTTAATGTGATTCAATAGTTTACTTTCTAAATATCACCACCAGTGGCTAAATTGAAACCAGATTTAAAAAAAAAAAACCGCCAAATTTGTCGCCAAGTTGGCGACAAAACTTGGCGACCAAAAGACTGTCGATCTATCGCCAAGTGTCCACCAAGTTATAACACCACTTGAGTATCCATCGAAATTACCAATGATCCCCCCCCCAAAAAAAGGGGCAAAAGACCCCTTTAGAAACACCCGAATGCAATTAAAAGGGGAGGTGCACAACTAGACCCCACTAGGAGCCTACGTACCAAATTTCAAATTTCTAGGACATATCGTTCTTGAGTTATGCGACATATATACGCACATACGCACATATATACATACGTATATACGGACGTCACGAGAAAAGTCGTTGTAATTAACTCGGGGAATGTCAAAATGGATATTTCGGGTGTTTATACGTTCTTAGGCACTTATCCACGTGTGGTCGGATTGAAAAAAAAAAAAAAAAAACAACAACAACATTAATTCAGGGGTGAGCAAAATGGAAATTAAGGCCGAATTTTTGAGTGAAAATTTTTTCGCGAATACAATACTTCCTTTTTTGTAAAAGGAAGTAAAAAGAGAGTTAGGAGTTCTAGATAGACTTTATTTTTCCTCCTCAGCTTTAGCTCTCTCAGTTCTGGCTACATGCTTGAATGTTTCATTGTCTCTATCTTTATATCTAGTAGTAGCTTTGCAGCAATGTCAAATAACATTCCTAGTTCAAGCTAGCACCCCCACTCCCCTCTGTATCAATGAAACCCCAACATTTTTGAAAATGCTTAAGCATGAAAAACTTCTCTAGAAAATGCAATTACCACACATACTTCAGAGACTGAACTACTTATAAACTCCATAATGTGATGTCTGTAAGCACGTGGTAGAAGTTTTTGTACAAAGCTTTTTCTATAGAAGGACACCGACCCCAGAATTGGCACTAGTACTTGAACTGGTAGTGTCTAAGCACGTTGCAGGAGTGTTGTCGACGTTTAGTCTTAAATGACTTCAAAAACAGTCTGAGCTTCTTCTGATCCAGATAGAACCTTAGAAACTGTTAGTAATTGAGAAATTTCTTTCCCTCAATCTAACAGTGATGTCCTCTTTCCCAGTGAGACAGTAGATTAATTTTTCATGCATTTATTTGCCTATCCGATCATATTCTTAGAGCAATTGATTAAGCCTTACAATTCAAATTTAAAATGTTTGGGAACAAATACAAGATAAGTCGTGCCTTATAAGCAATAAATTCAAACCTTCAATTTCAATCATAAGTTTTCATAATTTCCTAAGTACTAAATTGAAAAAAAGGCTCTTTCTCCAGTTTCATAAACGATTGTATGACTGCAACACAAAATGGCTGGTTTCGATTTCTTTTTTTTTTGTACTAAGTGCAATTTTCCATGATCTAATTCTGTAATCTATGAATTAAAATATTAAACTGAAGTTATAATAAATGCGTTTTAAAAAATTAACATTAAAGCAAAATTTACGCATGTTCAATATATTAATCATGTGAATTACCAACTTTTCCATCATTGAGCTACATTTCAATATTGTTATGTCGAGTTAAAAATTTACCTGATTTTTTTGAAATTAAAATGAGAAAAATTAGAAGGTAAAACAGTAGTATTATATAACTTAAAATTTGAAACTGTACTCCACTGTAATGTTCAGTCAACTAAAGCTGAAATAGGTCTATGCATGAGCCACTCAATATGAATCAAACTCCTCAGTGGTGCAACCCGAAGTTTTTAGAGATTAGAATACTACCGTGGGAAGGTAAATAACAGCATTGCAAATTTTTCATTTTTTATTTATTTTGTGTTGACAGTATTCGAACTGAAAATACGAAGAAGAACAACAATACGTGAATTTTCAGTAAATTACCGCCCTATAGCCAGGGCTAAGGCAGAAATACATGAAATACACCGCCAGATCAGTCATTCCATCCGAGGACTGCAATTTCGTGCTTATTAACACTCATCAGCTCGGCAAATGACCGGGCTGATTGCCGGGCTGATGAGTGTTAATAAGCACGAAACTGCAGTCTTCGGATGGAATGACTGAGCTGGCGGTGTATTTCATGTAAATATGTAAATTGCGTAGATGGCGTAGCTATTTTCTAGTTATATGTATATGGTCTTTAGAATGTGTTCATGGTCGATAGAGAGATAGTGTGAATGACGCAATGCCGGATCAGATGTTTAAATTGAGTTTGTTGATCAGGTCAGGGATCTAATTTTTAGTTTTGTATGTAATATAAACCAATAAATGGTTTTTCTATCTATATGTCTCTTGCTCTACCACACTCTGTGATTACCATGTATTTTTGTCATCGATTGTGCTTTAACTTTACTGTACATGCTTGCTTATTTGCTTTCCGCTGAAAATGAAGAAGGAAAAATAAAGTCAAATAAAACATTTCCCTATTGTTAGTATGGAATCCGAAATTCGTTTCTTCGAATGTCTCAAAAACTCATCTTTGCGGATAGTACATTTTACCTTTCCACGACAGAATAGGGGCCATTCATTTATTACGTAAGGATGAGTTTGGCAATTTTAGACCCCCCTCCCCCATGTAAGGTTACGTAAGATTTTTCAAACCCCTCCTCCTATTCTTATTCAAGATTCCATTTCGTTTTCAAAATAATAAAATAACGAATCTTACATCACTGGAATTATAATTTAATTAACTATTATTTCATTAAACCTTTTTGTGTAAAGAAATATTTACAAAAAAGTTGTAATCCAGACTGAATGTTTTTCAGACATTTTTTTTTTTATATGATGCGGTACGAATTAAAAATAAAACATGCCATACATAGTGCGATTCTTTTATTATATTTTGCACCATTCATTATTTGTAAAACAAATTAAAAAACAGCTCCTCCTAATAATTTTTTACTTTCCAGACGCAAAAGAAATATGATTCCTACCAAACCACTTGACCGCGCGATTTCTTGTATAAAATATCGCCTTGGAAAATAATACGTAAGGTATGGGTTTCTCTCCCCCCCCCCCAAAGTAAGGGTATGTAGAGATTTTTCCACCCCTCCTCCCTTTCGGGATCCTTACGTAGTTAATGAATGGCACCTTACATGCATACACAATAAACATAAACAATAAACATGCTTGGACTGGGTTAAAACCAAGGCCTTGGCTTAAAACCAAAGATTCTGTGAGGAGTTTTAACACACCTCTTGGTTGAGCTCTTATTCAGTCAGCAGTTTTCACTAGTGCACTCCTCGTATTTAAGGTGGGGAGTGAAACAGGTTCCTGACCCTTCCCAAAATAAATTTAAAACCACTAACTATGAATAGAGATTTTAATATTGTCAAACTTAAATTTGGTAAACTCTCGTAATATCAGGCTTCGGACCCTGACAAAATAAATTCCTATTTTCGCTCTTGGCACCCAAGAATACAGTATACTTTTGGAATTACTAAATATGAAGCAAAATACTACAAAACTTCAAATGTGGAAGTGTCATTGGAATATAAAAAAATGGAAAAATCTTTGGAAATGTTCAAAGTTAATTGATTGCATACTAAGATACTAAATTTTAAACAAGTAAGATACTTTTAACATGAAAGGTTTTCGACTTTATTCTTTCTATTCTTTTCGAAAGAAGATAAAGAGATTTTGAATAAAAAAAAATAAATGAATAAAAAAAATAAATAAATAAAACACACACATTTTACTCAAAAACAAATCTGTAAAATTATTGCAAATTTCAATGATTTCACTCTCTGAATACACGGCTAGTAATTTTAACAGAGAAAACCAATCACCTGTCAAAAGATGGGGATTGGATTCGCAATTCCAGAGCTCGAATACGCTACCTTGCGGTGATTAACAATACCAAAGAAAAAAGGTAAAACAATCCATTCCACGTGTTTTCTTTGGGGTAAATTTACAGGCTTCAGACAGTTTATGAGGTAATGTAATTTCAGAAGAATAGGAAATAAAGCTTTCCACAAACACGATGAAAAATTACTGTCATTCACTAAGCATCAAAGCAAGTTATAAGTTACAGCGTGTGTTTGTTTTACCTTTTACATCCGCCATTAGACAATGGCTTCAGTGCCCCATATAGTTTATTGGAGTTGCGAATTGAGATCGATGACGTCAGCCAAGTAGTTCATAAAAGGTATTTAAGTTTAATTGAATAATTTGTGTGAAGTTTACTTCGGATTCTGGACAGATTGTTGCCACTAGCCAAAAGACAATATTCGTTACAATATCAGTTTTGTACTGATTTTTATAACTAGTTGTTTAACTACACGAAAAAAATATTAATTTCTCAGACATCAAAGGATTTTCGGATCGTAGTTCCATAATATATAGCAATGTAACCTATCATAATCTATTCGCTATTCTCCATACATTGAACCGTTCAAATTTTAAAACCTTTTTATAAAAATATTTACAAAGAAAAAAAGTGCAATTTTGTAATTCGCAACTACAATCAACTATAGGGGGCGCTGCAGCCACTGTATAGTGGCGGATGAGAAAGGTAGAACGAACAAATGCCGTAACTTATACCTTGCTTTGACGCGTAGTGAATGACAGTAAGTTTTCATCATGTTTGTGGGAAGCTTTCTTTTCTATTCTTCTGGAATTACATTACACCTTAAACTGTCTGAAGCCTGTAATTTACCCCAAAGAAGACACGTGGAATGGAATGTTTTACCCTTCTCTTTAATATTGTTAATCACCGAAAGGTAGCGTATTCGAGCTCTGGAGTTGCGAATCTCTAAAGTTGAAGCTGTAATAGAACTCAATAACTTCGGATTAAATTTATATTTTAATCTAAAAAAATTCCAAAATATATCGTGTACTTAACACTCTAAAAAAACACTCTTTTAGTTTTATATTTATAATCGTGTTAACAAACTTGAAATTATATTAAATAAACTTACTTGCTTCTAAAGTAGGTCATTAGTTTTTCATCAAACGGTGCTTTAGCAAAATAAATTTATTTTTTTGCGTTTTGCAAATAAACAAAACAATCAAAAATATCTTATGAAAAGTGAAAATATTTTTGACATATTGGAGCGTATTTTAAAATCAAATTAAGGTATCTTTGTACGCAAATAAGTATTTTGATGTGTATTACAACTAACGCGAGCTTTAGAAAAAACATTCCTACAGAAACATTCTATTTCATTACTTGAAAGTAATTAAAAATTAATTCGTTCTTTTTTTTTCACTTATTCATCTTGCATACTTTTTTCCTGCAAATGAAAAAAAAAAAATAGTTTAATGAAAAAAAAGTGAGAAATCTTTGTTTCACGTTGTTCTAAAAACTGTTGAATTTTCTTTTTTTTGTTATATTTGGACTATCAATTGGTGAAGAAGTAATTGCATTTGTACCACAAGTTTTAAATATTAATGCTTTAATTTAAAAACTATTCCAAACCTGTTTTTAGAAGCAAAAAGAAAATCATTAAATCGTTGTTATTAAACACGAATCTTTTTCAAAGAACAATCTTTCAATTGTAATTGCTTTTGAATTTTTAATTAAAAAATAAATTTTTTAAAAAAATCTTTAATGCAGATTATCTTGAAAAGAAGCGTTTTTGTAATTAAAACCTTGAAAGCTATTTAAAATACATTTTTTAAATGACACTTGGAAACAAAATATGTTGAGGAGCAAAAGATAGCAATTTCTGTTTATATGACTATGCCAAAATGTTGATTACAATTTGTGAGTTTCAGAAGATAATTGAGTATTTATTATTACTGTATTACTTTTTCAAACCTTTGAAAACTAAAGTTTTTAAAACTTACCACGGTACAAAATTGTATAATCTTTCTATGGAAGCGTTATTAATTACGCCGACCTGTGATGAAAAACTATAAGAGAAGCTGAACTTATTATTTTTTGGTGGTGATTTCAGAAAATAGAGGGTGTCCGAAAAGTCCTTGACACATTTAAAAAATTCATAGAAAACCAACAAATTGTCGTATGAATTTGCGGTTTGCACCATAATACTTCATAGGTTTAAGAGTTTTTATGGCATCGGAAAAGGAGGGGGGAGAAGAAGAAAAAAAGGCATTTTGCAGCCAGGGTGTCAGTATATGCTATGCTTGTAATTCTTCGTTTACCAATTTTCATTCCTTTTTGCGTTTTCCCATGTCAACAAAATCGATTTAAAAGTTACTTTTAAATCGTTTTTATCACGACCTTATTTTTTCATAAAAATGCTCCATATTAAGAAATTCAATGTAAAAAAAGAAATTCGAGAGAAAATCAGTACTCCATGACTTTTTCTTACGTTACCAAAAAAAAAAAAAAAAAGAAGCCTAAAACGCGATTTTTGACGGTAGTTTTGGAGTTTTCTCAAGGACCGTCTCTGTTTCAGACTAAAGCCCTAGATCGTAGCTTAAGTAGCGACTTAAGGGGCTAAACGATGTTTTCCTCTGTGTCTGCTACGGTGAAGTAGCGTGTTTTGTTTCATGGATGTGGTGTTTCTTGATTGTGAATTAACATGGAGTTAATAAGAAACCACAATTAAGAAGCAAAACACGCTACTTCACCATAGCAGACGTAGAAGTATGCATTGTTTAGCCCCAAGATGGTGGACGTGTCGCTACTAAAGCTACGATTCAGGGCTTTATTTCAGACCATCGTAATTTATTGTAAAATCTGTACAGAAGCTTTACATTTAACGAAAGAAAAAGCGAATGTTTGGCGTATTATAGCTATGTAATTGCTAGCATAATTTAAAATTATTTTTTATGCAAAGACAAAAGGGTTTTTTTTCTTCAGAAACTTTGATCCACAACAACGACGGCTGGATAAACGAGGTTCTTCTGTAATTTCTAAAACATAATACATTTTATATATCCTCGATGAATATCATTTACAAAAAAGTTCCCCTCCCAAATCCGTAGTCTATATCTGCCACTGTTTATATTTAATCATTAAATAGGAAAATTGCATAACCCTGCTTTTTACCCATAGCTTTTTCTTTTTTTTCTAACGAAGAGATATCGTCAAACAAAGTAATAGTTCCTAAGTTAACCCATCCCCTATCCATTAAAAAGGAATCATCAAATTAACTAAGTAGGACGCTGTGAGTGGACATTAAAGAAAAAAAAGAAAACATACGGTTTGAACTGATAACCGCCTCCTTTTTTAAGTCGATTAAAAAGTATCTTTACAGAAAGCAGTCATTCTTCAAACTTTCTTAAAGCTAAATACAAACCATAGTGGATGCCTTGGCCTAGACATTAAGGAGGCAAAAATAAATAAATCAAAAAAAAAATCTGGGCCTGCCTCTACCTAGACCAATTTCAAAAGCAGAATTAAAACTCCTTCCAACTATTAAGCTAAGCTTTGAATAACAGGACAACCCCGAGTCGGCTTCGAGCGATTAACATTTTACGTCATTTTACTGACGTCAACAACTCATTAATTCATTGGAATACAAAGGCAAATAGCGCAACCATTATGTCTTTTTAAAGACACTTGGTAACTAAAAATAAAAGTCAGGAGGTAGGGCTATCCTCTTTCCTCCAAAACAAAGTTAAACTATTACATTGAATCAGCATTCCTCCCACGCATATCCCGTTGTTTACAATGCTCTTAATTAAAATTTTAAAGTCATTCATTATCTCTCCACAAAAAAAAAAGTTTGGATTTTTTTAATGAATTTAATTAGCTCATTCTGATAACAAAAAGAGTAAAAGAATGTAGAAGAGCATTCTTAGCAAACAGGGCTTTAACCACCCTCCCGACGACCGCAAACGATTACGGTTATGATTTAATACATACATTAGCATAAAGTTGATTAATCTATTATCTTATTGAATAGATTTTGCTTAACCGACATCATATATTATTGAGTTGTTGAAAATTTTCACCACATCGATTTATTTCGGAGGAAATTTTATCGATGAAATCTTTATCAGCTGCAAAATAACTGCCTGAAAGCAAAAAAGAATAAATTTCCTTCTTAGAGAATATTTTTATGAAAGGAGAAAACTCTAAGAGTATTTCTTTTCTAAAATCATTTTTTAGGATGAATCTAAAAACACATTTCAAAATTTAAAACACCATGACCTTATTTTTTTATAGATAAAAAAATGCTTGATTTTAAAGATTAAAAGAAGTAAGTTGTGCTGAAGAAAAAACAATTTTGTTCATGATACATTTCCATTCGTTTATTTCTAAATGTATTATGCATATATTTAAGCCGGTATACCTCCTTTAATTATTTCTGTTTACGCCCATTAAAATTGTTTATAGTATCTTTAACGCAAAGTATCCAATTTCAAGAGAATAAATATTTTTTGAGACACTTATGTACTTATACATTTTTATGAAATATTTTTGACAGGAGAATTAGACTCTTTTGCTATGTTAAATTTCTATATTTTCCTTAAAATCAAGTCCATTATTCCAAAAAAATAATCGGAATATATACAAACAGTTTACTAAGCCAAACAGATACGTTTTTGGTGTAAAGAATAAAAAGCTTCCATACTTGCAATTTTTTTTCAAAGAAACTTATACTTGAACTAGCTGACCCAGCCACGCGTTGCTGTGGCAAAGAAGTTGAATTAAAATAAACTTTTACTCATTATTTTGATAGAATCAAATAAATATTTTTTAATAGAGCTTAAAATAATATAGCTGATTTTAAAACATATGAGATTGATAATGAGCGTGATTCAATGTAAAAACGATTCAGAAATGTTCCTGGAAAATTATGGGCAGCTGATGTGGCCAATTTCTTCCAATGTAATCAATTGTAATCAATAATGTAATCAACTTCCAATGTAATCAATGTAATCAATTCAATTCAATGTAAAAACGTTCCATAAATGTTCCTGGAAAATTATGGGCAGCTAATGCGGCGAATTTCTGCCAGTAACATGTCATGCCAAAATCCGGAAAGGTTTCCGATAAAAGTTAATAACCTTCCTGAAATTATCTCGGAAGCCTCTTGAAAAATTCGAAGATCTTCCCGTTTGAAGCTAGTCGTGTTTCTGGAACTTTAATGTAAACTTAGGAAGGGATACAAAAAAAAGCTTAGCACCGTTCTGATTTATTAAGGAACTTCTATAAGCAGTAATGCAAAAATAGCCAAACCTTAGCCAGAACTGCAAGCAAGTATCGAAAATTTTTACTCACCAGGAAACATCACGATCAAGGAAATTCAAGAAAATTCCAAATTGGTGGCATTCGAAAGAGCATTGGAAAACATGTTTATGGCACTGAAACTACGTGCCCTCGTGACCACGTTATCGAAATATGATGTCTTAAAAATTGCCGAAATTTTTAGTAAAGTCGCCAAATTTAGCGAGTTTTGTTCAGAAATGGAAGGTACGGCGCGAATTCAACATCTGCATCTGACAAGACATTTCACTTCCATATTTGGTCACCACCAAAGCGCGTGAGAAATATTGCATTAATTCTTTACTCGGGGTGACTACCATGGCGCGGGGTGTCGTGGCACAGACTGCGGCATTGAAATTTTTAGGGGCTTGTGTTCCGGGATATTAACGTGCAACTGTATAGGGGAAAACGCCACAGCCCGAAATATTTGTTTTATTTTATTGTAAAAACAATGGAATTTTTTGTTATTCTTAAAACTGTCTGTTAAAAAACTGATGTTTAAAACTTTTATGCTTCTGCGGGTGAAATATTTCCACTGAAAGAGTTTATTCGATGATGAAACTGTTTAAAAAAAATATGATAACCGTAGAGAAACGGTAAACACACTTTAAAGTCTTTTTTTTTTTTTGAAAAGTCGTAAATCTGAAGTCTTCAACAGTATCTAAATACGAAGAAAACGACATTTTAAAAGATTTCAAACCATGTTCTCAAATTAAAAAAAAACGATTTCTGTCAGTTATTTCCAGTGTGTTTTTCGTTATGTGTATCGTTTTCAAGTTATGTGTAAACCCTCTAACAAGTCAAATAAAAAAAAAACTGTATTAATGTTTATTTTGCTCGTATTTGAATTCCCTTTTAACGTAAAACATAATTGGTAAAAGTGACTTCAGTATTTTTAAAAATGACTAAATAACATGCAATATGATGTGCATTTACGTTATAGCGACTTTCAGTTGCAGTGACAGACTTTTTCGAACTACAGGGGTTGTTGTAATGAACGTCGACTGTAAAATTTTTGATAAGAATCTGTTATGAAGTAATTTCCGACATCGTTAGTTTTGCTGTGCAAATTTTTGACATTTACTATCCGTTGTTTTCTTTTTTTAATTATTATTTTTTTCGATTTTAAATTAAACATTTTCGCTAGCAGTGGTCAGACAATAAAACTTCATGAATGATAATAACTTTTGAAAATATAAATAAGAGCTGGGATACTACAATCCATGATCATGTTCTTTCAACATCAAAAACTATCCATTTTATTTTCAATATATAAGCTTTAATAAGCATGTTTTTTTTTACTTATTCATATTAATTCTCGTACATAATTATTAATTACTTACAACACATTTCATTACAAGAGTACAAACTTAAATTAGTTAAGTAAAACACACTTGAAATGCACTTAAATTCTGAAATGCATTATTATCACGATTACAAAGTTAAATCCTACGTTCAATTTCGTTATAAAGTTGTAGCTCCTCTGGATAAAGCTCTCTAGTTTCCATTTCACAGGCTTCATAGTTACTTTTTAATTTTACCCACACAAGTAAAGGGTTAATTCGAAACATCGTTTACGCGCTTTGCAGATGACCAGAAATGGAAATGAGAGTCTTGCTAGACGCAGGCGATGAAATCACGTGGTATTTTCCATTTCTTGCCAAATCTTTAAATTTGGCGAATTTTCGTAAGATTTCGACAAACTTTGACCCCCCATATCTCAAAAACAAAAGGACGAGGGCACACAATATTTGGGTCAAATTTTTTTCTAAAGATACTCTTTCGAATGCGACCATTTTTAACTTTTTCATGATTACTGAACTCGTGATGTTTCCTGGTCAGTAACGTTTCGGATTTTTTTTTTACAGTGCAGGCTGAAGAAAGTACTTATTGAATTCAGTAAGTACCAACTAAATTTTCTATGGAAAAAGCACTATACTTACGCTTAGTAAATTTTGTAAGTATGACTTCGGCAAAAAAAAAAAAAATAATAATAATAACTTGAAAGTGATAGTAAATATCGAAACTGATTGTAAAATAACTGAATGTAGAAACTAAGCGTGAACCCTCATACATTTTTAGATTCTACACTACATTTTATTCACCTCAGCTTTCTCTATAGTTTGTAATCAATAACTTCTTTACAAAATACACTAACTAAATTAAAAACATATAAATTTTTTTTTTTTTCAATGAAGTAGATAACATTGACTTCGAACTATTGTTTCTATTATTTAAAAACTGAAAACTGTCTAAGCACTAAGTTTTGCACAATGTTCTTGCTTAACCAGTCTTTTGCTAATAAGAAAAATATGATAACTTTCCACGTGTGAATAGGCGATACATGGTTGCCCATGAGAGAAATATTTATGTTTCAAGTCCAAACCGAAAGAAGACATTGTTTGTTCTTGAGATCTATTTATGGTCTTTGCAAAAGCTAAACGAATCAAAAATTGAAGCCTTTCAAATGTGTTTGAAAATTATGACGCTGTTAATGGATTACGTGGCAACACAAACATGTCTCCTTTAAACTTTCCCGTCAAAATTGTTGACTTTTGATTAAGAAACGTGTACCGTTGCGTAATTTAGGTGGGTTTAAATCGCGAAAGAGAATAAATTGTTGAGCCAATTTTCAACCGGAAATCGTGTAGTCGCATTCCTGGTGTATCCAGGGAATTTAAAAATTCAGTTGGAATGTTAACTGCTTTGTTTTCATCGACAACTTTATAGGCTTGTTCAGCATCAATGGAGAGCTTTTTTTCCAGCCGTCAGTAATGGCTCATTATTCGCAATAATTGTAGCTAAGACAGCGTCATTGCTCTGTTGTTATACGTTGCAAATCAGTGTGAACTAAGCCGGTGGCCCAGCTATCAAGTGACGGCATATCATAATAAATAAGTGGCAAATTTGAAATTGAAACGCAAAAACCTTCAGTTAAAACTAAAGCTTCATATTCATCTCTGGTGTAAAATCTGTTTTTTGACATTTATGTGTTTGTTAAACTTTATGAAATACGTCTTCAAACGGGAAAGTTATATAGTTTCTCCTTAAAAAATGATGATTGTGTTGGATAGTATGTCGTCAAAATTGTTTTAAACAGTTAACGAATACTGTTTATCCTTAGGTCAAACCTGCATTAGAAAGTGTCAACTCCCAATGACTTTGTACGGCCAATAAATACAATTTGCGACATTCTTCGGGATATGTATTTGACAGTCGACAATTGACGATCCCCAAATATTCCTGTCTGTTCGGGAATGTTTACGAAAACAAAACTGCTACAAAACCAGCGCGATTACATAGGCAAATATGATTTTAAAAAAATTAAATTTATCTGGGAATAGACTCTCAATTAGTTCACTTTTCGTCTCAACGGTAGTGTAGAAATTGTCTGGCTATTTGTTGTACTGTATATTTTGATACAGTTCAATTTCACCGTTTCCATTACATAGCAATCGCTTAGAAAATACTTGTCCGATCAGATTATTTTGCGTTTATACTCGCATGTTCATGGCCAATCGCATTATCTCGACATTACGCTATAAAAACGATTGTTTCTAACCATGCGTTGATTTCATCGGAATAACTTTTAATGTCTGCCGGAAGTCTCCAGACAGTAGTCAGACAATTTCGTCTAAAAGTTTATCGTTGCCGTTCAAATCTTGCACAATCCTATGATGTGCGTCGAATGAATGCTTTTACTCATGAGCCATAGTACACTTATCCCAAATTTTAATTTCACTCTCTTGCAACACTACAGCCATTCCACGTTTTTTTCTTCTTTAATGTTACAGATTGCGTTTTGTTTGTTATGAATATCTAATAGGCCACTTTAAA
Organism: Uloborus diversus; assembly: GCF_026930045.1. Taxonomy (NCBI): domain Eukaryota; kingdom Metazoa; phylum Arthropoda; class Arachnida; order Araneae; family Uloboridae; genus Uloborus; species Uloborus diversus. The sequence continues at coordinate 106,365,434 of NC_072735.1, forward strand.
GCTGAATGTGCTGTTCGTCCACCATCTAAAAAAAGTAGCAGCAATGCTTGATGATGCAACTGTCACTGCAATTTTCTGTTGCGAACGTATCTTTGCAAGAATTAAATTATATTAAAAATCTCTTGGGGAACGCAATAAAGAAAATAATTGTTTTCCGCTTAAATTCATTAACCTTCCTGAAAGTAACCTGGAATATTTTTGAAGAATTCAGTAGTCTTCTTGGTTAAAGGCAGTTATGATTCTGGCAGCTTCAGAGAAGCCTAACGCAGGTTTAATATAATAGCCTTGAACCTTCCTGCTTTTCTTAGAAAGCTCTCAAAGCATTCATGCACGCATTGCCAATGCGAAGACAGACTCTCAAGCAAGTAGCTGGAATGTTACTCCTCTACAACTCTTGCAAGGCTCTTCCAGATATCTTTTCGCACTAATTGGGTGTTGAGTGAATCTGGACGAACCGTAATCGCTCTGAAACCGATACACCTATTAAATACGTTTAGTTAATCTTGATACTGGTGGAGAAAAATATTTTTCACAACGGTGTGAAATCTGCAATTTGTAGCAATTCAAGGAAACGTTTTGAAAAATATAGTTCTCAGGAAGTGAATAATAACCTATAATATCCCGAAACGTTATATGGAAATTCTAAGCAACATCTCTAAATTTTTTGTCATGGTGTTTTTAGCAGTAAGTCATACGATGCTAGAGTTATATCGATTAATTAACTTACACCGCCATCTATTACGAATTTTTAAAACTAAACAATTAATTCACACTATTATTGCATAATTAATATGAAATTTGCAATAAAAAAATATAAAAACTATCCTATCTTTTAAGTTGGACCAAATGACACATAGATATGAAATTTGAAAAAAATCGGTTGAGTAGTTTCGGAGTTTACCCTGAACAAACATCGTGACACGAGATTTTTATATATATAGATTATAAGATGATATTTTACTGAAACTTATAATATCATCTAATTCATTGTAAGATGCAAACTTGACAATCATATTAGCATGTCGTGTCTTGGATATACAAGAAAACCCTTTTCTTCTGTGCATGCAATTGAAGCTGCACAACAAAAATTACAAAAATCATTTTCATCATCATCATCAAAAAAAAAAAAAAACTCCATAAAATCATGATAATGAAAAAAAGCTAATTGTGTGACAAAGAACTTGTATGCTTAGATTCGAAATTGCAATACAAAATTATGCAGATTGTTCTAACTGATTTTTTCCCCCTCGCAAAATACGTATATTTAAAAAAAGACTTACATGAGATAAAACGTGACCAACATTACGAATTCCTTTGTAACCAGCTAAATTGAATAAATAAAAGCTTTTATTGGTTTGTATGAAGGACTGTTCAAGTAATGGTGAAGGTGCGGCCATGGGCCTAAAGCTCCTGTGGGTTCTCTCCTTTCTCATCTTCTTACACAACGTACCATCATTCCTATGATTCATCATCTCAATATTTTAAACAGTTTTTGTGCTTTTGTATGCATTTTGTGAAACTATAAATATACATTTACCTACCTTATTACTCTTCGTTTTTCAAGCTGCACTCTATTTGAATTGCTACATCTAATTTAAACAGAAATATCTATAGGTTTTTTTTTAAGTGTTAAAATTAAAAGTAGTTACTATTTGTGGTATGAATACAACTGAAAGTGCTCCGTGCAAACTGCAGTGTAATATTAATGTAAAAGAATAGGATAATTTGTTGTACAAACATACTGAATGTTTATTTTTAATCACAAATAGAGTGGGAAAAAATATTTGAATTTAGAGATCTTGAATTCTCAAATTGTGTTTCTCGCAATCACGAATTGCAATAGGACCCTACTCATTGGGTTTCTTGTTTCTAATAAAGGCTTTTGCCGCAAAAATCATTTGAACTGAAGACGTTAAAGTTCAATTGAATTCCATGGGCTGGATGCTGGATGTTATGTGCTGGATGCTGGATGGTATGTGCTGGATACTGGTTTCGAGTAAAAATGGGTTGTGTAAAGTCGAAAAGTTCGTTTATAGAGAGTTCGATTCCGAGGCTCATGAACGACTGCACTGTAAGCACAGAAAAATTAAATCAAAGGACAGACGTCATTCAATGGTCAAGTGAAAACCATAAGCAATTCGTAGTTGCTCAAAATAGTAAATAAAACGAAAAAAAAAAAAAAAAGATTTTTATCCAGTACGTTCTTTTACAAGTTTCTATTTTAAGTCTAATAAATACAATTTTATGACATAATAAATAAAATAGAGGGCTACTGGGGCTGTGCCTAGTTCGTCCATAACTCCCCCGATTATTGTCTGCTTGAAGTTAAATATTTCAAGGATTAACGTGGATTGAATATTTAATATTTTTTAAGTCACAGCCTCCCCATACATATAATAGCAAAAATCACAGATCGAGTAACGCTCTGATATCATCAACAATAAAACTCGCGCCATAGTTTGAGTGACGGCATTATTTCATTGTTGAAGCACCGAAAATTTAGTAAATAATTTATAATTTGATAACATTTTTTAGAAATTTTTGACATGCAGGGAAATGCTTTATTGTGACAAGGCTGAACTGGATCCGGAAACTTAATTGTTTTACTGGAAAGACTAATTTTAGGAGAATGAAGAAGCAAAAAAGTGGTCAACAAGTCACGCTATCTACTGGAGTTGCTCCAAAGACCATATAGCTTCTACCCTGGTACGCTGGACCAGGGATTGCCTGAGCCTGATTGCCGCACAGGCCAACTAGGCCTGGGCCTGGGGCCCCATGCTCCTAAGGGGGCCCCGAGTTTTTTAAAAATTAATGCATATCATTAAAAAATCAAGTTTTTCGGAAAATTATTAAAACTAATTATTTATTGATTGAAAACATCCTATTTTAAATAATATTGAATATTATTTTGCATTGACTTGAAGTGGTAAATTAGAGAGGGGGCCTCCTTATCATTGTGGGCCTTGGGCCGCACTTTCAGTTAGTCGGGCCCTGGGGATTGCTCGCCTTTTAATCTGGATCAAAAAAAAAAGAAAGAAAGAAAAGAAAAAAAAAAAAAGAACTCTCTTCAGGGCAGTCATTCAACTTGTCAAACCACAAATAATGGTTGGTACGGGGGACTGTGGTATGTGATGGGAGGTTACCGATTTATTCCACAGACACTTGTTAGCAGCTATATTCCTTTTCGAACGATGTTATTAACTGCGAGTGTAAATCAGAATAAGTTACAAAACGCTTCGTCTTATATCTCAGTGAATATTTGTCGTACTATCGTACTCTTTGGGCTGGGAATCTTTTCAAATGTAGATTATTTCCCTAAACATAAGATAGGGGACCTAGGGTCCATCCGTATAAGAGTTAGATTTCGTATCTTTTCACTGCTTTTCTTCTCCGCCTCAAACTTTCAATAACTTAACTCTACACCATATTTTGACTTATTCTTGCAATTAATGCATGAAACTATGCATTAGTTGTCTCTTATGCATGGAAATTATGCATAAAAGACTAACGCTTACAAAAATAGAGGCCTTACAGGTTAAACGGAGACACGAATATAAGGAACTGTACCTTCTCTACGTAGTATAAAATGAAGTCTCCAAAAAGCGTCTGTTTGAACGCGCAAAAATCGAGAACTACCCGGCCGATTTCGCTGAAATGTTCACAGTATCTTTATTTTAGCCCCGGAAAGGTTTGCGGACACGTTCGGAAAAAAATTCGATAATTTTTTTCTTTAATTCCAATTTACGCCCAATTTTCACATAAATTCCCAAACAAGGGGGTGAAAAATTACTTGCACGTATTAATATTACATATCGTTTGAAAGGATAAAATTTTCCTCGTTCTCGCAATTTGTTTCAATGCTCTAACTTAATTACGGCGGGAGTTATTTTCTTTTTAGCTCGAATTTTTGTAGTCTTAGCTGAAATTTATGCACTACTATCTTCATTAAATATATCAACAACAAGCAGTTCCGTCCAGAACTAAACGAGCCTACTTTCCCGTATACCATATCTTCTTTCTAGTATCTGATCAACATTCTCAAAAAAAAAAGCTAAAATCGCAAATTGTTTCAAGCATATTTTTAAAATATTTTAAGCTGATTTCTAAGAATAAAAGATGCCTCAATCATCTAAAGAATTAGATGCATAAAATAAATAAATAAATAAACGAACAAATAAAATAGCAGCACCTTTCAAACAAAGCAACTAATACACTTCTTTCCATTAAAAAAACATCTTTAACAGCTTTCAAAAAGAAAAATAATAAAATTAATAAGCTTATTACAATAAATACATCACATCAATAATCGTTTGTTTTCCCCTTGTTGCCAAAAAATTATTTTTTAAATGAATTAATGCATTTTCAAAAATAAATAAAAACAATAAAATGTCAACTTAAAGAAATAATTTTCATTGTCAATAAAAAGTATATACAGTGGCTCCCAAAAGTGTTCGTACACCTACGACTTTCATTGAAATAGGCCTCTATCCATTAGTTAGAATTAATATTTCGGAATAGGTATTTTATTATAAGATCTATGATCTATTTTTAACAAAACTACATGAAAACTTTTAATAAAACATTAAAACTTAATTTTTTAAAAATCAAAAACCAAAAAGTGCCGGAAATTTTATCTCACAAAAGTCTTCGTACACTTTGAAAAAATGTCAAAAAATTAGTAAATAATTTAACTTTTTACTAAGTTATTATTTAGTAGAATACCATGCAGGACCAGCAACTGCTTTTAAGCGTCTGGGAATAGATTTCATTGTTTTTTCTTTCTTTTTTTGTGCAATTTCTGAGTAAGTGTTCAGTCGCACTACTAGTCTTACTGTTTCTAGTTCGCTTTTCGTTTCAATGGTGTATTTTCGAAATCTAGCCACCAAATATCTCCAAATATGTTCCATTAAGTTTAAATCTGGTGATTGAGGACATATTTCTAAGCTAAAGGACAAATTTTAAAGCAACAAACTCGAACGTGTGCTTCTTATCATTATCTTGATAAAAAACAAAGTTGTTTCCGATTACCAAATTTTGGGCTAATAATTTAAAATTGTTTTTTAAAATATTTAAATGAACAGCATAATTCATTATTTCACCAAAAAATTCCAAATTTCCAAGTCCTGATGCTGAGATGCACCCTCACACAAGAACACCTTCACCGTCCTGATTAACTGATCCAAATAAGTTCTTAAGATTCAATTCCTCATTTTTTTTCTTCCATTTACAATTATACAACAATTTAACCCAAAATGTTGAATTTATTTTATCTATAAGTAAGACGATGTTCCAAAACGTTTTGAGCTTATTTATCATTGATTTTACGACGGAAAGCGCAAGCTTACTGTTTTTCGCACGAACAAGAAAATTTCTGTGGGAAGAGGTCCCATGTAATCCAGCTAATCAGAAACCTTGGCGAATAATTTTAGGTAAAAATTAAACGTAAAATGTTTCATTCAATTCTGCAGAAACTTTTTCAGTTCTGAAATGTGTATTTTTCATTTTTTTTAGCTGTAAACCTCCGATCACGCTTTGTTAACTTTGCCAGTTGACCTTTTCTTACCTTGTTTTCGATCCGATTCTTGTCTTTAAAGCATTTTTTCAAGCACTTCACTATAGAACGGTATAAATTAACCAATTTAGAGACATTTCAAACCAATTTACGGCTACTGTGAGGGAAAAAAAAATCGAATTTCGAATCGTGTTTGTTGTTTTCTACGCATACCTGCCATTTTAAAATAATAAGCAGAATATTAGGGAATAAATACACAAAAAATGAAAGGCAAATGACTTTATAGTATCATTACAATGCAAAAATAATAAAAAAACCACATATGATAATGTTAATTATGAATTTATTCGAAAATATTTCAGTGTACGATGACTTTTGTGGCGTATCTTTTTTCTGTCTCTTCGTTTTTTGACAAATTTCAAAAATAAAATGTGGCAATATTTTGAAAAAAAACTACTGGGTTTCATTCAGAATAACATAGGAATGATGTGAAAAAAAATTGGACTTCATATTCGAATTCAGTTTTGCGTTATTTTAGTTTTACTTCAAAATTTCAAGGTGTACGAAGACTTTTGGGAGCCACTGTATATATATATATATATATATATATATATATATATATATATATATATATATATATACATATATATATATATATATATATATATATATATATATATATATATATATATATATATATATATATATATATATATATATATATATACATATATATATATATATATATATACATATATATATATATATATATATATATATATACACATATATATATATATATATATATATATATATATATATATATATATATATATATATATATATATATATATATATATATATATATATATAATACCGTCTGCGCATAGCTTTACGTAGAAACATAAAGGACTCCGAATATATATGCCGAAAACTGAATACATAAATTAAAACTTTAGAGTGAAAATAAAAACGAATCATATTAGGAATAATTAGGTATTTCTCAGTATCTCAGTAAAATTCTTGATTGCGGAATAGGAGTCAGTCTCATTTTGGGACAAAAGAGCTGGATTCGGGAGCCGAAGGTTTTTAAATCTAAGATTTAGAGTTGGAATCGGTCATTTTCACTTAAAGTATCACACAACTCTGCCAATGTTTGCGGAGTTGGAGGGGGGGGGGGATAAAGGAGTCGGAGTCAAGTCCTTTTTCTTCCGTGTGTAAATTTTTGCCAAAGCTACGAAGTCAAAGTCGTGGAGTCGGAGTCCGACTAATTTTCGGGAACAGGATTCGGAGTTGGAGTCAGGTGCCCCAAAACTCTCGAGGTTGGAGTCGGGAGTTGTTCGTCAAGAGCTATTTCCGACAAAAGTTGTTTGAAATAAATCCGCCTTTCCAGTTTTCCCGTAGGCGCAAATGTTGAGGGTAATGTAATGTTTCTTACAAAGTGTTTTGAAGCAAATTCTCATCTGAGTTCGGGATTGCCTTGAATTCCCCCGTAGGCGCTAATGTTAAGTTTTTTTGAACTGTTCAAAATTGATAGAAAAATTGTTCAAATCAAAAATTGAAATATAGGAATGAGGTGTCCTCTCCAAGATCTTCCGATCAAAAAAAAAAAAAAAAAATGTTCGAATCGGACTATTCACTCAAAAGTTTTTAGGGGGGGGGGGGGAGGGCAGCAGACAGACAGACATTTTTCCCCATCTCAATACCCTACTTTCCATTTTTTTAATTTTTCGATATTTATTTAATCATTTTATTATTATTATTATTATTATTTGTTTTTAGCGATATTTTAAAGATGCATTTAAGCCTTCTTTCATGCTTTTTTCTTCTTTCTTTGACGTTTACGGGTAAAGTAGGCTAAAAAGTGAAAGAAATGTCCCACAGCTTTCTTTTTGACACCATTAGTAAACGCGATATTTTTTACTACGGGTCTATCTCGACCTTCGGTCGAAAAACTTAGCTTCTATCTCCATTGGAAAAAAAAGTTTTTGTAAGCCTCATGTTATACTTTGTGGTGCATGAGGAGTTCTGAATAGCTCTTAAATAAATAATAAAAAAAAGCTTTTCTAAATCAAATTTGAAAAATCTCATCTCCATTCAAGTTGTTAACCATTTTATTTTCGCATTTCCAAGGTTACACTTTTTAAATCCATTGTTTCTCTCAATCTTTCTCATTTTAATTTCAAAAACTATTTTATTTTGTGTTTCCACGGTTACGCTTTTTAAATCCATCTTTCTCATTTTAATTTCTCAAAAGTATTTTAATATCTGTCATCGTTCGGAAGGAAAATTTTGCATGATGTTTTTTTTCTTTTATTTAAGTCTGATTGTTGAATATACGTCACTTGACACAACTTTTATGTTCATGGTAGGTCGAGAAAAGCCGGGCAGCGCAGCTAATCATTATATAAAATATCAAATTAAAATAATAATATTTTTTTGTATTTAAAAGAATGATTTACACCTGTTGCGGATATGAAAGTACGGGCACACCCGTAACACAAGCGAACAAATATTTTTTTTAGAAAGTTGATACTTTATATTATATGCATAATGGTTCCTTTCATTCAAAATTATAACATGAAAGGATTCTATATATGAGGTTTTTTTTTATTATTATTATTTCAAGGTCCGATCGGTCGCCAAATGAAGGCCACAAAGACAATGGAAACTTTTTTATTTGTACCTTCCAACTACTTCTTGACGTAGTCGCCGCTTCGATTAACACATTTGTCGCAGCGTGGTACCAACTTTTCGATACCCCTGTCACGGAAGGCCTCCTAAGCTTAAGCCCTGGTTTCCTAGAAGCGAAATGACCGAGCTTTGACGTCGATACTCGGCGTGACGCTGAAATCCAAGTCAAGTGATTCCGGCGTGCCACTCACAACGCCGATCTTGCTCGGGCGCGCATGCGCAGAAGGATCAAGTTTTCCTCTCGGCGAGAAGCGACGCCGAAGGTCGGCGATTCCCTCCTAAGAAACCAATGCTTTACAGCCAATTCTTAACGCTGATCTGCAGCTTGGCGTCGGAGCCAAACGTCTGTCCTCCTAGCCAGCGTTTATGTGACCAAAGAGATGATAATCGGAAGACGCGTCAAGGCAGGGCTGTATGGAGGAAGGTCAAACACGGTAAAGCGAAACTGCTGCAGGAGATTTTTGGTTAAAGTAGCAGTGTGTGGGCGCGCATTGTCGTGCGGAAGGACTATGCCTGATGACAACATTCCTCTACTTTTGTTCTGAATCGCCCTTCTTTCAGCATTCAGAAATCGAATTACAGCACGCACTTCACACTTTTAGCGGGAGAAGCAATTGCTCGAGGCATGTTTCCTCGTTCACTGCGTGCTCCGAAATAACCACAGCGACCTGATGCACTGCACAATTTTGCTTGAGAGACTACGCAACAAATCTATGCACAGCGTAATCGGCCTGACTAACTGGTTTTCACTTCGCGATTGGTCGGACCTTGAAAAAAAAAAAAAAAAAAGAAAGAAAAGAAAATAACCCTCGTATATAAAGACCTTTAACCTTCAAAGTTTACTATTTTCTAAAAAATATATGTTATGCACAATTTATTTTTGAACAGCTTGATGCTTTTTTTTCACCATACGCTAAACACTTTCCGAGTTATCGATAGAAAATTCAAATTATCTCCATAGAGATTTTTGTCAATAGTTGCTGTTTAAACAACTTTTTCTCAATCTGTTTTTCGTTTCGCGTATGTTATCCCGGAGAGTTATTATTGTATATTTTCATAAAACTTTTCATACTTATTTTCCTTGCCTATATTTATGATCTGAATCTAGTTTTTTTTTTAGCCAAAATGTTTTTAATTTTTTTATATACATATATATAGGGGAAGGTTGCCGGGTAATGAATCGGTTCCATGACCAGACCTCAAGGATATTTCCCGTACCAGAGTTTGTGCAGACGCGTATTCAGTTTTAGTACCTTCCTTTGTCTTAAAAAAAATCTACTGCAGAGTCGTCAAGTAGATAAAATTATTTCATCATATTGTTAATCGGTCAGAAAGGATTTCTACCATTATCTTACTAATTATTGAGATTTTCATTTAGTTATAGCATGCTTTGAACATCATTGATCATCTAAACGTGAACATTGACTTAAAAGAGTGCCTTTTCAAGTACAATTCCCCATACTTCATGTTTCATCATGATTCGTCACATTGTAACATTTATAAGAATATTCCAAATGATACAGTTGCTATCATTGAACAGCTAGGTGTTTTCCCAAATGAGCCATTTGACAAAGTGGTTCATTCATGGAAAATCTCAAATATTGTTGTAACTTCAGCTCAATTAACTTTGAAAATTGCTCAATTGTTTTAAAATAAATATGATAATGAAAAACAAATAATCACAGTAATTCATGAAAACTCTTATACTTTATTACAATTTGAAATCAATTTTTTTTATAAATATGATTTAAAATATAATAATACAGTTTCAAATACTTTTGCTGTTCCAGAAAAATGCAAAAATTAGTAAAATATAGCCAGTGGATAAGTGAGAGCATGTAACTGCTGCAGTAGCTTACAGAAATGGTGGCATGAACCTTAACGAAGTCTGCTGACAATATAGAGTCCTGCAAGCAACTTCAAACAGTAGCATAGAAGATAAAACCGGTTTGTTGTTACCTTAGTCACTTGTTAGAAATTTAGGAGATAAGTCCTCCGAAATAGGAATATGATTAATGAATCATATTTTGAAACTAGAGAAGACGTTTTGGAAATTACTTCCGAAAAACTGGGCTGAGAAAAATAACATGTCCCACAGATTTAATTAAGACAAATATTCTGTTAGTACTATATTTTATGGTAGTTTGAGACTTAAGCTTCTGGATCCAATAATAAAATTGTCAATAAGTTCTCTGACATTTTAGAGAACAAGTACAATCGTGCGTCGAACGAAAATTTTAAAAATCGATTTAACAAAATTCTCAACAGTTCAAAAGAGGTTGAAAACATATTAGCTAAGAAGAGTGCTGCACAGGTTGGAAAAATGTCAAGTGGTGAACGAGGTGTGATGATAACAGCTGTGTGCTGTGTGAGTGCTGGAATTTTTTATGTTCCTCTTATCCGAAAATAAAACATTTTAGAAAATAAATCTATTTTTCTATAACTTATTGTTATGTGTAGTGTTTATTAATTACCTGTTATAAATATTTGTAAGTTACGCATTGAATTTTACTTTCTACTATATCTAAGAAATAGAAGAAAGTATTGGTTTCGTGCAAATTTTCGAATTTCAAATTTTGAAGGATTCGAACGTTTTGAGGTGTGCTGAGTCCATTTCGACCATTTTTGTCTGTGTGTGTGACCAGTTTTTTGTGGCCACTCTGCAGCAAAAACCACCACATGAAATTTGGTACATATATGTGCCCCTATGTGAATTTCTGCCCATTGGTTTTTTCGCGAATTCCTCCAAGGCGGGTGGAGCAATGGGACATTTCTTAAGTTATGCGTGCCTGCTATTCCGTAGGGAGTAAGTGGCGGAGTCAAACAAAATTTGGTCCATATGTTGCCTCTAACATGGAACAAGTGCTGATTAAATTTTGGTATTAACAGCTCAAACGGGGGTCGAGCTATAGAACGTTTTTGCCGTCAATTGCGACTGCTTTATTTCAAGAAATAATGAACAGAACCAAACAAAAGTGTATCGAGAAGTAGCCTTAGAGGGTATAAGAGCTGATTCTATTTTTGGCGTCAATAGCTGAAAAAGGGGTTGCGCAATCGAACGTTCTTTTTTTTTCCCATTGTGAGTGCCATATCTCAAGAAGTAATGCTATGTTCTGGATGAAATTTGGAAGAAATTTGAATCCAAAAGTGAACAGGCGTTAGTTCAATTTTTGGCACCAATCGCTCTATGGGGGGGCTGATTTTTTTTGTTTGAATAAAAATTGCTTTATAAATGCAACAATAGGAAAGATAAATTGTAATAAACTGTCGTCTGCGTGTTTTGCGTGATTTTAATTTTTGGAAAATGATCAGAAAATCGCAATGATTTAATAAACATTTTAACAGTTGCCATCTTGTGTTTGTTAACAAATAAATGTTTGTGATCATTTTAAGCAAGGCTTTTGAAAAAATTTTCAATTTTCACTCCCTGCTTTGCTTTTGTGATAAATCAGGAATTGGGATAGTCGTCAAGTTTTGGCGTGTGTAAATTTGTTTTTGTTGGGAATATTGCTTCCTCGTCAAGCATGGGGAATGATCAGAATTATATGAAAGATATAGAAGAAAGTTTCATGATGGCCGCAACAAACTAGTTTAATTTGAGAATGTGGTTCATCGATGGAAACTCGGTGGTCCATCCATAGCAACCGGTAGCCATGAATGAACCACATGCTAAAATATACATTTTTAATTTTCATTCTATATGGTGTATATTTATCAAGAAAAGTGAATATTATTGTCAAAAGAGATATATACTTAGAAATTGTTCCTATAATTAACGTGAAATTTGAGTTGGATTTCCATTCCTAAAAAAGTCGAAAACTTACGTGGTTCATTGACGGCAACTTTCCCCAATGTATAAAAACTCTCCAAAATTTTGTTAAGTTTTGATTTTTTTTTTTAATTTTAAAAATAAATAAATAACTTTTTTAAATTCAAATTTTAGGTCATTAGAGAAGTATGTCGTAATACTTTAAAATTAATATCAGAAATATGGATGCATTTTGCAGTAGGAGAGAGAGAGAGAGAGAAAGAGTGCGCGCTGTTATATGTATTTTTTTCGAACTTAAGAAAAAACTAAATTTTATTATTATTTTTTTCACAATAACATTTAACTGTTTAAATGTATTATATATTATGCATTTTGTTTCAGATTTACAGTTTCCGTTTGAAACTAAAATTGCAATCACAGCTTTTATAAAAGTTTAGTTACACGCTTTTAAATAATGGATATTTGTTTTGTCGCATTGAAATTTTAAGAGTCATTAGTACCCTCAAAAGCTATGGCATAAAATTCCTGAAAAAAAAGGACAAATACGTACGCAAATATATCATACCCGTGCTCATGGGTGGAATAAAAAAATAAATATCAATCAGCGGATCTTTTTATGTTTACAATGTCATTGCTCGCCCCTCATATTTATTGGAATGTCCTTATAGTTCTTTTTGCATTATTTTTTCGGCTTCTCGTATTCCCACAAAACTACTTAAACTTCCTATTTAGTGTTGCGAAAGAGGATCCTCTGCAACCTTTAAGCATTGTTGGATATTTTCTCTTATCCTGCGCAAAACGCACTTAGCCTAGGACGTTTCCTGCGCCACTCCTTTTCTCTGTCTCTACTCCTTCTGAGCTTCACGTGCGGGCAGGAGTGCCATGATTGGCACGTTTATCCCCAAACGTTCTGGCCTAAGTTTTATTTGCATACACAATGCTTATGACGCAATAGAAATCTACGAGAAAAGCTTGATATAAAACTCAAACTCCTCAAATGCACTAGCTACCCTTGGGTATTCACTAAATTGGCCTAAAATGGAAGTATAAAAATGTACCAGGCGAGAGGAAACGATGAGAAGAAATAGTTGAGTTAAAATGATAAGGGGTGTGTGTTTAGGGTTCAAACTTTCTCCTAAAATTTTTAAGACCATCTCCCCCCCCCCCCCCGAAAAAAAAAAGATTTTCATTACAGTTTTTTGACTAAGAAAATTATTATTTGTGTGTTTTTTTTTTAATTTTAATTTTTATGTTTTTAAATTTCATTTGAAAAATGAAACTTTACTATTAAAAATTTGTAGAAAATCAGGGCTTTTATCTACAGCATTTATTTTTATTGTAGTTATTTTGAACATCATTTCTTACAAAACAATACAGTGTTTTTCTTCAAATTGTGACGCTAACAAAAACATCAAAGTTTTCTTAATTTCAAAGTGTTAAACTCTGTATTTGACCTATTTTATGAATTTAAGAAGCGTTACTTCCAACAAGAGTATATGAGTACTAAAAAAAATACACGCATCTATTCTTTTAGGTTGCTAAAAAACACTTTAAACATGTAACAGGGTATAAGCTATATTGTGCACACATCAGATTTCCTCCCCATCATTTAAAAGATAGGGGAGACTGGGGATACTTGATCCCTAGGGAGACATGATCCCATAGCCAAAAATGTGCCAAAATCATTAAATAAAGATTTGAAACCTGAGAATTATGTTACAGTTGTACTTGTACATAAAATCTGACAACACTTTGTTTTTTTCAGCCATTTTATTTTAGCTCGAGAAATGATTGTCTGAATGTGTAAAGGGAAACATTTTTTTGGGAAAGCATTCTGAAGTTTACATTATCCAATCTATACAACTTAAACAAAATACTGAAGTGTAATGTTAAAGCATAGACAGTCTTTTATAATTGAGACTTATTTTTAGTAAATTGCCACTGATTGTTAATACTGTAAGAAGTATATTTGTAAAAATTGCATATTAGGGATACTTAATTCCTTCGTTTAGAGGGATACATGATCCCACAATGAAAACAATATGGCTGTTGTTTATTTAGTTGACATTAACTTTAAACATTCAAAATCATATTAGCATAATAAAATTTATCATAGTATGAGTGATATATTTGTATAATCACTGCAGTAAATATGCTAAACAATAAAAATATCAGTTCGCACTTGTAACCTACATAACAGCTCAAACATCTGAACACAAACTAACTCTTCCGATGAGTTATGTTATGATCAGCCAAATGAGCTTGAACAGGTTGAAATAGATGTCAAATCTTTTTTTGAAAAAAAGAATGATTTTGCTATAGTTAGATTTACAACAAAAAAAAATAGTTTCCCAATATGTAGACTCATTAGTGGATAAAATGCTAAGTTGGATTTCTAGAGTTTGAAATAAGTTTTCTAAAGCGAAAAGGTAACATGTTCAATCAATCTATTTTTCCTGAAAAATTGACAAATGTGTAGTAAATGAGAATAAATGTGTTAAGTTGCGCACATTCAGATGAGTTGAGCTGAACTTTAAGAACTACAACAAACGAATTTTTCGCATTTGACTTTTCAGGTTTTGAAAATATATGTTAGGCTTTCGATTCTTTTCTATAAGTATGCTGATACTTACATTTTTCATCCCTCTTTTTTAAAATTAATTCAATTGATAAAACTCTTAATTTTACTATTGCAAGACAAGAAGCAAATAAATTGATTTTTGTGCTTGTCATCCTTTTTTTGAGCAATCACGATTGCTTATTGCTGTCATTTGACTGTTTTTGGCGTGCTAGCATTTTATTTTCCCACCGCCACCCTCCGCACCATCACCGTCGACCGGGTGATCACGATGCTGCTCCTATAGCGAAAGCCGTCTCCAGGTTGCATCCATGTTCTACACACACGCGCATACATACACAACTACACACATACACCTACACACACCTACACACATACACCTACACACACCTACACACAAACACATACACAATCACATACACACATGCATACATACAGACACGCATACATACAGACACCTACACATACACACACAAAAACATACACATACACACAACAACCCACACATTCATGCCTGCACACAGAGACAAACATATATGCCCACATACACATACCCCCCCCCACACACACATTCATACACACAATTACCCACACATTTATGCCAGCACACAGACACAAAAACACTGGCCTACACACACATACACATACCCCTACACACAAACACACATACCCCCCACACACAGACACACACGCCTGCATACACACACTCGTGATTGCGAAAAACATAATTTGAATTCAAGATGTCAAAATTCAAATTAATTTTTCTTTTTCATTTTAATTTGTTGTAATTTCAGTTTCAATACGCTACTTTAAAAAAATTGTTAGTTTTATTCATAAAATATATTGTTCACAACTGTATTAGAGAATAAGTTACTGATCAAAAGCATCATAAGTTCATTTAAGTTGTGTACATTTTTTAAAAATGTTCTAGTGGAATTTAAAAAAATGTCCTTTTGAGTACACTTTATTATAATTTAATAAAAAAATAGAACTAGTGTTATTTTTTAGAAACATTATCTAGAAAACTGAAATTTATAAATGAAGCTGAACCAAGGAAAAGTTTATGTATTTTCTCAGTGTGATCAAGTATCCCACATGAGGGGATCATGTATACTTGACGTGGGGATTCATGATCCCTTTATAAAGTTATTGAAAAAAATATTTTATCAAAACTATATGCTTAATTTCAACTAAAAAAATACTGTAAGATAGAGGAAAAAAAATATCTTTCTTCACGTACTTGTTTTTGAAAAAAACTGATAATTTGCAGCCGAGAAAAAAAATTGAAAACTAAAGTGTCGCCCCTACGTCATTTTTTTTGCATTCGTTCGTGTTGATGCCCTTAAAGCAGCAGACTTTACTTAAATAACCCAATAAGAAAAATTATTTGAATATGCAAAAGAAATTAAATTTTATCGACCATATAGATTTCACGTGAAATATGTTTTGTAAAACACTCCTCGAAGCAAAACTTTGGTAAGAGCCCTATAATAATGCAAGTCGTTTTTTTTTTTTTTTTTCAATTTTAGTTACACATGTATTTTGGTTCCGATTTAGTTCTTTTATTAAAATATCAATTGCGTGAAACGATTCTCACACATCCTCGGCACAATGCTAAGCTAACTAATGTGAAAATTGGCACTTTTCAGAAGAGCTAAAGCACTGAATATATTTTTTTTGCAGCTGACGCGTTTAGTTATTTTCAGTGTTCGAATTTTTAAAAATAACTTTAAGAGTAAAAAAAAGCTATCGTTTGAAGTGTAGTTATAACCAGTAGCCCTTTTTGAGAAATACAGCAAACATCGAATTTGAAAAATGCGATTTTTCACATTCATTAGTTAGCATGATGCCGACGATATTATTATCTCGATTTTTGACAGTTTTCATGGAACGAACCCACCACTTCTCCTGTGCTGTAGGGTAGCCTTAGTACTTTTCTCTGAAAGGTTGGAATTGTTACAGACAAATTTTGCACTGAAATATCCACACAGTGTGTATAACTTGATACACAACTTTAGTAGTGGCAACCACTGGCTGCCATTAAAGGCGGGCAGATTAGAAAATCTCAAAAGTAAACGGTCAAAAGTTGCTTGCGTCACATAAAATAATGCCATCCTGTACTTATCAATTGTGTTACGAAAGGAAGAAAATTATTTTCCAAAAGTGTTGGCAACCTTAATTTGCATTAGGTTTTTTTTCATTCGTTCATTCCTTCTTGCAACGAGATCGCGTCTGCAGAATATGCAAATTGCCGGTAGCATTTAAGCTCCCGGCACTTTGCTTCATTCTCTTCCCTTTTCAATTTCAACCCAAGTCAGATTTGGTTGTTTCTTTCGGCAGCTCAGTTGAGTCTGTCCGTTTTTGCCGTTTGCTTCGGCTTATTGCTCTTGACATGAATATCATAGCTCAGTATGTTTAACGTTTCAGACTTTGACTTAGAATGTTAGATTCAAAAGTCATTTAAAGTATTATGAGCTACTTAATAATGTAAAGAGCGTATTCTCAACATTTCCTTTAACATGTCATTGTATATATCATAGCCATAATAAACAAGTTACTTTTTAAATTTGGCTCTTTATGATGTTGCACAAGATAAATGTTTTTTCAAGAAGTATCCTACGTCCTGGTTGAGCTTCCACTTAAAGTTAATAGGCTGAGCACTTTTAATAGCTCACAGTTTAACAAATTGAAATTCGCAGTTGTGTGATTTGAAAATTTTACAATAATGAGCATTTATTTTGTTTAAATTTCATTCAGGAATTTCTTTTTGTAATAGTTTTTGCACACGCTGGTCCTGTTAACTGTGTGGTTTCGTTTGCCCATGGAACCAGTTTCTCGTTCGGCACCTAGTTAATACAACATCTAAGCGGTGAACCCTTAATGACTAAATGACCCCTCAGTGACTAAAATGAGATCCTTATGGGATCGTCACGTGACTCTCACGAAACGTCAAATTAAATTCATTGACAGATTGCAAAAAGTTGCGAATGTCAGTCCACGGCCACGTCGTAAAATGACGTTACGGTAACTACTTTTTTTGTATCGTCAAGTGACTGACCCTAAAGTAATTGTTGCAGGGTCACGTTGAAAACAATTCTAGTGTGTCACAGCATGATCTCTGTGAGGCATCACAATTCTGCACTTTTTGTGACATTAACCATTATGTAACATCCCTCTAAGTTTTTTGTGACATGTTATCTTACCATAGACGTTGGGACACGTGACCAAAATAACAACATAAAAAAAGAAAAAAAAAAAGAAAAAAACTCTTTTTGATAGGAACACTTAATAGTACACAAGTAATGCTTTAACAGTGCAACTTACTCATTACATAACTAGTAATCGTAAGTCGTATCCACCGAAAGACTCCCCCCCCCCATATGTAGAGTTGGATGTCGTTTTATCCATATGGCTCATTCCTTTAATTGAATAAAAAAAGTTTAAAAAATGAAACCCAAATACAGCAAAAAACACTAAAAGGTAAGAAACAAGGTAGGTGCTTTGCAGTAAATTAGCCGCCCCTATGGAATGGCTGAGCTGACGGTGTATTTTATGAAAGGTATCTGCTTTTTGATGTCATAGTCTTATTGAGTAAAACAAGTCATTTGATATGTTAAATATTCCTATTTATTTAGCTCTGTTGAAATCATCTGTCACTTTCACATTAATAACCTTATAATTCAAATGAAATGCCGTTATCCTGCATTATTGACTACAGCTTTCTTTATCAACGCACAACTACGACCTTTGAATTAAATTATAAGGTTTAATTCAAAGGTCGTAGTTGTGCGTTGATAAAGAAAGCTGTAGTCAATAATGCAGGATAACGGCATTTCATTTGAATTATAAGGTTCTTAATGTGAAAGTGACAGAGGATTTCAACTGAACTAAATAAATAGGAATATCTAACATATCAAATGACTTGTTTACTCAATAAGATGATGACATCAAACAGCACCTTCCTTGTTTTAGTGTTTTTTACTGTAGTCGGGTTTCAGTTTTTTGAACTTTTTAATTTTAATATTTTCCGTTTTAACCTGTGACGGATAAAAAATATAGCGTAAATAATGCACTCTTAACCAGCAAGCATTTTAGTTCGATATACAAACATTTGTAACTTTCATTTATTGCTATTATATCAAACTGATAAAAAAATTGAATATGAAACTTTGATCTTACTTAATAAGACTATAATAGAAATCAACACCAAAGTTGGTTTTTACTTTTTTGTTCCCATATTCGGGTTATTAATAAATTTATTTAAAACCCGTGCTTAAACAATCGATTAAAATCGATATTTACAAGGTAAAACCGACACCTTTTACTGCTGAAGTTGGTTAAAATGTAACCATGTTACTCTATATATAATAGCGAACCGATTGAGACTTTAGTCAGAAAAATCGGATAATGACGGATCGGATGTTTAGGTGCCACGTGGAACATTTGTAAATACAAAGACTGCTAAAATAAAAAAACTCATCTAATTCTATTGTTAAATTTGAACCAATGTTATCCGGACCATAATAACGAATAGATTGACACTTTATTCATCAAAATCGGATGATTATTTTCGGTGCTACGGTGGAACATACGTAAATACAAAGACTGCTAAAATGAAAAAAATCGTCACCTGCTATTACTGAAATCAGTCAAAATGTAGCATGTAGCCTATGTTACGTGGGCGATAGTAACAAATCGATTGACACTTTATTCATCAAAATCGGATGAATAGTTTAGGCGCTACGGTGGAACATACGTAAATACTAATGTACATAGACAGCTAAAAACATAACTTTTCCTTTTAACTTCGCCATAGTCGGGTAAATAAGAGTTCCTTGTCCGCGAATTTATTGTTACTTATGCATTTTAAACATTCCCATAATGTTTTTTTTTTTTGACAAGGATAAATACGTTAATGGAATATTGTTATTGCTTGCTAAATAAGCTAGACAATATCGCTTGAATGCTTTTTTTTCTTCTTTAAATACAAGGATGAATGTTCATATTTTTATCTAATGATAGAATTAAGTCCAAAAACAAATATGTTACATTTATCACCAATTAGAGATTTAAAGATGCAAAAAATGGAGTGTTTTTTAAATGTGAAAAGTTTAACGAATAAGTATTAACATTTACTTTTTCTTTGAAATAAAAGATAAATTTGTTTTCAAAACATTATAAAATTACATCAAAAAAAAAATGTAAATTATACGTCATATTATACGTCAAAAAAAAAAAAATAATAATAATAAAAAAGAGAGAAAGAAAGAGAGTGAACTTTTTTTTATATGAAGATTAACGCTTAGACTTTAAAAATTTTTACTACGGAATGTTAACCAAACTTTAAAGATCAAAAACAAACATGATGTAACGTTGATAAGATTAAGTACTTTTCCTTTCACGAAATTTCATTTTTTAACGCTTTATTTAAGCATTTAATAAATTACCTTCTGCATTACGTTTAGTAATTAATCAAAACAAATGTTGATAAGTGAAAGTAACAAAACTACTTTTAAAAAAGAGTTGGAAATTTAGCGCAGCATTTTTCTCACAGATTTGAACTTTTCATTTTTCATTAACTGTAACTTAACTGGACAGAATTATTAGTTTTTTTATTCTCAACTGAGGATTTAACACGAAAGAAAAACAAGGAAACATAAATAATGTATTTTATACTTTCAAATTTTTGAGTTGCAGTAGAAATGCTTTTTAAAGAAGTAAAATCATGCTCGAAAGAAAATGCATCAAGAATTTCGACTCTGACTCAATTGTGAAATCTATTCATGACTAAGTTAGTGGGTTTGTTGCATATATTTTATGTCACTCAAAAGAACGGCAGTTTTCTTTTTGATCTTTACCAATAATAAAGCTGAAAGTCTCTCTGTCTGGATATCCGGAGGATGTCTGGATCTCTGTGACGCGCATAGCGCCTAGACCGTTCGGCCGATTTTCATGAAATTTGGCACAAAGTTAGTTTGTAGCATGGGGGTGTGCACCTCGAAGCGATTTTTCGAAAATTCCATGTGGTTCTTTTTTTGTTCCAATTTTAAGAACAAAAGTATCATAAGATGGACGAGTAAATTACGAAATTATCATAACGCGGAACCGTAACATGGATACAAGCCAAATGGCGAGAAAATTACCATACATTATTTGTAAATATACAGGCGAACCAAAAGACCTTTTAATTTTTCTATTACGGGCAAAGTCGTGCGGGTACCACTAGTTTAACATAAAAATAACACCTTTAGATTGATAATTGAGGCAATAAGAAGCAAAGGAATGTAAGTGACAAAATTAAAAAATTGGAGATATCCAGTACAAATGGTAGGTGAACCTCTCCTCTGTCTTGGGGCAAAAGATAGTACTAGTAGCCCTGGTAGGTGCTGCTGTATAGCACGATTTAGAAAAAAAATTCAACAAATGCCGACCTCAGAAGTTATCTTTAAAGGCGTTTTACTCAGAACTTGAAAATGTCCACTTACATCCCTTTGCTTCTCACTGCCTCAATTATAAAATACTAGAAAATCGCACATCAAGGTATGACGGGTGAAAATTGCTTCTACATTTGAACAAAACAATTGCCTGTTTGGTGATATTGATAGTTGCAATTTTAACCCCAACTCCAGTGGATTAATCCTAAACTCCAGTAGATAGCTTTAATTTTCAACCATTTTTTGATCTTCATTCCCCTAAAATGACTGCCTTAAGAGTAAAACAGTTAAATTACCGGATCCAGTTCAGTCTTGTCAAAACAAAGAATTTCCCTGCATTTTAAACATTACAAAATCCATTATCACATTTTTATGCCGTGGCGCGAGTTTCATTGTTGATATCGTCAGCAGCGTTACTCGATCATTTACTATTATATATATATATATATATATATATATATATATATATATATATATATATATATATGTATATATATATATATATATATATATATATATATATATGAAGGTTAATAAGTAAGACATAGGAAATTATTGCATGCATGCGTTTCGCATTACAAGGAAATTTTCCTCAAATTTAAAAGAATTATTTTTGGATTATGGACAAAATTCGACATTTGTAAGTCAAACCACGTGTATGCAAAAATTCTAAAATTTTTCTGTTTTATTTAAATTGTTTTTATAAATTTTCAGAACAAAAGTGATTTTTTCATTTCTTGTAACATTTTTGTTAAAAGTTTATTTAAAACGTGGTTCGTTTCAGTCTGTTTCTACAAAACTTTTTCAGTGTATTTTGAACGAATTACTAGCCATTTGCGGCGGACATTCGACGTTTTACATAGTGAAGACGTCATACCTTTTTAAAGTCAATTTTTGGGCTTGGTGAGGAATTGAAGATTTAGAGATATATATTGTTACCTTTGGCAATTGTTTTTTCCTTTTTAAATTCTGCGAGAAATCCCTATATGTCGCTAAGTTTGGCGGCTCTTCCTCATCACAGTCACGTGACCATCATCAAGGTCACGAGACATCTATTAGCTAAATCAGAAATAATCGTTAGCCTGGGCATCCATCCATTCATTCATTGTTCATGCATACATACTCAGAACCGGTCGGATTTTAATATTATAGATAAATACATTTCAAGCTTTAATATACTGTGAATTTTGATTCATTTTAATCAAAGTAAGTCTTTTTAATTTGACGCAAATAACACTTTTTATGCACAAATTGAGGTTTCACTTATTTATTTCATAAGTTAACTGCATCTTCAACTTTCTTGACATCTGTATTATGTAGATTATTTGGATCTTATAATTTTAGACTACAGTCAATGACTCTGGTGTCTACGTTCTTTTCATTAAAAAATATTTTTGGAGATTTATGCATTATGCTCCTCTTTTACCAATTCAAGCCAGTATCTATACAGAGCATGATCATCATCGTTGATTAATGAAAAAATAAGTAAATATTTCTATAAATGAGTGATTATTTAATCATTTTATTTACACAGAAGCTAAACAGCTTCACATACATTAAGGACTGCGTACAAAACGCCCTGTCTCAGGACATACACAGGAAGGATTTACAACGCAAGAGAAGGAAATAACATCCAGGGAACCGGCGGGAATCGAACCCACGAACTCCAGCTTAGAAGACGAATCTTCTACCAGAGAGCCACGGAGGCTCCAAATGAGTAAATAAGTTAACCAAATAAATCATTTTACTTTTCCCAGTGCACTTTGCCCCGCATGTACTTCGGCAAATTGTATTTAACATTTACAATCCAAATACTTCTAATATCAGCCAAATAAGTACCACACTGGAAACCAATAGATCTCAATCAATATTTGAAATCTGAATTACAGAAATTATGTCATTTTATAATGACAAAAAATACTTTTGATAAACAACAAAATATTACTATATGTGTACCAAGTTTTGACACTGGCTTGTATTCTTATATACCTTGGTCTTTAGAGTTTCTTTTTTTTTTGATCGGAACAAACTATATATTTAAGAATACAGAATTAAGATAGTTAATATGTAGTTAGATAGGTGGCACTGCAAAATGAAAATATTTTTCACTTTGTCACCTATTTCACTTTACCCCACATTCCCCTACATCACTGATGTGGTGATCAATTTAAATTAGCTTCAGAAGGGTCAAGGACTTGTGATTAATCTGCCTTATGAAGAAAAATTATTTGCCATTTGTTTATCATTTATTTAGGCTTTACGCTGTTATCCGTGTCTCGTCTGTGTAGATTGCTATTAGAAACTCCTACAAGAACCGAACTTCGAAATTTAGTTTGGCAACAAGTAAAAACATCAGAACTTCCTTTCCTCATAACACTGTTCGGCAGCCTGGTAGCCCGATCGGTAGAGTGTCGGATTCGGGGCCGGAGGGTCCTGAGTTCGAACCTCGATGGTCGAAGATCCACCGTCGTCATTAAAGGGGACTGGGCGATGTTAAATGTGTTCGTGGTCTCAATGTCCTCCAAGTGAAACGATACCTCTGGGGGTGCCAGACCAGGAAGTTATTCGGCTACTGGTTTGGTTGTAAATTCTCTCTCGAACTTTCCATAGATGACACCACCATCTACTGTGTTGTCTTTGTATTGTCCTGGAACAAAAAATAGGATCATTAGAGATAAAAAGCTTCTCCGTTGAGAATAGCTATGTATCCCAATTGTGTGTTACGAATACGAATACTGTTCGGCAGCCCTTTTGGTTGCGGCATTATATTTAGCTTCCTTTTGAGTTAGTTTCCTTATAAGCATTGTTATTATCGTTCTATTAATTCTAACATGTTCATTTCAAGTCTCTTATTAAAGCGTTTTATTAGAAGAATGTTTTACTTCGTGTTGTTTGTGAATGTCTACCTATGAAGGAGAATCCAGCAAAGACTACAACAAAGTTATTGTACTGCATCAGTACTTATGGATGTGTTAACGGCTTTGATTTTAGGTAAGAACATTTTCAATTTACGAGTAGAAGTTTTCAGAATTTAGATCTTTCTTTTGTTCACCGTTGCAAATACTAATGCTTACGTAGTTGTTATCACACATGCTCTAGTCTCATCAACTCACAATTCAGTCTTTTCGTTCATGCGTATTCTAAAGTGATTTTTTAAAAATCTAGATTAAGTTTGTACACGTTGTTTAAAACTTTATTTTCCTTTGCGAAATATTAATTAACCATTAGTTTTTTTCTAGTTGAAATATTTCAATTTGTTTTGACTTTTTAAAAGCAATGATTTTTATTGCTTCCTTTTACAAAAAAGGAAGTATTGTCTTCGCAAAAATAATTTCACTTAAAAATCAACCTTAATTTCCATTTTGCTCACCCCCATATGAATGTTGAGTTTTTTTCGACTTGACCACACCTAGTAAGTGCCTTAGAACGTATAGACACGCGAAATATCCATTTTGACGATTTTCGAGTTAATTACTACGAGTTTTTTCGTGACGTCTCTACGCACGTATGCATGTATGTGCGTATGTATGTAGCATAACTCAAGAACGGTATGTTCTAGAAAGCTGAAATTCGGTACGTAGACACCGAGAGGGGTCTAGTTGTGCACCTCCTCTTTTGGTTGCATTCGGGTGTTTCTAAAGGGGTCTTTTTCCTCTTTTTGGCGGGAAATCATTGTTAATTTCGATGTAAACTCAAGTGGTGTTATAATTTGCCGGATACTTGGAATATATCGCCAATCTTTTGGTCGCCAGGTTTGTCGCCAACTTGGTGACAAACGTGGCGATGTTTTTTAAAATTTGGTTTCAAATTGGTCACTGTTGGTGATATTTAGAGAGTAAACTATTGAATCACATTAAAATTGCGAATAATGGGAAAATTGGAGTAAAAAGAAGTCATGTGAGGCACACATCAGCTGGTTTTAATCTCATTGTAAGTTACTTTATGTGTGAAGTCCGTATAAAATTGACTAAAAATAATTAAAGTATGCACTAAAACTACTTATAATGTGCACCAAAATTTAAAAATGTACTTCAATATATATTTTTTACTTCCTTTTGCAAAAAATTTCATTCAAAAATCGATCTTAATTTCCATTTTGCTCACCCCTGAATGAATGTCTACCTTTTTTTCGACCCGACCACACGTGCATATACACTTAAGAATGTAGACGCCCGAAATATTCATTATGACAATCTCGAGTTAATTACAACGAGTTTTCTCGTGACGTCTTTATGTACGTATGTATGTGCAGTTGTGAGTATGTATGTATGTATGTGAGTATGTATGTCGTATAACTCAAGAACAGTATGTGCTAGAAAGTTGAAATTTGATACGTAGACTCCTAGAGGGGTCTAGTTGTGCACCTCCCCTTTAATTGCATTCGGGTGTTTCTAAAGGGGTCTTTTTTGCACCTTTTTGCGCGGAAATCATTGTTAATTTCGATGCAAAGTCAGTTGGTTTTACAATTTGGCGGACACTTGGCGATATATCGCCAGTCTTTTGGTTGCCAAGTTTTGTCACCAACTTGGTGGCAAATTTGGCGATTTTTTAAAAAAAATCTGGTTTCGCTACTGTTGGTGATATTTCGAGAGTTAACTATTGAATCACATTAAAATTGACAATAATGGGGAAATAAAATTTTTTGGTGTAAAAGGAAGTTTATCAGCTCGTTTTTCTTTACGTTAAGAAAAATTGTCAGTTGAAAAAAATTGGAAAAATTGTCAACTGAATAAAACTGATTGCCTTTTCTGCTTTTGCACTGTGTTATTCAGGGGATAAATGCATATTAAAACAATTTTTCGATCTGAAAATAGTATGCTCATTATTAACTTTTGTAGTGAAAAATCACAATATACTCCTCATGGTTTTCTAAAATTGAGCTCTGTCTTGCGACTAAAAACCCTCCCTACGGTTGAAAATATCTTTTCAAGTCTTACAGACGTTACTGGGCAGTATTTGAAGTATAATAATTTGGTTATGAACTGTGAAATACCAGTTGGAAATCATTACTTTATTATTTATGAATTTGTCAATCTTTTTCAATAAAAGTTTTGTTTTGTTCAGTTTCCCCTTAAAATATTGTACATTTCTTTAACTCCCCCCCCCCTTTTTTTGCAATTTATTTGAAGTTACATCTGTATCAGGGCTTTTCCATATAGAGCTCATTATGAAGAAACTTTTACTGCTGTAAATTTATTTATCCAGCTGCAGATTTTTTTCAGCAGTCTGGCAGATTAAAGATCTAAGTAAAATATTTTATTTAAACATTAAACAGTAAATATTTCCATACAGTACACTCTCGATTATCGGTGGAATAGAGTGGCACGGTAACCGCGGGAACATTGCGAGATAATCCTAAAGTAGGGGAAAACGACAAAACTTGGCGACCAAAAGACTGGTGATATATCGCCAAGTGTCCGCCAAATTATAACACCACTTGAGTTTACATAGTAATTAACAATGATTCCTCCCCCCAAAACGGAAAAAAGACCTCTTTAGAAACACCCGAATGCAACCAAAAGGGGAGGTGCACAACTAGACCTCAATAGAAGTCTACGTACCAAATTTCAACTTTCTAGGACTTACCGTTCTTGATTTATGTGACATACATCCGCAAATACATACGTACATAGAGACGTCACGTGAAAACTCGTTGTAATTAACTCGAGAATCGTCATTATGGATATTTCACCTGTCTATACGCTTTTAGGCACTCATCCACGTGTGGTCGAGTCGAAAAAAAAAACTCAATATTCATTCGGGGGTGAGTAAAATAGAAATTAGGGTCGATTTTTGAGTGAAATTTTTTTTGCGAATACAATACTTCCTTTTTTGTAAAAGGAATTTAAAAATGCTTCCAATTAAAAGGCAGTTCGCAGGCCTCTTCAAGATTCTGTCACGGACGTAGCAGAGCCGAGCTGTTTTTGCTACCGGGCATATTTATACGTGAAAGTATGGTAAACTATTCTGAAAAGGATATAAGTTTTGAAAATCAAAATTCAGTGTGATAAGGGTATTAATTTCCGCGAAATTACTTCACGTGGGTTTTTTTTTTTTTTTTTTTGATCCTTTATGAGGAACCAAAAAGATTGTGTTATTATTTTTTAAAAGTATAATAAACCAGTAGCAAGTGAAAAACGCAGTGATTTGCATCTATTTTTACTTTCTTCTATATCTAATATATAGAAGAAAGTATTGGATTCGTGAAAATTTTCGAATTTCGAATTTTGACGGATTCGAACGTTTTGAGGTGTGCTGAGTCCATTTCGACTATTTTCGGAAAATGTCTGTCTGTCTGTGTGTATGTGTGTGTGTGTGTCACGTCTGTGTGTGACCAGTTTTTTGTGGCCGCTCTACAGCAAAAACTACCGCATGAAATCGAACGAAATTTGGTACACATATATGCTCCTATGTGAACTTGTGCCCATTGGTTTTTGGCGCGAATTCCTCCAAGGAGGGTAGAGCGATGGGACGTTTTTTGAGTTACGCGTGCTTGCTATTCCTCAGGAAGTAACTGGCGGAATCAAACAATATTTGGTTCATATATTACCATTAACGGGAACAGGTTCTGATACAATTTTGGTGTCAATAACTCAAACGGGGATTGAGCTATTGAACGTTTTTTGTCGTCAATTGTAACTGCTGTATCTCAAGAAATAATGAACGGAATAAAAAAATTTTTTATCAGCAAGTAGCCCTTCGTGGGTATAAGAGCTGATTTTATTTTGGTGTCAACAGCTAAAAAGGGGGTAGCGCAATCGCCCGTTCTTTTTTTCCATTGTGAGTGCCCTGTCTCAAGAAGTAATGCTACGTTCTGGTTGAAATTTGGAATATATATAAATCCATATGTAAACAGGCTTTGGTTCAATTTTGACGCCAATTGCTCCAAGAGGTGTTGATATTTTTTTTTTGAATAAAAATAGCTTTATTAATGCAACAATAACAAAGATAAATCGTAATAGATTGTCGTCTGCGTATTTCTCGTGATTTTAATTGTATGGAAATGATCGGAAATCTTATCTCAATGATTTAAAATTTTTAACTGTGGTCATCTTATATTTGTTAACAAATAAAATATTTGTAATTAATTCAAGCAAGGCTTTTAAAATAACTTTCAATTTTCGCTCTTTGCTTTGCTTTTACAATAATTCATACATTGGGATGGTCGTCAAGTTTTTGCAAGTGTAATTTTGTTTTTGTTGGGAATATTGCTTCCTCGTCAAGCATGGGGAGGGATGAGGAAAAAAAAAGAACAATATAGAAGAAAGTTTCGTGATAGCCACAGCATACTAGTTAAATCTCGTTAGTTTGGATTTATATGCACTAATACAGAGAGAAGAAAAAACATGCGAGAGCTCGTAATTGCGTTACGTATATACTTGGAATTACATATGCACGTATGCATTTGCATATAATCTGGGCTCTATGTGCATCCATTGTTTAGTAATCTTTTTGAAAGTATATTTTCAAAAAAAAAAAAGAAAAACATAAATCTTTATGTAATTCTTGAATCTAATTTTTACCAGCATTCATTTACCATTGATTCGGGTGGCTTTACCTGCTTAACTTTTCTTTATACTTTTTTTTTTTTTACTTAGAGAGGTTATAATTTTTTCTTTTTTTTGGGGGGGGGGGATATTTGCAAGAACAGAAGAATTAAGTATCGGGGAATATACCTCCAACGCAAATGCATCCGCATTGCCTTTAATTTCAGGTAAATAAACAAGTTAGGTATAATACATTGATTTCTTCAAGGCATTCCCCCCCCCCTTTTTTTTGTTATTTGACTGTACACAGCAATTGCTTCAGCTTTAAAATCTAGGAAAACGCATCAACGTGACGAACTCATTTGACATTTGCTGTAGTAATATATTTAATTCGATAGTGCTTAGATATTTATAGCATTGGTTTGATACTGTGGTTTGAATGGCATAAAATGAACAGTAGGCTGCATTAGAACGTCCTTATTGTACCGAAAAACTAGCTAAAAGCCACTAAACCAAGTCAGTCACAATTTAAAGTTTTATCAATATCGGTTTGTGTTTTATTTTTTTGTATTTATTTTCATACTTTTTTACGTATTGCATATTATCACCCAAGTTTTTCTGTTTTGATTTTGCTAAATATACATTATTATTTTTATAAACCATTTTAATGTACGGGGGTTGGAAAACAACGAAACATGACAAAGCTACTACAGTGAAATAAAGAAAAAATATATAAGAAGATACGGAACAACTACCTTATTTATCTATTCGAAAGGCTGATTTTGCTTTTCATTACGTATCAAAGATTTGCCATATGACAATTCACGTCAATTAAAGATGATCTTTAGCTTTTTATTTGTTAGTTTCATCATGTTTTAGGAGCAGTTCAAATACCCCGAGCTAGTTCGCGATTGACAGGTTTCAACCATTTATTTATTTTGTTTTTGATGGTTTCTGTTTTTTACGCTTATAAAGCTATGTGTAACTTTTTTCTGGCCTTTCCCTTCTTTTTTTCTCTTTAATATTGCTTGATGAAAGATTGAATGAACACTTTGAAAATTTTAAATACAAGAAGTTTACTATTAATACGTGGACATTAAAAGTTCGTTTTACGAAGAAATAAAGTAGTCATTGTTGCTGCATCAATAGTAAAAAGAACAACAATAGCTTTAAATAACAATGATGGAGACAATAATAATAGGAATAACACTTATAATAATATGCAGCTATGAGGCTTCGGTCTGACCCATTAACAACTTTAGCAACTTAGTATCCCAGAGACCCCTGTACCTCCCAATTTGCTTGGATTTACCGTTAGTACCGTTTTAGGGGCATTAACACCTGTGTCTGCCCCTAAAACTTAGCTATTTTCGGTTAACATGAAGTTCATACTTTCACTGAAATGTTTATAGTATTCCTACACGAAACTATTTTACAAAACGAAACGGGATTAATTTACTAACCGAACTAATTAAAACTATCGGCCTCAGCAAGATGCTTTCTTGTAAATGTTGCTTTTTGGTTGCAACACTATCTCCGTAGTGAAGTGCTGCGTAGGAACTATTGGAGCGGTCATTATTGAGCACGTGTTTTCTGCTTTAAATTAAAAATCCTGATAAATTATAACTTTTTGCTACTTCCATAACACATTTTAAATGGCTTTTTTGAAACATTCTTAATTCTTGGAATTTTTTCAAAATTCTTGTTCATTTTCATAAAGTAGATGAATGTGGGGCAAAGTTAAGTAGTTAAGATAACTTACTTTTTTAAAATAAACAAGTTGGAAATTTATTCTGAAAATTATGATACACAAAGAAAGAACAATGTATTTTATAATAAAACTTGCATTGAAACATCATTTCTTATTTTTGATACTAGATTTGTTCTTCCGAACAAAGTTGGAAATTATCGCTTTGTCTTCATGGGGCAAAGTGAAAAATTAAATAGTTTCCTAGTAAAATATTTTCTATTCAATTATTAAAGATATTTTTATCCAAATAAATGAGTAAATAAACGAATAAATGAACAAATGAAAGGGAAATAAAACAAAAAACGAATAAATGAATAAATAAATTAGTTAATATATGAGAAAAAAATGAGTGAATAAATTAGTGAATGAATGAGAAAATAAATGAATGAGTGAATAAATCAGTGAATTATTAAATAAAGGAATGTAAAAAAATAATTAAACGAATAAGTAAGTGATTTGAATAAAAATTGAATTAGTAAATGGAATGAATTGTTTCACTTTCCGCCATCCGTTTTATCCGCATGCAGTTGACTAGTTGTAGAAAGCATTTTAAATGTAAATACGCATAATATTAAACAAATAAATACAGCACTGGTTATCAGTAAGTCTGAGATTTATTCAAAAAGAACTAATTAAGATTATTTCTATGATGAGACCAGAATTCAAAGATTAATTTATGAGTTAATACAACTATTACCAGGTGTGAGAAACATTCATTCCATTCTTCGACAGGGGAATGACAAAAAATCAAAGGACATTTTTTACTATTTTTTTTTTAAAATAATGCAAACCTTGAAGAATTTTTTTTTCTATTTTACAACATTGCATATTACTTCTTAAGAGGTTAAACAACATTTTCTGTACAAATATGCATGGCTTCCTGAATCTTTAGAGCTGATTTTGCTTTAAGGTGGAGGTTGGGGGGGACACACAGGGGAATGACATTTATCATGTCAAAAAATTATTTAAATGTATAATAATAATAGAGTGTTTGTTTTAACTTATTTTACAAACATAAAAACGTGTTGTTAAAGCATTCTAGCGTCAGTTTTATTTCTATACTAGTTAGTTTGTTATTTTTGGAGCAAGGACAAGAATTTAGCAGTTTAGAGAAAATGACCCAAGAATATGTATATTGCTATTTATAAAAACAATAGATACCTAGTTTTATTCTTTATTACTTATGAAGCGCATTCAAAAATGTCACTTTTATTCACATATGTTTCCATTATTTTGATAACTACTTGAATTTCAGTTGTTAAGTTACTTCAGAGCAGTAGAGGCAGCTAAGCTGCTACTGATTTTATGGAACAAGGTTACCCAAAATTGCTTACAGTGCACCTCCTCTTTTGCACAAAAAAAGAGTCATTTCACCAGTTAAGCGACACAAACAGAAATCAAGATCTTAAATATTTTCCAAATATGACTTATTTTGATTAAATTAGTGAATACTTAGTATCCTTATGAATACGTTATCCATTCGCAACTGATGCTCGAACTAAATGGCCTATTATTTGATCTGGGTTTGACGGTGATGATTCTTGAAAGAGTTACTGCTCTTCGGGCTAATAGCCATAAATATTTATGCACATAAATGAGAAGTAGTTGAGATAATTATGGAAAAGAGCTTCGCCGAATCCTGCTCTCTCATGCAAATTGAAAGCAAAATTGCAAATCAATATTTTGCTAAAGATGAAGTATAGTTTCAAAAATTTGAAATGTTCTCCTTTTTTTTTTCATTGAAATTCTGTAGACCCTCGTTTTACACGAGTTTATTTTACGCGGTTTTTATTACTCGGTTTGAAATTTGACACCTTTATTTTATTTTACGCAAATGAGTTTTGATTTTACGCGGATGCGGCAATGCAGACCAATTTTCCCCCTCTTTCTAAATCCAGAGACCTGAGATTGCATATTACACGCAATAAACTCCATTTTGATGCATTAATAATTGAGCTTGGACCTCTGCAGACATTTTTTCCAATTGGTTTCGGAGCGATTTCCAGAATTAAAATTGTTAAACTCACACAATGCAGAACTAACTGGAAGAAGATCTTTAAAGAGTAGCAAAGGAAGACAAAACCAAGGAGGATATCGACATTCATGACACACAACCAGAAACGTTCACATTGAAAAGTTTGAGCCATTCCTTGACAATAGCAAATGATGTTTCTGATTTGCTAGTGAAAGTAGATCTCGCCATAAGAAGTTACGCGAGTGACCAGGAAAGGGTTAATGCTCTGCAAAGAACTACGAGAAAAATTCTTAATGACGGCCAAAAGACTATCATAACCAGCTCCTTTTTATAAACACTAAATTACTTTGTGTTCTTTATGCATGTTGTGCATAGGTATCGATATAAGTACAATAAACTTATTATGTAATTAGTTATCACTAGAATGAAGGATTATAACACTATTTTACATTACCATTAAGTCTTAATTTACGCGGTTTTGATTTATGCGACCCCCGGGAACAAAACCCCCGCGTAAAATGAAAGTCAACTCTGCTGTGTGCAGGTAAAGGGCAGTAACTGCAAATTTTTAATTTTTCATTTTTTTTTTTTTTTTTTTTTTTGCATTTTTGTCATCTATTAGACGTTAGCTCTACTGTAGAAGCTTGCTTATTTAGTTTCCGCTTTAACAAAGGGCGAAAAAAACGTCTTTTCCGACGTTTCTCAATCGTTAGCATTGAATCCAGAATGCGTTTCTTCAACTATCTCAAAACCACCTTTCTACAGATATGCCGTTTACCTACCCACGGCATTACTGTATCTAAAACTGTATGCAACTCAAATCGTAGTAGCATAGGTAATACTAGTCTACAGTAAACATTGAAGTTCACACAGCGACAATGTATCTAAAGCAGGGGTCGGAAATATAAGCCCCTAAGGTCACAAACTTGCATCTATCATTCTTTGCTTGCTTTTGTGATGCTTTGAAATAAAAACTGTTTTGAAGCATTTACGAATTCCATTGTTCTGGTTTAAATACACACTAGGGTTGGTTGGTTGAAGTGGGTCACTGTGGTAAGTGGGTCCCCTCCAGAAAACTGAAATTTGGACATGGTTCTTACACTTTATTTTACACTGATCGTGTCACATTTCATCACAGTGATTGGTTTTGCATGTATTTGGGTTTCGTGTTTTTTTTTTTTCTAGGACATAGAACTTAATAAAAAGAAAATTCTGAAAAATATTTTTTTTGCAAGTTCAAGCAACATTTTGAAGGAAATTTTCCCAGATTAGTTATTATTTTTTATGATCATTAAACATTCATGTATAGTTTAACTGAAAGTGCAATTAGTGCATTTAAGTTAACTGCAACAAAAATTTTTGTTTTAAATATTGGTAATTACTGTTTAAGAGGAGGAGTCCCACTTACCTTGTAAAATTTCACTATAAGGGGTAGGTGTGTTCTTCCAGGGGCGGATACAGCCTACCATCTTGGGGGAGGGGTGTCATTCTGAAGAAGGACTCCCCTCCCCCCGCCTCCGAAAGAACCTACGGCTTAGGGCTCAATAATTTTCTTACAAGGCCTGGGTGTCAATAAAAGGCCCGAAATCGGTCTGGAATAGCGCTCCTAATTGCAATAAAGGTTGCAAATTAATTTCATAAGCAATTAAAGAACAAATTTCCAAAATTTAATTTCAAAAATAATTAATGAATTGAAAAAACAACTGAAATCGTGAACATTTTATTCATAAAATGTTTGAACACAATTTGGACGGATACTACTGTCGACGGCTTAAGATGGGGGGGGGGGGGGAGTCATGACCCCCATGACCCTCCCCTTGTATCCGCATCTGGGTTTCCCCATAATATTGATGATTTTAAAATCAAAAGCAACGCTGATAAAATACTTGAATAAATGAAATACAAACAACTATGATGACCTAGTAGGAATTGATAGTTCAGCTACAAAAACTGCTTAAGCAGGTGATTATGTATTTGTGAAACTTACATCAAAGAAAACCATAAAATATTGTATAGGGCTAACGTTAGAAGTTGATGATATGTTGAAAGAGAAAGAACGAATAGAAATATAACACTTTTAACTCCCCTGTTTCAGATAGTGTTGGAATTATTGCCGAGGATGATGTGATAATGGTTCTTCCATAGCCAACTTGAAAAAGACGCAGCTATTTAGTGTTTTCAATTTCTTTTTGAACTTACGGTTTTGGTAAATTTACCAAGATTGATCTTAATCCAATTGTATTATGAAAAGTAAAATATGTACCTATAGACTTTCAATAAATTTCACATAGATGCAATTGTTTTGTTTTCTGTTTTAAAATTTTCCGTCATACAAATTTAAAAGACAGTAAATATCTCATAAATGGATGCATTTACAAAAAAATTATTCATACTAATAATTTACATACCTTATCAAGTAACCACCTCCCCCCTTTATACTTTTTTAGATATGCTTCATTTCAATTTAAATAAAAGGGGGGGGGGTGGCCCACTTCATCTTATTAAGGGGTAAGTGGAACACCCATCTGACTTCTTAAAAAATATAATCGTTAAGAATATTTAAAGCATTTTTTAAAAAAAAAGATGAACTTTTGTTTATTAATACCATTCAACATAAAATAACAAAATAAGTTAAAATTTTTTTGCTTCAAAACATTTGTATAAGGTTTTAAAAACGAACTGTTCTCAAAAGGGGTCCCACTTAAACCAAGCAACCCTACTTTTAATATGATAATACATTTTGTATAATTTCTCACGTGGACGCCAAGAGAACCGAACGTCAGCAGCCAACAAAAGCAAGTCCACCGCCAAGAAAGACGAAAGAAAAAAGCGACTAAGGAACAGTTAACACGACAGAACAAGTTGGGGTTTTTCTGGGTTTTTCACGTCTCTGTATCTCAACCACATGAAGACTCCCAGAGTTGATTTTTGGTATACTCAATCTCTAGAGGCCCCTGACGACATAAACCAAAACACAATCCCCAGGACCACCAGGGGGAGGAGGAATTCAAGTTAGAAAATCGCTGTTCAAAAAAGTTTTCGTTTTCTTTGACAGGGCTACAGCCCAGACGAAAAGACGAATCAAGCTGAAATTTCGCACACACATTCCTTGTGCCCTACTGATGTGCCTTTTGTGCCATCTGACCCCCCTTCCCACTCGTTTTTACTCCTCAAATTGTACCTTCCCGGGGTTCTATCACAGCCCCTCGAAGGCTATGGTAAGGATTTTTGGGATACATATTCTTGGGGGGCCATTGAGTACATATACGAAAATTCAACCCCCAGAGACATCATAGGCTGGAGTAATTAAAGTTTAAAAATCACTAATTTCCATTAAATTCTTATGTACTTACTCTCAGCTCATAGGGTTTGTTAATCTCTGACTGCAATTGCAAGATTAGAACAGATCTAACAGTTGTTCAAAGTTGTCTTAGGAAATGAAATTCAATCAAGACTAAAACAGATCCAACAGCTGCAACTAGACTTTAAATCGCGGATATCTCAAATTTGCCACAGAGACTGCGCATGCGCGCGGACTTTGCTCATTGGGTTTTCTGTTTTAAGATTCCATGTTGTTTGTTTATATTTAAGCGGAGAAACAAATTAATGAATGAGATAAGAATGCTGTCCCCCCCCGCCCCCCAGGGTTTTGCCGATACGAAATTTCCTTCCCCCTGTTTTTCAGTTTTGATATATTTAAGAGGGGAAAATTTTTAAATGTCGGTGCGAAACTGGGGTTAAACCATTAGAATATTTTGCGTGACATATTATATGAAACTATACGCATATGAATATGATACATCTTACTTTATAATTGAAAGCGAAAAATAGTCGTTTTTTATTGGTTTGCTTATTTTCTAAATTAATGCATTTTTCACAAACATAGCACATTATGAATTGAAAATATATGAAATACGTGTGTGTATATCCGTGTTTTGCAGTAATTTGTTAACAAACAAAATTTTTGCAATTAATTTAATCAAGACTTTTAAAGAGTTACGTCCGCGTGCATCATGCGCAGTCGCTGTGGCAAATTTGGGATATCCGCCATTTGACGTCGAGTACAGTTGTATACTGCGGTGCTAAGCACAGATGTGGTATCTGCAGTACAGTTCAAAATGAGAAATTGATGATTAAAGTTTTACAACTCGTTTCTTTGATTTATGACTTAATTAAATGCTCAACTTGCGGTAGTTGTTTCGTAAATAACTTATCTAAAAACCGTAAGAGAGTATTTTTGTAAAAATATTAATTTAAAATTAATAAATGTGGTTACTACAAATTTTCTTTTCAAAATCTTTTCATATATTAAGCTATTTTCACCGTAAGTGACAATTACTAGGAATTTTTAGGGGTATCTTCACAGATACGACAAAATAGCTTAGTAAAACGTGCTCAATTTATCATTAAATAGTACTGAAAACATCTGCTTTCTTTGGACTTAGCTGTATTTGACGCTTCATTTTGTTAATACAAACCTAACAGAATCTACCTTCTGAAAGATACCATTTTCAAAACTCCGGACAGTTAAAACTGTAATCCATAACAATTTTCTATTGTTTATATTCAAAGAATGTGTCTTTTATAATGTTTTATTTTCTAGATTCATTTTTACCGAGCATGAAGATAATTTTTACAGCAAACGATACTTAAATAAAAATATTACTGGTCGTAGAATGAAATTCGTTTTTTTTTTTCTTGCATGAAAGAATAATATATGAATATTTTACATACCTTTTTTTTAGAATTTGCATTTTAAACAAACATTTAAATAGAAAAAGCTGAATATTTACTTTAACAATTACGCAAAGCAGAGACGTACCGAGTAGCACTTTGGCCGAGTACCGAGTACTCGGCCTTTCACTACTCGGCCGAGTACCGAGTTACCGAGAAGCGATTTACCGAGTACCAATTATGTTTTAAGAAGAACCACCGACACATGCGTGGTACATTTTGAACTTATTGGAATAGTAATATATACCTTCATGTCCATATAATGGTTTTTAAAACAATATTTCAGATGTAATTTAATTATGCATTATTTAAAAGATTTTGTTTGTGTAAAAAATTTTAGAATAAAGTTATTTTATAAATTAAAAATAAACAAAAGGTAAGATTAATCAAGTCAGAATTTAAACAAATTATACTAATCTATTATATTTCTAGTCCGCCAAACATAAAAAAATTTTAAAAGCAAATACAGGAACACTGGAAGGCATAAAATGTGAGCTAATGAATGTAAAGACATTCGACAAAAAAATCCGACTGTTGTCGAATGTCTTTAAATCCATGAGCTCACATTTCATGCATTGAAAAAGGCGTTCCTTGAAATGCCAAAACATGTGTCTGCAGTGTTCCTGCACATTTGTGCTTTTAACGTTGCTTTGTTTGCTTTTATTTTTTAAGCTAAGGTATTTTTATATTCCTTATAAATATTTTTTGTTCGTAGCAAAAATCCATTTAATGACATAGAAATTCCATATTTTCTATACTTGCCTTTTTTGTCAAATTTTTTATAAATAAATTTTATTAACTTTGGGGACATTACAATAAAGATTTTTTCCATTGAAACAATATAAGCTTCATTATTCTCAAAATTTAACCTTGGCTTGTAAATTTGAACTGTTAGTGATTGCAGTATATTATATACCTGCATTTATTATTGATTGTAATATCTGATTTGAACAATGTTCAATTTTTTGCAACAACTCGGTATTGGCCGAATATCTGATCAAAATTTGGCCGAGTACCGAGTACTCGGCAAATTGGCCTAGTAGGCCAACGAGTACCGAATAGTTACCGAGTACTCAGTACGTCTCTAATGCAAAGTTGTATTAGTTTTTATTATCCTGTATCAACTATTCAACGGTAAATAAATTTTAATATTCTGTGTTACAATAAACTGCTACATTATTAAATATGCTGCTTTACTAAGGTATAAAAGTCGTATCTACAAATTACTAAGGAAAAAAGTGGTAACTGCGCAGATACCATTTTGAAGGCTTAGCATTTGTCACTTACGTTCAAATTGCCTTAGCAAACTCCGCAAACTGTGCAGTTACGACTTTTTTTTAAAAGCTTTTTTTAATATTTCGTGTTCACAAATCACCAAAAAAACTTGACATTTAGGTAAATTAAATTACTAACGAACATCTGGTGACAATAACTCAATTTTGATAAAATGTGCAGAAACCACATCTGTGCTTAGCACGTCATTATAGCTCTTCTGACACTTACAAACTTAAAATATTTAATGGCTTAGTTTTTTTTTGCTTGGTAATAGCATGCGTTATTTCGTCGTTTTAATGAACTTCTAAACAGAACTAGGCACTAAACAAGACAAAGACCTCCATAAAAAGAAAGATAAATCTCCAAACAATTAAAATTATCCCATAAAACGTAAAAAACTTAAAACGTAAATACGATGTTTTTTCTTAAAACGTAAATACGATTCAAGAAAAAAAGTCATAAAACAAAAAGTTAAAAGCTAGACTAAAATAGCCCTCAAGCTGTAAAACATTTAAAGAAATGAAAAAAAAAATTCTTCATGAAAATGTTGAATAATCTGTCAAATAAAGAAACTGTAATAGAATTTATTGCGCAGTTGTAAAATACTCTAAAACAATATAATTTAAAATATAGTATTTTATTATCCAAGAAGTTTTCTATGTAACCGAGAGGATACAAAGATTGCAATAACAATTAAACAGCCAAATTCTCGCAAAACAAGCATAGCATCTAAATGGTCAAAAAGTAACTTGACGTAAAATTAGGCTTGCCATTATTGTTCCTTAAAAACACAAAACAGGGTTGTTTCAATTGAACATTTTCTGATTTGAAGTTCTCAATTCTAAAACTACAGACAAAGTAATAATTTCAATGCAAAAAGATGTGATATCTCATCAAAAACAACCCTGTTGTAAAAATTTCCCCGCCAAGAAAACCTTTAACTTTTCCGCACAAAAAAGAAAACCTGCATCCTAAACACAAAAACCTTCAGCCATAAAAAGTTATGATATCTAGTTTGCCCGCCAAGTATCTGCCAAACTATCATCCTCCCTCTTCTCCTTTTTCATCACAGCTACTTCCATTAGAACCTCCTCCCACCTTCAACTCCTCAGAAATATGGATAGATCTTTTCAATTGTTTATCTTGTTTGGCGGGAAGCTTTTTGCTCACCAAGCCACTACTTCACTTTGAAAAGCTTCCCGCCAAACAAGATAAACAATTGAAAAGATCTATCCATATTTCTGAGGAGTTGAAGGTGGGAGAAGGTTCTAACGGAAGTAGATGTGATAAAAGAGGAGAATAGGGAGGATGATAGTTTGGCAGATACTTGACGGGAAAACTAGATATCATAACTTTTTATGGCTGAGGGTTTTGGGGTTTAGGATGAAGGCTTTCTTTTTTGTGCGGAAAAGTTAAAGGTTTTCTTGGCGGGGAAATTTTTACATCAGGGTTGTTTTTGATGAGATTGAACTTATCCTAAGTATCAAGGTAGCTTTTAACTAAGTTAATAATGCATTTTAAATAGTTCTTACAATTAGTATTTCTCAATGTTTATAACTATACAATATTGCGGGATTTCTTCTTCAGTTTTCATCTAATAGATCAAATAACACTATTAAAATAAAAGTGGGGCACAAAAAAGAGCATTTATCGGTTAAAAACTTCCGTCACTTAATAATATAGGAGTTTAAATTTTTTTTCGGCATAGAGTTGCTTTTATTCACCCAAAGTTCAAGTTTCAAATCCTGTCTCGTCTTTTTACGTTCGTCTCTTTGTTGCTTCTTAACCATGTATCTGCGAGCTCCATCGTGCATTTAATGTCATTCTTTTCAGCAGGGATTTTCAACCTTTCAGGCTCTGCAATCTCTTGGAACACTGATGTATGAGGTCACGTTTCACCCTCACACCACCATGTGAGGTCAATACAAGTATTGTCCATTTTTCACAAGAAGGCACTTCGCCCCGCCTCCTCAAACGCAGAGTTAAATTTTACGCGAGGGGGATCAGTAAGCAATCCACGCGCTTCTAAATGAAACAACCAGATAGCCTTAACTTGGACGTCCATTTTAATGTGCAAAAAAGTCTTAGTGTACTTTACATCACTTGCCTGTTGTCATTTTAGTTATTCTTACATTTTAAAAACTGCTGCTTTTACAACAAATTACTATGATCCGAATATACCTTGTGCCAGAAACAACGAAATAGAATCATTGGACACCACGTGACGAAGAAGGAGTCAAGTGCCTTCTTGTGGAAAACAGACAATAGAACACTCGAAACTTGGAACTTAAAACCCCTTAGGACAGCTGAAGTTGCACACAAAGCTTATTAAGACTGCACATAGCTTTATTTTAAACACATTCTTATTAGAACATATTACATTAAAGTTTCTAAGAACTAAATAGAACTTAATTTAAAGTAATCTAGAATGTAAATGAGATTATCATGCAATACCAGTCACCTTCACACAAGGACGGACCCAGAACGCATTCAAAAAGGGGGCGATTCATTTCAGACACTTGCCCTTTTATAAATTCCTGAACCTCCGCCTTTTACATCACAGAAGATCGTTAAATTTTTTTTTTTTTTTTTTGAAGCATCCATTTCTGAAAATATTTTGGAGGAGTGCACTGAACTTCATCTTTTACCTTCACGTCATCAAAGGTGACTTAAAATTGCTTCTTTTTTTATTTTAATTAGAAAACTTCCTTATCATTGGGGAAGCCCCAGAGCTCCATTTATCATCATTCTAAAATCGTCTAATTGAGTTTTTAGATATTCGAAAAACTTCCTATACAAAGATCCGATCCCTATCACTAAAGTGTTAAGAGATGTGTTACAGGAGCGTTTTCAAGACAAGTCCGGAAAATTTTCAAGGGAGAACCCTTCTTTTACGTAAAATTATTGAA
This sequence comes from Uloborus diversus, assembly GCF_026930045.1. Lineage (NCBI taxonomy): Eukaryota > Metazoa > Arthropoda > Arachnida > Araneae > Uloboridae > Uloborus > Uloborus diversus. The sequence goes on from NC_072735.1 coordinate 106,406,551, forward strand.
GATCGGCTAAAATTGCGTTTTTTAGAAACTTTAGAATCGAAAATTACCGAGGGAGAGTTCTTGCGTCTTGGTCCAAAGAGGGGGCGATCGCCCCCATCACCCCCTCCCTTGTATCCGTCCTTGCCTTCACAGCATAATTAGGAGGGCTAGGCTGCCACTGTTTGTCCTCAACAAGGTTTTTAATATTGAATTGACTGTGACAGAGCACAACTTATGTCATTTTCAATGCAATTCAGAGCCACCGGGATATGTAGATAAAAACGACATTAGAAACCTCAACCAAAAAAAAAAAAAAAGAGAAGAAAAGGGTATACGGTCGAAAGTATTTATATGTGAGCTCAACATTGAATAAGTTTACGTTTCCACTTTTTTTTCTATGAATTCACGCCACCCTTGAACTTCTTTTGGGCGATTCTCGAAAAATGTCCCGTGTGTAGTTTTTTTTATTTTATTCAAGTAACTATTACTTAAATATGGGATTAACTGTCATGTTTTGATAGCATATTAAAGCATGTATTATTCCCCCAGAGCAATATTTTTTGAAGGCTTTGATTAGCTGGGAAATATAAAAAACTTGGCGTCACGCACAGGACTTTTTTTCGAGAATCGCCCATCTACACTTCTCTCTCCCCATCCAGGAGCACCCTCTCACCCAGGTTGAGAGCTTCTGGTTTACATAATCTAATTTAAAAAAAAATAATTCAGAACCGTCATGATATATGAATATCTAAAAACGAGCTGATGTGTGCATCACATGACTTCCTTTTACTCCAATTTAATGTCATTTCCCCATTATTGGCAATTTTAATGTGAATCAATTGTTTAACTCTCTAAATATCACCAACAGAAGCCAAATAGAAACTAAATTTTTAAAAAAATCTGCCAAATTTGTCGCCAAGTTGGCGAGAAAACTTGGCGACCAAGAGACTGGCGATATATCACCAAGTGTCCGTCAAATCATAACACAACCTAAGTTTACATCGAAATTAACAATGATTTCCCCCCAAAAAGGGGCAAAAGACCCCCTTAGGAACATTCTGAGTGCAACTAAAAGGGAAGGTGCACAACTAGATCTCACTAGGAATCTAGGTACCAAATTTCAACTTTTTAGGACATACCGTTTTTGAGTTATGCGAGATACATACGTACATACATACGGACGTCACGAGAAAATTCGTTGTAATTAACTCGGGAGTCGTCAAAATGGATATTTGGGCTGTCTGTACGCATATATCCACGTGTGGTCGGGTCGAAAAAAAAAAAAAAAACTCAACACATATTCGGGGGTGAGAAAAATGGAAATTAAGGCCGATTTTTGATTGAAATTTTTTTCGCGAATACAATACTTCCTTTTTTGTAAAAGGAAGTAAAAAGGACTTAATGTTGAATAGAAAAACAAGAACCTCTTTATCCTTAGAACCTCTTTCACGCTCTTTCTTAATTATCGTTGTCCCCTTGCAAACAAGATTGTGTCAGTCTTCCGTTTGGCCACAGTTCTGAATTGGGAGAAGAAAATTTCCTGCGGGAATGAGGCCTACCCGAAATGCATAGACTGTTTATTGTGTCTTTATTGGGATTTATCAGATCAGCTCGGTACTTAGCGAGTAAGGAATGAGTTGCTTTCTTTCGTCTTGATAGAGAATCGAAAGGAATTTGAACAGAAAGATACATTTCTGAACAATCTGTTTCTTTCAACTCATGATTTTCATCTACTGGGGTCTAATAATCTATCTAATGCATTTTTATTACATTACATCCTTTCTGTTTTTACATTAAATTTGTAGTACAATTTTATTCTGATTTAAAGAAGTTCAGTTTTTTTTCTTCTAATTTCATAAAATCAGTAGCATTATAATATTTTTAGAGTTTTACTACTATTTCTTTATTTCATTTGGGTATTTTTTATGAGTTAATATTCAAAGTAGCAACTAAGTATTAACATTATTATAATAACTGCCTTGGTTGACTCACATTTTTAATTTTACTGGGTAATATATAGCATAAAAGAAAGAAACCATATGAATTTAGTTGATATTTGAGCGAAAAGATGAAAATGAAGGCCCCCCCCCCTCCTTTTCTTTTTGTCAAATAACGGCTATTACTTCCTAAAACTTCTCGGAAGGAATTATAAGCACATCGTATTCTAAATTTGTTTATCAGCTTCTGACCAGTGTTGAACGGGATGGGGCTATATTGAACAGATTTAAGTTTATTGTTTTAGATCATTTAAGATTAATAACATTTTAAGTGCTTTTTTATGCAGAGGTCACCCATTCGTGACTTTTTAAACTAAATTTTTGAAACTTAATAATTCTCAAATGCATCATTTGAAGTATCTGTAGTTCAAAATGTCATCTCATTGGGACCAATGCACAAGCAATCTAGAGTCATTTGAAGTGCTCAACTTATTTCTTGTCGACCCTATATCTCTTAGTTTGCGTCGTATTTACGTTAATGAAAGTGCATAACGTATAATGATTCCGTAAATAATATTTTATACCACATTTGGAGCAGTTTTTTTTAAAAACACTATTATGAAATAATATTAATGTTTTTTTAGAAGCAGAATGATCTTAAAACATGTATTTTGCTTAAAAATAAACAATAGTATCAATAACTTTTTTTAAATGGGTGATTTTTTGGCAAAAATGACTGAAAATTACTAGTTAGGAGAAACACTGTATTAATAAAAATTAACTAGCTATAAACAATTTGCTTAGATTTTTTCACATGTATAAATATCACACATGAAACAGAACGCAGGTTAAGAAATATTTCAAGAATTTTAAGGTTTATGACAAATTACATGACTTTATCCAGAAATTTCTCAAAAATTTGTCAACTTTTTTCGGTAAAAAAGCTATAAATCAAAAAATATTTCATCTTTTACATAATCGGTGGTCTATTCCACTCACAAGTACTTACAAGACAGGCATGCCAAATTTCATGCATGAATACTGAATAGAATTTGCAAAATCATGTTTTCCGTAGCCAGTATCGAGAAATAATTGCATTCTTCAAACAACATAAGTAAAGATTAGACTTAACACGCGTTATACTGCAGACATTTAGTATTCAAATGCTTATAACGTGAGTTCTAATTTGCGTAGATTATAAAACCAAAATGTTTCATAATCTTAAAGAATGAGGCTGTTCAATAAAATTATTTTGAGAAAAAGTGAATTTTGGACAAAAATCGCCTTTTCAACGTAGTCGGATACCTTATACAAACTCAGTGAAAAATACTTAATCATTTATATTTACGCATAAAAGAAACTATTTTAGGCTCTTATACCCGTTACCACAGCCAGCTTTCTGGAGAAAAAGTTCAATTCATAAAAGTTCATACAAGTACAGAAATTTTTTTATAGCAGTAGCACTTGAACATATGAATTTATTGACTAGAGTACAGATAATTAACCGTGCAATGCATGACTTTTGATTTTCTCATAAGAAAAAAATATGTGATTCTAATAACGGAATAAGTAACAGGAAAAATATTTTTTAAAATTTCAATCCAGATTTTGATTGTGTCTTACCTTGAGAGTATTTTTAGCCTATTTATATAACAGTATATTTTTTAATATAACATATGAAAACTGTTTCCAAATGGCTTCCTGATGCATTAGAGGGTTAACATGATATTATGGTTAATGCAATTTAAAACAAAAATTTATGGGATTTTTAACCCCGCAGCTACTACTATGTACCACTGCTGCTATCATTTATTATTGAGAAAGAGTTTTCGATTTGATACTCTTCTCATGTTCCTAAGCATTTCTGCCTATTATATTGCTCTAAATTTTTGCCGATAGCAGAGAGTCCGGGGTTAGTTGATACACATTTCACATTTTAATTTTTACATTTTTTTTTGCCAACGCTACGTACCAAAATGTAATTTCAGACAATATTATTTCCATTTCCCTATCAAATGATTTTGACATTTTTGTAGACATAAGTTTTTTTATATAAAGAAATCTTTAAATGTTTTTCGCAATGTATTAACTATTCTCAACGCTGATCTTGTTGCTACAAGAAATGACTAAGACAACTCACTTTTTTTTTTTTTGTAAATCTAACAATAGCAAAATGTTTTTTTTTTCTTTCAAACAAAGATTTGACATCTATTTCAACTTGTTCAAGCACATTTGGCTGACCAGAACATAATTTATCAGTAGCGTTAGTTTATGTTTAAATGTTTGAAATGTTATGGGGGTTACAAGTGCGAACTGATATTTCAATTGTTTAGCATATTTACAGTAATGATTGTTTAAATCTATCACTCAAACTATGATAAGCTTTATTATATTAGAATGGTTTTGAATGTTTAAAGTTAATGTCAACTAAGTAAACAACATTTATATTGTTTTCATTGTGTTTATATTGTCATATGGATACTTGATCCCTGGGATCATGTATCTCTCTAAACGAAGGAATCAAGTATCCCTAATATGAGATTTTTACAAACATACTTGTTCTATTATTAACAATTAGTGGCAATTTACTGAAAATATGTCTCAATTATTAAAGACTGTCTATACTTTAATATTACACTTCGGAATTTGTTTTTAAGTTGTATTTACCGGATAATGTAAACTTCGGAATGCTTTCCTAAAAAATGTTTCCCTTGACACATTTAGACGGTAATTTCTTGAGCTAAACGAAAATGGCTGGAAAAAAAGTTGCCAATTTTTATGTACAAGTATAACTTTAATATAATTGTCAGGTTTCAAATCTTTACTTAATGATTTTGGTACATTTTTGGCTATGGGATCATGCATCCCTAGGGATCACGTATCTCCAGTCTCCCCTACCGTTGAGCCAGCAGTCAAATGGCATTGCCAACCGACTTAAGTTAGTAAAATAAAAATTTGAAATTATCTTTATCTTGAATACCTGTATAATATATTTTTAGAGAATTTTTTCCAGTTAATAGCAACGAAATACAATAAAACTATTAAAATATGAGTGGCACAGTTTAAAATTGAGAAATTGAGGCTGAAAGTGATCGTGAATGACTGTATAGATATATCAGGAAAAAAAAAAGAAGTATAATTTACATTTAGTTAAAGCTTCACCTAAACTCAATGATATCAATTTGGTTTCTGTCTTAGATTCGATGCCTATTACAGGATAGTATTAAAAACACATTGAGTAGAACATGTAAACAAACTGACCTTAAAATTCAAGTTAGGATACATATTTTTTTTAACCGCAAAAATGAGCTACAGAACATTAAGTACTAAATCCTTGCTCCATGTCCATTCGGTGTATGTTTCAGAATCTGCCTAAAAGAGATATTTTCATTAGTACATCATAATCCGAACCTTTAATTAATTGAAACTTTTAGATATCCGTAACAAAGTCATATTTTAGACAAAATTAATGCTTAGTTTGTCGTAATTTATGAATGCTGTGACATAAATTTGTATAGATGAATGTCCTCTTCATTAATTTGAAACCGAAGCTGGTAGTTAAATACGAATTTAAGTTTAATGAGATTTCTTAATTTTTAGTTCGTAATGGTAGTTAAATTTTTGCTTTAAAGAGCTACTACGATGACTGAAATGTTTTCAGTCATTGTGGGTGAGTGACTTTATTACGCCGTTCCGAGAAAGATTTCGCTTATTGTAAGACAAAAATTCAAATTAATATGAAATTGATTTCAAACTACCTTTTTAAATTAAATTAAATGCCTGCTTTTTGAATAAAACAGGTATTGGTAATCTGAATTAATATTTTTGCTGCACAAAATTATGTCAATGCTATAAAAAGAGAGAGGTTTATCCTTTTAAATATTATACTGGACTCTTAAAGTTAATTACGGCTGTTTTCCGAAGCTCACAAAAAAAAAAAAAAAAAAAAAAAAAAAAAAAAACAATAACAATACAATTTTAACTTAACTGAATGATAATGACCAACTTGATAATCTATTCAAAAGTGATAGCTACCACTTTTCTTTTGTAGAAAATAACAGATATAACAAGTGAGGAAACAATATGCTAATATTAAGCTGTTGTAGTAGCTAAGTGTCAAATCCTCGTGGTAATAGCTATCAACCGATAGAGGCGCCATTTGAAAGAAAGGATGTCATCTCCTTAAAAAAAAGGTACTAGTTCTGGAAATGACGAGAAGCCAGTACGTAACCCCTTTATTTAAAAAAAAAAGGTATTTTTCGTTTAATTTTCCCTTTATTTAAAACTGCTTAGTTTATAGCACTAAAAAGTATTAACTGCAATTATTTATTAAAAACCTTTGAACAAGTTAAAGTACTTTTTAAACGTACATTTCGTGTTTCAATTTTGCATTTAAGAGCAACCGATCTGCTTCATTTTTAATATTTTGCATTCCTACGTTATTTGTCTATAAAATATCTTATTTTTGGGTTATCTGAAACTAATTCTTCTGCCAAACGATTTTTTTCGCTTTTCAGAAAAAAAGTTTCCCTAAAATTTATGTAATTAAATGTTCTTACTGCGGAATTTCTAATAAATGAAATACTAAAACATTATTTCCTTTAAACAGTTATGCTACTTTGATTTGATTACATAATTCCTCGTAAAGTGAATGCGCTTTAAACAACATCTTTATTTCTGACAATTCATTTGAATTTGCATAATTAGTGCCGCTCTCTCGGGAGTTGTGCTCCGAAATAATTTCTCGAGATTTCTAGTGACATTGTCTTTCCTAGTTAAGCTCATACGAATTTCCAGTATAATTGCAAAATATCTTGAAATTTTATGGTTGAAACGAAATTTCATAGTTTCCGATGATGAAGGTGTGAATTTTTAATTTTTGGGAGTAAATTGCAGACAATGTTTACGTTTCAGTTACAGGGATTTAATACATAAACAGATTTATTGTTTTAATGGGAAACTATTTTTGATTAAGTAACTCCATTACTATTCTACTTTTCTCCTGAAATAAAAATATTGCTATTGTTGTAAAAATTTGCTTAAATGATGAGTTTAAATATATATTCTTAACTTTATTTTTCATTTTGATGATTGCTGTCGATAGAAGAAAAGGAAAGGAAAGAGGGCTCCCGCTTGAAGTTGCTTATGAAACTGCCGTTAAATTTGATACCTTTTATGAGGAAAAAAGGTTTCATGTGTCATTTCCCGGAAATTGTTCAAAGTTTAAATTTCAAAAATGTAAAAACTATTTTTCAGTTAAGAAAGTTAGAGATCTTCATCGGTGAATTTGCGAAAGTTTAATTTTTAAATTCAAACTTTCAGGCTATCTTTGGTAGTAACATTAAGGAAAGGATCGAGCTTTAGAGATCCCTCCTCCCCCTCCCCCCCAGTGAAAGACGTATTTTTGGTCATCTTTGAGAACGTTAGAAGAACTGTCACGGAATGGAGTCCGTCATCGGAATTTTCTGGATATTGAAGTTTTAAAAACGCAATTTTAGACAATTTTTTGAAATGTTAGAGAGGGTGGGTGCTGTTTCCTATATTTTAAAAATAATTAATGCCTGCAGATGCACTCTTTAGGCTACGTGAGGAGATGTTGGAGAAAGAAAAAGTTGCCAGGATAGCAGTATTGATAGTGGACTCACTAAAATTTTCTGAAGACAGTGTGAATTTTTCGGAGACTATGGGAAAGCTCGACCCCCATCCCCTCCCTCTCGGTAAAAATTCTTCAAATATGCATACAAAAATCATTGAAACCTTTGAAAAAAAAAACATTTCAAAAGCTTTTTTTTTGAAGTATTTTTTTAGTTTTAGTTATTTTTTTAGTTTAAATTTAGATTCTTAACTTTATTTTTCAATTTAATGATTGCTGTCGATAGAAGAAAAGGGAAGGAAAGAGGGCTCCCTCTTTAAGTTGCTTATGAAACTGCCGTCAAATTTGACACCTTTTCTGAGGAAAAAAACTATTTGATACTAATATTGGTCGGAAAACTATTTTAATAATATTTTTCAGGCTTTAGAATAATAGGACAATTGGACATAAAATACAGAAATATATCAAGAAACTATTTTCTAACTACCATTTATGTCTTCGCTCAAGCTAAATTCCTTTAAAAGCCACGAATTTGTTGCAAATATCTTATCTGTTCAAGTAACCACACAAGATTTTATTGTAAACCAGCTGTACCCGACGCGCGTTGCTACGCCAACAAAAAAAAAAAAAAAAAAAAAAAAAAAAACCATCATTATACTGATTTTCATGACAATCGGTTAAACGGGGCAGAAGTTGTTACTCTGCATTGCCACCTGGTGGCGAGTGGATTCAATGAGCATATTATGCATCTTCTCCGTGGAAAAAAAAAATATATATATGTATATAGCAATTTTCATAATAATCGGTCCAGGTATCAAGTGAAGCCGTGACTATACTCAAATTTTGTACTCACGCAGTTTGTAAGATCAATCAATAGCTAAAAATATCAAATAGAAAAGGTTTTAAATCCCCATGTTGCATGAAAAGCCATAAAACAATAAAGAAAGAATTTATTTGTTCAAACTCAAGAAAAATGGCAACAGCTAACTTCTTATCAATGAGAGCTTTCACGCGAATTAATTTCTGCAGTCAATAATTTTATTCGTACTTATCCAATGGATTGTGACTTAAATTGGAATAAAAAAGGAACTATCGATCGGATTTTTTTTCGAACTAGTCTATAAACATTCCCAGTACCAAAAATAACAAACGGTGAAAGTTTCAGCCGGGTAGTTTTTGAGTTCATGGATGACATACAGACAAACATTCATATATATATATATATATATATATATATATATATATATATATATATATATATATATATATATATATATATAGATTTGCTTCTTTTTTATTCATCGTAGATGTTTATTAATTAGTTACACAGCCATTTTGATTGCGTTTGTGTTCGAAAGCCATAGCATAACGTCAGCGAAAATCAAATAATGCAATGTTATTCGTTCAGTATTGCCCAGGAACGCAGCAGGCTGTACCATTGATTTTTTTAGGGGGGGGGAGGGGAAATTTTACAAGGTTTTTATTCTTATTCTTGGAGGAAAATGCTTCATAGCATTTCCCCCGAACATCCCCATAGAATAGATCATCCTTTGAGGGATGAACACAATGTTTTAATAGTATGCAGAAGGAAAAATTTCGGGCTGTCATCGTGGTTCATGTTAGTAAAGTTGAGAATCTGTTGTAGTATTTCTTTCTCTAGCGCATAATTTCGATGAATTACTGTAGCAAATATTTTTTACTTTATTGTTTTGTGCTCTTTGAAATATTTTACCTCTACAAATATTTTTTTCATGCATTTTTTGACTACAGCTGTAATAACTACAGCTTTAATAACATCTGAAAAAGTGTCTACCTTAATTTTGGTACAGGCCCATACTTTGAGACAGTTTTGGACTTTAATTTTAGTAGCAGATTAATCACCTGTTTCCAATTTGCGTTTGATTCCAATTTTATAGATAATGGAAAATACTTATATCTATACGTTCTTCAGCGGTTAAAATCTATTAGATATATCCCCTAAAAAACACTAAGGATCCTTCTGTCTAACCTGGGACATTAAGCATTTTGAATTTGTTTTCATGAAGCAATGTATAATAACTTGGGACAGCTATAATTATTTTGAAGATTTTTTTTCCAACTAAGTAAAGAAATACAATGTTTGATAGAAATAATACTGTCTTGTAGGCTTTTAAACATTTCAGAATGTACTTGCCCTTAAAAGTTTTGTCTCTTCAACCTTCTTCCTTATATTTTAATGCTACCGCATTCCTCTCTACATTTGAAAAAAAAAAAAAAGTCACCAAAAGTATTTGGTGAGCTCACCTCGTACAGCTGATTTTTAGTTCTCTCTGCGTTCCTATTTTTGATAATCAAGAATTTACCCGAGAAGATGTGAGATAAAAATTCAAACAAATGCTACTCAATTAACGAAGGTAGTCAAAATTATATCCACACTTAAAAATCTCAAATTTTGTTAAAATTTCCAAAAGAATTCAAATTACCCATAATCTGGTGCAAAACAGCTTTACACACATAGCCTCAACAGATAATTATTCATTTATTCTGAAACAACATGTGTTTCTTACTGGTGAAACACCGATAGTTATGCAAGTACTCAAAGCAAAATTTGCGAAAACATCCTAAGTAGGGTACTTTCCCAAGCATGGGCACTGGACTGTTTTGTTTTATTAAATTGCAATACATATAAATAAATATATTGCTGTATCATCTTTCAGTATATTCACCCTCTTATTCCATAAAATCATTTATCTAAGAACTATAGATTTATAACTGAAACATTATGTGAAAGAACCAAATAATGTCAAATGTGAATTAACGAAAAATATTTTTAAATTGCAAACTAAAACTTAATTGATCCTTTTCCTTTAATTGATCAAAACATTTTTGATATGATTATTTTCTCTCGTATAAAGCAAATTTCGCTACTAATTGTTAACATCATCAATTCATTGCACAACTTAATTTAAAGAAATTACTGTAATTAAATAAATAATTTATTACATTATATAAATAAATTACAGAAATTCGAACAATCGAAAATCGTCTTCGATCAATGAGCGAATTTCCCGGATAAAATTATGCATCCACAAAATGTTTTTTTTTTTTTTGGTCCACATCGTACAATTGACATTTTATTTGAAACCCGCACCCTTAATTCGGAAGCTGATGGACCAAACGTACAATAGTTAATTGGTTTCAAAAAGTTCTGGGCTTGGAATTTAATTACTGGAAGATTCTCAAAGAGACGGATTTTAGTGCAGAAATGTCACATTCAATTTCGGTTAACAATGTCTTTTAGCACAAATAGCATTCTTTTGACCGTTTTCATTGTCAGTGCTTCAATACTTGTCTTTTCTGCTTTACATAATTAAACTTATTTTTCTCATTGTGCTAAATACCTGTAGCTTGTTCCCATCCAGGAGAATTAAACAACTTATTCAATACTCAAAAAAACTTCGTCGTGAAATTATTCTATGTTGTTGCGATATGCTGTTACATTAGTTCAAACATAAAGCAAAAATAAGGAAAAAACCTCAATAATTTTGTTTACTTATGAACGGATTTGGTTTTAGATTCAGTCAGGTACAATAACTAATAGTAAATTACTCATTCTAAATGCCCCCAACTTAAAAGAATCATGCGAGGTTTTTTTTTTTTTTTTCTAGGTCCGATTGATTGCGGAATGAAAACCAGAAAGTCAAGCCGATAATGGTGTGAGTAGATTTATTGCGCAGTGTCTCAAGTAAGATTGTGCAGTGGATCAAGTCGCTGTGGTTATTTCGGAGAACGCATTGAACGAGGAAACATGCCTCGAACAATTGCGTCTCCCGCCAAGTGTGAAGTGCGTGCTGTAATTCGATTTCTGAATGCTGAAAAAAAAGGGGAGACTCAGAACAAACGTAGAGGAATGTTGTCATCAGCCATAGTCCTTCTGCACGATAATGCGTGCCCACACACTGCAGCTTTAAACAAAAATCTCCTGCAGCAGTTTCGCTGGACAGTGATTGACCATCCTCCATACAGCCCTGACTTGACGCGGTCTTTGGTCATATGAAACACTGGCCAGGAGGACAGACGTTTGGCTCCGACACCGAACTGCAGATCAGCGTACAGAATTGGCTGAAAGCTTAAGCTTTGGTTTCCTAGGAGCGAACATGCCGATCCTTGGCGTCACTCCTCGCCGTGGAGAAAACTTGATTCTTCTGCGCATGCGCGCCCGAGCTAAATCGACCTCATGAATAGTCACGCCGGAATCCACTTGACTTTGATTTCAGCGTCACGGCGAGGAGCGACGTCGAAAATCGGTGATTCACTCCTAGGAAACCAGGGCTTTAGGCGGGTGCCTTCTATGACGAAGGTATCGAAAAACTGATACCACCCTGCGACAAATGTCTTAATCGGAGCGGAGTTTACGTCGAGAAGTAGCTAGAAGGTGTATGTACATGTACATATTCCAAATAAAGGAGTTTCCATCGTCTTTTTGGTCTTTGTTTCGCGATCGATCGGACCTTGAAAAAAAAATAACCCTCGTAGTTAAGATCAGTGGTGCCCAACTTTTTTTTCTTTCATAGGACACACACAATAACGGAAAGAAAATTGCATAGCAAGAATTGTTATCACTGACACATGCTTATTTTGATAAATTCGTACTTTCCATATAATTTAAGAAACCACTTTCTGATATATGGGGTAAAATGAATTACTTTGGGGTAAATGTAAACATGATTTTATTTTGTAACAGACAGTCATAAAGTCCAATTGTTCATACCTAGTTACTCCCGGGAGTGTAGTCTTGGACACTGCACAAAATTTTATTTCGTCATTCATCCAAAAGGAATAAAAGGATGTGAATTAAAAAATTTAAATTCTGTTTCCCTTTACCCCAACCAGTAGCGTCGAGAAAAGTTTTTCAAAGGAGGGGGGGGGGAGGGCATATGAAATTTTTCAAAATTAAAGACCGCATTTTTAAGTCCTTGTAGTGTTAGGGTGTTCATATAATAAATTTGTTGCTTCTTTTGTTGCTATATCCCTTCTACGTAATTGACTCCTACTGACTCTTCATAAAATTATTGAACTCAAGCTTTTAGTGTTATGGCGTCGGATGTTACGGCGACCTCAAATTGGTTTTAAGACAAACGATGATATTTTCATTAGCTCGTTCGATATTGAATGTTTGTTTGACCCTTAATTCTTCTGAGTAATTTTGGATCTCGAATCGATGTTTCGTTAAACAATTCTATAAATTTAGATAAAACATAATAACCTAGAATCTAGAATTAATTGCTGGTTTTGAAAAAAAGTAAAAAAGAAAGGGGGGGGGGTTTGTTAAATGTTGCGTTTTTGAACAGATATTGATATTCGAAAGTTAAGTATCTGAATGAGATTATCGGGCAGTCGGTGTATTGCATGTAGTATATAATGACAAGTTTGGTTTGCAGTTCTACAGTTCACTGGTCTTCTTGTGCTAAAAAATCATATAATTGGTCGAATTTTTGTCGAATTGAAAGATAGATTTTTAAAATGCAACCAAAAGAGTAAAAAATATTTCTTCAAAGACGTTTTTGCCCAGCATGGTAAATGTTGTATGAATCTCGACAGGAAAAATCACTATCACATTGTACACAGATTACTTAAACTTTAAATATTAAATCTGTGCTTAAGAGCATCATTTTAAAGCAAATGCATAAAAATAACCCATTACGCCTCTGCTCTCTGTATTTAAAATATTAATCATGTACCAATATGGCTAATTTCCATTCTTCCACTTAGAAAAAATACCAAATCGATGGAAAAGCATATTAAAAAAACCAAGCATGCAAGATCAATGATCTTGCGGAGCTACAGGTCTTTTTAGTCTCACATTCTTCCTCGCCAAACAGCCTACGCTTGGCGATCATTTTGAAGTCCTGTGCTTCACCAACTGGCAACCCTAGCTTCCACTGCTGTTTCAGGACTCGGAACTCAGATGCGGAGATGCAGAGAGTCCGAGAATTGAGTGGAAAAAAATCTTCTTCAGTGGAACTCCCCTTCAAATTATTGTCTATTTCCTCTCGTCTAAGAAGATAGTGTTCTGTATGAGCTCGGTGTTTCGATGCCTTAAGATTGAATTGGGTGGGAAGCGTGGATTTTGACTGGGCTAATCCGATTCGATTTTGAACAATGAACTAAAGGAGATTACTTCTCTGGGGATGGTAATGTGTCTTGATAAAGGAAATGGAGCTCTGAACTGACCAAATACGAGTCCAGGATAAGGATTTACAGGTGGTTTTAACTTGAAGGTAAGCTAACAGTTTTAGTCTTTTAAAAATTGTTTCAATTACAGTGACAAGAAATACTTTTAAATTTTTATAGCTACGGAATTGGGGGCTTAAACATTGTTGCATCTTACGATATCATTGAGATGCTTATGATCAAATAATTTTCTTTCTTAGCACACAACATTGTTTCATCAACTTATTTTTAACATTTCAATATATATTAATTTTCCTTTTTGTGCTTCTTTGTAGGTAATCGTTTTCTATATATTTTCTTTTGCTTTTTTAAAGCTCGATTAAATCTAAAGCATTTTTCATTTGATCATACGTAAATGTTTAATTTCATGTTTGATATTATTATCTGTGGCATTACAAATTTTAAGTGTATTTAAACCGAAATATGTTCATGGTGCAAAATTTGTTGCAATGTTCTTTTGTCTCTTTTATTAAAAAAATAATACAATAAGGAGGCATGCAAATCGCAATATTTTAATGATCTTAGACTTGTCATTATCTTCTTCATTTTTTAAAGTCAAATGCATTAAAACATTGCATGTGATGATTTATACCTTTATATTATTTATCGACGAAATGAAATGCATCAATGAATTGTTTTTCAATCGAAAAAGAGGGAGCCATTTTTATGAAATTGAAACTAAAAACAACAATTGGTGCGTAAAAAATTTTCAGGTGTAAAAAGAAATTCTGGCCAACTGATTTTTATCATTACATCAATAGTCCTCGAAATAATTTCAAAGTAAATTATGTATATCAGCTTGTAGATACATTATTCTTCTCTTTGCACATATTATTCAATTGAAAACATATAAATGTGCATCAAAGTAATGTAAACAAAAGTCAGTGTGTTTTTACCATTGAGAAGAAACAACTGCAAGGTTTTTACATGCAATGGTTCATTTTAGGTCGCAAGTGCGAGGGGCCTCAATGACGATAGGAGACTTAATGGGGATACCGAAATAATGGGGGCTACTGTGCAGAATTGAAACACAGTTATAGTATTTTTTTAAACACACTTTTATTTTATTAGAATTTTATTCTGTGAGTTCCACGGCAGCGAGAATTTAAAATAAATGTGCTGACTTCACGATTTCTACAAGCTTGACGTTGACGTATATTCAAAACATCATTCTGCTATTTCCATAGTTTAAATGTCAGTAATGTCATTTTTTACTGTATTTAAAACGACAATTCGTCATTTTTCAATATCATTCATGTAATTATATTTCAATAAGTATGATTACTTTTGTTAATTATAATTGGTTGATTCGCAGAGCCAAAAAATCTGCACCATGCGCTTGTACGTAAATAAACATAATCACATTCGTGACACAAGTGATGTAGTTCCCCCATTATATGAAACTTCTGAGAAATTATACTGTTGAGAATTAAAACACAAAGTTAGAGTATTTTTTAAAACCTCTGACTCTTTATTCTGTGATTTCCATGGGCTGTGTGCGTAAATGTTACTAAGTTTGCTCATCCCACAATTTCCACAGGTATGACGTATATTCAAAACATTATCCTGCTATTTCATAGTTTAAATATCAGTACTGTCACTTTCTGCAGTATTTAAAACGACACTTCGTGATTTTGCAAGCCATGTGTATCCTATTTCAATGTAGAATGTATTATAAGCATTTTGTTAGTTGCTGTTTAAACATGTTGGAAAATTTTGTAAAGAAACTGAAATTACCGGCAAGGAATGCAAAGTAGGACTTTGCCTTGAACTTTGCTTTTTCAGATTCATTATACTAAGCGCAATTGCATTACTAGCTTGAATGTCACCGGTGGTGATAATTTGTGGTTTCACCTCCCCTCCCCTGCCCCCTCCCCCCCCCCACAAAAAGTCTGATGTAAACACAATACAATTTATCATACAATTTTCCGAAACATTTTTTTTTTTTTAAATTTGGTGTAACGATAGTTTACACTTAAATGGAAGTACAAATCATGAGCGTGTTTTATGTAAAATTTGCTCTTTATGCATATACCACCACCCCCTTTCCATACTACTGTGCTCCACTTTCGATGACATTTGGTAACTTAAGTATAATATAAAGCATATAACTTTTGAATTTTTTTAAAAAATTGATGTATTTATATTTATAAAACTCTTAAATCTATTTTGGGTTTTACCCCTCAAAAAGGGTGTCATCCGGGACGGAACGCTCCTCCCCCCCCCCCCCCACACACAGTAAAACGCTACTACTTAGCGATATCTTTAACGTTAATTTGTAATTTCCGAACATAAATTTTGGAATTAGTTTCTTTTTTGCTTCAAAAAAAAATACAAATATTTAAGAGACTTCCTTTTAAGAAAAATTGAGCACTCAATCGGGGATAAGTATTAATAATAGTTTTTTTGTAGCTGGAAAAAGTATTTCAAAAAATTGAACTTAAATAACTAACATTTTTCATAAAGCATTAGTGATAGTTTCGAAATTTGTAGTAAATCTTCCTAAGTCTCATTCTTAAATAAGTGTAATTATTAATGGAAAGCATCTTTGGTTGCTCGACAATTGCAAGAAATCTTCTATGAAGTTACATTTTAATAAACATAATTGTACTGTTGTAGTTTTGCAGTTTTAATACACTTCCCTGGAATTACTTTAAGGAATGCAGCCATAGAGATATATTGTAAATGTCCTTAAGTATTAGCAATAGCTTCTCGCAGTCGCAAAAGACTTATACCTGAATAATACCCTGTATTAGTAACTAATTATTCAATAACTAATATCAAAACCAATTGTTTTTGTTAAACCTTAGTGATCTTCAATTGTAAGAATTTTGAAATGAAATATTCTGACTTTTTCTGGATAACGACCTAAACAGGGAACTATTCGATAGTGTAATTAGGAAAAAAATCTAAATAAGTAGCAATCGGAAGAGTGAAGCAAACCATGTTTTTGGACACATAGATTTTTTGCCCTGGCTTCCCGTTACAGAAATAGGAGATATTTTAAGCCGGCCAAAATTTATAGAACAGTCGCAAAATTTTGCGAGTTTCGGTGAGCAATGGAAAACATCTTTCACACGTTTTGCAGATGGATGTCCTGCCGCACGCAGACAGTAAAATCGCATATACTCTCAATGTCACGCCAAGTCTTTAAATTTGGCACTTTTCGTATTTTCGGTAAATTTAAGACCTTATATCTCAAAGTCGGGGGACGAGGGCAAATAACCTTTGCGTCAAAAATGTCTCACTATGCTCGTTCAATTGCTACCTTTTACATTATGCTTTTTAACTTTTTGGTGAAAAAATCATTTTATTTTCTTCAAAGATTGCAATATAATCGTGTATGTGTCGTTATATAGTTGAATTCTAATTTCTTACAGCCCAGCAACAAAACTGGACTGTTACGTTAAACTATTTTGTAATGTTAACATATAGGAATTGAATTGTATATGTATCCCATTTACGGTAATTTTTCAGTAGCATTTTTATGATAAATATTTTAGTAGTTATTGTAAATTTTCCAACTTTAATTGGTTAAATTTTGTGGAGCGCTGGAGTGCAGAAAATTAAAAATAATAGAGCTACAGCACCACTCAAGTTGTAAAAAATTCCTCACCTGTTTAGAGTTAAAGTACCCCCCCCCCCCCAAAAAAAAAAAAGAAAAAACTCAATTGCTTTGATTTTACTGTAAAACGTGTTTGAATGTATAAATTTATTTTTAAATATTAAGAGAATACTCAAAAGTAGAAAAGTGGAAGACAAAGAACATTTAAAACAAAATAAACCATGATATCGCACCCCGACAGGGAAAGTGATACAACTTAAACACAGCAATGGAAAAACTCAAGGTTTTAAGAAATAGGTAGTTTTAAGCGGTTTAGTCTCACGCAATACACGCAAACAATGAATAATGTGATGTTAACTGGTTAGGTTTTGTTGTCTAGAAAAATAATGCATATTTGAAGCTCAAAAATATTACTTATAAATTAAGAAAATTAATGATGTCACTATTGATGATATCGTTTTTACTACACGCACCGGCCACTACGCACCGGTTATGTAAGCTAACTTTGTGCGGTTTTTGTGACAAGAAAGAGCATAAAATTTAGTTTTTATATGCATAAAGTACGTTTTTCCAAAAATTTGAGCTGCATTACTTTCCTTGCCGGGGTACGATATGTATATCAAAGAAATATTTTAGGCAAGCATTTAAAATGGTATATTTTCGCTGCTTTTATAGTCAACTCGCGCCCGAAGTTTTATAACTTGAATCTTCCAATATCTCGAAGTTTTCCTCAAATTCCCAAACTCTTGAAAAGAAGACGAGAACTATTGCATGGTACAGGATAAAATGATTATATTTCACCAATGTAATAATAGAAACAACGTTTCTTTCGCACAAAAATATGCGTACATATATTACATGCACGTGCTGCAAGGAAAATCTTAACAATGCAAAAAAAATTTGAACTTCATAACGCTGGTAGATCAAATTCTTTTCTGCATTGCAAAAATGAGTCTTTGTAGCGATACCACATTTTAAAAATGATTTAAATATTTGTTTTGGAAAAAGAACTTCAAATCTAGCATTAATGAAATTCGTAGCGAATATTTATTGATATTGGAATATTCTTACTACCTTGTGTAAACTCAGCGAAAGCGGGTAGTACATATGTGAAACAATGCTGTAATTAATAAAGTAAAAAATATTGCGACTTATTCTCGTCAATTTTCCCTATCAAAACATTCATAAAACCTTCAATGAGCGAATTGGAGTCATCATGAAATTTTATCCACATTTATAGCAGTAAAAATATTTATTTGAAGAAGAAAGTTTTCTTTTTTGTCGACTTCTTTTCTTTAAAACATTACGCTTGTGTGTTTTGTTACTTGCTCTATAAGAAGAAAATATTTCTTAGGATAATTTTATTTTATACCTATTTTTAAAAGTTTATCTGATACTAGAACAATTATCTGGGTTTCGTTGAATTCTTACAGAAAAGACTAGGATATAACTAAAATTATTACTTTTGTCTTGGTATAAACTTCGGAACCTCTTCAATAAGAACCCCCGTAATCCGAACGTCCACTAATCCGCCCCCACCGAAATGAGACACGTGTACTTTGAATAAAATTAATCCTGCTGTAGTAATTTCTTTTGTAATATTGTTTATATTTTATGTTTACTGTTAATTAAATAGCATAAACAATACTTTAAAATGCAATGCATTTCTCTCGTTTCGGTAATATTTATGAAGAACTTGAGCCAAGTTCTAGCACAAGGATTTGTCAACCTTTCAAGCTCTGTGCCCCCCCCCCCTCCTTTTACAAATCACTCTCACGATTTTTCGTTTCAAGGAAATGCTTTTCTTGTTTGCAGATTCGTTCCTGCTTGAACATTTAACATATAATCGACTAAAAATCACACTTTAGATTGATTGACTATTCTTGAACATGATCGAGAAGTGTGTTTACGACGATTTTAAAGTCACTACTTGTCAGCAAACTTCCATTTTCCTGAAGTAACTTCTAGAAACTGTTCGGTAATTTCATTTTTCAATGGCACTAAATGCCTTGATAAAAGCTCCTACAATTTATCCATCAATACATCCACTTGGATGGTCCCCCCAGAGCACCATTGGTATCATTGTTCTCGTCCTGGAGGATACTTGGCTCTAGGTTTTAATAGACAGGCTCAAACTATTCTTGGCGGCCTTGGAAGTGATTACCTTAAATCGATGATTTTTTCCGAGGGTTCCAAGAGTTTTGAAATTTGTTCCAACTGTTCTTCTGTGCAGGCTTCACCAGAATACATTCACTCGTGCTTGGAGCTCTCAAAATGGAATTAAGCTGACGATCCTTTAACAGTGTTGGCTTTTTTGAGGGTGTACGATGTCATGAACCTGGTTTAGCCCTGCTGGCGAACGGGGGCGTGCAACAACAACAACAACAACAACGATCCCCAACAACAAACAAAATCTCCCATTCACCATGAGAGATTTTTCGTAAAATCAAGGAGATCATTCAGTCTTGGAGAGGATGGAAAAGTTGACTCTGAATTTTGAAAACAGAAAAAAAAGGGTAATGTCACGATTATTTACATCTGACCACAAATGTGATTAAATCATATAATGTTTAGTTTTGTCTTGTATTATTTTTATACGCTCTTCCACCCCCTTTTGAAATTCTTCTACGCCCTCTAGAGAGACGCACCTTCCAGGTTGAGGAACCATGTTCTAGCTGTTATTTAAGACATTTGAAAAGACTAATTTGTGATGTAATCCGAAAGATTTGGTAGTCTGAACTCCCCTGATTCCAATTAGTTTGGATTAAAGAGAAAAATACTGCGCACTGAAGTGTGCTTGTTTGTTACATATGGTAATCATACAACATAAGTTTATTATAAGAATAATTTGCAGATTTGGATAAAGAGCGGCTTGAAGCAAAAAAAAAAAAAAAAAAAAAGAGAGAGAGAGAAAGAGCGACAGAGAAAAAAAATATTTACCGCAGTTTAATCACAGTATCTCCTCTTGTATTTAAAAATTTACAACGAAATACTTTATTAAAAAGAAAAAAAGTTCAACAGCCGCAAAAGAACAAAAAATGTTTTATTTTTTTCTATTAATAGTGAAAACTATGTTACGCTATATGCGAATGCATTTTGCACTATTTGACTTACTTCGCAACTTTCAACTGTAAAAAATTTTCCATGATATCTAACCTATTTAAGTTCTTTAAATTTAAAGAAAAAAGACAAACAGATGAAAGTCAAGAGATTTGTCAAGAAAAGGGAAAGAAAAGATAATGAGACTTAACTATTTGGAATTCCAACTATTACTCGCAACACACGACTGGAAGTTGCGGTAAAATATTTTAAATATTAGAGTGAGCATAGTTTGTTCTGCTTTTAAACGTATTTGCATAATGAAATAGCTAAGAGTAGAAGAATAATTGTTTTCGGTGGATTTAATGATGCGCTATTCGCATGGTTCCCATCCTGTTTAAGCACTTTTCGTTGAAGGGGATTAGAAACTTGTACTTACACTAATTTTCAGTGAAAGGGATTTACCAACACATTACTGAAGAACTTATGCATAAATATTATAACGAAAAGTGGGAAAGGTGAAAAGAAATGTTAAGAAGAATTAGCTTATTTTTTAAAATAAATAAATACATGAATAAAACTGAAGAGACACATAAACACAAACTCAAAAAATGAAGAATACATTAAAACTATTAAAGGAGGCAGTTAAAGTTTACTTCAAAGCTGTGAAATTGGCCTCTGTTTATATATATATATATACGTTTTCTTTACTTATATATTAAATGCAGATGCATATTAACACTGTTATAAACACTCCCTTTCCAGAAAACATTTTTTAGCTACTATGTGGAATTGAAAATAATAAAAACCAACTTTAATTAGCATTCGAATCATTAGTAAGAGGCTTGTTTTTAAAGTAAGGTCCGTTTAGAAATAAAAAAAGAACGAGTATAGATAGAGCAAAGAAGTTTATTGCACAAAAATATACCACCCTTACGCTATATTTTGACATTGCTCTAGTGATTTTCCAAGCATCTGTCATAGCGTGGTACAGGTTTTTGTATACCTATTCGTACGAATTTGCCGCCTGTGTAGACGACCATGAGAACTCTTACAGGGCTTTGGCTGGAACGTTTTGAACATCCTCTGGTCTGCCCCCACCTCGCTCGCAGCAACTTTCATTTGTTTCGGCATCTAAAGTCTTTCTTAGGTGGTTTGTGGCACAACAGCAATAATGAGCTCAGAGAACATGTTACCCCATGGTTGACTACACAGGCGGCAATTTTCTACGAATAGGTATACAAAAACCTGTACCACGCTATGACAAATGCTTGGAAAATCACGGGAGCAGTGTCGAAATGTAGCGTAAGGGTGGTAGATTTTTTTGCAATAAATGTCTTTGCAATTTCAAAACGGAACTTACTTGAAAAACGTCCCTCGTATTAGGTTTCCACAAGTGAAAATATTTCGTAATTGCTAGTGAACCTGTGTCCAATGTATTTTCATTTGTTGTGTGCAATGGAAAATAGTCGCGACGAATTGCGTCGAATAAGAAAAGCTGATTACTAATTTTTGCAGAGTTAGGAACAGGGAAACAAGCTCTACTGCCACATTGATGGGGGTTTTTGAAACTAAATAGTTGGTGAGTAAAGACTAGGCAACAAAAATAAGACATTCTGAAAGTTCCGAGCGTTTCCAGAATTGTTTAAACTTTATCCTTGTTTGAAAATGACACTGAAAAAAGTTTTTTTTTCCAAAATTTATTAGTCTTACATTTTCTTCAGCAGCTCTACAAATATGAAGAAACTGGCTACTAATTTTTACATGGGGAAGGTTACATAAACTTTATTTATAAAGTTCACATTTCCTACACTATTTTTATGTGCAATCTAGATATTTAAATTTACCCAGTACCAGTAGCGTAGCAAGTAATTCCTCAAAGGTTAAAAATAGTCAACTCTAATACTTGGAAATGTAAATAGAAAGTTATAATTTGATAATAATTTCACATGGACAATCATATATACATAAAATTGATAAGATGATATAAAAAGGAATGTAAACAGAAAGGAACAAATGGAGTTTTTATTTTGAAGTTTACTGTTGCGTTTCAAGGGACAGATCAGGCCCGGGTCACCCCCCCTCCCATAAGTTGTAACCTTAGTTAGTTCAGAGATTAATACTGCTGTGGGCAGTAACTGCGAATTTTTCATTTTTCATGTTTTTGCATTTTTGTCATCTATTATACGTTAGCTTTATTGTACACTAGCGGTGCCCGCACGGCTTTGCCCGTAGAAGAAAATTAAAAGGTCATTTGTTTAACTTGCATATTTACAAAAATTGAATGAAAACTTGTCGCCAATTTGCTATGTTCATTTGCTCGCCCATGTTCAACGTTTTCATAATTTGTTCGGTAAAGTGTTCTTAAAATTGGAATAGTAAAAGAACAAAATCGAATTTTCGAAAAATCGCTTCGAGGTGTAAACCCCCATGCTACAAACTAATTTTGTTCCAAATTTCATGAAAACCGGCCAAACGGTTTAGGCGCTATGTGCGTCACAGAGATCCAGAAAGAGAGAGATTCAGCTTTAGTATTAGTAGAGAAGAGAAGCTTGCTTATTTGGTTTACGCTGAAAAAAAAAAAAAAAAAAAGCGCGAATAAAAGTCTTAATTTTAACTTTTCCCTATTGTTAGTATGTAATGCAAACCGCATTTCATTAAACATCTCGAAAACTCATTTCTCTAGATACTGCTGTTTACCTGTCCGCGGCAAAATGCTCTGATGCAAGAAAATCAATGTTGATACGCGGGAAAGCAGTCTCGTTGAGCTCTTGACGGAATATCTTATTGTCTCTAAAGGTCTGATGCTATCATTAACAGGTCGAGCTATTGAGAAGTCTGCAGTTCTTGGTCCGACTGCAGAGTTTTACAAAAGCGCATTTGCATTTTGAAGTATTTTAACCATTATCGAAAAATACGTTTTTTCATCTTTAAAAGAGCAACATTTAACGCTGTTTAAAAGAACACATAATAAAAGCACTTAATTTCTCTTTTTATGAGTTTCCTTTTTCATGTCCCCCCCCCCCCCCCCCAAATGGCATAGAAAAAAATATGTTTTTATGGAACACACGATTTACCATTCCAATAAACACGAAAAGATGTCTAAGAAAATCTACAATACTCAGTTTGTAGATTTCTGAGTTTTCTGAAAAGTATGTTTTATTTTTACAACTTTACAAGATGCATTTGTTACCACTTTTTATTTTTTTTCAAAATATTGCTCGATGATAGCAAATAATGCATTCAGGAGTTCGATGTTATTTTCCCGACTAGAGCTCGAAATTTTTATTCATAGAAAATGTCTTGCGAAATATTTCTCCAAAAATAAATAGGTTTACCGAAGACTAGATATATACTGCGTGGTGATATTCTCAAAATAAGAAATTTTTTGGTGTTTAATCCAGTTTCTATTCTTAGGAAATCGGTGAACTGAGATTTTATACCAAAAAATTATTTTATTGTATAAAAAAGTATTCATAATCATAAATGTCATTAAAATGTATGTTAAGGTGATTCAAAAATACATGTAAAAAAAAAGTTTCTCCTAGATAACGCGACACCCCTCAATATTTTTAGACTTGTGAATAGTAAGTAATATACTGGAAGAATATTAGCGTCCTATATCAACTGAAAGAGGGTGTTCAACACCTCCCCCAAACTTCATAAGTATGGGGAGGGGGTTAAAAATACATTGAACTAAGAAAACAATGATACATATTATAATATACACTAGTAATATGCATGTACATTGCAATAAAATAATTATTTACAAAAAAAAAAAAAAAAAAAGCTGGGGAAATTAAATGTTTCTACATTTGTATCGTTTTTTATGCTACTGCTAATGTTAAATTAAGGGGTCATTGAGCACCCTCTTAAAATTTGAGTAAGAAGCTAAAACTTTTACAGCATAATACTATTACTAAGTCTAAAACAATAGAGGGTGTCCTGGGCTCTAGCTGATAAAAAAAATTTTTTACCACCCCAATGTATGAATAATGAATGTTTATGTATGCATATGTATCCTCAAATAGCTTTCCCCTGATGGTTGAAGACCGATGAAGTTTTTGATTACGTATATAAAGTAACTTTTCCGAGAAAAGTGAAATAAAATTCAAGTGATTTGCAACTCAAGAGCGCCAGATGCGTAAAATTGAGAATGGGTGAAAATTCAACAGTTAAAGTAGGCAACGTTGAAACTTCCCAATGTGATTCTTCATTAATTCAAAAATAAAGCACTTCTCACAACTAATTCTCAAATTTCAAGCTCAAAATAAGGCAGAAAATTATGGTACATTTTTAGTGCAACAAACCGAGTTCTCTTCTACTGAGACTTGTGAGAAGGTGTACATAGATGTATGCAAAAAAAAGAAACTCCGTAGCTATGTTGTGTGATGAAGACAAGATGTGAATTGTGATTTACTCAGAAAGGTTCGAAAAACGTCTTTTATGAGCTTCCCCTCTTTAAAACAGAATTTTATCTGATGTGAGTTTACTTTACCAGATCGCGACATATGTGTAAACTGATATTAAAAAATATATTTAGTAGTCGAAATTTAATTTAGAATTTAGGAAGTCAGTTATTTAGTCACCATATTCAAAACGTTGTCGATTTACAAGAAAATAAAATGATGCGTATACATATATAATGTTGTAGTCTAACTACATCTTTTAAAGTAGTCTAAAATAAACAGGAAAATTTTCTTTCTAAACTTAAAATTATAATTAGTACTATTATTATTTTCAGAATTGAGGCTATTGTAACCATGTCATTTGAATATTTCAATGTAAAGAATTTTTCCTGCTTTAGGTTTGAATTTGGCTGCCGCCATAAGTTTTCCCCTTCCACTAAGATTTTCTGTCTGCATTTGCACAGAGATTATGATGCTATTAGTATTCGGCATTTTCAGTAAGAATAACACATTTGGAGGGGTTTCCCTTTTTATATATTTTGTTTCGATTAAAGCAAGTGTTCATAATTTTTGGTTCCGTTACATAAAAAAAAATCGCCAGAAATCTTTCTCGATGTAGCTACCCTCGATAATGTTGACACCTATACCTATTTGGGCACTGTTTTTGACTCGAAATTAAGCTGGAAGAATCATGTAGAGTATTTGTCAGGTAGAATTGTTAAGCGACTTCGAATTTTAAAGTGACTAGCTGGCTGTCTTTGGGGTTGTGCCCGTTCTACCCTCGCTCTTACATATCAAAAATATATCCTTCCGTTTTTCACATACTGTTGTGAGCCCCTCATTACTATGTCTGAATCACGTCTACAAAATTTGGAGGTTTTACAAAATCAAGCCATCAAACTCATCACAGGTGCTGTGAAGTCCACACCTATTGACTCAATGTTAAAACTTACCGGCATTAAACCGTTGGGTGTTGTCTTTGAGGAAAAAGCTATTCACCTACATAAAAAATTGATGCAGATTGATAATTTCTGGTCTGACTATCCATGCACTCCTCGTAACTTAAAAACGCAAGACGGATTTACCCAGAAAGTAACAGAACGAGCAGTAAGATTGGACGTGGACATATCCCTCCCACTCGAAAACCAAATTAAACCTATAAACCCCTTCGACTGCTATAAATTAAGCGTAAATCTGTGTCTGGGACAAGAAATTACAAAACATGATACTCCTATTGTTGTCCTTCGCGATCTTACACTCGAAACAATGGATACTTTTTACCCGGAACCTCATTGGTTGAGTGTCTTTACCGATTGAATCCTTACTTGATTAGCCTAATGCGGGTGCTGGAGTGTTTTGCGACTTATTTGCTTTTTATGCCCCAGTGGAAACTATTAGAACTGTTTATGACGGTGAAATATCTGCGATCTGCGTTGCACTTGAACAACTTTTATGTTTCAGCGATAAATTTTCAAATGCTGTCATTCTTTCTGGTTCACAAGCTGCTCTCCATTTAATAAAATCTATGGACGGCCCATCTACTGAAGTTATATTGAAATGTCATAACTCTATTAAAAACCTACAAAAACTTGGTAAATCTGTCGTTTTCCAATGGATCCCTTTTCGTTGCGGAATTAAGGGAAATGAAATTGCTGACACTCTGGCTAAAAAGATAACCCCATTCAACAAATTAGCACTATTTCGGTCCCATACTCAACTTTTAAACAAGTGTTTAAAAGTAAAGGGTCAACAATTTCCACACTCAACTAATATAAAGGGTATCTAACAAAAAACGGAAGGACCTCAACCCAAATAGTATTCTCGACTGCCCACGCCAGGAAGCAGTTGTTGTTTCGCGACTTAACGTTGGACATGACTGTTTTGCTGCCCACTTACACAGGATCAACCTGGCCCCAGATCGTTATTGTCCCATTTGCCGAAGTCAGCTTATTATGAATGGCCGCCATCTTCTTCAGTACAGAGTTCTCCATGGATCATCAGTTGCAAAGCGGAAGGCGCGAAGAAGAATGTGGAAATGAGTATTTTTATGTTCATGTTCTTGTTTTTTTTATTATTTTTTATTTTTTTCCTTTTGTCAAACCTAACTGCCATTGGAAATAAAAGATAAAAATAATAATAGATAAAAATAAGCTGTAAGTTACAGTAAGCTGTAAATTAAAGTAATATGTTGTAAGTAAAAGAATAATAAGTAACTGTAACTGGTAAACTGTAAGGTTTACCGCCATTAAGAGAGGATTAAGGTTTAGAACTGCAATTAATATAACGACAGCCTGGTTGTGCCGTCCAGAAAATAGTTTTGTGCTTGTCGTGTACTCATGAATCTGGAAAACCAAGCTAGAGGCGGACATCTTTCCATTGAAGCTGAGATTACCTTCAAACTGGAGGATAAAACTAATTTGGCGCCCCTCCGAGAGTCCGCGAGCAATGTACGGCTCAACTCGTAAAATGAAGTTAAAAGCTTTAAAACTATTGAAGCTTTTTGACTTCCAGACTAAGGACACATAAGAACAAAACTGCAGTCTTTAGATCTCGTAATCATACTATTGGTATATTGTTTGCAGTCTTTAAATAGCTTATTGTAACTGAAAATTTTTCGCTTTTTTTTTTTAAGTGTCTGCTAATCATTGTTTAAGACACTATTTCACTTTCCTGCTTTAATTATTTTGCTTGAAATAATGTTGGTAATCTTTTTCTGCCAAACTTGCTTAAGTTAAAAGGCCTACCTTAAAAAAAGCAGATGGAATTATTACTATAAAATACCTATTTAAATTGTACGTTTATTCAGAAATAATCTTTCTGGTTTGTGCCACAATTAATGCGTCAGCTCTAAATAGTTGGGAAGTGAAACTTATTCGAATTCGTTCGCTTAATCTTCTCTGCCATCTTCTCCTATTTCCTCAATCCCCTAGCAGTAGACGACACGTGAGAAAAGCCTAGAGGAATTAAGGAAAAGATGGATAAAACGTATACAATTTCAGAAGAGAAGCATTTTTGGATGAAACAACTTAAAAGGAAGAGGCAGATTTGGGGTTTTGGGTTGGATAGTGCACATTAGACATGGGCAATTTCGTTCTTTTTGAAGATCCGTTATTTTTTTCCCCGCACATTGAGCTAATTCATTAAAATAGCTTCTTCATAAAAAAAAAAAAATTACTTAACATTTTAAAAAGTTCATTAAAAATTAATAAATATTCATTCTAAAATTATGTTAGCTATATAAAAGAAAAACCTTTATTCATTAACTTACCAGCACGGCGCACATTGGGGCGAAAACGCCAAAAAGCGCTTAAAAGTGTTTTTGAACCTCTCTCCCTTGTTTGCTTACACAGGCATGTTATAATGGAGTTTTCTCGTTTTGTTTCGGCTCAGGATCCAAAGTTCGCAGGTTTACGCAGCTAATTCCTTTTCATTGTCTTTCTACAGACCATTTATGACTTATTAATATTAATTTCTAAGAGGACATAAAAGTACCTTTTTTGTAGAGTGTTTTGGAAAAAATAACCTTGAATTCCCAAGTTTTCGGTGCTGATCAAAACCGATTTTTGGTTGAGAATTTCGTTACTCATTGTTTTTTCGTCCTATTACTATCGTTGGACACGAGAGAAATTAAATAATACCCGCATTTAGTAAGAAAAAAAAATTATAGACTGCTTAAAAGCAATTTTTGTAAATTCCCGCACTCATGGTTCTTCAACTTTCTAAAGGCTCCCTTCAGCTTTGTAGTGGACGAAGGGCTCTAAAATTCTAGTTCTGATTGGCTAAGAGGTAGGCCTGTGTAAATTTATTAATCCTCAATTGGTTGGATACAGGAAAAAAATAACATTTATGAGCGCTTTTTGGCGTTTTCGCCCCACTGTGCGGCGTAAAGAAAATATGAGAGTGTTTTGGTTCTTAGTACCAACATATACAAACTGAAATCCAGTAACCCAAGTTAGTATTATTTGGTTAGCAGATTAGTCACCCGTAGTTAGAAAATCCCTTGATATTTCGACTTTTATGGATTTTGTGCGCATATAAAACAATCCTTTCATATTTATTGAGGAAATATTGTAACGTGCAAACATGAACAACAAGGATTTTGCAATCGTCATCTACAGCCTGAAATTTCTTGAGTAACATGGTTTTCGACACGTCTGCTCATTAAATTAGATTTCGTTTTGTTTTTTGGAGGGAGGTGTATTCTATTTCCCATCTACTTCTGTAGGACGTAGACGGTTTTCTTTTCTAGTCAATTTTTACGTCTATGGAACATGGCAGAAAAGGAAATTTTCATCAGGTTTGATTAGAGTGCTGTTTATAAAAAAACTATACAGGATCAACTTTTTTTTTCTGAACAAAAAGGTGCGATTATTTGCAGTGGGACTGGGATTTTTCTTGCCTGAGACGTTCAATTTTCCTTGAAAATCCAAACATAAACTAACACGGATAGCCCGAAGTTAAATGTATACATATAAATTACTGCAATGATACAGTTTTTAAGAGAACGATTTTCAAATAATCGGTTACTAAAATATATCCTAGCCAAAATAAAAAAAAATCCTATTGAGCCCTAAACTTATGCATGAAAATTTTGTAATCTATTTTTTATTTACTGTAGAAGTAATTATAAACGCATACAAATAAGTCGCTTGGTTTCTGTAATTAATTAGTACTAATGATTGGTTAGTAAATGAGTTGATTTAGTATTCTAACATTTACGTAAACTGAAAGAAAAATATCGGTACACTCATTCAGAGTAACTCTGAGCCTATTTTAAACTGCTCTGCAAAGTTTCGGGTACTTTGTGTTATAAGTGAGTCAACGGTTATGTTTTAATGGGGTTGTTTCCTTCAGTCAAAAATAGTACTTTTAGTAACTGAAATTGATAGAATAAGCAAAAAAATAAATAAATAAATACAATAAAATAATAATAATAACATGGACCCAAAAAAATTATTTTATTTTCCCAACAGTTGTTTCTTAATTGATTTTTTTAAGTGTCCAATTTTTCAAACAAGGCATGGTCTTGATGACGTCACAAATGATGCTCTTTTGGCGCATCTTTGTACCGCGTTTCCACGTTATGATAATCAAAAAGCGAATTAAAATTGCGCTCTAAGCTTGCTATCAACCATATCGTTGAAAATACACTTGAGGTAAAGATGCGAATTAAATATTTTGCTCGTTGAATGGCAACACAGAATGGCATTTCATCATTTGTGATGTCATCGGCAGAAGCACAAAGAATGAAAGCGCACCGAATTAAGTAATTTTTTAAAAATATTAAACTTAAGCAAATTATTTAAAATATGGTCAGAACCTCTGTTTTTAAGCATGCTCTTTCAAAAAAAAAATTACTTTAAAATTTTGGAAACGACCCCATTAGTATCACAAGTGTATAATAAAGAAGGGTAGGATAAAGAAAAATATGGTATTTTTAATAGGATGATTTTAGACTCAGAAAATATCTAACCTGTATCCATTTCGTTTAGAGCGTTAAAAATATTTTAAACGAGAAAGGACATCTAAAGGTAATGTTCCCTCTTTTGCACGATGTGATATCAAATACAAGTAACCCGTACAAATGATAAACTGTAAATAAAACTTTCAGTACATCAGCTATTTTTAATTTTTATATTTAGACAAAAAAAACTTTTACAAAACTGCATGCTTTTTTGTAAAAATATTAAATAAAAATTACGCTCGTACTTGTTTTACTAAAAAATGAATGTGAGGAAAAGAAAAAATTTTAATGGTGATGAAAATTTTCTAATAAACTTTTAACGATCCATATAAACTGAGCGCTTCTAGTCTTAAGCCGTTGTTTATGCTTCAGCACTAAAAGTATATTATTTTGCTTGATCCAAAACAACTTTCCGTACAAAATAATAAACAATAATAAACAAGAGATAAAGATAAATAATTCTGTGAAATGAAAGTTGTGAGAGAAATAAAAGAGAAATGAGAATGTAAGGATTTCTCTGGAGATGTTATAGCTGCATAAAACGGTATTTTTTTTTCGAGGAAGGAGATTTGAATTTTTCTTTTGCTGTTTTAGCACTCAAAATGCATTTGTAGTCAGTATTTTCCCTTTTACGTGTAATGATATTTTGTTTTATGCTCCCAACTCGTAAATCGTGAAATTCAGCTCATTATGTTTTATTCGTAAGTAGAAATTTACTGTGAGGATGATCTTTAAAGAGAAATTGCTTAAGAAAAATTCAAACATGCGACATGATTCTCACAACATTAGCCCCAAATCATTGAAAAAACATCCTTTCTGCTTGTAAATGATTAGTAAAATATTTTTTGCACAATATACTAATGTGCTGCATACTATGTATTACCGTAAAAGACTGAAACCTGCAGAATGTCAACATTACCATAATCGCTTAGTGCATGTTCGAAAATTTTCTAAACATTTAAATTTCAAATTTACACCACAAAATGTTGACATCCACCATGCCCTAATAGTGATAGTTGAATGTATCGAAGATTTACTTTTTTACTCAGTATTCCAGAAGAGATAAAACGTCTCTAGGGTGACGTGACTTTTTCTCTTCTCTTAGATCTATCACGGTGAGAAGGATGTGTCACACTGTGTAAGTTTTCATTGGCCTCCTATTGACTTCAAAATTCTCTTTTCGACCTCCACCAGAGCATATTTGTTCTTGTCGACACACACCAGTGTTGGTCCTAATGCATAAAGATATAATCAAATGTTCGGTGGTTCACCGACGTATTTGCCATACGCTGACATTTATCGGTGAATGTCGTCGTTCTCGAATTTCGAACTTTAAAAAAAATAAATGAATAAAAGCTTTAGAAAGTTATGTGTTGTTTCAGATGATGAAATTAGGAAACATTATTTACTGTTTTGTTAACCCTACTATTATCATTGAAGTCTGATCTGATTCCAAAGCTTGTTTGCTATTTTTTTGTTTCTGAAGTACGTCATCTAGTAGTAAAAGATTTGAAGCCTGTACCCTGGCTGTTCTTTCTCATTGATTCTTCTGGTCCACTGCCACTGTAGCTAAACGCTGCTCTGATTGCCGGTTTTTGTGACTAGCTCCACTCGCTGTCCAAATGACAGTCGCTTTTTTATATCCTCTCCCCCTGTACTCTGCCAGACTATTTTACAGGTAGTTATCAAAATAATAGAAGCACTTGGAAAATAAATTTCGTAATCGCTACTCTGTCGTAAATGTTCTGTTTATAAAGGAACCTTTCTAACTATAATCACTCACACTAGTGAACCCAGATCGTGATTAAGTTCTGTGATCACTTTTGCTGCTGTTGTTCACTTTTTAGACACTGCAATCCACTTCAACACCCGTCGATTTCTTTTACTGAGCTTCTCTTTCCTTCCACTGTTTTGCTTATCCAAGCTTGTCTTACCGCGATGTGTGTATACTAGCATGACTTAAGATACTGTACCTCTCGAAACACCAAAAAGTTCAGATGTTTCAGTTACATTTGCTCCAGCTAGACGCGCTCCAACAATTTGGCCTCTTTAAAAATTTGAGAGGTCCGACATTGCACGCACTTGAATAAAATTCAAGACTTCCAGAACTTCCGTTAAACTACCAAATACTACCAGATCATATACATTATTATTTATAAAAAAAATAGATATCTAGTTTTATTCTTTATTACTTACTTACGAAGCGCATTCAAAAATGTCACTTTTATTCACAGGTGTTTCTATAATTTTGATAACTACCTGTATGTACATCCTTCTATAATTGGGGCAAACCAACCTGGCAACATTGTGGAAGCTCCGTAGATCCTAATCACATCATTTTAACGCTCCCACACCTACACGTATCACTGTGACCAGCGCATCTACTATTGACTTTGGGATGGTCAAATTGTTCCCTACAGTTGCGAGGTGACTTCGCTTGCAAAGCTCTCCTCGGATCACAACATAGGCAATTTTGTCTTTGACGCGGTTACAGTGAATACTGCACTTCCACACGCCTCGAAACCTGATTGGCCCAGGTTTCGTAAACTCCTGAACTCCATTCACTTTGATTTTCAGGACATCAATACTGGGACTGAGCTCGATTCTTCTGCTCACAATTTAACTAATACCATTATTAATATCCATTCCAAAACCTCCATCCCCATTTTAAAGCAAAGCTAAGGAGCTCCCCCTCCACATCAGAAACTTAATTAGGTCAAAAAATCAGCTACGAAAACTTATCAACTCCGCAGGAATCCTGCTTCCAAGTCCGACCTCAATAAGGCACAGAAACTAGTTAAACAAGCAATTAAAAGGCACAAAAATGACTCATGGACTCAATATATTTCCTCCCTTACTGCGGACGACACTTCCATTTGGAAAGCCGTCAAGCGGCATCGGGAGACGTATAGACACATTCCGCCCATTAAAGGCAAAACCCTTCCAGGAGGCCAAACTGTAACTGCTGTGACTGATATTGAAAAGGCAGAACTTTTTGCCGATCATTTCGAACAGCAGTTCACACCTAACAACACCAGACATGACGAAACTGAATCACTTGTTAACATCACACTGTACAATTACTTCACAACTTCACACGCTAGCAACACCCTTCAGATTCAGCCCTCAAATGTTCTAAGCTATGTCAAAAAGTGTAAGAAAAAGAAAAGCCCAGGCCTTGATAGAATCACCAACTCTCTAATTAAAAACCTGCCAATTCGTACTATTTTCTATATTGAAAAACTCATTAACAAAATACTCTAGTTGGGTCACTTTCCGCAGGAGTGGAAAACTGCTATAATAATCACTGTTCCAAAAAAGGAAAGAGCAACAGCGGAGTCGTCGGACTACCGACCAATCAGCTTGCTCTCTGCTCTCTCCAAAATTACTGAATTCTGCATTCTCAATAAACTTCTTGACTTTCTTGCGGATCACAACATCATACAAGCTGAACAGTTCGGCTTCCGCAGGAAGTACTCTACAAACCACCAACTACTTAGAGTCACAGAACTAATCAGAGAGGCTGAAAAAAAAATCATCAGAAAACCATCGGGCTTTTCCTTGACATAGCGAAGGCATTCGATAGGGTTTGGATTGATGCGCTAATTTACAAACTTATACGCCTTGGGTTACCTCATGCACTCATAAACATTATCAGCTCCTATCTTATGAATAGGCACTTTATCGTTCGAGTGAGAGAAACTCTCTCAACACCTAGACACATGCGGGCCGGGGTGCCTCCAAGGCAGCCTCTTAGGCCCAACTCTTTACTCAATTTTCTCAAACAATATCCCACACATGGACAACACGCATCTTGCCATTTATGCAGATGGCACCTGCATACTAGCCTCCGCTCAGGGACTTTATCAAGCCTTTTCAGCAATTCAAAACCACTTAACACATCTAGATATCTGGCTAAAGACTTGGAAAATCAAAGTTAATGCCAACAAAAGTATAGCTACCTGCTTTTTTACAAGAACAACTGAGCTCCCTCCTATTAAACTGCATCTTTATACCGACCCGATTGATTGGTCTCAGCGGGCGAAATATTTAGGCATAACTTTCGACCGTAATTTAACCTGGCGACCTCACATTGAAGAGGTACGCAAGAAGTACCTCACTTCCAAAAAACCACTAAATTATCTCCTGCACAAAAAAAGCGTTTTATCAACGGATAATAAACTGCTCATTTATTAGTCCTGCCTAAGACCCATTATTACCTATGGAGCGCCCATATGGGCGACTTCTGCAATCTCTAACTTTAACAGAGTTGAAAACCTGCAGAGAGTGATGGTTCGAGCGGCGTGCGACCCTTCCTGGTACGTCCGTACGGACAAGCTGGTGGAAGAGGTTGGCATCCCGACGCTCCACAACTTTTGCAAAAAGCTCGCCAAGAGATTTCACTACAACATCCCCCGTGTTGGCAATCCACTACTTAACAACCTTCCAAATTACGATCCATTGGATCCGGCAAATTCTCGCAGGCCTCACGCTCTGCTAGCTTAGTTTCAAATTCGAAACTGGGTGAGCGAATCCCTTATCGGGTTCATACCTCGTTTCGACTCTAGTTATTGTGCTACACTCTGGTTGGGAGCATGCTCCTATATATTTTCATTTCACTATTTTTTTTTTTAATTTCTTATCAACATTTTATCATTGTCTTAATTTTATTTTATTATTTTTATTCATTCAAATAGCCTAGAAATCCCCCACGGGGGAAAAAAGTATAAAACTTAAAAAAATATGTAGGAAGTGAAAAAAAAAAACCTATTTAAAAAAAGAACTTTAGTTGAAATTTACTTTGAAGAGCCTTCGGCTAACCATTATGGTACTCCCGTTAGAGGAAGCCACATCTCTCGTACATCCACGCAACCATCTTCTGCGCCAAAATAAAGCCATGTCCCCAACCGGAGAACTTTCAACATACCACACCAGAGGATAAGGGGCAGGGCCCCAGGTGCCTCAAGCAACGAACTTATATTTCCGTGGCATTTTAACGCTGCCAGGTTAGGTTTGTCCAGCTATAGATACAAGACACCACGTGCCGCAAATTCACACAATCATTTAGGTATTGTTGAAAGCGACACCAGCTGTTTTTGTTTCTGTTACTTTAATTTCATGCTTGAATAGAAAAATCAGCTGCTTAGTAGCTGCCTTTGTGTGAGAGAAAATTTCTACTTATCGTTTTCTTCAGAGTCCAACAACGGTATTTTCGGAAAATGGAGTCGTTTTTTTTCGCCAACGAAGTTCTATCGTCAAACTCTCAAAAATGAAAATAATATTGAGATATGTGCCTATACATATATTACTTGGGTTTAAATAAACGTAATGATTTTCCTTAATCCTTCTTTGATGCCATGATTTCCAATGTTTTGGAATCACGTATATGATGGTTAGCTTGTTTTATCTAAGCGCAATACAGATTGTTTTTTTCCGTTCCAATAAAATTTCGAGCCAACTTTCGAACTGTGACTTCCGAATATGAAAATATTACTCTTGTTTTGGAAACCTGAAAAAAATTCTTTGATGGTAGAATTGTCAGCCAAACCAATGAATACCAGAATATTTCTGTTTTTCAATCTTTAAAAAAAACTTCAAGACCAAAGAATGCAAAATGTGCAGATTTTGCCGATTTCTAAGAACTTATTGGATTCTTTTAGGAAAACAAATGTTTATATCTGAATTTGAAATATTTTTTCGGAACTGATAGCGGAAAGCATCAAAATACTTTCTTTTGTTATGTCTTGCAGAGATTGGATGGTTTACCTTAGCAATTAATGAATAATTACCTTCACTAACATAAATTTGAGATTGTGTTTTCTTCTGAAAAAAAAATCATGGTATAATAACAACTTTATTTTTAGCATGCAAAGTTAACTCGCAATTTCTCCTCAAAGAAAAGCTTGTCTAGCTTAATGTTATTAAAGTAATTTCAATTTGGGAAAGTTGCATTGGGTGAATTTATAATTTCAACTTTAAGTTCACATAAATCGGGGACAAAGTCTCTTTTTACACGATGGACAAACAATGAATGCATCCTTAAATCCGTAAAATCAAACCGCATAGGGGAAAAAGTAAGTCGTTAAATTTTTTTATATGGGCAAACATTCAGGTCGTCAATCACGAAGATGGCTTTTTTTTTTTTTTCACTGATAAGAGTTCTCCGAAAATCCGAACAAGTGTATGAAATTTGTTTATATATTTTGTAATTTACAAATGTGTTCTCCTCCCCCTCCCCCACCACCACTCTTTTCCACAATAATAAACGTGTGCTATTTATGTTTGAAAGTAGAAACATTTTCGTGGGAAATACAAATTGATCGATCAATGTTTTATTGCAAATCGATGCAAAAGATTTATTTCAAATTTAATTTTGTTAGATTCATTTAAAATAACGTCGTAGTTTTAATATTGAATATTCATTTTTAGTTTTTCATCATAAACAAGACATCATAATTGCGATTGGAATTCCTAAAAAATATTTTTGTCTAAAATTTTTCTTTAGCAGTTGATGTACAAAATCTGTTTTACTAAAGAAACAACTCTCCTTTTATATTTGACTAGCTGCATTGCCCGGCTTTGCCCGGTCCACCTTAAAAATAAAAATTCTGTCAAGTGCCGTATATTCAACAATCAGGCTTAAATAAATTAAAAAAAAATTATCATGCAAAATTTCCCTTCCAAACAATAACGACAGATATTAAAGTACTATTTTAAAACATTAAACAGAGAAAGATGGATTTAAAAAGCCTAACCAGGGAAACACACACACACACAAAAAAAAAAAAAAATAAAAAAAAAAATAATAATTAGTTTAAGAAATCAAAATGCGAAAGAAAATGGTTAACGATTTGAATGGAAATGAGATTTTTTGAACTTGATTTAAAAAGGCTTATAGCTTTTTTTCCTTTTGAGATAGAAACTAAGTTTTTCGACCACAGGTCGTGAGAGATCTGGAGTAAAAAATGTCGCTTTTTCCAATGGTGGCAAAAAGAAAAGTGTGGGGCAATTTCTTAATTTTTTATTGATAGATTTAATGAAGTGCCTAAATTTCAGCTAAGCCTAAACAAATTCGAGCTAAAAAAGCACATAACTCACGCCGTAAGGAGGTTAGAGCATTGAAACAAATTGCGCAAAACGCGAGAAATTCTACTCATTCCAACGATATGTAATATTTGTTATGACTCGGTAGGCCATTCTAATGATAATTATCCATTTATATGAAATCAATTTAAATAAAACAAGATTGATAATAGATAAGCAAAGAGCTTACCTTCATTTGTTCATCTGTTGTTCACGTTGGGCCTTCTCTCTATAATCATTTTATATTTCCTTTAATTGTGTAGTGTTGTCATTATTACATGCTTTATGTAGTCACTGCTCAATAATTTAACTAATAAAGAAATTAAATACATTTATTAGCTAACGTTACATCACATGTCTACACACTACGGTGGTTCGAGAGAGACTGACTGTTTTACAATATGGACGCGAACGCGGAACAAAAATGAAAAAGTTTTGGTTTGGATTTGAAAGTTCGCGTTTCAGTTTACAGTTTTGGTTTGCGTTTAGCAAGGTTCCTCTTCAGTTCACTTCAAAGATCACTATTGGAACGTCATTTCTAATACCCCTGCTTGATCTCTGAAGTCATTATTTGCAGGTTGTTTCTATGTCTGGTAAAGTTAGGCTTAGGTAAAGGTTTAGTTAAGATATCTGCAGTCATTTCCTTGCCTGGACAATATTCTAAGTCAATTATTCCGGTTTCCTTCAGATGTTTGATGTTCTGGTACTTTATATCAATGTGCTTTGTTTTAGCGTGATACTTGTCACTTTGAATCATTTTTATGCAGGATTGATTGTCTTCCATCATAACTATTGGTAATTCTTGCGGTAAATCCAAATCTTTTAAAAGACTAATTATCCATATTGTTTCTTGTGCTGCATTAGCTGCTGAAATATATTCAGCCTCAGCTGATGAAAGAGCGACTGAATTTTGTTTCTTGGTGATCCATTGAATAGGAAAGTTACCAAGTTTAAAGAGATTTCCACTGGTAGATTTTCTGTCAGATATGTCTCCAGCCCAGTCTGCATCGGCATAGGTTATTAAGATTGGATTCATCTCTTTCTTTATAATCAACTTGTATTCTTTAGTTGTTTTTAAGTATCTTATAACTCTCTTAACTGCTTCCCAATCCTTCTGTCTGGGTTTTTCATTCCTTCGGCTGAGGATGTTTACAGAGGCAGATATGTCAGGTCTAGTGACTGTTGCTATGTATAACAGTGTTCCTACTGCTTGTCGATATTTTTTATTATCCGGGAGTAAATTCTCTTCATCATTTAGTTTTAGGTAACCCGGTTCCATTGGTGTATCGCAAGGTTTTGCATTTTCAAGATCAAATTTTTCTATTATTTCTTGTATTTTGTTTCTTTGATCTAACATCATGTTTCCCTCTTTTGTTATTCTTATATTTATTCCTAGGTAATGATTTACGAAACCTAAGTTTTTTTATCTCAAATTCCTTTTCCAGTTCTTCAATTATGTTACTTATGTCTTTTTCTTCTCCTGCTATCAGTATATCATCTACATATACAATAATGTACACTGTATTATTACTTTTTGAACATTTAAAAAGACATTTATCAGTGTTACTCTGCGCAAAACCTAGTTTTAGTAAGAAATCAGCAATTTTCAAATTCCAAGCTCGGGCAGCTTGTCTCAAACCATATATGGCCTTATTCAATTTATAAACTTTATTTTCTTCGCCTGGTTTTACATACCCTTCCGGCTGACACATGTAAACCTCTTCTTTCAACTCTCCGTGAAGAAATGCTGTTTTCACATCTACATGGTTTATTTTCAGATTTTTGTGTATTGCGTTGAATAGGAAAGTTCTTATTGTTGTGTATGCAACAGTTGGTGCAAAAGTTTGATCAAAATCCTGTCCAAACTTCTGTGAAAAACCTTGAGCAACAAGTCGTACGCGAAACTTTTCTACAATCCCTTTAGAGTTGTATTTTGCTTTAAAAACCCACTTGCATCCAATTATTTTCTTCCCTTGGGGAGGATTAACTAATTCCCAAGTGTTATTTTTGTTAATGGATTTTATTTCATCTTCTATAGCTTCAAGCCATTTTGCCTTTTCATATGGGTTTTTAATATCTTCCAACTCTTTCCAGTTTTTCGGTTCTGTTATTTTTTGTACATTTGTAGTGTAAGCAAATCTGTCAGGAGGTATTCCTTTATTTTTTCTTCCTGATCTTCGCGGTTGCTCAGTTGTTTCTTCATCATCTGAATTCTCGTTATCTTCTTGTATATTGATTTTTATTTCTCCAGAACTTTCCCCTGCTTTTGTACATTTTCCTGCAGCAGTGTTTTCATTATCTTCCAGTAAATCAAGGTTTGAATGATCTTTGATTTTCATATTTGAATTTTCATTTTCAATAAATTTCACAGTGCGAGCTTTGATTACATTTTTTCCTTCAGCATAAATTCTGTATCCTTTACATCTGTTATCATATCCCACAAAAATACCTTGAATAGCTGTGTCATCTAGCTTTCCTCGCTTAGTTTTATTAATATACGCATACGCTTTACATCCAAATATTTTTATATTGGATAGATCGGGTTTATTATTTGTCCACAGTTCATAGGGAGTTTTTTCTTTAGCTTTTGTGAGGAGCCGATTTTGAAGGTAGGTGGCTGTGTTTATTGCTTCACCCCAAAATTTCTGAGGCAAATTTGCTTGGGACAGTAAACACCGAGTCATTTCAACTAAACTTCGGTTTTTTCTCTCTGCTACCCCATTTTGAGAAGAGCAATATGGTACAGTTAATTGATGCTGAATACCTTTTTCTTTTAAGAAATTTTCAATCTCTTGATTTATATATTCTCCGCCATTGTCTGATCTTAAAGTTTGTAAAATCCGCCCAAATTTATTTTTAGTCATAGCGATATATTCCTTTAATTTTGTCAGCACTTCGCTCTTTTTAGATAGTAAGTATATGATTGTAAACCTACTAAAGTCGTCTATGAAAGTAAGAAAATATATTTTTCCTCCAATAGTTGGTGTCTTAAATGGACCTGATAAATCAGAATGAATTAACTCGAGAATTTGTTTTGATTTATGATGTGTTTGCTTAGGGTAAGGTGCATCTGTTAATTTTGATTTGATGCAAGTCTCACATGAAAAATTGTGTGCACAATTTTCTAATTCTAATCCCGTTGCAAGTTTCTTCGATGCTAATTCTTTAATTGAATTGTAGTTTTTGTGTCCTAATCTCTTGTGCCAAAGTTCAATGCAATTTTTCTTATTGCACTGATGAGTTAGGTTAGCAAAACATTCATCTTTAGAATTATCTAATATTACTTCATAAAGATTTTGCTTTAATTTTCCTTCCAGAAAAGTTTCCCCTTCATATGTTAATTTGCAACGATCCTTTTCAAACGTTACAGTGCAACCATTCAATGTTGCTTTGCTTACTGACATTAAATTAGTTTCAAGATCTGGAACGTATAAAACATCTTTAAGTGTTATGTTACAAGTGTTCGCATCCGAAATCCTCGTTTTAAGTTTGACGCTTCCAATCCCATAGGAGCTTAATGATTCACCATTCGCGACTGTTACCGAGCTGTGATCATTATTCATTTCAGTAAATAAACGCTTGTCATTAAATATATGCGAGCTGCAAGCTGAATCTACCAAAACACTGTACCTCTGGATCTTGTCTGAGGAGAGATAAGAAAGATCCATACTTGAGGTTTTATATCTTTCTCCTTTTGAAAGTGGGTCATCGGAACTCGCTTCACTATATGCGTTTGATTTCGGAACTCTATTCGTCTCGAAACAGAGCGATGAATTATTTAGGAATTTTTCATTGCTTTTGGTATTATTTGTCAGATAGTTACTTTGTTTCTTTTTTAAATGCCAGCACTCAAATTTCTCGTGATTTTTCTTGTGACAATATGTACAGAATTTTTTATTCTCACGTTTTGAATAATTTTTCTTTTTATTTGTATTGTTTGCTTTGTAAGCGCTTTCATTAATTGAAGTGGAATTTTCAATTCTTTTGTTATATTCGTCTGTTAATTTACCCTGTATAAAATTTGAGTTTAATTCTTCTTCTGGCCGTGCTTCCAATGCTGTAATTAATGTATCATAACTTGGGGGTAAGGAGCATAATAAGAGAGCAGATAAATGGGAATCTTTGATATCTTCACCAATAGCTTTGAGCTTATCAGTGATCTCAAGAATTTTAATAATATGGTTATTCATATTACCACCCTCTTCTAATTTTGTGCTGTATAATTTTCTCAGCAAATATAATTTGCTTGATAAATTAGATCGTTCGTGGATCTTTTTTAATGCCTCCCAAGTACTTCGAGCAGTGACTTCATTTTTTACGTGAACTATTTGTTTATCATCAATGGATAAATTTATTAACGCTCTTGCTTTTTGATCTTTTTTAGTCCAAGCTTCAGTTAGAGGGTTCGGTGGATTACCGATTATATGGTCATACAAATCTTCTTTAATGAGAAGCATTTCAGCTTTGAATTTCCACACGGCATAATTATTTTGATTTAATTTATCAATTGTAAAGCTTTCTTTTGAAGAAGAAGCCATTTTAATTATACCGTTTTTCTGACCTTTATTAGATATGCTTGGATATTATAATAATTTAATTCAAATGTATTAATTAACTTTTGCCTTTAAATGAGATCCGAGCGAAAGAGCGCTTCAGTCTCATAATCTGTTATGACTCGGTAGGCCATTCTAAAGATAATTATCCATTTATATGAAATCAATTTAAATAAAACAAGATTGATAATAGATAAGCAAAGAGCTTACCTTCATTTGTTCATCTGTTGTTCACGTTGGGCCTTCTCTCTATAATCATTTTATATTTCCTTTAATTGTGTAGTGTTGTCATTATTACATGCTTTATGTAGTCACTGCTCAATAATTTAACTAATAAAGAAATTAAATACATTTATTAGCTAACGTTACATCACATGTCTCACACAACGGTGGTTCGAGAGAGACTGACTGTTTTACAATATGGACGCGAACGCGGAACAAAAATGAAAAAGTTTTGGTTTGGATTTGAAAGTTCGCGTTTCAGTTTACAGTTTTGGTTTGCGTTTAGCAAGGTTCCTCTTCAGTTCACTTCAAAGATCACTATTGGAACGTCATTTCTAATAATATTAATATATGTGAAAGTAATTTTTCACCCCCATATTTGGGAATTTACGTGAAAAATTCCTAAATTGGAATGAAAAAAAAAACTATTCATCGAATTTTTTTTTCGAACCAGTCTGCAAACCTTTTCAGGACTTAAAGGAACAAATTGTGAAAATGTCAGCGAAATCGGTCGGGTAGTTCTCGAGCTTTGCGAGTTTAAACACATTGACGCTTTTTGGAGACTTCTTTTCAATACTAGGTAGACAAGGGCTCGGTGCAGAAATTTGACAAGTCACAAAGAGTGACTTTTAGATCAAAATTTTTGTTTCTCACAACTAAAGTTGAAATAAACATGACAATGGATTATGTCACTTGGAAAAAATCATATCTGTTTTCAGAATTGCATCCTACAAATATTTTTTATCAGTTGGAAATTAGCCTACTGAAAAATCCACATCATGTGGCATCTCACGTTCTTGCTCCGAGCCCTTCATTTCAATGTCAATGGGGTCGTGTCCAAAATTTTAAAAGTATTTTTTTCTGAAAAAGCATGCTTAAAAACATAGGATCTGACCATTTTTTAAATAATTTAATTAAGTTTAATATTTTTAAGAAATTACTGAAATCTGTGCGTTTCATTGTTTACGCTTCTGTCGTGTGACATAACAAATGATGAAATGCCATTCAGTTTTGCCATTCACAAACTAAAATATTTAATTCGCATCTTTACTCACGTGTATTGGCAACGATATGGTTGATAACAAGCGTAGAGCGCAATTTTAATTCGCTTCTTGATTATCATAACATGGAAACGTGGTAGAAAGATGTGCCAAATTGCATTATTTGTGACGTCATAAAGACCACGCTTCGTTTTCAAAATCGGACATTTTAAAAAATTTATTAAAAAATAACTGTTGGGGAAAAGGAAAGTATTTTCTGGGTCCATGTTATTTTTTTACTCATTCTATCAATTTCAGTGACTAAAAGGAGTACTTTTGACCGAAGGAAACCACCCCATTACGATCGGAAGCAACATAATGTAGATCCTCGAAAAACCACTATATTTCAATTAATTATTTTTCATGTTATTAGTCATAACATGATAAAGAAATTGCATTCATTGGAGAAACCAACTAATTGAAAATTAAATATGCATATTTTCTGTTCTTGAACAGATTCAAAAAAAAAAAAAAAAAAAATCTGAAAGAGCAACTGGTAGTACAGAAATGGAATTCGAAAAATCAATGGTTCAGAATTGAAAATGTATGGTAATGCTAAAAATAAAACACACAACGCTGTTGAATTCAAAATTAGTGTGACTCAATGTTTGATGCTTAAAATACTGAACTGAAAATGAGTTATAGAATTCGGAATGCATCACAGCGTTGAATTTGAAATAACTAGCATTACTGAATTCCACATATATAACATTACTGACTTGCAAAGCATCGCAGTACTGCATTTAAAAGCATTACAAGCGCAATAATTGGAATAAAAAAATGTTGGAACATTTGACATTTCTTTTGTTTTATGCCAAATTTCATTTTTTTGAAAAAAGTCGTGGGAAGCAAGTAAAAGAACTTAAATGCACTGGTGCGTAAAAACAATGCTCGGTTGAAAGGTTCCTTCTTTAACTTAAAATCCGAAAATATATGCGGAAAAATCTCTTTTCTTACAAAAATACTTTTAAAATGACTTCTAAAAAAGAAGGGGGAAAAACTGAGAAACTGTGGGATAATGTAAAAAGATGACTTTACAGAATGGAAGACATATGGATTTTGCCGCCATTATTTCCTTCAATGACAGGACTATTTTACTCATCCGCCACTACTTCGCAGTTATAAAGATAAAAACGTCGCAAAGTGATGCGGCAGTAATGCGTAGGAAATCCGTTATTTCCAAGCTCCGTGCTTGCCTTGTCATAAAAGTTCGCAAAATGGCGAAGATGTTTAAAAGATGAGACATATTAAAGGGCTTTTTCCTGCAAATATGCCCTATAATATGGGAATAAGCTAAGCTCAGCGCTCATAGTCTACCTTTATTGTGGGATACTTACTTTTAATACGATTTGAAACATAAAACTTTGACGATGGCTGAGTCTACACAAAGAAACGCCTCTTCCATGCTATTGTTTGCATACTTTTAGAAACGACGAAATTCTCGCCGTTTGAGAAATTTGCGTAATGGTTGAAGATTTCGAGTAACTACGTTTATGTTTCAGCAAGCACTTTTCATTAGACGGAGAAACTTTGAATGTATTTGTTCGAATATTTTTAAGCACTATATATATATATATATATATATATATATATATATATATATATATATATATATATATATATATATATATA
This sequence comes from Uloborus diversus, assembly GCF_026930045.1. NCBI lineage: Eukaryota > Metazoa > Arthropoda > Arachnida > Araneae > Uloboridae > Uloborus > Uloborus diversus. The sequence goes on from NC_072735.1 coordinate 106,451,280, forward strand.
TAAAAGAAAACGGAATGCAAAAACGAGTATCTTTTAAAAGTGAAACTTGGAAAAGGACATTGAATCAAAGTTCAATTAATGCAATTCAAATGTTGTAATAAGTATATACTTTATTAACATATTTTCGACAGTGTAATGATAAAGTATAATAAACATCAAAAATAAATTCGACACTAAACACGAATTGCAAAATAGTATTGTTGTTGTAGGCCAGCTATGTTGGCAATTTGGGGCGTGCTGCTTCACTTTTCCAACTGTACCGTACTTTGGTGGGAAGTCCGACTTCTACAGAACGCACATGCCATAAGGATCCGTTTATAGGGTAGGCACCATTCACAGCATAACAAAACATTCACACAAAGAAATAACAGGGACAGGAAAGAGAAAGTACGTCCATTCCCGAACCGGGATTCGAACCCGGACTTTCCTGTCGCAGTCAGACTTCTCTGACCACAAGACAAGTGATGGAGATAAGCCTAGAAACCAAGTAATGATCATCCTTTCCGCATCGAGGCAACAAAGAATTTACTTTTGACTTGTGGCAAAAGTGTAAAAATAGAATAAGATTTTGTTTATTAAGATAAAGGTGACATGATAAGAATTTGGCCATTTTTATTGAAAGAAGTTTAATTAGATAGACGTAAATAATGTGTAAATAATCTAAAATAAATGTGTTTTTTTGAATTCAAGCTTTTTCTTTGAAGAATGTCATGAACTTTTATATTACTGCGTAGACAATTTGGCTCACAAAGTTAGGAATGTGTTATGAGACGGTAATAACAAGACAGGCGGCGCAAAATAGCGTTTCCTTTTAAAAAAGAATAGTGTTTCCTTCTTGCAAAAAAAGAAAAAAAATAATAATAATATTCAGTAAATTTATCATTGAAGATTATTACTTATATTTTCCCCCCTTGACTTTTGGTGATGTTGTCGTGTACCTGGAGATAAGATAGAGTAATGCTCTTGTAGTGATTTCGTTATTAAACTGCACATTCCGAGTATAGGTCTTTTTCGATGGGGTAGTTTAGAATATGCATGGCAGTAGAGATGACTGAGCAATCGAAGGTATGTTAAGGTGTGAGTTCAAAATCTTGGAAATTATAGAAATGTTAATGCGTTTTAGTTAAATCAGTAAAAATGTTCATGTTTTTGTGACGTGTCATCCTGAGCCTTGTGAGCGTGGTTGCAGGTACAATTCCAACACTTGGTGACTCTGGCCCTCTCTTTCCTATGGATACTAGTGCTCTTGGGCTTTTATTTATTTATTATTCTCAATTATTTTCCAATGTTTTACGTTGAAAGACTTATTTTAGGGCTTTTCTTAAAATTCTTTAATGAAAGTTTTGTATTATCTCATATCAAATCTATTTCTAAAAACTAAATGTGCGAATCTATGACGTATGGGTTTTAATATCATTTTAACTTTATTTAACACTGAAAAAGTGTGTCAGTCTAAAACTTTAACATAAAAACTACGCCTTGTACTCTCTGAAAGCATTTTGCTTAAGCAAACTACAGCTATCATACAGCTTTTAATTGAAACGAATCTTTAAAAAATTCTTAACTTTGAAATGTAATAATTTAATAATGTTATATTTCAAATTAAATTTAGAAAATTCTATTATGGATACGGAAATTACGTATTCATATGCAATGTTTGAATACCATAATATATTTTTTTCATGATAAAAAAATCTTCTAACTATAGACAGAAACTAAATATTTAATTTTATGTATTAAAGTGACAACGATATATCATTGATCGAACAAAACATGTTTGAGGTAGTGAGAAGCAAAGGGATGTAGGTGGCAATTTTCAAGTTTTGAGTAAAGCGACTTAAAAGATAACATCCTAGGTAGGGTTTTTTTAAGTCATGCTGTGCAGCATCACCTACCAGGGCTACTAGTACTTCTCTTGCCCCTAGACATAGAAGAGGTTCACCTACAATTTGTATTTGTTATATTCAAAATTTTAATTTTGCCACTTACATCCCTTTGCTTCTCACTGCCTCATTGGTCTTCATTAATAATCATTTGGGGCACTTTGGATGAGCAATGGGGTCGTTTCCAACATTTTAAAAGTATTTTTTCTGGGAGAGCATGCTTAAAAACATAGGATAAGACCCATTTTTTAATAATTTGCTTAAGCCTAATATTATAAAAAAAAAATACTTAAATCGGTGCGCTTTCAATGTTTATGTCTTCTGCCGATGACATCACAAATGATGAACTGCCATTCAGTATTGCCATTCACAGATCAAAATATTTAATTCGCATCTTTACTCACGTGTATTGGCAACGATATGGTTGATAGCAAGCGTAGAGCACAATTTTAATTCACTTCTTGATTATCATAACGTGGAAACGCGATAGAAAAATACGCCAAAGAGCATCATTTGTGACATCATCAAGAACACGAATTGTTTGAAAAATCGGACATTTAAAAAATTAATTAAAAAATAACTGTTGGGAAAATTAAAATATTTTCTGGGTCCATGTTTTTTTTTTTTTTTTTTTTTTGCTTATTCTATCAATTTTGGCGGCAAAAAGCACTACTTTTGACTGAAGGAAACAACCCCATTGTTAAATGCTCCCTCGACGATTTTACTTGAAACGAAGACTTAAATGAACATTAGTGAAAATTAAAACATTTAGTTATCTTATAAAACTTCTTTACTAAAACCTTGTTAGGAGTTAAGATTAGTCTATTTTTTCATTGAACTGTTAAAAATGTTTCAGTTGCATAATTTTGTAACCAATTGCTTTTAATATAATGGAATGTGATGTTAGTGATTTCTGATTTCTTGCTTCTGGAAATAAAATAAAATAAAGCTCCGAATTTTACGTGTGTAACGAATTCAATTTTTTTCAAATTATAGTTTACTGTTTCACGCAATATACATACTTAAAAATAGTGTGTATTGTTTTTTATGGATTAAGATTATTTTCTGCAAAGAATAAGTTATTTTTGATCAAGTGCGCTAGAGTTATACGTTTATTTAAGCGTACCAACGTTTTCAGCTTGTCTTGCAATAGACATTTCTTTGTGACAATCATTTTATTTAATCATACAGCTAATCTTTTAAAGCAATGAAATATTTTGAATACAGTGCTGGCGAAATTATTAGACTAAAGAGGGGTTTTTTTTTTTCGTTTTTTGTACACTATTTGTATTAAAATACTACTTATTTTACTGTTAAAGTACAGTACATACTGTACACTGATTATTACGATATTTTAGCATAATTTAATGTTTGCAGGTGGCAGCAGTCTGCTTTGTTTATGTTCTTTGTTTATCTAACTACCCGGAACATAACCTCAATCAGCTTAAACAGTTCACTAATTCTTTTTATTAGTGTGTTTTGTTATATTTAAAGTTTTAGGTAATTAGTGAGTGTGTATGTGAGTATATATAATAGTGAGTATAAGCAATTTTTTACCTCTTTTTTTTTTAAAGTTAAGAAATGGTGTAAACCTTGTGAAAAGTATGCCAAAAAGACTTAAAATGCTTATCAAGAGCAAGGGAATGCACACTAAATATTAGATGATTGTTTTACTGTTCGTTAATGTGTCTACAGTTATGCAATCAATGAAGAATTTGCTTTTAAAACAGTCTTAGTCTAATAATTTGGCCAGCACTGTACGTCTTCTTCAACTTTAAGACACTAAAATGACATTTCAGTTACCTAAGGACCAATGGCGTTCCCATAGGGTTTACTCCATAGACGCCGTATACTCTCAAACATTTTTTTATACATATAGCGTATGCCTCAAGTTTCAAAAATTTTCATATTATGACATATTTTGTCTATGACTGCATACACATATTGTGCCTAACTGATTACTGAGAGTATACCCTCAGAAAATTTGATGATTACATCACTGCTTAGGCCATGCATCAAAACTCTGATTACACTGCCAAAGAGCTTAAAATTAGGAGTTAAAACATGAAAACTCGAATAACGATCATGAGGCTCCGAACAGTTTCCAAATGAGGCGGAACGCCGAAAAGTCCGTAAATCTAGAATATACGATTCCATCTGATGTGAATACAGATGACAAACGTCGAGAATTCCACAACCTTAATCCCTGGGGTTTCTGGATGAAATCTCAATCCCAGTCTTGCTCACCCCTAACTCCACCCCCCACGAAAGGATCGCTGATGAAGCCGACGACAGCAAACATTCGGAAAAATCGATTAAGTCTCGGAATCATTGCTTGGAGGGTAGGTACGAGGGAGGGACGTGTCCTCTCACGCCTGTCACTACACGGCACGCATCATCGCTTGACCATAGGAGATAAGATCAAATGGATTGGTCCCTGATTAGATATCATTTGCTACTTTTGCGATGTGGCAGATCATATTATTACACGCTGCCATTTCTTAAATTAATTCGACTTTCTTTGTGGAACTATTTCTATGTGTTGATTCTTTTCTTTGTTTACTCAAGTTGCGCTACTGGGCACAGGCATGTGTACGTATACAGGTAGGCTAATGTGTGTACGTATGAGAATTATATTTTACTAGGTGCGTTTCCCGGCTTGTTTGCACGGTTTACCTCGAAAATAAAAGTTATGTCAAGTGACGCATGTTCAACAATCAAGCTTCAATTAGAGAAAAAATACTGTAAAAATTCCCGTGAAAATAATCATTCTTAAAAAAAGAAAACGGCGAATCAAAAATTCCCGAACAAATAAAACGCAACACCTAAAATCCAAAGAAAAAAGAAAGAAGATAAATCGCCAAATAATAATCAAAAGGGAAATTTTTTCATCAAAACAAAAATAAAATTTTATTTCGTCACAGCCGAGAGAGAGAGAGAGAGAGAAAAAACCCCCTTCTGAAGGCTAATTTAAAATAAGATTGCGCAAATATCGTTTTCCGATATGAAAATAGAGTTTCATTAGGCTTAATAATGCTTTTAAATTTTTCCCGGTGATTTTACAGCCTTTTTTTTAATTCGAAGGAAATGAATGAACTCTATGGGTATTTTTCGCGGCCTTTCGAATGGCATTAAAATTTAACTGATCGGCTAAGTATTTCGGGTAGAAAGAGCCATTTAATGCCATTTTCGGGTCCTGAAATTAAAATTCGAACGGTTCAGTTCTTTTTATGCATTCGAAAACCGACCTACGTTCCTTCTCGGGTGTACAAGTATCTCCCTGCCAAATTTGGTCTAGATCCGACGAAAGCTGTGGATTTGTATAGGGAACATACACACATATACACCCACATAAGCACATATTCTTCGTTTTATTCATATAGATTTGCACAGTTCTTGACATAAATCTGTGTAACAATGCGCGAAAGATTTTGTCAAAAAGAACATTCATTCAGGTAGTCGCACGATCAGTACGTACATCATATTTGTTTAAAAAAAATAAATACGCAATCCCGTTGTACATTCAACAATGTTAAATTTAACAAATTATGGGATGACGCATGTGAAAATTAACAAACAACCACATGGGTAAACATTCAATAGTACAATAGTAGTTGCTTGATAGCTTGCTTGTCCAATCTTTTTTCATTTTATTGATTTTTTTTTGAAATATAGATTGCTAATTGAATTCTCTTTGTCGTGCCTTAATGTTTCTCATTCTATCCTGTTTATGATCGGTAGATAGCGAGTTTCTTGATCCGCTGCTTTTTGTGGGCTTTAAATTGGGTAAAGTTGTTTGTAATTGTAGGAGGGCAGCTCAATAAGTAATGTAATTAAATTTATAAAAAATACAGAACAACTTTAATCGTCATAATATTTACGTGTTTTTTTTTCTTCAAGAATAACTTCTGCGGGACTAAATGCATTTATTCCAACGTTCTGTCCACTTCATAAAAATTTGTGAACGTTACGTTTGTGAGAGCTATTTCAAAGCCGTCTTCGCAGAGTTTAAACATGATTTCTTGCATTAAAAATGTTTGCCTCGTAATTGTTTCTTAAGTTGAGGAAACCGCCAGAACTCACTGATGTAAAATAATTCTGAGATTCCACTTGATAATAATAGCAGAAGTGTTAATCATTATCTTTGTGATGGACGTTGAAGATTGTCCCTCACTTTCAAGATCATCCATATTTTGCCTTCCTTCCTCAAAAGCTTTATGCCAGCAAGAAGTACTGACTCTAAACATTGCTTCATCGCTGAAAACTTCACTTATCATTATGAAAGATCTCCGATGATGATTTTTGCAGACGGAAACTAACTTGAATCGCATAAATTTGTTCCTCCGATGCTTTCATTTTGTCGACTGACTGCATCTACTAGGCGCCCACCAACAGGCTTCAATTCAATTACGTGATACTAAGGAACATGAGTATGTAGCCGCCAACAATCGGTAACTTTTGTAATACTACAGACAAGAGACATTTTTCATGCCACAGAAATTAACATTCCGATGAGCGGTTTCGCTGCAGTAAAGTTAGTTTTATTTCTTGTAGGCACTCGCCAAATCACGTGTTCAATCACGTGATAGCCAGGAACATGAATCTGTACACGCCAACTATCGGTAGCTTTTGTTTATCCAGACCACAGGCATTTCTCATGCCACAGGTATTAACATTCCGACGAGTGGTTACGCGGCAGTAAAATTAGTCTTACGTATTACTTATTGAACAGCCTACGTAGACAGTAAGCATGTGATCCATTACTTGATAGATTTTTCCATTACTGAGACTCGATCGAGTTGCATTTTTCAATACATTATATGACAAAAAACACATCCAAGTAATTTTGTCCGGTTTTTGATAGAAATAATCCTATACATGGGCACCCATAAGGTGAATGGGGGCTCAAGCTCCCCCCCCCCTAGAAATTAAAACTTTCTTGCTTTTAGTACCTTTTCTTTGTAAAAATGTAAAAACATTTCTTCTCCAGCCATTAATGAATAAGTTATTAAAAATGTCAAGCTTTAAAAACTCTAATCTGTACTGAAATCGGTTTCAACGGGGAAATATCATGGTAAACCCCCTTAAAATTTTCATATGGACGCCCTTGCTCCTATGTGCACCGTTCCGACAGAAGGATATTAACTCATCAATTTCCGCCACAAGAAATATATTTTGAATTTGTGGAGGACTAGGGGGCTCCACCCCGGCTCGTTGGCACTCACCAACCCCCGAAGATTGCGTCGCAATCTTATTTGATTTTTAAAGATTTAAATCATCAATTAGAAAGATTCAGATTAAAAACGCGTTATAAGTTCCGTTTGGAATTAAAAGCACCCCTTTCACGGGTTTTAAACTAAATTGTGCTAACTTGCTGAGCTATTCGCAACTCCAGAGCTCGAATACGCTACCTTGCGGTGATTAATAATACTAAAGAAATGGGGTAAAAAATTCTATTCCACGTGTTTTCTTTGGAGTAAATTACATGCTTCAGACAGCTTATAGTGTAATGTAATTTCAGAAGAATAGAAAAGAAAGCTTCCCACAAACACGATGAAAAATTACTGTTGTTCACTAAGCGTCAATGCAAGTTATAAGTTACAGCATTTGTTTGTTTTACCTTTTTCATCCAACATAAGACAGTGGCTGCAGCGCCCCATATAGTTTATTGGAGCTGCGAATAGGTGCAAAGCGCGTTGCTAAACGGCAGTTTTGTACGCTTGAAATGTGGCTTTCAAATTCGATGTCTGTAGTTCGAACCTTAGTTTAATATAAGGACTTGAATTAAGTTAAGCCTAGGATTTTCTGTAAAAAAAACCCTATATGTACTATTCTAATTCTTCTGTGGCAGGTCTGCCGCAGACTTCCTTTCACAATATCTTTGACGTTACTTTTTTAAATAAAGATACTTTTTAATGTTAAAGGTTTTAACTTGGACCGGAGCTTAGCTCTTGTGCTTTGTTTTTTTTTTCTTTTCCAATGAATTGCTGCATATTTGACGAATTTTAAATTAATGTCGGATTATTTAAGTATGAACATAGGGCTTCTGCATATTTGCTGTGACAAATTAATGCCTGAATATTATTGTTGACCATGTAGCAATAGCATACGTAGCATTCCATTTTCATTTGGTAATTAATATTTTGTATCCTTTTTTTTTCATCTGCGTAATTATACTACAAACCACGAAATTTTGATGCTTTTTAAAGTCGAAAAAGATTTCTTCCAAAATGATCAAGGAGAAAAAAGATAGGCAGTGAAATATGCACATTAAATTAATTTTTCGGAGAAAAACTCCAAATTCGAGCATTTTCCTCGAACGTAAACAGCGGCGAGTGCTCAGTTCTTTGATGGAACGTTTTCATATTCTAAAAACGTTCGATGAAGTGCCAGTCACATCAAAACAATTGATTTTTCTTTTGTGCTCTCGACGTGAGAAGTGTGACAAAATCAGCAATAAGTATTTTTCCCGCTTCTTTCATCAAATATCTTACATTCGATTACCAGTGGTATAATGAAGACATTCTGCGATCACGTTCTGGGCCATCATTGTTAATAATTCACCCTTCGTCAATCACTAAACTAAAAATTTATTTTTCCATTAAAATTTCTCACCCTCTTCTCATAATCATTAATCATAGCGAGGGAAAAAAATAAAATTAACTTGATTACATTAGAAACTAAAGAAAGTTTAGAGGTTAAAAGGCTTTATAGCATCAGCCACAATCCTCCATTTCGCTTCCGTTTAATGAAGTTAGGGACTTTTTTGAGCTAAATAAACATGATTAATAATTTTCACATAATTACATTAGCTGGCAAAAGAAAAGAAGTTGTCGCTGCGCTTTTAGAGTTGGGTAATCTCTTTAGAATTCATTTTAGATTGCTGTAACTTATGGCCTTGTCTTTAGGCCACGCGAGATAAAACAGACAACCTTCCCTTAATTTTTCACTGCATAAAATGTCTCCTGTATTAGTAATTATTGAAATTTTCAAAGTAAGTAATGTTTCATAAATTTTGGCATTAAGGCTACAGTGGACACTAAAAATGCTGAAAATTGAGCAAAAAATCGAAAATTTTTTTTTAGCCTTTTTTATACTATACTAGTGGTACCCGCACGGCTTTGCCCGTAATAGAAAATTAAAAGGTCTTTTGTTTTGCCTGTATATTTACAAGTAATGTATGGTGAATTTTCTCGTCAATTGGCTTGTGCCCATGTTACGGTTCCACGTAATGATAATTTCGTAATTTACTCGTCCATCTTATGAAAATTTTGTTCTTAAAATTGGAATTGAAAAAGAACCACATCGAATTTTCGAAAAATCGCTTCGAGGTGCACACCCCCATGCTACAAACTAACTTTCTGCCAAATTTCATGAAAATCTGCCGAACGGTCTAGGGGCTATGCGCGTCACAGAGATCCTGACAGACAGAGGGACTTTCAGCTTTATTATTAGTGAAGATCAGCTGCTGTAATCAGGGTAACAAGTTTTTTTTTTTTATTTCATGCATTATTTTATGAGTTACGGGTTAGTTTTGTTTTACACATCCATGGTCAGACCATTTAGTTTGCATTTTGCAACATTTATACACTGCTGTCATTATTTAAACTTAAACTTAAACTTTTAACATGATTAGTAAAAAAGTTTTTTAAAAAACTTCATCCATATTCCATTTTAGAGGGCTGACCCACTTACCCCAAACAACCCGATGAGAAATTTACGAAATATAATGAGAATTACCAATGCTCAAAACCTCATGAATGTCGAGAACGATCATGTTTTAAAACAAGAAAATAATGAAGAATCTCGTGACAGGGCCAGTTGACTAAACAAACAAGAAAGAAAAACAAAAATTACGAGTACTTTCGAGAACGATCAGTTGACAAAGCACGAAATAAGCTAAAATTCTCGTTAACTATCACCTGACGAGACAAGAAAATTTACGAGTATTCTGGTGTAGGATCAGTTGACAAAACGCGAAAATTGAGAATTCTCGTGATCGGTCAATTGACAAAACGAGATAATATTTAGGTTGCTCGTGACTCGACCACATCGGATTCATCGTCCTTCGTCCATTGACTGCTGAAATGAAGTTTGAATTTAATTTGTCTTTGCTAATCCTAATCTTTATATATAAATAGACAAAATCACTGATCGAGTAACGCTCTGACATCACCAACAATTAAACTCGCGCCATTGCATGCGTGACGGCATTATTTCATTGTTGAAGCACCAAAAATTCAAGAAGTTATTTTGACAAGGATGAACTGCAATTGTTAACGTAACTGTTTTACTGGTAAGACTGTAATTTTAGGAGAATGAGGAAACGGGAAAAAAGGTCTACAATGAACGCTACCTGCTGAAGTTTTAGGGTTAATCCTCTGGAGCTAGGGTTAAAATTTTAACCATCAAAATGTCACCAAGAAGGAAATTACTTCGTTCAAATGTAGAAGCCATTTTTCACCCGTCATACCTTGACGAGCGATTTTCTAATCATAAAAATATTACATATATCACATACCATTTCCGATATTTCTGAATCGAGTATATCATGTTAATTTCATTTTATCAAGCGGGATAACTTACTTGATTCAATTAAAGACGTTTTTTTTCTTTTGTCTACTCATTTAAGCATAATCATTTTAATTTCTAAGGGAAGCATTTATTCTTCCTCATGTTTTGTTTAATAAATCAATTATATTCTTTTATACTGCAAATGAAACATATGCGAAGAATATAACTACGAATTTGATCTTAAAGGTAAATTATTTCTCGAACTGTTGCCCAGTTCGCGGAGACAAGAGACTGCTCAGACGTTCCACCAGTTAGATATGGGCTCTATTCTAATGAAAGAGAATATCTCTTTTGGAGTTGTGAGAAAATGCTTCACTGAAGCCTGTCCTTCTTCACACACAAGTGGCAGATTATTTTACTTTACAAGGGTTAAGGTGTTTTCAAGAAAATCGTAACGTTTGTTTATGGGGGACCATTGGTACTGCATCTTATGAATGAATTAGCTATCATTAATTTGTTCTCTACGAAGAAAGAATCAATTTATAAATAAACCTTACATATAGGTACATTAACATGTTAGAACAGTATGGATCGAGGACGAGTTTGGGGGCTTAACCCTGCATAAATATATTGCTGCAGCCTTTATTACGAAATGACCACTTTGCTGTATGTCTCCTGACGGTGGCTATCCATAAAAAAAGCTGTCTATAGAAATTTTATTGTAAAGGGAAAAAAACAAGGTAAAAAAATCTCATAATGCTTGATGAAATTTTAACCAATGTATCACAGTAACTCCTTCTTCTGATATCTCAAAGAAACAGCTGCGATCACAGCTTGAAACTATAAGATTTCCAATCAAATTCTTAGCCATTGGGCCACCAGTCGAGAAAATAATTGAAGATGAGATTAATATAATACAGTAAGTTTTTAATAAAAACGATGAAGAACAATTAATTTTTTTGTACATAACTAAAGCTACTTGCAAAAAAGATTAAGACAGTTTTTGTTAGCTTAAAGTAAATATTTGACTCTACGGGGCTTAATTACTAAAACTACATAAAAAGTTTTCACACTAAAGTCTGTTTAATATATTAAGTTACAAAGGTTGAATATACGACCAAATTGTGCGTGTAGAAAAAATTGTAATTGAGTAACAAAGTCCTTTAGCACACATATCTTCTTTCCTTTACTCTTTCAGAAAAAAATGTCTGGCACATTTCTAATGTATGCGAAAAATTTATTTTTAATATAATGGAGTTCTAAGGTAGGGGGAACCCAAAAATTTTCATCTTGTAAGAAATAGTTTGCACTTTTAATTAGTATATTGATCGAAGAGTTAATCTTTCAATCTTTAACTCTTACGGGCATCTTTTTCTTACTGTTCTCTTTACGAACCATTAGTTCTTAAACCCATTAGCTCTTAATTTTTCTTTTAAACTGTGTTATCTCTTCCTCGTTTTTCTGCTGTAAAATCAACCAATTACGAAAAGAATTCATTAATTTTTTAATGTTAAGTAGTTTTTAATTTCAAGAGAGCGGAGTTTTCTCTTCCAGTGCATATTACTTTCTTTTGAATCCCCTCTCTATACATGCAGAAGGTTGATCTTTTAAAGGAAGATGAATTCACCATTTAACTTGAGCCTTGATAAATAATTTTATTATTTTCTTCAGTAAAATGTTAAACTACTTGATTTAGATCAGGGGTTCTCAACCTTTTAGACCTCGTTTCCCCCCTGGAACAATGACATGAGGTCACGCCTGTCCAATAGGGTATGCAGAAAAAAGTATTTTTTCGAGAAGCAAAGTAAAATAGTAAAAGAAAAATTATGAATTTCCATACCTACAAGACCCTTGTCGATGCATAGTAAGCTAAAAAACATGTCAGTGTTTTTTTAACAAAAATAGAAAAACACTTTTATGTTTTTGTCTTCAACTTGTCAATATCCTTCCTCTTTTTGCAACCTTTCGAACTTCAGTGATTCATCCTCACCCTCTCTTTCGTGAAAAGCATATCATCTTTCCGCATTTCTTCGTCTAAAACACAGCTAGCGCTGCACAATGCTTTCTGGGACATTAAAAAATGTAGCTTGTCTGAAGTCACAGTTGATATTTCTGAGTTTCCCTCTTTGTATCCGACAAGATTCCGAAGAAATTTCAAATCGTTCATCGCTGCGTGCACAGGAGGGTACTGTGAACCAAACTCTCATATATTCTTTCACATTGAAGGTGCTACTAGTGCCTTTGCTTTCTCCTGCTGAAAGTTGGAACTAGTTGCGAAACACCTATAGCTATAAAGAATCCTCGGTATTTACCTGACATGATGGATTGCTCCTGGAGCACGAAAGGGTTGACTATGAATAGGTGTTTCAATCGTAAAAATTACAAGCTCTAGCATCCCCTATGGCTATCAGCCCCTCAGCTTTTCTTGTTCCAGATTCAAAATTAGAGTGGTCTTTCGTTAACCATGATTTCTGAAATTGTGTATGAAGAAGTACAGTAAGTTAACTAGGCGTATGTGGTATCGTGCATTGCGGGAAGACGAAAGGAAGCACAATTTGTAGTGTATGATACCGGCAAGCAAAATACAAAAGATTCCCCCCCCCCCCAGATTTTGTTCCAATGTCAAACCTACTCTGATTTTAATACCAATATCCAAGCACATAAGCCGTACGAATTTAGTAAGCGCAAATTTATTGGTATTTCTTCAGCGGCATTTGCTTTAGCAATTCCTGTCCCTTATAGCAATTTTGAAGGTTTCTCAATGTTCGATCCTGATATTATTACTGCTAGCCTATTCTCCTTTGTTTTTCTAGGTATATTCTGCATTTGTTTTCCATAAACTTCTCGATCGAGGTGGTTACAGCCTTAAGTTGAAAGGATGTTTGAACGTTAATAACCAGTCCGAAGCGGATAGTTTCTCTTTGCCGTCATATGGATCAATGAATAAGCGTAAAATCTTTCACATTTTGACCCATACTTTCTACTGCAGCGAATTTTGTCAACGTGACTTTTCTGTCGCTAATATTGGCCCTATGTCAAGTGGGAATGTTATTTGATTTTTAAAATTTTTTTAAACTGATCCGAATTTGTTTACCATGTAGAGTCGTTAAACATTTGAAATTTTATCCTTTTTAAATGTTGGATTTTTTTTCTTTTTTTTTTTTTTTTTTGTAATGGCATTATAAACTATTCTTCATGTGTCTAAACTGCCAATTTTCAGAAGAATTCGAAGTTGCGCGACCGCTAAATATTAATCAATTGAGCTGAAATTTTGCATACATTATGAAAATGAATAGTGCAAAAAAGGAACTGTAAGAAGAAAGAAATTCAATAAAAAGTTTATTTGGAAGAACCCTACTGGTCGCATACATCAATAAAGCAATACTGATATAAATTTTGCTAAAATTTGAAAATAATATCAAAATATGAAATATGTTTATCAAGATTTGTGAATATCTGGATAAGAGAGTAAACCTTTTTACTTCCTTTTGATTTTATTTTTCAACCCGAACACACGTGGATATATGCCTAGGAACGTACAGACACCCGAAATATCCATTTTGACGATCCCCGAGTTAATTGCCACGAGTTTTCTCGTGACGTCTGTATGTATATGTGTATGTGTATGTATGTCGCATAACTCAAGAACGGAAATGTCCTAGAAAGTTGAAATATGGTACTTGGACTCCTAGTGGGGTCTAGTTGTGCACCTCCCTTTATGGTACAATTCGGATGATCCAAAGGGTGTCTTTTGTCCCTTTTTGGGGGAAAATCATTGTTAATTTCGATGTAAACTCAAGTGGTGTTACAATTTGGCGGACACTTGGCAATAGATTGCCAGTCTTTTGGTCGCCAAGTTTTGTCACCAACTTGGCGACAAATTTTGCCATTTTTTAAATTTAATTTTGTTTTTTAAATCTGGTTTCAATTTGGTCACTGTTGGTGATATTTAGAAAGTAAACTATTGAATAACACTAAAACTGCCAATAATGAGAAAATGACATTAAATTGGAGTAAAAGGAAGTCATGTGATGCACACATCAGCTTGTTGAACTTAATCTATGTTTCTGTTTCGAAAAAGCTTTTTTCACAACAAGAAGCTAAAGGAATTCATAATTCATCTTAAAACGTAAGCAAATGCAATTAAATTGCCTAAGACTTATTAGGGCTTGATGAAAAGGCTAAAATTAGTCATTCTGAAAAGAAAAGAAAGTTAAGATATACTCTGATTCCTATTAGCTTTATTATTAGCGCGATACACTTGAAGTCAAAGAGGTCAAACTCGGACAATGTCAATTTTTCACTTTTCCAATTGATTTCTGTAGGGCTAAATATTTCTAGATTTATTTTTATACATTAAGCGGGGACTGTTGGGGAAATTCCGACGATCTTGAGCTTTACATGTCTTCTTAAATTTCGTCTTATGGGTAGTTTTTCTTAAAGAAAGTTTAGAGACTAAATTTTCCCAATACATAAAAGTTTTATATTAGCAACAGAGTTTGCAATAACAAGAATAGGCCAACTTACTCTAATATCCTTAGGATTTAAGAATCTTTACTAATAATAAAGCTGAAAGTCTGTCTCTGGATGTCTCGATGGTTGTGTTCGATGAGCGGCCGGTAGCTCAACGGTTTTAAATAATGATGTCAAATACTGACGTCACCTCCAATGCTTTAACATTTGCTGACGTCACTAGCTGTCACGTGATCAATCGACCGGTCGCTACCGGTTGAGTTCGTCGAACGTAAGCGATATTTGAATGTCTGTTACACGCATAGCGCCTAGGACCCGTTTGACCCATTTTCATGAAATGTGGCAAAAAATTAGTTCGTGGCACAAAAGTGAGCAGCTCTAAGCAATTTTTCGAAAAATTCAATTTTGTTCTTTTTTCTATCCCAGTTTTAAGAACATTTTACCGAGCAAATTATCATTAACGTGGACAACTAAATTACCAAATTATCATAACGTGAAACCGTAACATGGGCGAGTTATTTAACGTAAAATAATGGCGAGAAATTCATCATCCAATTATCTTTACTAATAATAAAGCTCAAAGTCTCTCTGTCAGGATGTCTGGATCTCTCTGACGCGCACAGCGCCTAGACCATTCGGCCGATTTTCATGAAATTTTGCACAAAAATAGTTTGTAGCATGGGGATGTGCACCTCGAAGCGATTTTTCGAAAATCGATTTTGTTCTTTTTCTATTTCAATTTTAAGAACATTTTACGGAGTAAAATCTTCCATTATTTGTAAATATGCAGGCCAACCAAATGACCTTTTAATTTTCTACTACGGGCAAAGTCGGGCTGATACAGCTAGTACAATGTATAACATGTTAATAACAGACCTTTGTGCTGAAAATTAAAATAATCAATTATCCAACGTTTTGAAGCAAATTTGAAATTATTTTGCTTTAAAACGTTGGTTGATTGATTATTTTAATAAAACTTGTTAGTCAGAGGAAAAGATTTGAAGGGAGGGGAGAGGGAGCTCACTTCAGTAGTCTTCATCAGTTCTTTCTGTGGCAGCAGGAAACTGAGTAAACAGATGAATTCATTTCAAAAAACGGTCTGCAAATCCGGTAAATATTTGCTGCTGTTTTGGTATTTCTTCTTTTACAGGACTTCACTGAAGAATAGAGTCCTTTGTAGCTTCAAAGTTAAAGTGTAAACAAGAGAATCGGTGTCGATTTCTAACTTTAATCAGAAAGAAAATTTGTGTGCAGCATTTTAGATTTTGGTGTTGACAAAAATATTTTTTTTTTTAATTTTTTAATAAAAAGATGCAATTTTTATAAATTTTTCTGCATCTCTGAAGATGATAAACACAACAGAATTATGATATTGTTAGTGTTGACCTTCAATTATCAGTCTGCGTGAAGAAAATCATTCATAAAACTTGATGTAGTTAGCTTTCTAAGAAATATAAGGTTCAGCTTCAAGTTTAAGGATTGCATTAAATCAAACATTTTAGGCTTCGTAGCTTGTAGAAAATTCCTTAAAATGTCATTCGTAAAATAGTACCATAACAAAGATGCATCTATTGGCAGTGAAATTAGTTCTGTTCTACCTCCTACACTTAAAAGTCTACATCTCAAGACATACAAATACAGGAAATTCAGATTTTTATATACGACATTTTGAGCGTCAATTCTTTTTACTTATCACTATTTCTCCTTTCAATGATATGTCCAGGGACAGTAACAAATTTCACGTACGTTAAAAGCAATTCCAGTCATTTTTTTTCAACGGACGTGATCCAAAAGGAACTAAATCTAATTCTTTCTCCTAGCTGATTTTTTTTCTTCACTTTTAAAGCATACAATTTCAGCTACCTTTTATAATGAGCGTTAATTAAATTTTGAGTGAAACGCACTTCTCTGCTTAGGCAGATAGAATTCTAATCATGTCCTGAAATGACTTAATGCTGCTGCCATGACGGAATTGAAGGCAGTTCTGTCATCACAAATGCGTTTAATAATACGAATTATTTAATCCGACTCCTTCTCTGTTATCCTTAAGAATGGCATGAAGTTTACTCGCGTTTATATTTTAATATGCGGTGGAATTTTAGATATTAGGTTTCGTTTGGTTGCAGTTGAGTAATGGGGCAATGTTCATTAGCTTGGTTAAGATGTTGACAGTAATTAAAGTGAAGTTGTTTTTAGAAAAGTTTCAACCACTGGAATAATTTAACATTGAAGTTTCGAGTTTTCATTTTTGTTATTTGTTTTTTGTCTATGCATTGTTGCACTGCTCGTTCGTTATTCGTTAAATGTTACTTAAAATTTTTAATATGCAGTTATTTTTGCTCTGCCTAATCACGAAACAAATTTAAAATTTTCCTAAATCTAAAATGGTGAACGCATTTTAAATAAGAAAATATTTGATTAAAACTCGACGTCTTTATGACGTTCTAGTTTGTATTTTTGAACGTTGGAATTGAATGATCTGAGGCTTTTCGAATTTCCCCGAAATTGAATTTAAATTTATTCTTTTAAATCGGAGCACGCAATCATTTTTTAGATCGGCTATTTGCATGTGAAAAACCACTTTCTAAACTTCTTCCTGGGCTTTTCAGACTCACTTCTTTTATATTTAAATAATGAATTAAAACTTAATGTACGAAAAGTTACAGTACTCTTAGTTATGTTTACTTTGAGCTTAAAGGAAGTCAACAAACCGTAAAAACATAAGAACTCCAGATCAAAAAAAGCCAAATAAGAGCCAGTAGTTCAGAAAATATTTACAAATTCAAGTAGGGGAATGTGGGGCAAAGTGAAATACTTGAGATGACTCGTCTTATTCAAAATGAACAATTGGGAAATTTACAGTATACCAGACAGCTTGGTCAGCACATCCAGAGACTGCAATTTCGTTCTTATTAAAACTCTTCAACCTGGATTAATAAATAACCGATCTGGAGTTTGATGTCATCTCATTGAAGCTGAGAGTGCCTACAAACTGGTAGGTTGAACAAATTTATCTCACCAGCAATTGTCTGCATCATGGTGCGGTTCGATTCGTGAATTGAAGGCATAGCTTGGGTATTTAGCAATAATTTACCGTCCCTAAGCCAGTGCTAAGATCCCCCAGAACTATACGTAGTATACCGGACAGCCCACTTATCATATCCAGAGACAACAACTTTGACTTCAATTCACGAGGCAAACCGCACCATGCTGCGACACTCACAGGTGAGATAAATTCACTTTATGTACCAGTTTGTTGACACGTTCAACTTCAATGAGATGACATCTGCCTCCTGCTGGGTTATTCACTAAATCAGGCTGAAGAGTTCTAACAAGAATGATACTGCAGTCTCTGGATGTGATGACTGGGCTGTCTGGTATACTGCATGTGTTTCTGCCTTAAACTTGGTTTAGGGGCAGTAACTTACTGCTAAAATGAGAAGTTTTCTTTGAAAGTTACAGTATGTAAAGGAAGAACAATGTTTTTTTTAGAATAAAACTTGCGTTGAAATATTAATTTTTATTTTTGACAGTAAAATTTGTACCTTAAAAAAAACTTTAACTTTAAACTGTTAACTTTTAACTTAAACTATTAACTTCTTTTTCATGCAGCAAAGTGAAAAATAATGTTTCAAATTAAATATTTTCTATTCGATTGTAAAACATATTTTGATCAAATGAATGAGTAAAAAAAAGCGTAAACGAATAAATGAAATGAAAATGAAATAATAAATTAATAAATAATAAATTAATGTATGAAAGAAAAAAAGACGTGAAAAAACAGTGAAAGAATAAGAAAATGAGTGAATGAATGAGTAAGTGATTTAGTAAATAATTGAATGAGCAAACGAAATGATCTATTTCACTTCGCCCTGCATGCTTTTAAGAGTTGTGCAGCATATTTAAAATACAAATAAAGTTAATATTTACTGAATTAATACTGCACCAAATATCAGTAGGTCTCAACTAATATTTAAAATGTTAGTAACAAAATTTCTATCATTTGACAATAACAAAAATAATTTTGACTAACAACAAAACATTACAATTTGAGTATCAATTTTTGAAAATTGCTTTAACGAGTATTGTTATATGCTTTGATCTTCAGAGGTAATTTTTTTCCTGACTGGAATAGAGTACATGTGTACTATATAGTTAAAATATCACCAGATAGGAGTCGCTAAAAGCAGAGTAATTATTTCACCATTTCACATTGTCCCGCTATTTCACTTTCCCCTACGTTTATAAAGACATTTTGGTAACATTTCCAAGACTTGAAGAGTTTATCAAATTAAAAAAAAAAAAGAATCAGAAAATGTCTAGCAAATGTTAAATCAGAAATTAAGCATGCAAAGTTAGAATCGAATATCATATGCAGTCTATTCTGGTTAATCGAAATACATTGGGGCGAGATCATATTGGTCCTAATAACCAGCTCGTCCGATTATTCGACTAGGACTTGCGTCGCAAGACTGAACATGCTGTACGTAAACCTTTTAAATACTATTACGATTATCCTGATACCCATGTGTATGGTGATAATAAATAGAAGAAACATTGCTTTTTCCGAAATTTTTTCATTAAAAAACAGTTTCATTAAAAAAGTGAAGACTTTTTTTTTTACTCTAGTTCAGACAGATGCAGTTTTAGTTATTCCTTCGAGTCAGTATCGATTCAACTCATAAGCAGGAAAAACTAAAAAGCTGAGAGTGAAAAAAATCAAGTCTAAAAAGTACTAAACAGCTATTAAAATTTGCAGCGAGATGTAAATTGCAACTAAATATCTTTTTTTTTTTAAAGAAAACCATTTCATTTACATGCTAACCAAACTGATTTTTTATTTTTACGTCTATTGGAATTTCGTCGCCATGAAGTGAAATTTTTGTTAAGCACTTTTTTCCCTTAAATACTGCTGGGTTTAATATAAAGTCACAGAAACCATAATTAATTTTTAACTGCACGAACTTTTTAGCTCTTTGTGTAATGATCGGTATCTTAAGTTTAAATTTCAGGTAAAAATCTTACCATTTTCCGATTCTTTCGGGCGTTTGCATCTTTTGACTTCATGGAGAGTTACTAAAATTGACTAAAAAAATCACAGTACTACCAAACGAAAAAAAATTCAATATATTAACAATATTTACAATTCAAAGAACAAGCTTTGCAAATCGAACTGTATTGAAAAATCATTTTCGTTGTTCTAACGATTCTATTTATTTTTTATCTCAATCAGTTCACTTCAAATCAGGAAAGCGGTGGGCGAAAGGAGAAGTTCAAAAAATAAAAGTTCAAGGCTAAACATGATCGCGACATCCTCGCACCTTGAGCTCTTCACCAATGAAGAACACAATCTGCTGTGAAGCCTAGTCTCTTGGGTTCTTTTACTATTCGTCCATTTCGCGTTACCACTGGTTCCTGGTTCTTCCGAGTAGTGGCTTTATCTCTCAAAAGTGTACCTACATCGTTTTCTGTTATTTCTAAACTGTATACACGTTGCACAGGACGTGTGACAATTCCGGACTTAGTTTTTATGCGGACAACACTGGCAATGCCATCCTTGCCTGGTAGGACTTCAAGAATTCGTCCAAGTGGCCATTGCAACCATTTTAGGTTGTCTGATCCTATGAGAACAATTTCGCCTACAGAAGGAGGCTTAGCTTCCTTTGGACATTTTCTTGCATGTTTCAGTTGTCCAAGGTATTCTTGCCGAAATCTCTTTCGTAGGTCTGCACGTACTCGTTGTAGATATGAATATCTTTTTCGCAAGTAGATGACATCTAATATATAGATATCAGGTACGCCACATTCTCTGGTTTCTTGGAGGAACATGGAAGAAGACAGTTCAACCAAATCATTTACATCTTCTGACAAGTACGTTAAAGGTCTCGAGTTTATCAGGCTTTCGATACCACATATTACTGTGTTCAGCTCTTCGTAAGTCAGTGAAGCTTGACCTAAAACTCGACGCAGAATTTGCTTTATCGTACCTATCAACCGCTCCCACCATCCGCCCCACCAAGGGGCTGAAGGTGGTATGAACCTCCAGGTTATTTTCTTCAGCGACGACTGTGATTCTATCTTTCTCCAATCTAGTTTACTTAATTCATTGTGAGCTTTAACGAAGTTGCCTCCATTATCGGAATATAAAATTTCTGGCCTTCCTCGTCTAGCAATAAATCTTCTAAACGCTTGGAAAAAGGCTTCTGCTGTTAAAGAGGTTATCAGTTGTATATTAGGGTGGGCCGAAATAAGCCGAAAATTTTTTTTTTTCGAAATCAATTTTTGGATAGCGCGCAAAAGTTGCGTAGTGAGCTAGTTAGCACTCACAAAAAATTTCTTGGATATTTAAAAATATCTAGCCGGCGCTATTTGACATTGAAAAACCGTAAAAAAAGAGAAATATGAATTTTTGTCGAAATTTTTTTTTAAAAACTAAATTCAAAATATTTTGCTGGAATGCACCGAAAATGTTATATAATGAGCCAGTTCGAGCCCATAAAATGTTTCATTGATTTTAATGAGCATTTAACCGCTCCTTTCCGACATCAAAAATTGGAGAAAAATGAAAAAATATTGAATTTCTTTAAAAACCAATGTGAAAATTATTCTTAAAATTAAATCATAGATTAATTAATTAAATAGCACTTTTAATCATAGTAATTATTATCACGCAATAGTATCATACATTTTCTAGAATTACATATATAGATAATAAAATTTTAAAAAAGAAATCTTCAAATTTGATTTATAATACCTCAAGCATAATGAATATTATTTTTTGGAATAATATTGTCCCTTGTTATCAAATGATGGAAGTTCTTTCCTAGCATGAAGTTTTGCACGAATGTATCCATCTCGTGCAGTTTCACCACGAACTTTTATAGCAGCTTCGGTTATTAGTTTCACACAACGTTTCACAGCTTGCGTGTGACAGGGAAATTTCTCGAAAGTAAACTCTGTAGAATGTTCTTTGCACATTTCTTTCCATTGTTGGTCTTTTAGATGCATTGTAAGAGTTGGCTCTGTTACAACACAGTTTGCTCAATCAACTAAATCAACATAATCAAAGGCTTCAAAATTGAGTTTAGGACGCTCAAAAAATCGTACACCATCCGAGCTCTTCGTGTTCTTATTTCTAGAGTTCAGAATGCGCCTAACAGCTAATTCCCGGATGTATTTTTTTGAGTCAAACAACATTGTCAATAGTAGCTGTTCAGGATGAGCGAAATATGCATTACTTGAGAGAACTTTGAAAATTATCTTTTTAACGTTGTCTGGAAGCTGCCTTCCAAGAGAAATCATTTTCCAAAAATGTTGGGCGCCGTACTGGCAGTTCGGTTTTATTTTTATTTCAAACCACATTGGAGCATAAACTAACATTACATACTTTACAAGTATTGTAAGATTTTCTGATGGAGTTGGAGTGCCTATATACAAGCGTAACAAATGGTTTGCAGTTGTCAGCCATCGCACTCGACTGACTGAGTTTGCCTGGGCTACTGTCAGCCACGCTTGAAGGACAACTGACCATCTTTTACGGCAAGACAGATTCTATACAAATATTGTTGTTAATACTTAAATTTTTTTTATCTTCCATGTCCAAAACCAGAAGATTGCAGTCAATTTTATCAAATTTGACCACCGGATTTTTTTACAATCTCTAAGAAGTTGTTCGATAGCTCCAGAATATGAATGTGGCCACTTTGTGCAACCGTCCAATTCCAGTATAAGATGGCTCAGTGGCAACTCATTGTGGACATTGGACGCAAGAGAGGACCCCTTTAATTGCTTAACTCCCAGCTGTGGAGGTGTAGAATTACAGCATTTCTTAAAGAATACTTGCGTTCAATTCATTAATCAGTTTAAAGGACTTCAGAGGATTCACATTTTTTTAATACTCAAGGGCTCTATTTGTCAAATATATATAAAATAGTTATAAAATAATCTTAGGAATAATAGAAGTAGTTGAGCGCCGTTTATTATCCCGAAAAAACTACTGGAACCAAAGATTAAAAAATTAGCATCTTATGTAACTATTTTTTATTTGAGTGTGTGCATTTTTAAAAATTGGCGTACAAATGTCACATGAAATTGATTGAATTTTCACTGTTTTTTCTAGGTAACGTATTGCATAACATTTCAGTACTTACTTATTTCGAAACTACTTTTATTTATTTTTTTTCATTTTTCCAATGTTTCAGTCTTAAAGGAGCGTAGCTAAATATTCTACGAAATGTATAAAAATCTTTGAGGATTTCAACTAATGCACTGACAGATACTTCTAATGTTTGTTGAAACTAGCTTCAAACTTTTATTTTTGCCTCTCCCCCCTCTTTTTTTTTTTTTTTTGAAAAAAGTGCATTTTTGTCATTTTTTTCAGTTTTTCAAGGTCAAATAGCGCCGGCTAAATATTAAACAAATTTAGCGAAATTTTTTATGGGTAATAACGGGTCCATATAGCAACTTTTCCGCACTATCCAAAAACAGATTTCCAAAAAAAGTTTTTTCGGCCCACCCTATTGTATATGCACCGCACGATACACAGCACAAGTGTAGAGAACTATCCAGGCTTTCGTTCCGTCTCTCAAGTATAACGGTCCAGCAAGATCTGTGCCTGTGATTTCGAATATTGTTGCATCTCTAACTCTATCCTCAGGTAAAGGAGGGCATTTCGGTTCTGAATGGGTCACAGTGAATCGTTTGCATCGTACACATGTCGAGATAGCTTTTCTAACCGTTTTCCGGTTCTGGAGAATCCAATAGTTCTCTCTGAGATGATTCATCAGCGCCTGAATTCCAGCATGTCTAAGTTCTTGATGTTTACTTTCTTTGAGCATGTTTACGATTCGGTGTTGCGATGGCAAAATTATTGGCAATCGAAAATTCGTTTTATCTTTTCTTCTAAGAATTCTCGTTTCTACTCTTAGGAGACCATTTTTATCAAGCACGGGATTAAGTTGTCTAATTCGTTGCTCATTGATTCCTTCTGGAAATGATTCTCGTTGTACCATCTTTAGCAAACTTTCTTCCGCATTTTTCATCTCCTGTACACTTAGATTTCCTTTTTGTTTAGAATTTTTAGACGTCGAATTCAAGTAGAACCTATAAATCCATCCAATGATTCTAATGAATCTCGGATAATTTGAGTATCTGTGAAACATATCTTCGCTTTCCACATTGACTTGGGTATTTATCACAACACTCCTTCGCTTTTCTCGAGAAATTTCTTCATCATTGAAAACCAAACCAAATTGTGGCCATTCGTCTTCATTCTTCTTTAACCAAAGCGGGCCCTCCCACCATCTCATCGCCAACAGTTGTTTAGCTGAGCAGCCCGTGGAAGGAAGGTCGGCTGGATTCTCTACTCCTTTAACAAATTTCCATGAATTTGGCTTTGTTAACTTCCTTATTTCACGTACTCTGTTAGCCACGAAAACTGTCCATATTTCTTCTTTCTGTATCCAAGACAAGACAACAGTCGAGTCTGTCCAAAATGTAAGTTCAACATTCTGCCATTGCAAACTTTCTAAAACTGATGTGCATAGTCTTGCTCCAACAGTGGCAGCAATCATTTCAAGACGAGGTATAGTTATCTGCTTGGCAGGAGCCACTCTGGATTTCGAAGCTAATAAGTGAACCTCAACCTCTGTGTCCGTCTGGATTCTTAAAAATACCGTAGCAGCATAGGCACGCCCGCTGGCATCACAAAACGTGTGGATGGTACAAGACTTCTTATTCTTTTCATGGCACTGCACCCATCGTGGAATTGAGACTTCTTTTAGCAGACAGAGGTCTTCAAACCAATGAAGAAATTTTTCTTTCATGCTTTCGTCTACTTCTGCATCCCAGGATATTCCAGATTTCCACAAGTCTTGCGACATCAGCTTAGGTAGAAGGAGAACTGGACTCACAAAACCCACTGGATCAAACACTTTGTGTGTAACAGCTAGAATCACTCGTTTAGTGATTTTGTCAAAATATTGGTCTTCTAACCAATTCAAACTCAATTTAATTGTATCCGTTTTTCGGTTCCAAATCAGTCCTAAAAGATTTGTTTCGACTTCAGGGTTTTTATCGTTCGAATATTGCCAACATCTTAGGTTAAATTTTGCTTGTGCCATAATGTTACGAGATTCTTCAATGAAATTTTGAAGTTCAGCTTCACTTTCAAGGCTGGATAAAACGTTATCTACGTAAAAACTATGTTTCAGTTTTTCTACAACTTTCTGATCGTGTTCTGTATTTTTCATGCAATTTCGAAAATGATAATCCAAAACTAAACCCAATAAAAATGAACTACTATTTACTCTGAACTAAGTTACTCATAAATACTAAAAAGAAACGATCTATCATTCCTGTATTTTTAACAGAGCTTTTTACACATGCATAAAAGTTATAACTTGGCAGCAGTAAAAAATCAGAGCTTCAGAACTAACACAAATAGGACGAGTTCAAAGTCTTTATACTATTGCTGATCGAACAGTCGATAGGAGAGCCAGTAGTATCCAGTTGATGCTGCTTCCTAATAGAAAACGAAAAAATTAAGACAATCGTCATCTTGCCCGGCTCGTCATTTTGCCCCGGTCTCCCCTACTAAAAATGGCAAAATTGAAATTATCGACGTAAACCGCATAAGTAATTATATCGTGTCTTGTTTAGACACATCTGCACGAATGAATTGAAATAAAAAAGACGATTGCAGGTCATGAACAGTGTTCGTGCGCGTGCTTTAATTTTTAACTTAGAACCAACTGCTTTCTTATTTGCATACGTTACAGTGGAAAGTGCTACTTAAAACTGATCGTGTTTTTGTGCTAAGAAATCGTTAAGAATTTGTACACTCCAAAAAAAAGAAAAAAATTTTTTGAAAAAATATAATCCAAATTGATACAAAACGAATCTTTTAAAATAGATATTTTACATCAAAGCCCATTAAAATGAACATTTTAATGCTAAAACTAAATAACGTAACATATCTTCAATTTTCTGTTTGTAAATTAATTCAATGCTACTTAAACCGTAGACGCATTTCTAAATTAAGTTGAGCATGAGGATAATACTCAATCAGAAAGTACAAAAAATAAGTAAGTGCCTTAATTCTTTCTCATAGTTAAATGAACACGCGAACCTTGAAGCATAATATTGATTTTTTCTAATCAATGTAACACTTAACCAGTACATTTAATTTACGATGCCAACATTAATTTTTTTGGTTGTCATGACAACTCAAATTAGTTCTTTCCTGTTAAAAAAAAAAAAAAATCTTTTTTCTCTCATAGAAAATTGAAAACATAGGAATTCATTTTGGTACTTTAATTCTACTTCCTTTATAATCACTTTCTTTAAAGCAAAGAATGCTGAAAGATTTTGCGACTGTCGGACATTATGCTTGATAAAACCGAACAGAGATGTGTCTCTGAAAAATAAATAAAGCAATCACCAGTTGAATAGAAATTAATTCGCATAAAGTTAACGAAATAGATTTGTAAAGCGTAGGTTGGCATGCGATTGTAAAATTATATTCGAAACATTCGCATTCTCCTCACAGCCGATAAAAGGAAAATTTATTACTTTACAGCTCTGGAGAAACTATTCTAAAGAATTACAGCAAGTATCAAAGGAGGGAAAAGAGCAAAATAAGTTAACGTGTTTGTGTATTTTGAAAAGATCCCTTTCTTTTATTTTACACTTTTGATTTTCCTTTACTTTTTTTCGTACCAATTTTCAATTTTAGCTTATTTTATGTAAGAGAAATGTTTTCATTAGATAAGCTTTACATTTTCGAAACAATAAATGCCTAATTTTTGACTGTTTTCCGTAAGTTTCTTTAAAAGGATTGATTCAGTATTATAAGATGCCTAAAAATGTATGTAATTGTTCTCGGAGTAAATGTGAAAACGGGATTAATTAATTTTTATATTACAAATTATGAAATTTTAAATTTATTTCAATTGCATTGAAAATATAAATGGTTATTTCGTAGTTTTAAGATTTCACTCCTGTTTGTAGTCCCCATGATCTACCAGATTTTTTTTTCTGACAGTTTGATTATTAAAGGTAAAAATTAGAGAATGGGATAGTTTCCAAAAATTTAAAAGCTTTTTTTTTTTCTGAAAGAGCATGATCCTATGTTTAAAACATAGGATCTGACCATTTTTTAAACATTTTGCTTAAGTTTAATATTTTTAAAAAATTACTTAAACCGCTACGCTTTCATTGTTTACGTTTTGTGCCTATGACATCACAAATGATGAAATGCCATTCAGTGTTGCCATTTTCACAGAGCTAAATATTTAATTCGCATTTTTACTCACGAAATTGGCAACGATATGTTTGACAGCAAGCGTAGAGTGCAATTTTGATTCGCTTCTTTGTTATCGTAGCGTGGAACGCTGTAGAAAGATGCGCCAAAATGCATCATTTGTGACGTGATCAATACCACGCCTTGTTTGAAAAAAACGGACATTTAAAAAAAATAATTAAAAAATAACTGTTGGGAAAATGAAAGTATTTTCTGCGCCCATGTTATTATTTTTGCTTATTCTATCGATTTCAGTGATTAAAAGTAGTACTTTTGACTAAAGGAAACAACCCCATTATTGAAAATAATTCAACTTAAAAATTTAATGCTTTATCTTTGCTCGATCTATTTTATTAAATGATACATAACATACGAAATGCTGAAGAATAGGTCATTATTTCAGGAAATACCTTTTTCACGATTTTCCCCTTAACGGCCATCGAGTCACTATGTTTCTAATTATGTTTACATTGCTTTTTTTCATTTATTAATGCCAAAGTAACAGTTAGTCAACTGCGATGTCACTTAACATTTTGTGAAAATAATTCAAGTAAGAGCAACAGCAACCATTTTGCTTTTCCACCATTTGAAGTTCATACATGAAAATTCATTTTAAATTTATTATTTTAATGTTGTCATCAGTTTTGAAAAATAAAGCAACAAACTATCTCAAATAGTAAAACTAATTCATGTTATGGCGTTAAATGGACTTTGTGTAAAATTTTACTATAATCCGGAATTTTACACTTTTGTCCTGGTTTCTTATAACAATAATATTTTCAAGTTAGAAATTTTTGAAATAACATTAATTGTTTTGTTTATTTTGTGACCTATACTGAATTTTGGATTATTTTTTTCTACTATTTATCTTTAGTTTCACAAATTTAACATAAAGGTGGGATTTAAAAAAACGAGCTGATGTGTGCGTCACATGACTTCCTTTTACTCCAATTTAATGTAATTTCCCCATTACTGGCAATTTTAATGTGATTCAATAGTTTACTCTCTAAATATCACCAACAGTGGCCAAACTAAAACAGATGTTTTAAAAAAAATCGCCAAATTTGTCTCCAAGTTGGTGATAAAACTTGGCAACCAAAAAACTGACGATATATCGTCAAGTGCCCGTCAAATAATAACACCACTTGAGTTTACATCGAAATTAACAATGATTTCCCGCAAAAAAGGGGCAAAAGACCCCTTTAGAAACACCCGAATGCAACGAAAAGAGGAAGTGCACAATTAGACCTCACTAGGAGTTTACGTACCAAATTACAACTTTCTAGGACTTACCGTTCTTGAGTTATGCGACATACATCCGCACATCCGCAAATACGCACGTACATACACACGTAGGGGAGACCGGGGCAAGATGACTATGCTAACAGTTTTCGTGGTTTATTAATTTATTTTTAAGGATAGAAAAATTAATTTTACACGAGCTGTTAGAGTAGTCCTTTGTAGTATTAAATATATTGCCATTTAATTTTTCAAATAAAAATAACGAAGGATATTTGTATTTTTTCATAACCTTAACAAATCGTCAGCTTGCCCCAGTACTGGGGCAAGATGACTTTGACCTAGGGGCAAGATGACAACGTTGAAAAAGGTTGAACATGTTTTATGTTTTGAATATGTTACTTAGTTTTACAAATGATAACTGTGTTTTAACATCTTACTAAGTATCAAATTAAGCGTTATGCGTTGTAGCGTAATATTCAAGTGTTAAGTTCTGCAACTAAAAATAGACACAAATAAAAATACCATTTTCATGATTAGAACATTCCTTATGCCACCACTCTTGGCTTTTACAGCTCTGGATCCATTCTTCTGTTGGAGGGTCTCAAAATTCCACTTTCCAAGCAAGGCATCTTAGAACACTATTCTTTGAATTTGTTGCAACTGCATTGCTTGGCATGAATACGGGCCCGCACTAATAGACTTGGGCCTACAGAAATTTTGTCTGAGTTTTTTTTTTTTTTTTTTACTCCCTTTTTAGCTTCACGAGCTTATTTGTTTTTTAAAAATAATTCTTTCTCTTCCGCTTTGCTCCTTGTTCTGACATTTCTTTGGCGGGTGTGCTTGTAAGAATGTTTGAGCTTCAGTTTTTGTTTTCTCGCATTATGTTGCTTTAGGCAATGCATTGAAATCAAAAGCACTAACATGCTTCTTTGGTGTATCGGAATCAGCATTTGCCATAATTTCTGCTTCGTCTAGAGGGTTTATATGTTGGTTTTCTACTCCCAAGGTCTGAGGATTAGCACTATTATTCAGTTTCAGAGCCAACAACGTCATAGTCCGCTAAAAAACAAGAAAATTATGAGACTCGATACCTCATTCTTTAAACCCTTTATCGGCATTTCCAACTATAGCTGCTTTGAAGTAAGCGGTACTCAAAAGCTCACCAATATTTTTTTTCTGTAATAGTTTGTCCTTGATGAATGACCATAAAGTTGTCACATGCTTGGCTACAGTAGGTTTTTAATGGGCAGAAAAATGACGTATCAGGAGCTAGAGACGATGGGATGTGTGAAATGGCAACCCAACCATGATAATGTTTTTTCACTGAGATATAAGATAGCCTGCAAAGCTTTGTGAGATTTACGATTGTCAATAATCAGCAGAGCAGGAGATTCTTTGCTTGGTTTAATTCATTCAATTAGTCATTTGGTCAACCGGTTTATAAATAGTCCTTGGTCACCCACTTTCGAACGATATCTACCTTGATTCAATGCGTCCTTTAGCCCCAGAGGAGAAGCGCTAGGTCGCGTGGACAAACAGACAGCGTTTACAGGAATTTAATAAAGTGGACAACATAGTTAATTTAATAAATTCCGAAACACGGGCAATAGGCAAGCTCGTCATCTTGTCCCGCGTTGCTGCCCGTCATCTTGCCCCAGACCTGTTTGAACCGATTCTTCTCCATTGCCATAACAGAAGGCGATTAATTAACATATATTAATGGTAATAGGTAGTATTTAAACTAAGTTACTCATAAATACTCAAGAGACACGATATATCATATATGTATATGCAGCAGAGCTTATTTACACATGCATAAAAGTTATATGTGGCAACGGTTAACAATCAGAGCTTCAGAACTAACACAAATATGGCGATTTCAGCGTCTCTATACTATTGCTGAACGAACAGCGGTTACGAGAGCCAGTAGCATGCAGTTGATGCAGTTACCTAGTTTAAAACGGAAAAATTAAAGCATTCGTCATCTTGCCCGGCTCGTCATCTTGCCCCGATCTCCCCTACATACAGACGTCACGAGAAAATTCGTTGTAATTAAGTCGGGAATCGTCATTATAGACATTTCGCGTGTCTATACGTTCTTAGGCACTTATCCACGTGTGATTGAGTAAAAAAAAAAAAAACTCAATATTCATTCAGGTGTGAGTAAAATGGAAATTAAGGTCAATATTTGAGTGAAAATTTTTTTCCGAATACAATACTTCCTTTTTTGTAAAAGAAAGTAAAAAAAATTTTTTTTTCGATAATTTTGTCCAATAGCGTCGATTAGTATATCTGGTAAAACATTTTCATGGTTATGTCCTTAAATGCTCATGTTTTGGCCAGACCCATTGATAACCCCGCAAAAAAAGTCGTATTTTCAATTCTTTCAACATTTTTTATCCTTATTTATCTATCTCCGAAAGTAATAGTCAGTCTACCTCAGTGTCACTTACCACCTCGTAAAAAGGATCCAAGTTAGAGCCATAGCGAACAATGTGCTTATCCACCATTCGCAACTCTCTATTTTCGCACAATAATCGTTGTTCTAATCCAGTAAGCATTCGGGATTCTGGTATTTAACAGAAATGGAGGCAATTGGCTGCGAAATGCAAAGGCCATTAAATAAACAATAAAAAGTTTGAGACGTCATTAGGAAGGATAACTGTTATTGTTGTAGTAAAGCCGAAGATAGCTTAGGGCCTAGAATGGAACTCCTTTTGTGTGGCACGCTTTTATTTAAATTTTGTATTGTAAAGAGTGAAGATTGAGATGGGAACTGATACAGTGGGTGGGAGAAAAGTCTTTCGGCTTAAGATTCAATTAAGTTACTCTGTTGTGCGAAATTTCAAGATCTTTAGTTGAGTATTAATCATTACATCTTTTGCAACTAGATGCAGAATAATGGGGTCGTTTCCAAAATTTTAAAAGTATTTTTTTTTTCTGAATGAGCATGCTTAAAACATAGGATCTAACCATTTTTTAAATAATTTGTTTAAGTTTAATATTGTTAAAAAACTTACTTTAATCGGTGCTCTTTCATTGTTTGCGCTTCTGCCGATGACATCACGAATGATGAAATGCCATTTTGTGTTGCCATTCACATAGCAAAATATTTAATTCGCATCTTTACTCAAGTGTATTGGCATTGGCAACGATATGGTTGATAGCAAGCGTAGAGCGTAACATTTAATTCGCTTCTTGATTATTATAACGTGGAAACGGCAGAGATGTGCCAAAGTGCATCATTTGTTACGTCATGAAGACCACGACTTGTTTGACATATCGGACCTTTTAAAAAATTAATTAAAAAATAACTGTTGGGAAAATGAAAGTATTTTTTGGGTCCATGTTTTTTTTTTTGCTTATTTTATCAATGTCAGTGACTAAAAGTAGTACTTTTGAATAAAGGAAACAACCTCATTATTTCTACGAATCGAGCTTATGTTGGTTATAAAACAATTGCTCAATGATTTTTTAAATATTTCATGCATGGAATTTACTTGACGATGTGATAATGTTTTTAATGTCGCTAGAAGTCTCAACCAATGGTTTAGCCAATCAGTATTCCGAGGAAAAAATTTGCTCGATATCAGCTAATTTTACGAGTGTGCGTTTAAAAATTTAATTATTGATAGAATAATAGTTTGAATTTTCCAGTTAATTTTGAGAATACTTTTCTTTTTTCTCTTTTTATTTATTTATTTATTTATTTGTGATTTTTGTAATAGTAATTATTGAATTTAATGCATACATTTTTAAAAGTATTTTATGTGTAATATATTATGTGTTATGTATGTATAGGTATTATATTAATTGAAATAACTACTTATGTTTATGTTTAAGAAAAGAAACACAATGAAAACTTACTGTTAACTTATACAACAGCTTTTTAATAATTAAGATTTTTTTTTTTTTTTTGTAAAAACGCTAGTCTAATAATTTCGCAGGAAGTAAATCGCCTAGCACTGCTTAATTCATTTTTTTTATTCGCAACTCCAATAA
Source organism: Uloborus diversus (assembly GCF_026930045.1). Classification (NCBI taxonomy): domain Eukaryota; kingdom Metazoa; phylum Arthropoda; class Arachnida; order Araneae; family Uloboridae; genus Uloborus; species Uloborus diversus. The sequence goes on from NC_072735.1 coordinate 106,483,695, forward strand.
ACTGTAGGGTGCCCTGCAGCCACTGGCTAATGGCGGATGAAGAAGGTAAAACAAACAAATGCCGTAACTTATAACTTGCTTTGACGCTTAGTGAATGACAGTAATTTCTCATCGTATTTGTAGGAAGCTTTCTTTTTTATTCTTCTGAAATTGCATTACACTATAAACTGTTTGAAGTCTGTAATTTGCCCCAAAGAAAACACGTGGAATGGAATGTTTTCTTTTTTCGGTAGTATTATTAATCACCGCAAGGTAGCGTATTCGAGTTCTGGAGTTGCAAATAAGTAACTAAATGTTATCTTTACTCTAATAATAATAAAGCTAAAACTCTGTGTCTCTGAACGTCTTTTACGCGCGTAGCGCCTAGACCGTTCGGCCGATTTTCATGAACTTTGGCACAAAATTAGTTCGTAGCATAGAGATGAGCACCTTAAAGCGATTTTTCGAAAATTCCATTTTGTTTTTTTCTCCCCATTTTTAAGCTCATTTTTCACATAAATTTGATAAAATGGGAGGGGGGATTTCAGTCTCATTTTTAAGTTTCAAATCATTCCAAAGCTTGGAAACTTCAGCGTAAGATGAGATTTCTTTGAAGTTTCTACGAGCATCAAGAGAGCTGTTGGAATCTTTTAGAGAAAACTAACATCCAAGGCTTATCCTCAGCAAGCCAAACGACTCTAAATGATTAAGGTCGAGAATAAAGTCAAAAATTAAAGATGGATGAAAATTATTTCCAATAAGGAAATTAAATTTATATGTTACCACGGTTACGTCTTTTACTCCCTTTGAGTGTTTCGTTATTATTATTATTTTTTTTAAACATTTTTAAAACGTGCTTATTTTGGCGATTAAATATTTTCTTTTATTGAAAAGGATTTAAATCAAAATATTTTAACTGTTGAGAAAAAGTCGTCTGCTTTTCTTAGTCTTTTTGGAATAATGTTCATTAAATTACATACAGTGGCTCCCAAAAGTGTTTGTACACCTACGACTTTCAATGAAATAGGACTCTATCCCATTGGTTGGAATTAATATTTCGGAATAGGTATTTAATTATAAGATCTATGATCAATTTTCAACAAAACTACATTATTTTTTTTAATAAATATTAAGACTTAATTTTTTTAAAATCAAAAACCAAAAAGTGCCGGAAATTTTATCTCACAAAAGTCTTCGTACACTTTAAAAAATGTCTATATATTATTGAATAATCCAAATTTTTATTAAGTTATTATTTAGTAGAATATCATGCAGTATCAACAACACTTTTTAAACGTCTGGGAATAGATTTCATTATTCTTTTTCTTTTTTTGCGTAATTTCTGAGTAAGTGTTCAACCACACCTCGAGTTTTATTGTTTGTATCTCTATTTTCGTTTTAAAGCCGTATTTTCATAATCTAGCCTCCAGATATCTTTGAATATGTTACAATAAGTTCCAATCTGGAGATTGAAGAAGAATTTTCTAAATTTTAGGAAAATTTTTGAAACACTAGACACAAACGTTGAAAACCGTGTGCTTCTTATCGTTATCTTGATAAAAAACAAAGTTGTTTCCGATAACCAAATTTTTGGCTAAGATTTTAAAATTGGTTTTTAAAATATTTAAATGAACAGCATGATTCATTACTCCGTCAAAAAATTCCATACTACCATATCCTGATGCTGATATGCACCCTCACACAAGAACACCTTCGCCGTCCTGATTAACTGGTCCAACTGAGTTCTTAAGATTAAGTTCCTAATTTTTTTCTTCTATTTACACTTTACTACAATTTTACCAAAATTGTTTAATTCATTTTTATCAGTAAGTAAGACGTAATTCCAAAATGTTTTGAGCTTATTTATCATTCATTTTGCGATGAAAAGTGAAAGCTTTCTGTTTTTCGCACGGCCAAGAAATTTTCTGCGGGAAGAGGTCCCATTTAATCCAGCTAATCAGAGAACTTGGCGAACAATTTTAAGTGAAAATTAAACGTAAAATGTTTCCTTAAATTCTGCAGTAACTTTTACAGCACTCAAATGTGTATTTTTCATAATTTTTTTTTACTGTAAACCTCTGATCACGCTTTGTTAACTTTGCCAGTTGACCTTTTGTTACCTTGTTTTCGATCCGATTCTTGTCTTTGAATTATTTTATCAAGCACTTCACTATAGAATGGTATAAATTAACTAATTTAGAGACATTTTAAACTAATTTATGTCTACTGTGAGGTGAAAAACTCAACAGTAAATCTTCGACCAAGCTTTGTCAACTTTGCCGGTTGACCTTTTCTTACCCTGTTTTCGGTTCGATTTTTTTTTTCAAAGCATTTTATCAAGTACTAGAGGACCCGACAGACGTTGTTCTGTTCAAACTTTGTAAATTGAAAAGTTAAAAAATTTCAATAAACTACCAAGTGATTGAACCGTTCTGTTGAAAAAAATAAGTAAAAAAATGTTTTAAGCTGGTGTCAGAAGTATGGTGTCAGAATGCTTATATTTATTACAACTTGATTTATTTAATGCCCACTGAGAAGTTGTTTTATTAACTATTTTTTCTCCGTACTTGATGGCTTGTTCCTTTAGCCATACTCAAAGGATAAAAAGCGTCCACAGATATTAAGTATAAAAAAACAGACTACCCATCTAGAACAAACGGGAAATCCCGCTGCAACATCCCCCATATGGAAAAGAATAAAACAATCGAAAGGATATCGTTTAAAAAAATTAAAAAGGTAAGAACAGTTCTCTGAATAAACGAAAATCCCTCGTTCCCCCCCCCCTCTCGATATAAAATTCAACTAAAATGACTAAACACTCTTTAAAAACGAAAAACAATTCTTTGCAATTTGAAATATTTCGCCAAACAAACAAAAAATACAATAAATTACATTAACAGTAGCTTTAAAATGTAAACAAATGATCACGCAGCTCTATTGTTTATAGCCAAAGTCACCAAGCCACCACGTTACTGTAATCCAGCCGATCAATGAGCGAAGTCAACTCAATTTTGGTCCGATATTTTGAACGAAAACTTTAAAACTTCATATATTGCGTAATTTGTTCTTTCCCCATAAAGATAAAGATCTTCCACTGAACTGATCTTTTGTGTACAGAACTACCCTGTTGTAATTTACCTGGACGAAAATAAAATTTGTTTCGTCATTAAATTTCATCATCTTTTCCTTTAATAATGTACTGATTAGTTAGATAATCCTTAAAGTATTCTTGACATTGGTTCCAAAACTCAGATGGATTTGAGCCGAAAAACAAATGTTGCTAGGTACGGTATTTTCTGATCATTTGGTTAGGAAAACCTAAAGCATCGATCCGGTCACATGGTTCAACTACGACGACAAAACACGCATTTTGCGTGAACCTTCCAGTACTTGATTTTAAAATGTATCACGGGATCTAAAATCGTTGCTTTCAAGATAGAGAGAGCAAAATAAAGGCTTCACTCTCTCTATCTCTACGTTTTATCTATTCTCAATTGACATATCACAGCAGGAAATTTCACTACAAAAAGCATAGCTGACTTTCTTATTGTCCTTTGGCAACGGGTTAAATATTTATTTCAGTTCTTGCTCCACAATAGGTTAAAATAATTTGGGAGATATAACCATCCAATGTTTAAATTAATTAATTCATTAACAAAAACGTTTCCGATTCGATCCATCGCGCTTCGAAACCATGCTTGCCACAACTTAATTACACACAAAAAATTTGATCAGAATCGGTGCAACCGTTTAAAGGCCTTAGGGTAAGGTGGGACAATTGTGATTTGGGGCAAATGTGACCATTGTTTATTACTCCTGTGATATTATTATTTACTGTATTAAATTACATCAGTCTTATACCTTAAAATGTCTTATATAACACGCAAAAGTATTTGAGATGCATTTACATTATACTTTTTAATGGATGGAGTTTTCCTATTACATTACTTTTGAGCATGGATTTCAGGTTTGTTGATAATCTACAAAGGTTTTCACTAAATTTTTAATTTTTGTTCTAAAAATATAATTTTTGTACTGCGCTATTTTAAATGAAGTTTTACATTATAAATTTATAATAATATAAATTTTATAACACTTATAACAGCTATTTTAGGTGAAATCACTTATGCCCCTTTAAAAATGGGACGGGGGCAACAGTGATGACAAGTGTGGGGCAAAAGTGATTCCAATATGGCTACCAGTTGGTGTTGATTTGAAGCATGCTTTTAAACATCACTTAGATCTTTGGTTTGTAAGTTTCAAATGTATTGCTGTTATTATAAAGTATTACCTTTTATTTATTAAATTCATAAGACTTAGCCAAAGTTAAACAAGATGCTCATTTGAAGATATACTGCTTCAAACTGTTACCCAACAGCCTTTATTAACAGCTACTAAACGTCTTCGAATAGATTTGTCAACAACATTAACAAGTAAATCTTATTTAGAACAGCGAATAGAGGAAGAGGGAAAAAAAAGCATTACAGAAAGAAAAACTGGAGAAAAAGAAAGCAAAAGAATCGGAGAGACTAGAGAAAAATAAAGCAAAAGAAAATGAAAGATTACAAAAGAAAAGACAGAGAGAGGCTGTAAGACAAATTAAAAAGGAAGAACGTGAACTTAAAGCTCTAAATCGATGTAAACAGAAAAAAAAGCTTAAAGTGTATCAAGTAGATTCTGATAGTGACGACGTAGACGGAGATTTGGAAGAAGAACTTAACAGAGAGTTGAACGAGGACAGTGATGGTGATATATCTGTGAGAGACTTTATTAATGATGAATTAGAAGAATATGAAGAAATAGGGAAACTTGAAACTTACCCTGAGATAAAGAGTCAAAATGAAAATAGTTCTGTTGATAAAGATGATGGCAAAATTCATGGAACTCAACTAAATGTACTAGGTGATTTAAAAGAATGGACTTTAGATGGACTCAAACAACAATTGAATAAAGTTCAGTATCATGTCGAGTTAGAGAAATATTATGCTGTATATTTTGAAAAGTGATATTATATTGGGAGAGTTTTGACAGAGAATAAAACTGGAACTAGATATATGTTTAAGTTTCTTCACAAGGCTGAAAACCAAACTTTCCAATAGCCAATAGTCTGGGCGCTAAATGCTCAAAAATAGGGTAACCTTGTTTTGAGGTATGAATAAAATTTTTTCACTGTTTTTGAATGCTTATGTTGTGTAGATTTTATATCCGGTTTATGCCACTGCCAGATTTGAGCAATTTGAGTAATTCAAGACGACGTCCAAGATGGCGCTCAAAAAAGTGAAAGTTTTGTTTTTGAGCGATTTTATCATGTGATATATCTTTTTATATGTTTTTTAGGTCAAGGAATCAGAATACAACTTCATTTTTGATGAAAAATGCATGTAAGCGTGTTGAATTAAAGCTTTATTGAATCACGTTGACAAAAATATATTGTAATGCTTTGAATAAGAAATCAAGAAACTATGTTTCAAATGTTAACATTAAGGATTAGTTTCTAAAGTTGCAGTTTAAAAGATAGTACTGAAGTTGATATGAAAAAGATATATATGATATTGTTACCTGAGCTCAAGGTTACATAGTTGTAAAGTACAAATCAAGCTAAAATTCTTCTTCAGAGTCACTTTCATTTACAATGCGAGCTGTATTGGTATTTGGATCGCAGCACCTTTCCCCTTCATGTAAGCATTGACACATTATACTATATGAAATATTATTTGTCCTACTGCTACATCTCATAGTTATGCAGGATTGTTCAGATCGGCATGAACACTTCGTCATTGCTATAATGTAGTTTGGAGCAATTGGAGTATTTTGTGGAATGGCAATGGGGAAAAAAAAACTCTTTGTTGATTTCATCTTTTTGCCAACCAAATGATGTTGGATCTGGGTGAAGAAATAATGGACTGTTTGCAGATAACCACAAAATAGTTTAAAAGTGAGCCTGTTTTACATTTTCGGCAAAGCAATCCCTAGTGGGTGGTAATGAAGCAAATGAAGGAGCTCGTAACTGTGCTTGACCATTTTTTTTTTTTTGCCCAAAGAGAAATTCTTACTTCTTTCATATCAGTAGCACCTTCAACACCATAACAAGAAGCAATAAATGATGTGCTTTCTTTAATTACCTCTGTCATACAACTCTCTTGATGGCCCAATTTTCGTAACTGTTTACCAGTCTGAAGACACTTCAGAACTATTTTCTTTCCTATCCCATAGAATGGAGCAACAGAATCATAGCCAGACAGGGCATGAGCAGTCGGCAAACTTAAAATTATATCATTGTATTTTTAAACTGTTTCTTTGATGTCTACTGATGCCCTTCCTGGTTTTAACGATACCATACAAACTTCATTTTTCATACCTAGTCGATGGTAGAAGTATAACAGTAACACGAATACATCAGTGTCGTCACATATAACACTAACAGTTTAATTTTTTTTTCATTTTAGTTTCAGATGCTATCTGCTGGATCATTATAATGTCTGCTTCTTCGTGTTTTGTTTTTAAATCAGTTCTCTGACTGGGGTTGCCCTTATGTTCTTGAAATGGTTTAGTATTTTGTCCAGTAACAACCAAACGGTTCTCAAATGGGACATTACAAACGTTTGTAGAAATGAAGTTACGTAAAAGCTGTACATCAATTGGCGCTTGGAGTCGTAATTGGACAGCGTTATATTTTGTGAGGGAAGTGGTGTCGTTTCAGTTAGCACAAACTTCCTTGATACTTCTTCCCACGACTGGCCCTTGTTGCACTCTTGATGCTGTAGTCATAGTATCTGTCAAATACCAGTTGGAGATGAGCATCTTTCAACATGTCAGCGCTTTTTTCAAGGAAATTTTTCAGGAAATCATACACAGACCCTCCTACAGACCAATGCACAACCCACAGTAAAGCACAACCGTCAACGATCATTAGCGTCGGTGGCTTACTTCTTCTATTAGATTGCAACACACTCACAATGTTCATTAAAGTAGACAAACCAACAACCTCTCTCATGTTTCCATCGTCTTTAACATAGATGAAGGCACAGAAGAAAGTTCGTATTTTAATACATCAATCATTTTTATATCTCTGTTTGCTTGGAGAGCAATGATTTTGGAATAAAAAAGAGAAGCGTCCATCTGTAACGCGATTGGAATTTTGCCACTCTCTTTACCCTCATCCATGCGTACAACAATTTTTTTTTTTTGACTGGGAATCCACTTGGGAGACTTTCTTGAAAATTATGTAAAACTATCTTAGCCATTTCATAAGCCTTGTCCACATTAACTGATTTGGCTGCTACAATTTTTCCAAATACAATGTTTACCAATCCTTGAGGATGCTCTGATGGATTTCAAGGCTGTATACACAATTCCAGTTTTTTAGTCTTAACTTACCCCTATCTACAACATCACGACTGATTCTTCTGTTGCTTTCTTCTTTGTGCGAAGGCAATTTGTCAGAACCCTTTTGTTCCCTCAAATCAACCCTTGAAAATCGGAAAGTAGAACATTCTATGAATTTTCTCGTTTTTACAGTAACTCTTTTCATTATCTTAGAACCGATTTCAGACAATATATGTATAAATTTTGAATTCTGTGAAACGCAAAACATTTTTCATTGAGAATAAGGTTAGAATTATCAAATAAATTGAAGATGGCAGCAGTCAGTCGAAAACTATGCAAGGAAATACTGATTTGGTTATAGTAAACCATCTGCTTTAGTGGACTTACAGCTGGGTGCACACACGGCGCCGTCGGAAGAGATGGGCGAGCGGGGCGATGCCCCCGGGCACTAAAGTATGAGAAGAGGCCGTAAACTAAATTTTGGATGCATTGTAATTTAGTTTCTAAAATATTATTATCATTATTTTTTTTTAATCAAAAATAATTTTTAAATGTTCAAACATTAAATTTGCTTTCGTAAGATACACAAACATTTAAGATTACTTGTTCAACTATGTTTAAAAATTAAGTTATGATAACGTTCGGTACTTTTCTATCACACGATTACAAGCCCTAAACAGTTTATCAATGCGATTTTCGGAGTTTTAAAAGAAGGTCTTTAAATGTTTATCTTACTCTATATAAAAAAGTGTTTGCCGGGGGGGGGGGGGGTCGAAGAATATTCGCCCAGTCACAATTAATTATTTTTAGGACAACCCTGGGTACGCAGACGGTCCACTAGCGGGTTCGACCGTTTAATAATGTAATAAAAGTTAATGTTGCTTCATAACAAAATTTTCAATGTTTTGGGCGCCATATTGGATGCCAGCTTGAATTACTCAAAATGCTCAACTCTGGCAAAATGGCATCAATCGGATCTGAAATGTACATAACATAAGCTATCAAAAACAGTCAAAACATTTTATTCGTACCTCGGAACAAGCGTTTCGAAATGGCACCCTGACTACAAGAAGAGATGATATTTTAGAAATTAACTAGTGGCACCCGCACGGCTTCGCCCGTAATAGAAAAAAATTAAAGGTCTTTTGGTTCGCTTGTATATTTACAAATAATGTATGGTGAAATTTCTCGCCAATTGGCTTGTACCGACGTTACGGTTCCACGCTATGATAATTTCGTATCTCGCCAATTGGCTTGGGCCCATGTTACGGTTCCACGTTATGATAATTTCGCAATTTTCCATCTTATATTTTTGTTCTTAAAATTGGAATAGAAAAAAAACCACATCGAATTTTCGAAAAATCGCTTCGAGGTGCACACCCCCATGCTACATACTAACTTAGTGCCAAATTTCATGAAAATCGGCTGAGCGGTTTAGGCGCTATGCGCGTCACAGACATCCTACAGATATCCTACAGACATCCTACAGACATCCTCCGGACAGAGAGACTTTCTGCTTTATTATTAGTAAAGATAAGCCATTTATATTTGCTGGTTTACTAAATATTATAGGAATTGGACCATTCACGTTGGACTCAAAAACATATGCTATGATTTCTTTAATGTTCAAAAAACTTAACAAATTCAAAAATGACATTTTTGTACTGTTTCCTTTATAAATTGTAAGTTATAACACCTTTTTTCATGTATCATTTTTAATTTTGAAAAATGTTCTAATTTGTGAGTCATAATAAAATTTAATTTCTCAAGAACCTATTGTCATATTAAAACTAAGAATGTAGCTACTTGCAGTTCAGAATTGAAATTTTTCATCACAATTACCCTGTATAATAAAGCACTAAAATAAGTACCTATAATTGGCAGTTATCACAAATGCCCCTCAAAAAGTCATTAATGCCCCAGTCCCGGAGCAAATGTGACTTTTTAGATCCTTTTTAAAAAGTAACACATTTTTAATCATAATTCAAACGTGCTTCCACAAATAGCATATTATGTACATAAATATAAAGTACATCACCTGACAGTTTTTATTTTAATACTTTGCTGTAAATAGTTTTCCACTTAAAAATAATCAAAGATCAACAATGGATTTTTCAGTCACAAATGCCCCACCTTACCCTATGGTGACAAACGTCCACACAGAAAATTTTTGTATATTGAGATTTTACTATAGAATAGAATAAATTAACTAATTTAGAGACATTTCAAACCAATTTACCGCTGCTCTGAGGTAAAAATTAAAATTTCGAATGGCGTTTGTGTTTGTTTTACGAACACCAACCATTTTAAAGTAATAAGCACAATATTAAGAAATAAATGAACAAAAAATTAAAGCCAAATGACTTTAAAGGGTCGACATAACGCAAAAATAATAAAAAAAACGACACATGATAATTTTAATCATGAACTTATTCGAAAATATTTGAGTGTACGATGACTTTTGTGGTGGATTATTTCTCTGTCTCTTTGTTTTTTGACCCATTTCAAAAAGATGATCGGTCAATATTTTGAAAAAACTACAGGGTTTTATTTAGAATGACATAAGAATGTGAAAAAATTATTGGATTTCATATTCGAATTCAGTTTTACGTTATTTCGGTTTTACTAAAAAATTTCAAAGTGTGTGAACACTTTAGGGAGTCACTGTATTAAAATATTGCTATTAAAACGTTTTTTCTAAAGTGTATAATTTTGAAAAAATGTCTGATTTGCGTTTTAAGCAAAAGGAAACTTTCTTCCTCTTTTAAAATATTTCAAAGGCTTTTGCTGGTTTCTGTTAAGCTACATACAAGCTGAGTTTTCAAATCTTCCAAAATATGAAGAGCTCTTAAAAAAAAAAAAAAATACTTGGCGCGTAGTAGAAGTTAACTGTAAAAATACAGGCGAATACTTTTTAATATTCTACTACGGGCAATGCCGAGCGGGGTACCGCCAGTATTACATACATATGTTATGTTGTTTATTTGCGAAAAAATAAGCAAATAAAATTGAATGGAAATAGAATGAAATTAAAAGAAGAGAAAAGGACATCGGTTAAGGGGTTACATTACCTCAAAAATGTCCAAACGATCAAAAATTGTTTATTGATTTTTTCAAATCTAAAAGTAAATCCAAACACAGGTTAAAGTTTAATTGCTTTAGTTCAAATATTTAAAAACTTATGAGCTTTTTTTAGGTCATGCTTGCTATGTGTTCTTATGCAAAAGAAAAACTTTAAATTGCTTTTTTCGATGTTCTCTTTTTTTTTTAAATTATTTTTTTTTTTTTTTTTTTTTCATGTTATTGAAATCTCTAAGGATTTTTTTCTATTCGCAACTCCAGAGCTCGAATACACTACCTTGCGGAGATTAACAATGCTAAAGAAAAAGGTAAAACATTCCCTTCCACGTGTTTTCTTTTGGGTAAATTACAGGCTTCAGACAGTTTATGATGTAATTTCAGAAGAATAGAAAAGAAAGCTTCCCACAAACGCGATGAAAAAGTATTGTCATTCACTAAGCGTCAAAGCAAGTTATAAGTTGCGGCGTATGTTTGTTTTACCTTTTTCGTCCGCCATTAGACAATGGCTGCAGTGCCCCCTATAGTTTATTTGGGTTGCGAATTAAAGATACAGCTTCAAAGTAATACTTTTTGGAGTCAGAATAATATATTTAACAAAATTGTGCATTGGATAAACATTTAATAAATTACTGAAATTTTTATAGCAAGTTATACCTTTAAAAACAAATTTTGTTAAGAAATGTTTAGGATTTTTTACCAAATTAATCGCAAAAAACTTTTTAATAAATATATGAACAAATAGATGCAAATTTTTAGAGATGATTATTGTGATTGTTTAGCAAAAACCATTTTTGAAATAAGTGCAAAATCAAAAAAACCTTAGGAATTTAAAAAATATGAAATTTTTCTACAGTTTTTGAATTTTTAAAAACACAGGGTAATATTTTTAATTTTTTTAGATAAACTATTGATTGCGAAATAAGCATGCATTTTAATGTTTCAAAGAATAAAACAATTCACTTAAATGTTAAAAAAATGTTTTGAAGGTAATGTGACATCTCAAACGATGCACCGGTTTAAAAATTTTCGGATAATGGAGTTCCTACTGCGTACACAAATACATACAAATAGAAAATATCTCGAAATAAATAAATGAGAATAATCCTTACCACTGCAACTCATGAAAGAAAAAAAAAAAAAAACACTTATTAAAGCATAAAATGAATTCTAGCTTCCGTAACTTACTTTTAGCAATACAGTGGTTTCTTCTCACGGTTTGTTAATTTTAACGAGGTAGCAGAGCTTTTCTTTCCTTTTCATTCGTGAGCAATAATAAATTCTTAACTGGCTCTCGCTTTTGTTAACATTTTCCTACTGAATTGAAGCTCTAGGAGGTATAATAATGTCTTAGAAAATCGTACTGAGATTTCTAGCAGACAATACGTCTGGGAAATGTGTCTAGAAAATGTATTAAATATGATGCAAAGCCAAATAACTTCTCCATGTATTTTTTATTAGCAACGTAAAAATTGTATTTATAAATTCAATTGCCTATTGGTTACACTCCTTGGTTTTCTTTTCCTGTATTTTTCGTTTCACCGTATACATTTCATTTCACTGAATACCTATTTTGCCGTTGGATAAATAGAGCTTCTTCGAATAATACAATGGAATCCATCTTTTTTTTTTTTTTTTTTTTTTTTTTTTAAAGCGAAATCTTTTCTGCGAGGGCTTTGAAATTTTAGTCGGAAAAATTCTTGTGGGACGGAAGTGACGTAGTTATTTTTTCAGTGGTGCAAATACAATGAAAAATTACAGTAATTATGAAGTTAAAATGTTTCAGCTTTTTAATTGTTGCCAAAACAAAGAAAAAATCTGGTAATCATGAAATTTTCTCAATAAACTTAACGAGTAAATTTCAAGGCTGAACTTAAAATTCTCAAATATATGCCTCCTTATCTTTTCAAATAATGCAGGTTTCTTTGATTCAAGTCTCGCCCGTCATGGTATGACAGATGCAAACTGCTTCTTTATTAGAAAGATCACATAAAACTTGACGTGAAATGTGTGAAATTTATTGAAAAAAAAAAAAAATTGAACATGCGTTTTACGACAGAATATATATATTTTTTAATTTATACATTGCTAAAACAGTTTCTTATTTGCTTATACTTTGATGGTTAAGGTTTTGGACTAGGACAACAAATGGAAATACCATTACGGTATGCGTTGTAAATATATTTCGTAAAATGGGGCTACTTGAGCCTCCAGGGGCTACTTAAACCAGGAGGAAAAAAGTGTTTAAAGTCCGTCCTAGTCCTATAAAACTCAATGTATAGACTTAAAAAACTTTCTCCATGACAGGTAGCAGTACTAGGTAGAGGCTGGATCATGTACCAAAGTTTCTGCTATTCCCGCCTTTTTCTGATTGCAAGTTATGATTGCAGACACAAAAAACAGTTGATTTTTGTGTCTGCAAACTTTCACATGTAAGTTCATGGGCACATATGATATCATCAATATCAAGATAGTTTTATGTTTGCATTCTATTTCTTAATAAAATAACAATGTTTTAAGGTTATAGCTATATAGTTAACACAGTAACTAATATAACTTAGTAAAAGTGCACTGGTTGCCTTAAAATGGGACTACTTGAACCCAGAGTTTAAACAGTCCCAAACCACATTTCATCACTAAATTATGTTAAGTAAGGTTTGTAATCTTTTAAAATAAAGATGTTTGTTTTTATGGAAATTAAAGATCGTTCACAAAACAAGCTGGGTATCCTGTAGTATTTAGTAGCTAGGAAGAGCAGGTATCAAATAATATCAGAGAAAAAAAAATCCACCCAAGCCATTGAATTGGTTTTGATTCTTTCTGATGTTTAAATAATGAGTATTTCCATTCGTTTTAGCTAGGGTTGCCAGATTTCTGAAATATTCAACTGGGACACTGTGTTATTCCCCCCTCCCCCGCAAGCGTAGCGAATATTCAAAAGAGTACACACTGTTAGTTGGTTTTTAAAGTGTTGTAGAGTCTAGTTTATTTCCAATGCTGTTATGAATAAATGGTTACTTGTTATGAACCTAAACCAGGGTAGTAAATAATACATGACGCAAGCAGATACATTTAAACATTTTACTTCCTACAGGTTAATATGTTTACGTTGCTTTAGTGAAAAGAAAAACTTTGTATGAGGAACAAAAATTTGAACAAAATATTTACGTGTTCTTTGCATTGGCTTGCAAAACATTTTTAGAAAGTCTTTTTTGTTTTTAATCTTGATGTAAAATTCCTCACAAGCTGATCCAATATTAATTTTACAAGTCAATGTTACAAATCTGTGCCTCAGAGCAAGACAAAAGTAAGTCACATATTCGCTACTTTACAGGAGACAGGAAAAACATTTGCCTGATGCATGCAAAGGATAGGAAGCGCGCTCTTTTAACACTGGTAAATAATTACAGAGGTTTTTTTCTTTTATTTTTTTTTTTAATGATTATGTTTGCATGCCTCGATGTGGACTAGAATTCTACATACAACGCAGTAATAAACAGAAAATCGCAATCTTTGGATTGTGTCAAACTGGCTCTGAAATACAGAGAAATAACAGTTCCTTCACAGTTAATTATTTTTAGACTTTTTTTAGCCATCTGTAATCAGATTTATCTTTTTTCCGGGACGTGAAGTAAGCCAGCCGGAACGCCGGGATTTTGTCTGAAAACCGGGACGTCCGGCAAGCCTAGTTTTAGCTGTAGTTAGATTATGTTTCTATTCGCGAAATTATGTTTGCCTAAAAATATGTTTTTATGTATAAGTTGGTTTTATATTAATTTATATAAACAATTTGCAATTTTTATAAATACTTTGCTCACTAGAATGTACGTTTTGAGTTTATTTTTCAAAATCATTGGTCCTTCTTAATACCACCACCTGTTTTACAGCTTTTTCTAATGGATTTGCTAAATAGTACCAAGTAGCCAGAGCACAGGGCTACTTGAACCCAATTTTTAAAAATAGAAAAATATATATATAAAGAGTTAAAATTATTGTTTAAAAAGGCTTTAGGTGGTAGAAGAACGTCTGAAAATTGGTAAACACAAGGTTATCAGTTCACATTATGGGTTTAACAAAGTATTCAGCGTAAAACTCGAAAAAATATGAAATTTCGGGTCGAAGTAAACCCACTTACGGTTCTCTTACGGTCCCTAATAATCATACCTATATATTGTCTTTATTACCGCATACTTTTTACAGTTTCTTTTTTACACATATATCTAAGATAGAAAACCTCCGGTGCGAGTTTTTTCTTCTTTCATGTAAAGCCGCATGCCTCTACTTATTTGTTAAATCCCAGTAAGATTGAATTGCTAGATAGCTTACATTATGTAGTTAAATTATAATAGTTTAAGTTGACTTTATACAAAATGATCAGCCAATGGCGACTTTTAATTTCTACTGGAGAAAAGGAAGAGCAATACATAAAGTATATGAAAAAAAAATCTATAATTTCTGTGTACTCTACATACCTAAGCATGTTGCTTCATTTGAAGTCTAAATACGGTAATCTGGTAGTTGAACCAAACTTAGAAGAAATGTTATGAAATATACAGAGTGTTCCTTTCTAACTTGCAAGACCTTTCTTTTCGCAACCGTTAGTCCTAGATTTATGCTTCCAATTGCAAAAATGCTCTAAATCAGATGCAGAATTAAGGTATTGAAAGTTTTAAGTAAAAATAAAAATAAATAAATAAATAAATACAAATTTTAACTTTTTATACGGGCCCCAGGTCCCCTAACTTATAGTTAGGGAAATAATCTATTTGAAAAATAATTCCAACACAAACAGTGTGAAATTAGTACAACCAATATTCACCGAGATATGAAACGCAGCGTTTCCTGACTTCTGCCACTTTTCACTCGCTGCCAATAACACCTTTTTTTGGGGGGGGGGGGGGGGGAATATAGCGGTTAACATGTGTGAAAAATTATATGTGAGCATAGAGTGTGGTTTTTCAAATTATTCGAGGTTTTGTAGTGTGTTTTTTCGTATCACGGCATTAGATTTGCGTTTATTTTTGAATAGCAGTGAAAAATATAAATATCTTGTTTTTCTTACTTTGACGACCTGTCATTCTTCTGAAAGGTCGATAAGTTCCAATCTCATCTTCAGTATGGTCCCTTAAAACTTTGAACTGGAATATCTCCCTGAGTTTTGGTAGCAAAAATGTCCATTTTTGTTTTGTCAGTAATAGTTTCTAATGGAGATTATTTTTCAAAATATTAGTTAATGGACCTAGGGCCCGTATAAAAAGTTAAATTCTGTATTTTTGCTTCAAACTTTCTATATCTCAGCTCTGCATCTGATTTTGAACATCTTTTCAGTTAGAAGTATACATCTAGAACTAACGGTTGCGAAAATATTGCAGGTTAAAATGCTACACCCTGTATAAAATACTTAGCAGTTAGTTACCGCCCCTAAGCGACGGCTATTGCCAGAACTACATACAATATACCAGACAACCCGGTTATCACATCCTGGGACTGCAGGTTCATAATTATTAGAAATCCTCAGTCAGGAATAGTGAATAACCGTGCTGGAGGCCGATGTCATCTCATTGAAGCTAAGAGTGGCAGCAAACTGGTAGATAAAGTGGAATTTATCTCATCAGCGAATGCCCGTAGCATGGTGCGGTTGGACTCCTGAATTGAAGACAGAGCTTGGGTATTTAGCAGTAAGTTACCACCCTTAAGCCAGGCCTAAGGCAGAACTAAAATTCTCCATATAGAATACTAAACGATCAGTAATATACTTTGCAACGATTAATTTACATTGCAAGTAGAAAAAAATCCTGTATATTTTTGTTTTAAATTAAGAATGTATTTTTGAAAATATTAAAAGAAAAGAAAAGTGCACATGAGAATCGTAAAACACTATCAAAAACATGGGCTGCGGAGTCTGAAGGAAAGTGACCAGCTCCGACTCCAACTCTGGAAGTTTTAGAACCTTCGGCACCAACTCCTTTGCCTCAAAATCCGTTTGACTCCGACTCCGTATGCACTGGCATAATTGCGGACTTTGCGGGAAAATAACCGACTCCGACTATTGGAACTTTAAATGTTGGACTCCCTCGTCCGACTCGTTTACTTCTAACTCAGCCAGACTCTGACCCTCCCACTCCGACTCGGAAGCCTTAATAGAAACAGCTCTTTTAAAGTATGAAAAAAAAAATTCAAACGAAGTAATGTGCTACAATATACTGGGAAAAACATAAGAAAATGTCTTTTATTCATCTTGGAAATGAATTTAAGACCTGTGCAGTCTAACTCGAATGTACGACGGCTGTAATTAAAGAAGTTTATGTCATAGCTCAGTGCTCATAAGCACGCTTTACGAGACATTTTGGTAAGTCGATCGTTAAAAACTGGGTACTTTCAGAAGAAGAGACGCTGAAAGCTTCGAAAGTTATATCGATCTGAGGAATCTTACCTTAATGTCAACGAGGTGCTTCTCTTAAAATATGATCCAGGTTATTTTGTTTTTACCCTGTAACCTCATGTCTTAATTCCAGGCTGGTGAGGCTGTTGATTGTATGTTTGAGAAAAGAAAACAATTTTGACCTTTTTACACTTTCATTATCACATTACTTAAAACTGTTTGGATACAGAAATTAAAAAAACAGGAGAAGAAACATGAAACAACTGCTAGGATTTTTTTTCTTATGACAGCGTAATAAACTTGGTTCCAGAGATTATACGCTCAACGAAATTAATCAAATAAAAAATTAGAGATTTTTATCTGAGAGATTTGAAAGGAAAGAAAAGGAAATATAGAAAAGGCAAACAACCTATATACAGTGCCCCCCAAAAGTGTTCGTTCACTTACGATTTTAAATGAAATACGCCCCTATCCATTGGTTAAAATTAATATTTTGAAATGGCTGTTTAATTATAAGATCTATGATCTATTTTCTACAAAACTACATGAAAATTTTTAATAACATAATAAATCTTGATTTTTAAGAAACTAATAATCAAAAAGTGCCAGAAACTTTATCTTACAAAAGTTTTCGTACATTTTGAAAAAATATCAAAATATTAATAAATAATCTAACTTTTTGCTAAGTTATTATTTAGTAGAATATCATGCAGTATCAACAACAGCTTTTAAACGTCTGGGAATAGATTTCATTGTTTTTTCTTTCTTTTTTTGTGCAATTTCAGAGTAAGTGTTTAACCGCACTTCGAGTCTTAATGATTCTAGCTCGCTTTTCATTTCAGTTATGTAGTTTTGTAATCTAAACTTCAGATTTTTTAAAGTATGTTGCATTAAGTTTAAATCTGGCGATTGAGGAGCTATTTTTAAACTTAAGGACAGTTTTTGAGGCACCAGAAGCAAACGTTGAAAGCTTTGGGCTTCTTATCGTTATCTTGGTAAAAAACAAAGTTGTTTCAAAAAACCAAATTTTTGCTAATAGTTTAAAATAGTTTTTTTAAATATTTAAATGAACAGCACGATTCATTATTTCATTCAAAAATTCCAAACTAACCAGTCTTAATGCTGATGTGCACCCTCAAACACGAAGACCTTCACCGTCTTGATTTACTGATACAACTAAGTTCTGAAGATTAAATTCCTCATTTTTACTTTCTTCTATATCTAATATATAGAACAGAGGTTCCCAACTGGTGGTTCGCGAACCCCCAGGGGTTCGCGAGGTGCAGGAAGGGGGTCCGCAAAAATTTCGGTGCAATGGCGGATTTTTCCTAGTTTGGTAAAAAATTATAAAATATTCAATTTGCACACATAGTTACTAATTTTTTTTTTTAATTTGAAAACGCGCCAGACTCTTGTATTAAGCTCAAAAAAAAAAAAAAAAAAATCTTTTAGCGGTTTTATAATCTTGGTTGAAAAGAAATTTTCTCATTTTTTTTCGATAGACAACAAAAAGAGATATCCTTCCTTCTTTATTGCGAGGCGCCATGCAGAAACGTTGTATTAAGCTGTGGCGGGGATCACGATGACCTTTAAAAAGGCGCCATCGCGTGGAGTCAATCAAACAATATACATAATATACATATGTCGAAAAAAATAAAGAATTCTCAAACAATGCATCATAGGGGTATTATTTCTAATCTGGTTGAAATATAACTCGGTAATTTCCGTCGAATTCAGTCATCGAATAGCAGACATGACAGCAAAAGGCTCCAAACTTAAAATTTTTTACTGGATTTTACCCATCTGTTCGTTTTCAAAAATATATAACATCAGCATGCTCATAGTTCTGGGGAAATAGTTGTTAACAGACGTATTTAGAGATACTTTAGAGATGCTTGAAAACAAGTGATTTTGTTTGCAATTGGTTTTGCTACGTGAACTTGCTACTCTGTTTGTGAAGTTATAATCGTGTTGGTAATTTTTATGATTTAATAACTTTCTGCTGTTATGGATCGATGGTTGAAAACTGGTAGTTTGGTTGAGCGACAAATGGACAAGCAGTCAATCGATCAACCCTCAACATCAGCAGTAACTTTCGAATCAACACAGGATATTGAAATAGATAGCTGTAATGAACTGCCGCCTCCCCCGACTAAACAGAAAAGTGAACTAGGGGAGAAAAAAGGAAAAAAGCGAAAATACGACAGTGACTATTTACAAATGGGCTTTTATTTTACTGGAGAAGAGTCTGAACCTAGACCGCTTTGTCTTCTCTGCAACGAAGTTCTAGCGAACAGCAGTTTGAAACCGTCACTTCTGAGAAGACACCTTGAAACAAAGCATCCGACACACAAGGACAAACCTATCGAATATTTTAAAAGAAAATTGGAATATAATAAAAAGTGTATCGTCTCTACGTTCCTGTTAGAATCCAACGAAGATAGTAAAATGGCCCTTGAAGCTTCATATCGAGTCAGTTATAGAATTGCAAGATCTGGACAGCCACATACAATTGCAGAAAATTTAATTGGACCGTGTGCTAAAGATATTGCTAAGTGTATGCTGGGAGAAAAGTCAGCAAAAAAAATTGACCTGGTTCCGCTATCAAACAACACAGTATCACGCAGAATTACTGATTTGGCAAGTAATGTGGAGAAAGAACTTGTGAATAGAATACAAGAGAATAATTTTGCGATCCAGCTTGATGAGTCGACTGATGTAGCAAACGCTGCAATATTACTTGTCTATGTTAGGTATATTTTTAACGATACAATTAAAGAAGATGTACTATTTGCAAAACCTTTGAAAACCAACACAACTGGAGAAGCAATTTTCGAACTGGTCAACAGTTACTTTGAAGAAAATGGAATAGATTGGTCTTTGTGTGTGGGTGTGTGCACGGATGGTGCAAAATCAATGACAGGAAAATTTGTTGGCTTTGTGGTGCGAGTAAAGAAGATCAACGGGAAAATTGAATGGACTCATTGCTGCATTCATAGACAAGCATTAGCATGCAAGCGTATTCCCGCAGAATTATCCGCTACTTTGAATGATGCGGTAAAAATTGTAAATTTCATAAAATCACGTGCCACAAACTGCCGTCTATTTCACGCGTTTTGTGAGGAATTGGGAAGCCTTCATGTTACTTTACTTCTTCACACAGAAGTTAGATGGCTTTCCCGTGGCAAAATTTTGACACGCTTATTTGAATTGAAGTCAGAAGTCCAAGCATTTTTTGTTGATCATCCATTTCACTTGTCCACTTGCATATTCGATCCTCTTTGGATGCAAAGGCTTGCATATTTAGCTGACATCTTTTCAAAATTAAATGAATTAAATCTATCCTTGCAAGGTGCAGTTGTTAATATTTTCGTTGTATATGATAAAATTGAAGCTATGGTAAAAAAAATGAATTTCTGGATCCAATGCCTGGAAATGGGTGAGTTTTCTTGTTTCACTTCTCTTAGTAGTTTTTTTATCAGAAAACTCAATGAAACTTGATGAAAGCGTTAAAAGAAATGTATGTGAACATCTGCAACATCTTGAACTAACTTTTGACGGGTATTTTCCTAATAGGTGTAACGTCCCTCTCTCAAACAACTGGATACGCAATCCTTTTGAAGGAAATCCATGCTTAGAGAACACCCTGACATTACCTGAAAAGGAAATGCTCATCGAGTTATCCTGTGATAATTCATTGAAAACTACCTTTAAAGAGCTCTCGTTAATTGACTTCTGGCTCAGTGTAAGAAATGACTATACCGTTTTGTCCAAAAAAGCAATTCAAATTTTATTACCATTTTGTACAACATATCTGTGCGAGAAAGGATTTTCCTCCTATACTTATCTCAAAGATAAATACCGAAGCAGATTGAATGCAGAGCCTGATTTAAGACTCAAACTGTCAGACATTAAACCAAACTTTCAGTTTCTTTGTTCCGTCAAACAGCCACAAATATCGCATTAAGGATTTTTTCCCCAATTTAAAGTATGCTTAAAAAAAATAGTTGGTTTATAAAACTTCTTGTTTATAATTTTTCTTGTAGATGTAGTTTTAACTTTTTATTAATGTTTGCACTTAATGATATTTTACAATTATATTTTTGTTTATTGCAATCAAATGCTGCAAAAAATGGAAAGCAAACATGCTGTTTTTTTATTGTTTCTTACATGTTACTAATTTCAACATCAGGGGGTTCGCGAACTTTTTTGCCTGTTCCAAGGGGTTCGCAAAGAGAAAAAGGTTGGGAACCGCTGATATAGAAGAAAGTATTGGATTCGTGCAAATTTTCGAATTTCAAATTTTGACGGATTCGAACGTTTTGAGGTGTACTGAGTCCATTTCGACTATTTTTGGAAAATGTCTGTCTGTCTGTGTGTGTGTATGTGTGTCACGTCTGTGTGTGACCAGTTTTTTGTGGCCGCTTAACAGCAAAAACTACCACATGAAATCGAACGAAATTTGGTACACATGTGTCGCTATGTGAACTTGTGCCCATTGGTTTTTGGCGCGAATTCCTCCAAGGGGGATGGAGGAATGGGACGTTTTTTGAGTTGCGCGTGCCTGCTATTCCTCAGGAAGTAACTGGCGGAATCAAACAAATTTGGTCCATGTGTTGCCATTAACAGGAACATGTGCTGATTCAATTTTGGTGTCGATAACTCAAACGGGGGTTCAGCTATAGAACGTTTTTTGTCGTCAATTGTGACAGCTGTATCTCAAGAAATAATGAACGGAATGAAAGAAAAATTTATCAGCAAGTAGCCCTTAGTGGGTATAAGAGCTGATTTTATTTTGGTGTCAACAGCTAAAAAGGGGGTAGCGCAATCACCCGTTCTTTTTTTCCATTGTGAGTGCCCTATCTCAAGAAGTAATGCTACGTTCTGGTTGAAGTTTGAAATATATGTGAATCCATATGTAAACAGGCTTCGGTTCAATTTTGACGAAAATCGCTCCAAGAGGTGTTGATTTTTTTTTTTTTTTTTGCGAATAAAAATAGCTTTATTAATGCAACAATAAGAAAGATAAATCGTAAAAGATTGTCGTCTGCGTATTTCTCGTGATTTTAATTGTATGGAAATGATCGGAAATATTATCTCAATGATTTAAAATTTTTAACTGTTGCCATCTTATGTTTGTTAACAAATAAAATATTTATAATTAATTCAAGCAAGGCTTTTAAAATAACTTTCAATTTTCGCTCTTTGCTTTGCTTTTGCAATAATTCAGGCATTGAGATGGTCGTCAAGTTTTTGCATGTGTAATTTTGTTTTTGTTGGGAATATTGCTTCCTCATCAAGCATGGGGAGGGATCAGAAAAAAAAATATATATATATATATATATATATATATAGAAAAAAGTTTCGTGATGGCCACAACATACTAGTTTCTTCTATTTACAGTAAAACAACAATGTGACCAAAAATGTTGAATTTATTTTCATCTCTACGTAAGACGTTATTTCAAAACATTTTTAACATTGTTGTTGAGCAACATTTATCATTGGTTTTGCGACGGAAAGCATAAGCTTTCTGTTTTTTGCACGAACAAGAACATTCCTGGGAAGAGGTTCTATATAATCTAGATAATCAGAGAACTTTGCAAACAATTTTAGGTAAAAATTACACGTAAACTTTTTCATTAAATTCTACAGAAACTTTTACAGCATTCAAAGGTGTATTTTTCATTATTTTTTTAACTGTAAATCTCTGAACACGCTCTGTTAATTTTGCCAGTTGACCTTTTCTTACTTTGCCTTCGATCCGATTCTTTTCTTTAAAATATTTTATCAAGCACTTTACTGTTTACTACATTACAATTTACTAACTTAGAAATATTTCAAACCAATTTACCGCTACTGTGAGAAAAAAAAATCAAATTTCAGTGGTATTTGTTGTTTTTTAGGCATACCAGGCATTTAAAATAATAAGCAGAATATTAGGGAATAAATAAGAAAAAAATTAAAGTGACAA
This sequence comes from Uloborus diversus, assembly GCF_026930045.1. NCBI lineage: Eukaryota > Metazoa > Arthropoda > Arachnida > Araneae > Uloboridae > Uloborus > Uloborus diversus. The sequence goes on from NC_072735.1 coordinate 106,506,433, forward strand.
CACAATGCAAAAATAAAAATTAAAAAAACGACATGTGATAATTTTAATCATGAATTTATTCAAAAATATTGCAGTGTACGAGGACATTTGTGGCGTATTATTTCTCTGTATCTTCGTTTTTTGATAAATTTCAAACATAAAATCCGTCAATATTTTGACAAAACTACGAGGTTTTATTTAGAATGACATAGGAATGATGTGAAAATAAAAATTGAACTTCATATTCGAATTCATTTTTCCGTTATTTTGGTTTTACTACAAAATTTCAATGTGTACGAACACTTTTGGGAGCCACTTTATACTAGCTGACCCGGCAAACGTTGTTCTGCCATATAAATATTTTCCATTGAATATTTTGGTTGCTTCTTTATAGTAAAGTAGTGGCACCAGCACGGCTATGCCCGTAGTAGAAAATTAAAAGTCATTTGGTTCGCCTGTATATTTACAAATATTGGATGATGAATTTCTCGCCTATTTGCTATCTTCATTTCCTTGCCCATGTTACGGTTCCACGTTATGATAATTTGGTAATTTACTGACTAACGTTGTGATAATTTTCTCGGTAAAATTTTCTTAAAATTGGAATAGAAAAAGAACAAAATTGAATTTTCGAAAAATTGCTTTGAGGTGCACACCCCCATGCTATAAACTAATTCTGGGCCAAGTTTCATGAAAATCGACCAAACGGTCTAGGCGCTATGCGCGTCACAGAGATCCTGACACAGAGATATCCAAACAGAGATCCAGAGAGACTTTCAACTTTATTATTAGTAAAGAAGATAAAAGTAATGTTTCAAAGAAATTCTGGAAGTAAGTCTGTGGCGGGCCTGCGTCCAGGAAAATCCATAGCACCTACAGCCTTGAAATTTTGTATTTACTTCGAGCCCCGGGGGTGTGCTCCTGGGGTTTTATTTTTTAAATTCGAATTGTTATTATTATTTTTTTTTTTGTAATTAATTTTTTTAAGCTCAAATTTCGCGTAAATTGCCTATCATTGCCTATTAAAGAGGTGAAAAATTACTTGCACATATATATCATTAGAAAGGGTAGAATTTTCCGCGTTCTACGCAATTTGTTTCTATGTTCTAACTTAAATACGAAGGGAGTTATTTGCGTTTTTAGCTCGAACTTTTTTTAGGTTTAACGAAAATTTAGGCACTACTTTCTTCATTAAATCTAACAGTAAAAAACGAAGAAATTGTCCCACAGTTTTCTTTCGACAACACTGGAAAGAACGGCTTTTTTTACTCCAGACCTAATTCAACCTGTGGTCGAAAAACTGAGCTTCTATCTCGAAAGGAAAAAAAGTCATAAGCCGTTTTAATCAAGTTCGAAAAATCTCATCTTCATTCAAATTATTTACTTTTATTTGGCGTTTCCATTTTACGTCTTTTCGATTCGTATGTCACGAACTTCAAGGGTTTCGATTTTAACGGAGAATCTTAGGCTGAACTCAATTAATGAATAATGAAAATATCGCGGAAAAAAAGCCAAAAAAAAAAAATAATAATAATAATAATAATTGAACTAGTCGACCCGTGCGGAACTCCGCACTGTGCTTCGAATCCTTTCATGTGGCATTTCGCTCTTTAAAAATTTCAGAGAAAGAACATTATGAAGAAGAATAGAAAAAAGTTAACGTATTAAAGTAAACGGAAAAAAGTAAACACACATATAAAGGCATGTAATATGAAGACATCAGCAACAAAACCCCTTTAAATACAAATTGCGATAATGTGATCATCGCTCACCTTTTGGCGGTACGTATTTTCAATCAAACATATGATTAAAAGTGTGGCTGAGTGACTCGAAAAAAGCAGTAATTTTGCATGTGAAAAAACGGGTTGTGGCAAATACAGTCCTGCCTATGTGAGCATCTGAAGGAAATAAAGAGATATTTATTGGCACGGATTTGAATTGCGCCTTTCTGATTAACAGCACGACACTCCAACCAACCGAGCAGTTGCGCCTTCGTTTTCGAATGCTGTTCATTGAAGCAATGTGCAAAAAAGCAAAAAAGCTTTTTGCCAAGGAAAAAAAAAGTCCATGCGTCTATGTTTTGTCATTGGCCAACATGATACGCTTTAAAATTATTCGTAAAGCATGGAATTTAATTAAGGAATGAGGACGATCTCACGTAGCGGTTGAAACAAACATTCTAGAGAAGTAATAAATTAGATTGAAAATATGTGTTTTATTTTTTGAAAAATGATACAATTTCGCATAGCAGGCTGCTTTAACCGTTACGGCTTGAATGTCAGCACATTTTTTTCATTTATTCGAACATTTAAAATTCAAAATTAAAACCAGTTGAACTGAGTTCACTTTTTAAGTGTAATTTCTCGAACGTAGACAAAATGCTTCCGCCCCCCCCCCTCCAAAGCAGAGGAGTAGAAAATCTTACTAATGTAGTTGATAATAGTTTTAATGTTTTACATCGTATTCACGAATAAATAGTTAAAGGTTTACTGGGTGAAACTCGTAATTTCAATTTTGCATAATATTTTTTCATTATACAAAAGGTCCAAACACTGATATGAGAAAAATATACATTTCAGCATAGAATGAAAAAAGTTTTCTTGCTAAAAAGGTATCCCTTGAGGTAAATCTAATACTTTTTATGCTTACAATATGCTTAGTGACCTAGACGGAATCAAAGCTTTAAAAAAAAAAAGGAAGAACACCCTTTGATAAGTCAACTTATCTGAATGATAACTGTAGCCTGCATAAAGGAGACGAAACACCAAGTAGCATTCCCATCGCATTTATTTTATTGTCTTGCGTGTGTTATCTGTTGTATGTTATCAGTCCATGTAATGCGTAATATTAATCTAAATTTGCTATTACGTTGGACAACCCGGCCTTGCCCAAAATTCAAATAGTTTATAGCCGAACGCTCTACCGAAAAAAACTTATCAATTTAACCGAACATTTAAGTCCAATGCTTTTAAGCTTTATTTTAAAAAAATGTTATTTTTATTTATTTATTTATTTTTATATATTTTTTTGCCGAAAGCGACGCAAAAATACTGGCAGAAAAATAATCCACAAAAATAATATATAAGATAAGATATTGAAGAGAAGTGTTTTTACTTTTTAAAATTTTTACAATTTGTTATCGCAGGCTGCTTAACCGCACGGTTCAAATACAAAATAGTTTGAACTAAGTTCTTTTTTAAGCGTAGCTTTTCGAATGTAGTAAAAATATGCTATGCTATTTGTTTTTTGCCGAAAGAAGAAACAAAAAGTATATTTTACCCATCAAGTTGTTAGTAATTTTAATGTTTTACTTCGTATTCTAAAAAATACTCTTAGTTTTAAGAGAAAAGCGTAATTTCAATTTGAGGTAAATTTTTTTTAGCTGTACAAAGGCTCAAAAACTCATTAGAAGAATCTGTATTTCAATATACGATTTTTTTTTTTTTCTAAACAAAAAACGATTCCATTGTAATCTGAAATCTTAAACCTGATACTTATATTTTCTCTTACAATATGCTTTAATTTCCTTACTGGAGTCAAAGCTTAAAAAAAAAAGCCTTACTATTCAGAAGTAATTTAGCACCGTGTTGCATCAAGTTTTCAAAACATCAAGAAGCCTTTCCTTCTCATTTACTCTATTCCCTCATATTTGTTACTCATTTTATTATGTCTGCATGTAATGCACGATATTTCTTTAATTTTTTGATGCAGATTGTCCGGACGTGGGCCCGAACACTCATTCTCCTGGTTACCAGTCGAACGCTCTGCCGATCAAGCTATTCAGCTCTGTCGGTCATACTGCAAGTTAATGTTATAAATTTAACCGAAAACCTCATTCTGGTTCTTTAAAACAGGTTTTTTGGCAGAAAAAAAACAAATTTAAGACCGTGGGTCTATTTTTCGTCAGTAGCCTGAACAATAAGCTTTAAAATAAGGTGTAAATCAAAGAAATCGATCAAGAATTGAGGAAGATCTCGCGTAGAAACCAAAAACATGCTACAGAAATAATATATAATGATAAACATCGAAAAATTAAAATTTGGAAAATAGGGTATTGAGATAGGTAAAAATGATCCCAAAACTTAATCCCAAAATAAGTCCGACTCTGACTCCGCAAACATTTGCAGAAATCCGTTCTCTAAGGTAAATGACTGATCCCCACTCCGAATCTTTGAATTAATTACCTTCGGTCCCGAATCTGACTGTTTTATCCCAAAATGAGATTGACTCCGACTCCACAACCATGGTTTTAACTGTGAAATAATATTGTTAATGACCTGTTTTTATTTTCACTCTAAAGTTTTAAATTATGTATTCAGTTTTCGGTGGATAAACTCGAAGTCCTTTAGGAAAGAAAATTTTCATGGTAGCTGCAGGTGAAGATACAACTATTGTGTTACAAAAACGTCAGTACCTCATTAAACATTCATTGTTAACAAATCCTTCCATGAAGGAATAAGAAAATACATAAGACGAAGTTGCATTTGTAATGGGTTTCTTCGAAGCTTTTCCGTTGCTAAATACAAAGAAATACTCTGGACGTTGTCTATTTCAGAGGCTTTTAGGGGAGATTTTCTTTCGTTTTCGTATGGTGCGAAGATTTATAGGGGGGGGGGGGCGGAAAAAAATTAGAATTTCTGAAGAAAAGTCATTCAGTTTTATTGCCCTAATAAGGTATTTATAGTTTTACTCAAAACGGCAGAAAATAGAGGAGTGAAATATCTTCGAGATCCCCAATACATTAGCTGTATCTCAAAAGAAAGACCAAGTTGATTATCAACACTTAAATTTTACCAATCTTCCTTAAAACTGGAGCTTTTTTTACTTTCTTTTACAAAAAAGGAAGTATTTTATTCGCGTTTTTCAAAAAGGTGTTGCTATTTTATTTGTTCGTTTATTTATTTATTTTTTTACGCATCTAGTTCTTTAGATGAGTAAGACATATTTTATTCCTAAAAATCGTGTTAAACTATTTAAAAAATCATGTTTGAAACTATTTGCCTATTTTAGCTCCTTTTGAGAATATTGATCAGACACTAGAAAGTTGATATGGGTATATGGGAAAGTAGGCTCGTTTAGTTCTAGATGGAACTTCTTGGGGTTTTTTTCTTTTCTTCTTCTTCTTCTTTTTTTTTTTTTTTTTTTTTTTTGCAACTGTGTAAAAAAAAAAAAAAAAAAAAAAAAAAAAAAAAAAAAAAAAACATGGTGCACATAAAATGCACATTAAATAAAATAAATCATGCCGTAATATTTAAGAATAAATGCACAACATTTGTACAGCGATCAAAAATGTAAATAACATTTTTCTTTTTACAGTTTTTATTTAAAGCATTGCTTTGCGGCGCGTCGCGCGTATGTTAGGGGAAAGACGCCCCATTTGCGTGAGTTATGTCGCGCCATTAGGAACAGAACCAAACAATAAATAAAAATTATTTGTAAAGGAAATATAATTTGCTAAGCAAAAACAAAAGAAACTAAATAATTTTAGTGTAGAAAACTTGATACTGTTTGAGCATTCATTAATGTCAATACTTATTTAACTCGTAAGCTAAAACTAACGATTTACCTGCAATCAAAATGAAACTTTTAAGTCCGAAAATTTTATTCTTGGGTAAATTAAATTATTGCTTGTGAAACATGAATTGAAATCATAATGCTCCCCTGATGGAGGTATAAAAGCTAAGTTGAGTATTTTGTATAATGCTTTTTTGGATTGGCCTAGAATGCGTTACAACAAAAACATAATTAGATTTTTCATCGCTTCCATGGTTCATTCAACCATTAACTATTTGCTTTTGGGCGATCGTTCAAAATCTTCTGATGCGAGAATTATACTTCAAAGAGACACGAGACAAAGAGAGAGTTCAAAAGACGATACATAAACTTTCATAGATAAGTTATACTGTCAACATTTTAGCTTCGATTCCAAAAATTTCATGAAAGACAAAAAATAAGAAAAAACACTTTGCGATTTTCAAAAAAAAAAAAAAACATACCTATTCATCATCCGATGAAAAAATACTATTTTTGTCAGATGAAATAATGATACTAGTTAATTTTATTCTTTCTTTTTCTTGATATTTTATATCTAACTGATGTTTTTAGGAGTTCTGTCAAAAAAAAAAAAAAAAAAGTAGTTTGACATATCCGAATGAAGACGAATTTTTCCCTTGATTTCAACACAAAACAGAGATATATGTGACTTATAAGAAATTTTTATCATTTTCATACAACTTTTTTTCTCTTGGAACAAATGCTGATATTCCTCCGTTGTCTAATTCATTGAAAAATATTCAAATTTAATGTGCACTTTGGTACTAATGCCATGGTTTTTATATGGATTTTTAAACTGTCTCTATTATAATGATGACTTTTAGAGCTTGTTGACACTATTTCTGAACTAACGTCTTTATTCTAATGGCAATGTTCACTACATTTTTCCTAATTTATTTAGGAGGGTTTGTTTGGAAGTGCTTTGCGTGATCTCAGTTCCTTTCTTCTCAAGGGAGCGGCCCAACAATCGAGAAAGCCCTTAAAGCGTCGTGACCGACAACAACTGAGATTTTTAAAGCAAGTGTTGTACAGAAGCTATTGTCCTTATTTGAATGGTAATCTACAAAGACTAGAAAGTCGCCCGTCAGGACATAAAGGGTGAAAATTGCTTCTACATTTGAACGAAGCAATTGTCTGTTTGATATTTTGATACTTGAAATTTTAACCCAAACTCCAGTGGATTAACCCTAAACTTTAGTAGATAACGTTCATTGATGGCCACTTTTTTGTTTCTTCACTCTCCTAAAATGACAATCTTAGTAAAACAGTTAAGTTACAGGATCTAGTTTAGCCTTGTCACAATAAAACCTTTCCCTGCATGTTAAACATTACCGAAACATATTATCCACTTTTAATGCCTTGGCGTGAGTTTTATTGTTCATGACGTCTGGGGCGTTACTCGATGATTGGCTATTATATATTGTATGAGGATAACTCATCAATCTAATGAGGGTTTTAGGAACTGTTTTCATTATTCTGATGGCAAATTTTAAGATAATTTTCTCCTTTTTTGGAACTGAGTGTTCGCTTATATTCCGAAGGAGATCGTACAACACCGGGCAAAGAAACCGGTTTCCAGAAAAAATAACAGTGTTGTTGCATCAAACAATCTACCAATAGCACTGATCGGCTGATCTAGCGATCTATTGTTTGGACCGTAAGCATTATCTCTACCTATACGAAACTGGAATCAGTATATAAATGTTCGGTTAATCACTGAGGGCAGGAATTAAAATGGAGAGAGTAAGTCCAATCAATGGCTTAGCAAAAGCTGATCCAAAGACTCCAAGTCACGTGACTCAACAACGACGAATGTTGGCACGCTTTGCGCGAAAGAAACCTGATTTCTTCCAATCCTTTGCTTTAAAATCTATCACGTGACTTTGGGTCTTGGTTTCATGAATGAAAGTCTTCACTCAATCCATTTTATCTTTTCTCAATGGTTAATCAATCTCTTGAACATAAATGACTCACTTAGACATCATAATTTACAACAGTGGAAGCCATTACAAAACTTTAAAAAAAAAGCTCCAGTTTTGAAGAAGATTGGTAAAATTTAAGTGTTGATAATCAACTTGGTATTTCTTTCGAGGTACAGCTTATGTGTTGGGGATCTCGAAAATATTTCTCTGCTCTTTTTTCTGCCAGTTTGAGTAAAATTATAAACACCTTGGGGCAACAAAAGATTGATTTTTCTACAGAAATTCTAATTTCTTTTCTACTTCCTATAAATCTTCGCACCATACGAAGACGACAGAAAATTCCCCCACAAGTCTCTGAAATAGACAACTCTCAGAGTATTTCTTTGTATTCAGCAATGGAAAAGCTTTGAAAAAAAACCATTACCAATGCAGTTTCTTCTTTTGTATTTTCTTATTCCTTCATGGAAGGATTTGTTAGCTATGAATGTTTAATGAGGCATTGAGGTTTGTGTAACGCAATATTTGTATCTTCACCTGCAGCTATCATGAGAATTTTCTTTCTTAAAGAAATTTTGGAGACTGGTTTCATTTTCAACTTATTGTTGATTAGTTTAAAAGTAGTAGCTGTAAATATTTTTTGGATCTATGGTTTATATGCCAGTTATACAGACTGAGCACAAATTCTCGCACTGACTGTAAAAATTCATCATAATCTGCAAATTCCGATTGGACCATGTTTTCTAATTTCTCATAACTCCTAACTCCAAAAATGACCTTTGATTAAGTATTTTTTAAGCACTTTTATTATACTTGGCATGTTTGTCACGGAAATTCTAAAGCCTGCGTTTGTTTATATCTCAGCAACTATGCCACTTAGTGATTTTAAAATTTCACTAAATGATTTGTTTAACCTTCAGGTACAACTTAACCCTGAAAAAATGAAATCTAAAATAAAAATATTATTTCGGTTGGGATGGAAAGCAGTATATTTATGTAACTTTCTCATTAAATGATTAAATATGAAACTCATTGTTACAAAAATTCGTTGCCTCACAACAGCAATATTAATAGTAATCATAATTAAAATTTTGAATCAAGGCTTCTCTGGAGCAAGTATAAAATTTATTCACTACCATTGCTTCCTTAAGATTCGGAACTCCAGCGCTCGAATACGCTACCTTGCGGTGATTTACAAAGCTGCAAATGAAACTAAAACATTGCCACGTTGCGTTCCACGTGTGTCTGTTGACGTAAACACATGCAGTTTGTTCTGAGTATTTATTAACGCAATCGATGTGTCTTAGTTTGCTTTCAGCTACAGAAATTAATTCGTCCCTTAGTAGTATTCTCGAGCTTCTCAAAATAATGTTAGTTTTCATTATTTCCTTAATAATTGGTGAAAGCGAAAATTCTGGATTAACAAACTTGGATAACGTTATACAAGGTAAAAAAATTTATTGTTTTGTATGAATTTGTAAGAATATGGGTTTTTTTTTTAATCTTAAATTAATTTAACTTACCATATTTTACAGCAGCATTTAGTTGGAATGGACAGTATGCAAAATATTTTCTTGAATATATTATCGTAGAACAAAATGAATAACCGAGAAAGAATTTACTTTATTCCTTTTATTCTCAGCTGAAAGGTTTCGCCAAATTTGTTTAGGGTTATAGTTTTAGTATAGTGCGAGCAAAGTAGCCTTGGCGAGATTTCGCGTTTTTAGTTAAACTATTTTTAATTTTTATCATGAGTGGAATAAAATGGTACTAAGATTACAGAATTCGATAAGTGAAAAGAAATAATGGTCAATCAACTGAAAAGAAAACTACCACCATATATCCGTGAGAATTTTGTTGATGATTTGCATAACATGACACAATTAAATCGTAACTCAGAAATTAGAAAAATCGAAACAGAAAATTTTTAAATTAATCGATTCGGGAATTCGAGAGAAATAACTCAGCTACAAATGGAAAACAATAAGCGCTAGCCAAGCAAGGCAAAAAAGTATCATCTTCTTTCGATAACAATTTGTAATGTCATATTGAATTTTCTAGCATTAATTGTTATTCTTGTCAGGCCACAATTATTATTTAGTTTTATCAAGAATTGATAAATATCGAATTCAACATCGTGGAAATAGCTGCTTAGAACTACGAACTACGTACTTTGCATTAATCTTTGACGTTTAGTAATGCTTCTTGAATTCTCATTTCTTTCTACGTGGGCCAGAATATCCACAAGACTTTGAAAATTAATTTAAAAAGAATAAAGCGAAAAAATCATACGTACGAACAAAAATCACAACACTTTTAGCATTTTCTTCGTTACCATGTGCGTTTGTTTTAGTTTTTAAGTCCGCCATTAGACAGTGACTTCAGTGCCCCCTATAGTTCGTTGGAGTTGCGAATTTCTATCCTCATCTATGCCAATAATCGATAATGGGGCTAAGTAAAGGGACATATTAGGATCTTTATCACAATTAACTTGTATGTTGTGAACCGGTAAATTAGTTTGAGTAACCTTTAATATTTAAATGGTTCTGTTTAAGTTAGCACACAAATAAATAATAGAGAAGAACAAAGATTATTTTTTTCTGCAATTGCTCAAAGTTTTCGGCTTGTATAAAATAATTTTTTTTTTCTTTTGGTATTCAGCATTTATATATATATATAAAAGAAGGTGAAGTTTCGTGATGGTAACATTATTCTATTTCTGAAATACATTTACACTGAAAAGAATAAAATAACAGATTTTTTTTTTTTTTTTTGATTCATAATTCACTTAATTCACTTGTTACAATTCACTCAAAAGTACAAAATAACTTTTCTGGGGCGGAATGGACAGTTTAAGTATTCCTGTAAATTTCAATTCTTCCAAGAAAATGACATTACAAACGAAGAAAAGTGCGACTCAAATCAGGAAGAGAATTTTTCCTCGCATTATATAGCTTTCAATCATAAATTTGAGCGCTGTAACATGCAAATTTTTCTGATTAAGTTTGCTTTGAAATGACTTGAGCCGCACTTTTCTTCGTTTGTCATCTTCTTGGAATAATGGGGTTGTTTCCTTCAGTCAAAAGTTCTACTTTTAGTCACTGAAATTGATAGAATGCGTAAAAAAAACTAACATGGACCCAGAAAATACTTCAATTTTCCCAACAGTTAATTTTTAATTAATTTTTTTAAATGTCCGATTTTGAAACCAAGGCGTGCTCTTTATGACGTCAAAGATGATGCAATTTAGCGCATCTTTCTACCACGTTATCATAATCAAGAAGCGAATTAAATATTGCGCTCTATGCTTGCTATGAATAATATCGTTGCCAATACACGTGAGTAAAGATGCGAATTAAATATTGTGGGCTGTGAATGGCAACACTGAATGGCATTTCATCATTTGTGATGTAACACGACAGAAGCGTAAATAATAAAAGCGCACCGATTAAAGTAATTTTTAGAAATATTTAACTTAAACAGTTATTTAAAAAATAGTCAGGTGCTATGTTTTTAAGCATGCTCTTTCCGAAAAAATACTTTTAAATCTTTGGAAACGACCCCATTGCCAAAACAGTTCTCCAAGAATGAATCAGTTACATAATGTTAACTTTTAAAATTTTGGAAATGACCCCATTGGGAAATCTTCCTTGTTAAAGCCTGTCATGTCTCGAAAACCTTCCAGAAAAATTAAGTAAGTTTAATGTAATTGATTAAAACCTTCCTGATTTACCAAGAATGCTCCAGAAGCATTAGAGTAACTATGGCAAAAGCTATGCGAGAATTGGAAGTAAGAACAAAGCATCCCCCTTGCCTACCATTCCTGTCTTGCAAAGCTGCAGGGCTGCAGTTATCTAATGACTTATTCGCTCCCACTGGAGCTTAGTCAATTTGGACAGGCCGTGATCGTACCTAAGTCGATACACTTAATAAACACGCTCAATCAATCATTAAACTGGTAGCTAAACATATTTTTCACTATATTGAAAAGTCTACATTCGTGTAACTTCTAGCAATTCAGGAAACGTTTTTGCGAAGATACTTGATTTTACGAGGAAATAGGTGAAATCCTGTGAATCCCGAAACGCTCCACGGAAATAACCAGTAACGTTTCGGAATTTTTTTACAACAATATTTTATTGTGTGTTATTAAATTATTATAGTTAGAGTCATTATACTCATACTCTCATTACGATTGAAGCACGATCGTGTTAGCTCACTGCTAAAAAATATTTATACGAAGAAAAAAGCTAAGGGATAAAAAATCAAATTTAAATTTAAAAAAAAGATAATTTGAATTTTTGACACATTCAAATTATGCTTTTCGCAATCACCGTGAGTATAAGCTTGTGTGTGAGTGTGTCGACTTGTGTGTGTATATATTTTTGCGTGTGTGTGTAGGCATGTGTGACGCACCTGGAGACGGTGCTCGCACGTGAGCGACATCAGGAGATAACGGCCGAGGTGGGTGGAGTAACTCCAAAAATCGACCAATGGTAGCAAAAATAAAATCAAAGGACGAACGGACGCCTAAATCGGTCAAGTGAGAACAATAAGCAGTTTGTGATTGCTCAAAAGGGTTCTTTGTCCAGCATGGAGGTGATTTGGTTACTCGACACAATCTTATAGTAAATTACTCTTTAGCACATATATGAAATACACCGCCAGCTCAGTCAATTCCAGCCGAGGGCAACAGTTTCGTGCTTATTAGCACTCATCAGCCCGGCATAGGAGTGACTGAGCAGGAGATGGAAAACCTCTTAAGGAAGCAAAGTGCTAATAAGCACGAAACTGCGGTCCTTCGACTGGAATTGACTGAGCTGGCGTGTATTTCATGTATTTCTGCCTTAGCCCCTGGCTGCAGGGCGGCAACTTACTCAATATGCTCTTTAGCAGTTTTTGTATTTTTTTGGAAACTTTTTCATAGTTTTTAAGTAGATTTTTTAAATTGAAAAGATGCATGTATTGCAAAGACTTTGGAATAAATATTATTTTTAATGCCCCTGAACTAATTAAAAAAAATACTCTACATGTGTTAATGTTCATCATATATATTCTAATGCCATCTTATTTTGAGACAATGGGGTTGTTTCCTTCAGTCAAAAGTCAATGAAATTGGTAGAATAAGCAAAAAAAAAAAAAAAAAAAAAAAACATGGAGCGAGGGGAGAAAAAAACTTTCATTTCTGCTACGCTTAATTTTTAATTCATTTTTTAAAATGTCCGATTTTGAAAATAAGACGAGGTCTTTATGACGGCACAAATGATTTACGCTTCTTTCTACCGCGTTTCCACGGTATGATAACCAAGAAATTTAATATTGCGCTTGCTATCAACCATATCGTTGCCAACACACGTGAGTAAAGATGCGAATTAAACGTTATCTTAATATATAAAAATGGAGTTTGGTAAATTTGTTCCCTAAGATCTCAGAAACTACCCGGCAGATTTGGCTGAAACTTTCACCGTTTGTTCTTTTTGGTACTGGGGAGGTTTGTAGACCAGTTCGAAAAAGATCCGATTGTTAGTTCCTTTTTTATTCTAATATGTCCAAATTTTCGCATAAATGCCCCAATATGACGGTGAAAAAATACGTGCACATATTAAAATTATGTGTCCATCGAAAGCGCTTATTTTTCTGCTGAAGATGGCATCTGTTAGAAAGTTCTAAGTTGTATGAAAAACGAGTTATTAGCTTTTTTTTGTTCCATGTTCGAAAGCTTTCCTCAACCCAATTCATTATTTAGTGTATCATTTCAACTCCCAGTTCATAGTTAGAATTGTTGAATTTTTATGTGTTTCGTCTGACTGAGACTTTTCTCAAGTCAAATCTTAAAGTAACGTTTTTTCTTTTTTCTCCAAGATTGGCTGAAAATAACTAGATTTGGTTGATTATTTTCCATTTAAACGGAACTTTAGTGTAATTAATGTTTTTTTTAATTATTCGTGCTGATCGGATTTTTTAATCATTATCCAATCTAACAGCAGAAACCTCGCCAAAATTTATGCAGAAAGATTTCAGTAGCGAATGCATTTGGCAGTTTTTTCAACTGTCGCGGTTTTTGAAGTCAAAGACTACGTAATAATGTTTGTCAGCTTTCACCATGTAAACAAAATATCGTCAATCAAAGAATATTTAAAAACATTTTTTACTGTAAAATAATCCAGCAACTAAATTATGTAAATCCATAAACAGCACAAAAACTTTCATTAATGTGACTTTGTGCACAAATTCAAACCATCGCCAAATTTTACTACTTATTTTGGAAACATTTCGGTTGAAATTGTTTAGCGCCATTTTATGGTGACCAAAAGTATCTTAGCATATGGCGACAATATCTCTTTAACAAAAATTAGGGGGATATTTCGATAATTGGGAATTTGGCGCGGTCGTCTCATTTTTGGCGTAAATAATTTTATTTTGGTAACCCTGCTGATTAAAGTAACCCTATGTGAATAGATATTTCCGATCTCTTTGTTTTGATTTACAAAGAAAAATACCTCTCGCGCAGGCGCTGGAGCCAAAAATTAACGCCAATGAAGAAAGATAGCCAGATTCCCAATTATCGAAATATCCCCAAAATTAGTAACATACCGTTTTACAAAGTAAGGAGGGGGAGCATTATCCAAGGTATCCCAAAACGATTCCCGCAAATTCGGCAACATTTTAAATCTCGCCAAGAATCCACAATAATTGAAATTTTCCAAAATAACTAAAGCAAGTTTAAGGGGATCAGGAGCGCGTGGCTACATTTTTTTTAAACAGTTCGTTCTTCAATAGACATACAGAGAAGGTAAGACTCTATGTAAAAAAAAAAAAAAAAATAAGTATTAACTGATAAATCTTTTTAAACATGTGAAGTTTAATTTCATATTTCGGAAATTCTTCAAATTTGTATATGCTTAAATTTTGTGTTTTCGTTTCTAAATGAATACTATTTTGCGCTTTTTACTTATTGCTACTTTAGTTTTATGAGTAAAGAAGAATCTAGATTTTAAATCACGTCAAAAAGGTGTGTTTTAAGTTCTTTCACTTAAAACAGAAAACAAATGCAAGTAACGATTGTTTCTCATAATTATTGCTAACCCAGGCAACGCCGGGTATTTTTGCTAGTACTCTATAAACGGCATCGGTGAATGGCATTTTATCATTTGTGATGATCAATTTTTTAAAAATATTAGACTTAGTCAAATTATTTAAAAAATGGTCTGATCCTTTGTTTTAAAGCATGCTCTTTCAGAAAAGAAAAAAATACTTTTAAAAGTTGGGAAACGAGACCATTCTTAAGCTTTATTTTCGTTCAAAAATTATGCCGCAAATTTATTTTAAACATTCCTAATTTTCTTCACAAAAATGATTTTAAATCCTCAGGTGCCTTTAAAGAATTCGGCTTCATTTTATACTTTCAGAATCTGTTAAAGGTAATGGGGATTAACCCCATAGCCCTACAGCCTTGAAATGTTGTACAAAATTGCTTCGAGCCCCAGGGCATTGCATCTGGCGTTTATTCTTTCTTTTACAAAAAAAGAAATATTGTATTCGCAAAAAAATTTTTTACTGAAAAATCGACCTTAATTGCGATTTTACTCACCCCTGAATGAATGTTGAGTCTTTTTTCCGTTTCGACCACACGTAGATAAGTGCCTAAGAACGTAGAGACGCGCGAAATATCCATTTTCACGATTCCCGAGCTAATTACAACGAATTTTCTCGTGACGTCTGTATGTACGTATGTGCGTATGTATGTCTCATAACTCAAGAAAGGTATGTCCTAGAAAGTTGAAATTTGGACCGTAGACTCAAAGTGGGGTCTAGTTGTGCACCTCCCCTTTTGGTTGCATTCGGGTGTTTCTAAAGGGGTCTTTTGCCCCTTTTTAATTTCGATGTAAACTCAAGTGCTGTTATCATTTGGCGGACACTTGGCGATATATCGCCAGTCTTTTGGTAGCCAAGTTTTGTCAACAAATTTGGCGATTTGTTTTTAAAATCTGATTTCAATTTAGCCACTGTTGGTGATATTTAGAGAGTAAACTATTGAATCACATTAAAATTGCCAGCAATGGGGAAATGACATTAAATTGGAGTAAAAGGAAGTCATGTGATGCACACATCAGCTCGTTTTTTTTTTAATACCCTGGTAATGCATACATCTATCAAGTTCTTTTTGTCTTTGGGTGGAAGTGGGATTGCGTTCTAATTATGAGCTCTTTAGTTAAATTCCATTTTCTACGGGAGGGAGAGGAGGATTTTCTTTTGTAAGAAACGGAACTCGTATCGCGTTTTTTAATCTGATTGTTTTAAATAGACGGTTTAAATCTGGGCGAATCAAACAAGATTTCCCAGCAATTTTCAGGGGTTGGTGATCACAAGCGAGCAGAGGATGGAGCCCTCTAGTGTAACAAATGTAACATTTGCTTTGTTGAAGAATGCATTTGTATTTCGGTTAACTTTTTAAGGGTTATCCGATTAAGCAGGGACAAATTTATTCATTCTTCTGTGTTTTGATTAAGAAAACGTAAGATTTAAAACACGAATTGAACACAAGCAGCAGTAGATAGCATATTGTGTAAACATTCAGCGATCCTTCATCATTTGTGACGTCACACAAGACTGTACCTTGTTCTTAAAATCTGATATTTTAAAAAATATATTAGAAATTAAATACGGGAAAAATCCAAGAATTCTCTGACTCCTTTTTTTTTCGCTTACTCTATTAGTTGCTGGGATTGAAAATGGAACTTTCGACTAGAGGAAACAATCCCATTTAACCTAGTTCTCTAATGCAGGGGTTCCCAAACTTTTTCGATTTCTGGCACCGTTTGAAGAATTAGAATTTTCTCGCGGCTCCCTAGTCTATCTAAGGGTGACGGTGTTTGTTTCTTTGTTTGCACAACAGTGCAGCATTGCAAGTCATAAAGTCAACAGAATGCTTGGGTCAATAAATAGATCTATTTCAAACAAATCTCAGAAGGTTCTTCGGCCTTTATATAGGAGTTTAGTAAGACCCCATTTGGAGTATGCTGTGCAGTTTTGGTCGTCTTATCTGAGAAAAGATATATGTGTATTGGAAAGGGTTCAAAGAAGGGTAACTAGACTAGTAACGGGAATTTCAGATTTAGATTATGATACCAGACTTAATAGGCTTAATATGTATAGCCTGGAGCAAAGGAGGATCAGAGGGGACATGATTCAGTTGTTTAAATTTATCAAAAAGAATGATGTTAATGGACTAAATTTTTGCAGGAAAAACAGGACGAGGGGTCATTGTTTTAAGCTATTTAAATCTCAGGCTAACCTGGAAATAAGGAAAAACTACTACCTTAGTAGGGTTGGGGGCACTTGGAACAGCTTACCGGAAGAGGGGGTGACGAGCTATGGGATGGATAGCTTTAAGAGAGCCATCCATCTTTATTGAAGATTAATAAGTTGACTAGGACCAGCCTAGCTGGCCCAAGAGCCTGTTGCTGGTCATCACATTTGTATTTGTCTCCGATAGTTAGAAGAACTTATATCGCCTACAGCCCTTAAACTTGGCAGACCCCTCACTTTTGCCTGTGACACCGCAGTGTGCCACGGCACCAACTTTGGGAACCCCTGCTCTGAAGAGAACGGGAAGCACACTAGAAAATTATTTTACTCTTCCTCTCCTCTTTTTTAATGCCCTTTTTAAACGCCGAAAAATATGAAATTATCGATGCAAAGACCGGTGGCATAAAGTCCCTTTGTTTTGGATGAACTGAGAGATACAGTTTTATGTATTGTATTCAAGATACTTTCTCTAAGAGTATCTGTGTATGAAAAATTTAACCTTAAAATTTGACTGCTTGGTAGAGTATTAAATTATGTTTCATTTTACGTCAGTGTTTTCCCTTTATCCCATAGATTATGGGGTAAAATTAAACACCCCATTCCCCATAAGGTTGATATAGAAGGATAATTGCAGCAAAATGGGCGCCAAAAATACTCAATCTGTGACCCATATATAGCATGCGACCGGGCACAAATGCTCCAAGTGTAATATAAAATCATTTTCAAAATGACAAATCACACAAAAAGAACTAGTATGTTGTGGCCATCACGAAACTTTCTTCTATATTTTTCCTTTTTCTGATCCCTCCCCATGCTTGACGAGGAAGCAATATTCCTAACAAAAACAAAATTACACATGCAAAAACTTGACGACCATCCCAATGTCTGAATTATCGTAAAAACAATACAAAGAGCGAAAATTGAAAGTTACTTTAAAAGCCTTACTTGAATTAATTACAAATATTTTATTTATTAACAAACATAAGATGGCAACAGTTAAAAACTTTAAATCATTGAGATAATATTTCCGATCATTTCCATACAATTAAAATCACGAGAAATACGCAGACGACAATCTATTACGATTTATCTTTCTTATTGTTGCATTAATAAAAATATTTTTATTCGCAAAAAAAAAATAAAAATAAAAAAATCAACACCTCTTGGAGCGATCGGCGTCAAAATTGAACCAAAGCCTGTTTACACATGGATTCACATATATTCCAAATTTCAACCAGAACGTAGCATTACTTCTTGAGATAGGACACTCAAAATGGAAAAAAAGAAACGGGTGATTGCGCTACCCCCTTTTTAGCTGTTGACACAAAAATAAAATCAGTTCTTATACCCACTAAGGGCTACTTGCCGATAAATTTTTCTTTCATTCCGTTCATTATTTCTTGAGATACAGCAGTCACAATTGACGACAAAAAACGTTCTATAGCTCAACCCCCGTTTGAGTTATTGACACCAAAATTGAATCAGCACCTGTTCCTGTTAATACCAACATATGGACCAAATTTTGTTTGATTCCGCCAGTTACTTCCTGAGTAATAGCAAGCACGCGTAACTCGAAAAACGTCCCATTGCTCCACCCCCTTGGAGGAATTTGCGCCAAAAACTAATGGGCACAAGTTCACATAGGGGCACATATGTGTACCAAATTTCGTTCGATTTCATGCGGTAGTTTTTGTTGTAGAGCGGCCACAAAAAACTGGTCACACACAGACGTGACACACATACACACACACATACACACACACATACACACACACATACAGACAGACAGACATTTTCCAAAAATGGTCGAAATGGACTCAGCACACCTCAAAACGTTCGAATCCGTCAAAATTCGAAATTCGAAAATTTGCACGAATCCAATACTTTCTTCTATATATTAGATATAGAAGAAAGTAAAAATCAACACCTCTTGGAGCGATCGGCGTCAAAATTGAACCAAAGCCTGTTTACCTATGGATTCACATATATTCCAAATTTCAACCAGAACGTAGCATTACTTCTTGAGATAGGGCACTCACAATGGAAAAAAAGAACGGGCGATTGCGCTACCCCCCTTTTTAGCTGTTGACACAAAAATAAAATCAGTTCTTATACCCACTAAGGGCTACTTGCCGATAAATTTTTCTTTCATTCCGTTCATTATTTCTTGAGATACAGCAGTCACAATTGACGACAAAAAACGTTCTATAGCTCAACCCCCGTTTGAGTTATTGACACAAAAATTGAATCAGCACCTGTTCCTGTTAATACCAACATATGGACCAAATTTTGTTTGATTCCGCCAGTTACTTCCTGAGGAATAGCAAGCACGCGTAACTCGAAAAACGTCCCATTGCTCCACCCCCCTTGGAGGAATTCGCGCCAAAAACTAATGGGCACAAGTTCACATAGGGGCACATATGTGTACTAAATTTCGTTCGATTTCATGCGGTAGTTTTTGTTGTAGAGAGGCCACAAAAAACTGGTCACACACAGACGTGACACACATACATACACACACACATACATACATACACACACACATACACACACACACACAGACAGACAGACATTTTCCAAAAATGGTCGAAATGGACTCAGCACACCTCAAAACGTTCGAATCCGTCAAAATTCGAAATTCGAAAATTTGCACGAATCGAATACTTTCTTCTATATATTAGATATAGAAGAAAGTAAAAATAAATTATTAGAGCTGGACCGATGGCATTTTTGGGCCGATGCCGATTGTTCAAAGATGGCCGATGGCAAAAAAAAAATAATAATAATAATCAAACGAAAATAAATTGATACGATTGTCATGAGTATGAAGGATCCTTCCTCCTCCCTTTCTAAATCTTGCCAACATTTTCCTGATGTTAAAAAAGGAAGTTTTTGTTTCATTAGGAGGTTTTCAGGAAATAATCAAGTGTTAACTTTTTCTAAAAACGAAATTTAGGAAAACTTCATTGTTTTCTTCCTCCTCGAGTTAACCTCTTCTGTAGAAAAAACATTGGTTCCATAATTTTCCTCTGCCATCCCCTAATTGAGAAACAAGGAATTGTACTGATATGCTATCAAGAAAACCTCTGATTTGGTATCTAAGTAATTTTATTTTGGTAGTGATACGAGAGACTTACATTTCTAAGAGATTTTCTTTTTGCCTGCAAATATAGATTAAAAATATACTATCCTGTTTGGGAAAATACGTTTGTTTTTCCAAAATATTGAGGGTAAATTTGCCGTCCCTAAAAAAATTCCGTCCGGGGCGAACCACCCCCTCCGCTCCACCCTAGCTACGCCACTAGTCTCACGCAAGGTTCGTCCGCTCCTTCAAAACTCCTCCAATACTCCTTCATTTAGGAAATGTTTTTGAAGGGCCCTTCAAACTCCTTCATTTTGGTTTTGACTCCTTCAAAACTTCTTCTTTTTTAGTTCAAGACTTCATACTCTTCCTCTGTGACAGTAACTTCTAATATTTTTTATCGACAACTAACTTTGTCACATGGGCGAATTTAATGTAGTAATTTCGTGCATTTATTTTTTTTCATAAAGACATGATTTAAAATAGATCATTGTTAAGTCATAAAAGTTGAATTAAAATTTTATTAAAAGACTAAAACAGTTCTTAAGTGAAGTAAAACATGCTTAATAAGTCATAAATGGTCTGTAGAAAGACCCTAAAAAGGAATTAGCTGCGTAAACCTGCGAACTTTGGATCCTGAGCCGAAACAAAACGAGAAAACTCCATTATAACATGCCTGTGTAAGCAAACAAGCGAGAGAGGTTCAAAAACACTTTTTAGCGCTTTTTGGCGTTTTCGCCCCACTGTGCGCCGTGCCGGTAAGTTAATGAATAAAGGTTTTTCTTTTATATAGCTAACATAATTTTAGAATGAATATTTAATAATTTTTAATGAACTTTTTAAAATGTTAAGTAATTTTTTTTTATGAAGAAGCTATTCTAATGAATTAGCTCAATGTGCGGGGAAAAAAATAACGGATCTTCAAAAAGAACGAAATTGCCCATGTCTAATGTGCACTATCCAACCCAAAACCCTTAATCTGCCTCTTCCTTTTAAGTTGTTTCATCCGAAAATGCTTCTCTTCTGAAATTGTATACGTTTTATCCATCTTTTCCTTAATTCCTCTAGGCTTTTCTCACGTGTCGTCTACTGCTAGGGGATTGAGGAAATAGGAGAAGATGGCAGAGAAGATTAAGCGAACGAATTCGAATAAGTTTCACTACCCAACTATTTAGAGCTGACGCATTAATTGTGGCACAAACCAGAAAGATTATTTCTGAATAAACGTACAATTTAAATAGGTATTTTATAGTAATAATTCCATCTGCTTTTTTAAGTTAGGCCTTTTAACTTAAGCAAGTTTGGCAGAAAAAGATTACCAACGTTATTTCAAGCAAAATAATTAAAGCAGGAAAGTTAAATAGTGTCTTAAACAATGATTAGCAGACACTTAAAATAAAAAAAAGTGAAATTTTTTCAGTTACAATAAGCTATTTAAAATCTGCAAACAATATACCAATAGTATGATTACGAGATCTAGAGACTGCAGTTTTGTTCTTATGTGTCCTTAGTCTGGAAGTCAAAAAGCTTCAATAGTTTTAAAGCTTTTAACTTCATTTTACGAGTTGAGCCGTACATTGCTCGCGCGAACTCTCGGAGGGGCGCCAAATTAGCTTTAGCCTCCAGTTTGAAGGTAATCTCAGCTTTAATGGGAAGATGTCCGCCTCTAGCTTGGTTTTCCAGATTCATGAGTACACGACGAGCACAAAACTATTTTCTGGACGGCACAACCAGGCTGTCGTTATATTAATTGCAGTTCTAAACCTTAGTCCTCTCTTAATGGCGGTAAACCTTACAGTTTACCAGTTACAGTTACTTATTATTCTTTTACTTACAACATATTACTCTAATTTACAGCTTACTGTAACTTACAGCTTATTATTATTTTTATCTTTTATTTCCAATGGCAGTTGGGTTTGAAAAAAGGAAAAAATAAAAAAATAATAATAAAAACAAGAACATGAACATAAAAATAGTCATTTCCACATTCTTCTTCGCGCCTTCCGCTTTGCAACTGATGATCCATGGAGAACTCTGTACTGAAGAAGATGGCGGCCATTCATAATAAGCTGACTTCGGCAAATGGGACAATAACGATCTGGGGCCAGGTTGAACCTGTGTAAGTGGGCAGCAAAACAGTCATGTCCAACGTTAAGTCAAGAAACAACAACTGCTTCCTGGCGTGGCCAGTCGAGAATACTGTTTGGGTTGAGGTCCTTCCGTTTTTTGTTAGATACCCTTTATATTAGTTGAGTGAGGAAATTGTTGGACCCTTTACTTTAAAGCACTTGTTTAAAATTTGAGTATGGGACCGAAATAGTGCTAATTTGTTGAATGGGGTTATCTTTTTAGCCAGAGAGCCAGCTATTTCATTTCCCTTAATTCCGCAACGAAAAGGGATCCATTGGAAAACGACAGATTTACCAAGTTTTTGTAGGTTTTTAATAGAGTTATGACATTTCAATATAACTTCAGAAGATGGGCTGTCCATAGATTTTATTAAATGGAGAGCAGCTTGTGAATCAGAAAGAATGACAGCATTTGAAAATTTATCGCTGAAACATAAAAGTTGTTCAAGTGCGACGCAGATCGCAGATATTTCACTGTCATAAACAGTTCTAATAGTTTCCACTGGGGCATAAAAAGCAAATAAGTCGCAAAACACTTCAGCACCCGCATTAGGCTAATCAGGTAAGGATTCAATCGGTAAAGACACTCAACCAATGAGGTTCCGGGTAAAAAGTATCCATTGTTTCGACTGTAAGATCGCGAAGGACAACAATAGGAGTATCATATTTTGTAATTTCTTGTCCCAGACACAGATTTACGCTTATTTTATAGCAGTCGATGGGGTTTACAGGTTTAATTTGGTTTTCGAGTGGGAGGGATATGTCCACGTCCAATCTTACTGCTCGTTCTGTTACTTTCTGGGTAAATCCGTCTTGCGTTTTTAAGTTACGAGGAGTGCATGGATAGTCAGACCAGAAATTATCAATCTGCATCAATTTTTTATGTAGGTGAGTAGCTTTTTCCTCAAAGACAACACCCAACAGTTTAATGGCAGTAAGTTTTAACATTGAGTCAATAGGTGTGGACTTCACAGCACCTGTGATGAGTTTGATGGCTTGATTTTGTAAAACCTCCAAATTTTGTAGACGTGATTCAGACATAGTAATGAGGGGCTCACAACAGTATGTGAAAAACGGAAGGATATATTTTTGATATGTAAGAGCGAGGGTAGAACGGGCACAACCCCAAAGACAGCCAGCTAGTCGCTTTAAAATTCGAAGTCGCTTAACAACTCTACCTGACAAATACTCTACATGATTCTTCCAGCTTAATTTCGAGTCAAAAACAGTGCCCAAACAGGTATAGATGTCAAAATTATCGAGGGTAGCTACATCGAGAAAGATTTCTGGCGATTTTTTTTTATGTCACGGAACCAAATTTATGAACACTTGCTTTAATCGAAATAAAATATATAAAAAGGAAAACCCCGCAAATGTGTTATTCTTACTGAAAATGCCGAATACTAATAGCATCATAATCTCTGTGTAAATGCAGACAGAAAATCTTAGTGGAAGGGGAAAACTTATGGCGGCAGCCAAATTTAAACCTAAAGCAGGAAAAATTCTTTACATTGAAATATTCAAATGACATGGTTACAATAGCCTCAATTCTGAAAATAATAATAGTACTAATTATAATTTTAAGTTTAGAAAGAAAATTTTCCTGTTTATTTTAGACTACTTTAAAAGATGTAGTTAGACTACAACATTATATATGTATACGCATCATTTTATTTTCTTGTAAATCGACAACTTTTTGAATATGGGGACTAAATAACTGACTTCCTAAATTCTGAATTAAATTTCGACTACTAAATGTATTTTTTAATATCAGTTTACACGTATGTCGCGATCTGGTACAGTAAACTCACATCAGATAAAATTCTGTTTTAAAGAGGGGAAGCTCATAAAAGACGTTTTTCGAACCGTTCAGAGTAAATCACAATTCACATCTTGTCTTCATCACACAACATAGCTACGGAGTTTCTTTTTTTGCATACATCTATGTACACCTTCTCACAAGTCTCAGTAGAAGAGAACACGGTTTGTTGCACTGAAAATGTACCATAATTTTCTTTCTTATTTTGAGCTTGAAATTTGAGAATTAGTTGTGAGAAGTGCTTTATTTTTGAATTAATGAAGAATCACATTGGGAAGTTTCAACGTTGCCTACTTTAACTGTCGAATTTTCACCCATTCTCAATTTTACGCATCTGGCGGTCTTGAGTTGCAAATCACTTGAATTTTATTTCACTTTTCTCGGAAAAGTTACTTTATATCAAAAACTTCATCGGTCTTCAACCATCAGAGGAAAGCTATTGCAGGATACATATGCATACATAAACATTCATTATTCATACATTGGGGTGGTAAAAAAATTTTTTATCAGCTAGAGCCCAGGACACCCTCTATTGTTTTAGACTTACTAATAGTATTATGCTGTAAAAGTTTTAGCTTCTTACTCAAATTTTAAGAGGTGTTCAATGACCCCTTAGCTTAACATTAGCAGTAGCATAAAAAACGAAACAAATGTAGAAACATTTAATTTCTCCAGCTGTTTTTTTTTTTTTTTGGAAATAATTATTTTATTGCAATGTACATGCATATTACTAGTGTATATTATAATATGTATCATCGTTTTCTTAGTTCAATGTATTTTTAACCCCCTCCCCATACTTTATGGGGGAGGTGTTGGAACACCCTCTTTTAGTTGATATAGGACGCTAATATTCTTCCAGTATATTACTTACTATCCACAAGTCTAAAAATATTGAGGGGTGTCGCGTTATCTAGGAGAAACTTTTTTTTTACATGTATTTTTGAATCACCTTAACATACATTTTAATGACATTTATGATTATGAATACTTTTTTTATACAATAAAATAATTTTTTGGTAAAAAATCTCAGTTTACCGATTTCCTAAGAATAGAAACTGGATTAAACACCAAAAAATTTCTTATTTTGAGAATATCACCACGCAGTATATATCTAGTCTTCGGTAAACCTATTTAGTTTTGGAGAAATATTTCGCAATACATTTTCTATGAATAAAAATTTCGAGCTCTAGTCGGGAAAATGACATCGAACTTCTGAATGCATTATTTGCTATCATCGAGCAATATTTTGAAAAAATAAAAGGTGGTAACAAATGCATCTTGTAAAGTTGTAAAAATAAAACATACTTTTCAGAAAACTCAGAAATCTACAAACTGAGTATTGTAGATTTTCTTAGACATCTTTTCGTGTTTATTGGAATGATAAATCGTGTGTTCCATAAAAACATATTTTTTTATGCCATTTGGGGGGGGGGGGCATGAAAAAGGAAACTCATAAAAAGAGAAATTAAGTGCTTTTATTATGTGTTCTTTTAAACAGCGTTAAATGTTGCTCTTTTAAATATGAAAAAACGTATTTTTCGATAATGATTAAAATACTTCAAAATGCAAATGCACATAGCTTTTTGTAAAACTCTGCAGTCGGACCAAGAACTGCAGACTTTTCAATAGCTCGACCTGTTAATGATAGCATCAGACCTTTAGAGACAACAAGATATTCCGTCAAGAGCTCAACGAGCCTGCTTTCCCGCGTATCAACATTGATTTTCTTGCATCAGAGCATTTTGCCGGGGACAGGTAAACAGCAGTATCTAGAGAAATGAGTTTTCGAGATGTTTAATGAAATGCGGTTTGCATTACATACTAACAATAGGGAAAAGTTGAAATTAGACCTTTTTCGCGCTTTTTTTTTTTTTTTTTTTCAGCGTAAACCAAATAAGCAAGCTTCTCTTCTCTACTAATACTAAAGCTGAATCACTCTCTGTCTGGATCTCTGTGACGCACATAGCGCCTAAACCGTTTGGCCGGTTTTCATGAAATTTGGAACAAAATTAGTTTGTAGCATGGGGGTTTACACCTCGAAGCGATTTTTCGAAAATTCGATTTTATTCTTTTACTATTCCAATTTTAAGAACACTTTACCGAGCAAATTATGAAAACGTGGAACATGGGCGAGCAAATGAACATAGCAAATTGGCGACAAATTTTCATCCAATTTTTGTAAATATACAAGTTAAATAAATGACCTTTTAATTTTCTACAACGGGCAAAGCCGTGCGGGCACCGCTAGTGTGCAATAAAGCTAACGTATAATAGATGACAAAAATGCAAAAACATGAAAAATGAAAAATTCGCAGTTACTGCCCACAGCAGTATTAATCTCTGAACTAACTAAGGTTACAAATTATGGGAGGGGGGGGGGGGTCCCGGGCCTGATCTGTCCTTTGAAACGCAACAGTAAACTTCAAAATAAAAACTTCATTTATTCCTTTCTGTTTACAGTACTTTTTTATATCATCTTATCAATTTTATGTATATATGATTGTCCATGTGAAATTATTATCAAATTATAACTTTCTATTTACATTTCCAAGTATTAGAGTTGACTATTTTCAAACCTTTGAGGAATTACTTGCTACGCTACTGGTACTGGGTAAATTTAAACATCTAGATTGCACATAAAAATAGTGTAGGAAATGTGAACTTTATGAATAAAGTTTATGTAACCTTCCCCATGTAAAAATTAGTTGAAGCCAGTTTCTTCATATTTGTAGAGCTTGCTGAAGAAAATGTAAGACTATTAAATTTTGAAAAAAAAAAAACTTTTTTCAGTGTCATTTTCAAACAAGGATAAAGTTTAAACAATTCTGGAAACGCTCGGAACTTTCAGAATGTCTTATTTCTGTTGCCTAGTCTTTACTCACCAACTATTTAGTTTCAAAAATCACCATCAATGTGGCAGTAGAGCTTGTTTCCCTGTTCCTAACTCTGCAAAAATTAGTAATCAGCTTTTCTTATTCGACGCAATTCGTCGCGACTATTTTCCATTGCACACAACAAATGAAAATACATTGGACACAGGTTCACTAGCAATTACGAAATATTTTCACTTGTGGAAACCTAATACGAGGGACGTTTTTAAAGTAAGTTCCGTTTTGAAATTAAAAAAAAAAAAAACGAGAACAGATAAAGCAAAGACATTTATTGCAAAAAAACTACCACCCTTACGCTACATTTCGACACTGCTCCCGTGATTTTCCAAGCATTTGTCATAGCGTGGTACAGGTTTTTGTATACCTATTCGTAGAAAATTGCCGCCTGTGTAGTCAACCATGGGGGTAACATGTTCTCTGAGCTGTTGTGCTTGCTGTTGTGCCACAAACCACCTAGGAAAGACTTTAGATGCCGAAACAAATGAAAGTTGCTGCGAGCGAGGTGGGGGCAGACCAGAGGATGTTCAAAACGTCCCAGCCAAAGCCCTGTAAGAGTTCTCATGGTCGTCTACAAAGGCGGCAAATTCGTACAAATAGGTATACAAAAACCTGTACCACGCTATGACAGATGCTTGGAAAATCACTGGAGCAATGTCAAAATATAGCGTAAGGGTGGTAGATTTTTGTGCAATAAACGTCTTTGCTCTATCTATACTCGTTCTTTTTTTTATTTCTAAACGGACCTAACTTTAAAAACAAGCCTCGTACTAATGATTCGAATGCTAATTAAAGTTGGTTTTTATTATTTTCAATTCCACATAGTAGCTAAAAAATGTTTTCTGGAAAGGGAGTGTTTATAACAGTGTTAATATGCATCTGCATTTAATATATAAGTAAAGAAAACGAATATATATATAAACAGAGGCCAATTTCACAGCTTTGAAGTAAACTTTAACTGCCTTTTCCCTTGTGCCTCCTTTAATAGTTTTAATGTATTCTTCATTTTTTTGAGTTTGTGTTTATGTGTCTCTTCAGTTTTATTCATGTATTTATTTATTTTAAAAAATAAGCTAATTCTTCTTAACATTTCTTTTCACCTTTCCCACTTTTCGTTATAATATTTATGCATAAGTTCTTCAGTAATGTGTTGGTAAATCCCTTTCACTGAAAATTAGTGTAAGTACAAGTTTCTAATCCCCTTCAACGAAAAGTGCTTAAACAGGATGGGAACCATGCGAATAGCGCATCATTAAATCCACCGAAAACAATTATTCTTCTACTCTTAGCTATTTCATTATGCAAATACGTTTAAAAGCAGAACAAACTATGTTCACTCTAATATTTAAAATATTTTACCTCAACTTCCAGTCGTGTGTTGCGAGTAATAGTTGGAATTCCAAATAGTTAAGTCTCATTATCTTTTCTTTCCCTTTTCTTGACAAATCTCTTGACTTTCATCTGTTTGTCTTTTTTCTTCAAATTTAAAGAACTTAAATAGGTTAGATATCATGGAAATTTTTTTACAGTTGAAAGTTGCAAAGTAAGTCAAATAGTGCAAAATGCATTCGCATATAGCGTAACAATAGTTTTCACTATTAATAGAAAAAAATAAAACCATTTTTTGTTCTTTTGCGGCTGTTGAACTTTTTTCTTTTTAATAAAGTATTTCGTTGTAAATTTTTAAATACAGGGGGAGATACTGTGATTAAACTGTGATAAATATTTTTTTTCTCTGTCGCTCTTTCTCTCTCTCTCTCTCTCTTTTTTTTTTTTTTTTGCTTCAAGCCGCTCTTTATCCAAATCTGCAAATTATTCTTATAAACTTATGTTGTATGATTACCATATGTAACAAACAAGCATACTTCAGTGCGCAGTATTTTTCTCTTTAATCCAAACTAATTGGAATCAGGGGAGTTCAGACTACCAAATCTTTCGGATTACATCACAAATCAGTCTTTTCAAATGTCTTAAATAACAACTAGAACATGGTTCCTCAACCTGGAAAGTGCGTCTCTCTAGAGGGCGTAGAAGAATTTCAAAAGGGGGTGGGGGAGCGTATAAAAATAATACAAGACAAAACTAAACATTATATGATTTAATCATATTTGTGGTCAGATGTAAATAATCGTGACATTACCCTTTTTTTCTGTTTTCAAAATTCAGAGTCAACTTTTCCATCCTCTCCAAGGCTGAATGATCTCCTTGATTTTACGAAAAATCTCTCATGGCGAATGAGAGATTTTGTTTGTTGTTAGGGATCATTGTTGTTGCTGTTGTTGTTGCACGCCCCCGTTCGCCAGCAGGGCTAAACCAGGTTCATGACATCGTACACCCTCAAAAAAGCCAACACCGTTAAAGGATCGTCAGCTAAATTCCATTTTGAGAGCTCCAAGCACGAGTGAATGTATTCTGGTGAAGCCTGCACAGAACAGTTGGAACAAATTTCAAAACTCTTGGAACCCTCGGAAAAAATCATCGATTTAAGGTAATCACTTCCGAGGCCGCCAAGAATAATTTGAGCCTGTCTATTAAAACCTAGAGCCAAGTATCCTCCAGGACGAGAACAATAATACCAATGGTGCTGGGGGGGGGGGGACAATCCAAGTGGATGTATTGATGGATAAATTGTAGGAGCTTCTATAAAGGCATTTAGTGGCATTGAAAAATGAAATTACCGAACAGTTTCTAGAAATTACTTCAGGAAAATGGAAGTTTGCTGACAAGTAGTGACTTTAAAATCGTCGTAAACACACTTCTCGATCATGTTCAAGAATAGGCAATCAATCTAAAGTGTGATTTTTAGTCGATTATATGTTAAATGTTCAAGCAGGAACGAATCTGCAAACAAGAAAAGCATTTCCTTGTTTAATCGAAAAATCGTGAGAGTGATTTGTAAAAGGAGGGGGGGGGGGGCACAGAGCTTGAAAGGTTAACAAATCCTTGTGCTAGAACTTGGCTCAAGTTCTTCATAAATATTACCGAAACGAGTGAAATGCATTGCATTTTAAAGTATTGTTTATGCTTATTTAATTAACAGTAAACATAAAATATAAACAGTATTACAAAAGAAATCAATTACTACAGCAGGATTAATTTTATTCAAAGTACACGTGTCCCATTTCGGTGGGGGCGGATTAGTGGACGTTCGGATTACGGGGGTTCTTATTGAAGAGGTTCCGAAGTATATACCAAGACAAAAAGTAATAATTTTAGTTATATCCTAGTCTTTTCTGTAAGAATTCAACGAAACCCAGATAATTGTTCTAGTATCAGATAAACTTTTAAAAATAGGTATAAAATAAAATTATCCTAAGAAATATTTTCTTTCTTATAGAGCAAGTAACAAAACACACAAGCGTAATATTTTAAAGAAAAGAAGTCGACAAAAAAGAAAACTTTCTTCTTCAAATAAATATTTATACTGCTATAAATGTGGATAAAATTTCATGATGACTCCAATTCGCTCATTGAAGGTTTTATGAATGTTTTGATAGGGAAAATTGACGAGAATAAGTCGCAATATTTTTTACTTGATTAATTACAGCATTGTTTCACATATGTACTACCCGCTTTCGCTGAGTTTACACAAGGTAGTAAGAATATTCCAATATCAATAAAAATTCGCTACGAATTTCATTAATGCAAGATTTGAAGTTCTTTTTCCTAAACAAATATTTAAATCATTTTTAAAATGTGGTATCGCTACAAAGACTCATTTTTGCAATGCAGAAAAGAATTTGATCTACCAGCGTTATGAAGTTCAAAACTTTTTTTGCATTGTTAAGATTTTCTTTGCAGCACGTGCATGTAATATATGTACGCATATTTTTGTGCGAAAGAAACGTTGTTTCTATTATTACATTGGTGAGATATAATCATTTTATCCTGTACCATGCAATAGTTCTCGTCCTCTTTTCAAGAGTTTGGGAATTTGAGGAAAACTTCGAGATATTGGAATATTCAAGTTATAAAACTTCAGGCGCGAGTTGACTATAAAAGCAGCGAAAATATACAATTTTAAATGCTTGCCAAAAATATTTCTTTGATATACATATCGTACCCCGGCAAGAAAAGTAATGCAGCTCAAATTTTTGGAAAAACGTACTCTATGCATATAAAAACTAAATTTTATGCTCTTTCTTGTCACAAAAACCGCACAAAGTTTGCTTACATAACCGGTGCGTAGTGGCCGGTGCGTGTAGTAAAAACGATATCATCAATAGTGACATCATTAATTTTCTTAATTTATAAGTAATATTTTTGAGCTTCAAATATGCATTATTTTTCTAGACAACAAAACCTAACCAGTTAACATCACATTATTCATTGTTTGCGTGTATTGCGTGAGACTAAACCGCTTAAAACTACCTATTTCTTAAAACCTTGAGTTTTTCCATTGCTGTGTTTGAGTTGTATCACTTTCCCTGTCGGGGTGCGATATCATGGTTTATTTTGTTTTAAATGTTCTTTGTCTTCCGCTTTTCTACTTTTGAGTATTCTCTTAATATTTAAAAATTAATTTATACATTCAAACACGTTTTACAGTAAAATCAAAGCAATTGAGTTTTTTCTTTCTTTTTTTTTTGGGGGGGGGGGGGTACTTTAACTCTAAACAGGTGAGGAATTTTTTGCAACGTGAGTGGTATTGTAACTCTATTATTTTTAATTTTCTGCCCTCCAGCGCTCCACAAAATTTAACCAATTAAAGTTGGAAAATTTACAATGACTACTAAAATATTTATCATAAAAATGTTACTGAAAAATTACCGTAAATGGGATACATATACAATTCAAGCCCTATATGTTAACATTACAAAATAGTTTAACGCAACAGTCCAGTTTTGTTGCTGGGCTGTAAGAAATCAGCATTCAACTATATAACGACATATACACGATTGTATTGCAATCTTTGAAGAAAATGAAATGATTTTTTTCACCAAAAAGTTAAAAAGCATAATGTAAAAGGTAGCAATTGAAAGAGCATAGTGAGACATTTTTGACGCAAAGGTTATTTGCCCTCGTCCCCCGTCTTTGAGATATAAGGTCTTAAATTTACCGAAAATACGAAAAGTGCCAAATTTAAAGACTTGACGTGACATATATGCGATTTTACTGTCTGCGTGCGGCAGGACATCCATCTGCAAAACGTGTGAAAGATGTTTTCCATTGCTCACCGAAACTCGCAAAATTTTGCGACTGTTCTATAAATTTTGGCCGGCTTAAAATATCTCCTATTTCGGTAACGGGGAGGCCAGGGCAAAAAATCTATGTGTCCAAAAACATGGTTTGCTTCAGTCTTCCGATTGCTACTTATTTAGATTTTTTTCCTAATTACACTATCGAATAGTTCCCTGTTTAGGTCGTTATCCAGAAAAAGTCAGAATATTTCATTTCAAAATTCTTACAATTGAAGATCACTAAGGTTTAACAAAAACAACTGATTTTGATATTAGTTATTGAATAATTAGTTATTAATACTATATTATTCAGGTATAAGTCTTTTGCGACTGCGAGAAGCTATTGCTAATACTTACGGACATTTACAATATATCTCTATGGTTGCATTCCTTAAAGTAATTCCAGGGAAGTCTATTAAAACTGCAAAACTACAACAGTACAATTATGTTTATTAAAATGTAACTTCATGGAAGATTTCTTGCAATTGTTGAGCATTCAAAGATGCTTTCCATTAATAATTACACTTATTTAAAAATGAGACTTAGGAAGATTTACTACAATGTTTCGAAACTATCACTAATGCTTTATGAAAAATGTTAGTTATTTAAGTTCAATTTTTTGAAATACTTTTTCCAGCTGCAAAAAAACTATTATTAATGCTTACCCCCGATTGAGTGCTCAATTTTTCTTAAAAGGAAGTCTCTTAAATATTTTTTTTTTTTTTTTTTTTTTTGAAGCAAAAAAGAAACTAATTCCAAAATTTATGTTCCGAAATTACAAATTACGTTAAAGATATCGCTAAGTAGTAGCGTTTTACTGGGGGGGGGGGGAGCGTTCCGCCCCGGATGACACCCTTTTTGAGGGGTAAAACCCAAAATAGATTTAAGAGTTTTATAAATATAAATACATCAATTTTTTTAAAAAATTCAAAAGTTATATACCTTATATTATATTTAAGTTACCAAATGTCATCGAAAGTGGAGCACAGTAGTATGGAAAGGGGGTGGTGGTATATGCATAAAGAGCAAATTTTACATAAAACGCGTTCATAATTTGTACTCCATTTAAGTGTAAACTATCGTTACACCAAATTTAAAAATAAAAAAATGTTTCGGAAAATTGTATGATAAATTGCAATGTGTTTACATCAGACTTTTTGTGGGGGGGGGCAGGGGAGGGGAGGTGAAACCACAAATTATCACCACCGGTGACATTTAAGCTAGCAATTGCGCTTAGTATAATGAATCTAAAAAAGCAAAGTTCAAGGCAAAGCCCTACTTTGCATTTCTTGCCGGTAATTTCAGTTTCTTTACAAATTTTTCCAACATGTTTAAACAGCAACTAACAAAATGCTTGTAATACATTCTACATTGAAATAGGATACACATGGCTTTCAAAATCACGAAGTGTCGTTTTAAATACTGCAGAAAGTGACAGTACTGATATTTAAACTATGAAATAGCAGGATAATGTTTTGAATATACGTCAAACCTGTGGAAATTGTGGGATGAGCAAACTTAGTAACATTTACGCAGCCCATGGAAATCACAGAATAAAGAGTCAGAGGTTTTAAAATATACTATATCTTTGTGTTTTAATTCTCAACAGTATAATTTCTCAGAAGTTTCATATAATGGGGGAACTACATCACTTGTGTCACGAATGTGATTATGTTTATTTACGTACAAGCGCATGGTGCAGATTTTTTGGCTCTGCGAATCAACCAATTATGATTTGCAAAAGTAATCATACTTATTGAAAGATAATTACATGAATTATATTGAAAAATGACGAATTGTCGTTTAAAATACAGTAAAAAATGACATTACTGACATTTAAACTATGGAAATAGCAGAATGATGTTTTGAATATACGTCAACGTCACGCCTGTAGAAATCGTGAAGTCAGTACATATAGGCTGCGTTCGGAAACGATCCACCGGTTACACCGCGTGGTTAGTCCGGTGTGGTTATGACGTATTTGGAATTTCTCTAGGAATTCCGGTAGAACAGCTGTGTTTCCGAACGCTCGTGGTTAAACCGCGGTAGTTCTAGTTCAGCAGCAAACGACACTCCAATCAAAGCGTAACTTTCATAATAGGCAAGTCACGTGCGTTACGATCAAAACATGAAACACGACCGGATTGGCCAACACAGACTTTGTGACGTTTGTGATCTCTCTAACCGCTTCCAGACAGCGGTGCCACAGGTTGCTACCAAGTCGACCGCCAGAAAACAACCGCAGCGTTTCCGAACGCGGTTAAGTGACGTCACCGGTTCCACCGCAAGCGTTTCCGAACGCTTACGGTTGCACCGAGGCGACCGATCCGCGTTTCCGAATGCACCCTTATTACATTTGGCTTTGTTAGTGACTGACATTTGGTTTTCTTGGCGGTAGGCATTTGGTTTTCTCGGTGGCCGGGACGCTCTCACGCCTCGTGATTTTCCCAGAGTACAGAATATTTGGGACAGATGAAAACACCTGAATTACGCATTAAAATCAGCAGGGGAGGTGAAATTCAAGAATAAATGTTTTTAGTAACTATCCACATGACAAGAAAAACTCGCGTCTTTCTTGTCAACACGAAAAACAAAATTTTTTCAGTGTTCTTTTCAAACGTCTACACAATTCTTAAAAATAAAATAGCCAATGCTCGAGTAACGCTTGTGACGCCATCAGCAATGAAACTCTCTCCACGGCATGATAATATGTTTTGGTAATGTTAAAAATGTGGGGAAAGGCTTTATTGTGACGAGGTTGAACTCGATCAAGTCACTTAACTGTTTTATTGGTAATGCTGTGCCATTTCAGGTGAATGAAGAAAAGAAAAAGTGGTCAACAATGAACGCTATCTACTGGAGTTTAGGGTTCATCCACCGGAGTTAAGGTTAAAATATCAACGATCAAAATATCACTAAACAGTCAATAACTTCTTTCAAATGTAGAGTTAATTTTCACCCGTCATATCTTGGGTGGAGATTTTCCAGTTATTAAGAAAAACGCAGTACTTCCGGCATTTCTTCTATATGTTATCTAGTCTTCAGTGACGATCAGTTTAGTTTTTCAAAATCAGCATAAGTGTGGTAATAGAGTTTGTTTCCTTTGTTTCCTTTTTCACTAATAAAAATTTATTTTTAACCGACTTCAAAAAGGAGGCGGTTATCAATTCATACCGTATGTATGTTTTTTTTTGTTTGTCCACTCATAGCGTCTCACCTAGTAAAGCGATTTTGATGATTCTTTTTTTAATGGATAGGGGATGGCTCAACTTAGGTCCCATTACTTTGTTTGACCATATTTGTTCATTAGAAAAAAAGTTATGGGCAAAAAACAGTAAATTTTAACAATTTCCCTATTGAATGATTTTGTAGCGAAGTTCGCACTTTTCATCCGTATATAACGGTGGTTCAGTGGTAGAATTCTCGCCTCCCACACGAGCGACCTAGGTTCAAATCCCGACTAGAACAAAGTGAATTTTACTAAAATTTCGTTTCTACTATTTCCCGTATTTTCTCGAATCTTCTATTAATTTTTGTATCTCTCTAAGTCTGGAAAGTTCCAGCACTTTCTCAAGTTGTATATAAGGAGATGTAACGTTCATTCGTGGTTCTGAATAAAGATCTCGAGTTGTGACTAAAGAGTATTCGCTTCATTTGGCTTTCACATTGTCTTCGCTATCTTCATCTACGCGACAATAGGATACTCATTGTTATAAAAGTTTGGTGCCATATAACAGTAACATTAATAGTAATTGTAATGATAATTTTGAATGAAGGCTTCTCTGAAGCAAGCATTAAATTTCTTCAAGGGATATTTCGATAATGGGGAATCTGGCGCTGTCGTCTCATTTTTGGCGTAAATAATTTTATGTTAGTAACCCTGCTGATTTATAGTAACCCTATGTGAATTATCAAAATCTTCCTTTCTTCAGTGCTATTGCTCCATAGTAGGGGTAAACCTAACCTGGAAGCGAGGTGATGCAGTGATTAGGATCTGCTTAGCCTTCACAATGCTACCATTAGGTTTGACTCAACTACTCTGTAGTATTTTTATCGTTATCATCTATGCCGATAACAGATGATCGGGGCTAAGTAAGAAAATACAGGATTGCATCATGAGCAACTTAGATGCTGTGGAATGTAAATTAGTTAGGAAAAACGTAATACTTAAATGGTTATAATTAAATTAACTACGCATGATTTCCAGAGAGGAACAAAGATAAGTTTTTAGTGCCAATCGCTTAAAGTTTAACGCGTGTCAATAGTTTTTTTTTTAGTATGGAGCATTTTTAAGAAAAAAATGTGAAGTTTCGAGATGGTAACTTCTTATTATTTCTGAAATACCTACATTTACACTAAAAAGAATGAAATAAATAATTTTGAAAAAAAATAGAACCGACTTCAAAATTGCTCTAAAAAGTGAAAAATAATTTTATTCTTTAAACACCATCGATAATGCTTTTAAACATAATTTTTGAAGTTGGCGCAAAAACGATAGATAAAATCATTCACAGCCATAACTCAAATACAACTGTAAATTTAACCAGGACCAGTTTTTTCACTATCACATACATTATGCATTGATGACAGCATATTTGACTACCGATATAAATGTTTCGTTCGTAATTTTGGATGCTTTTCTGAAAAAAAAATATGAACGAAGCATGGTTACACTGGATTTTACGTTTTGTTTTTGCGCCAACTTCAAAAATTATGTTTAAAAGCATTATCGATGGTGTTTAAAGAATAAAATTATTTTTCACTTTTTAGAGCAATTTTGAAGTCGGTTCTATTTTTTTTCAAAATTTTTTTATTATCAAACTGTTCTGATTGTTCAGTTTAAACGCATTTCAAAGGCTTTAGTAGCTCTCACGCACTGTCTTAATAACCTACTATTATCGCTGTAATTGCACGTGACTCCAAGCAACATCATCTTAACTCATAATAAAGCTCAAAGTCGGTGTCTCTGGATGTCTGTGTCTCTGGATGTTTGGATGTCTGTTACGCGCATAGCACCTAGGTCGTTCGGCCGATTTTCGTGAAATTTGGCACAAAATTAGTCCGTAGCATAGGGGTGAGTCGATTTTTTGAAAATTCGATTTATTCTTTCTCATTCCAAATCTATAAACCACCATTGGAGGATTTAATTCCTCTGCACGTATCAAAATATCATAACATGTACGAATAAATAACTGTAACATTGACGAGCAAATTAACGCAACATATTGGCGAGAAATTCATCATCCATTATTTGTAAATAAACAGGCGAACCAAAAGACCTTTTAATTTTTCTACTAAGGGCAAAGCCGTGCGGGTACCGCTAGTTCAATAATAAACCTCTTATCTATTCCGAAGTTCTTGAAACTTTAAATATCCGGAAGCTTTAAGTACATAAAACAATTCATTCATGATGCCTAGTTTAAATGAAATAGTTTCAATAGAAACGTTACTGAGAGCAATAAGGGAAAACGATTTAATTTAACACTCTTATCGTACGCTCAGACTTCATTCTTTACCACTAGAAAATTATCGAAAAATCGTTTTGTTTATCTGTCTCCTCGCATTAGGGAGAAGGACAGCTCGACATTTGCTTGAAAGTTTTCCTCTCTAAAATAATAACGGTTGAGAGATAGTTTTAAAGCGATTTTTCAATAAGATCTGATAGCTCGTTTTTGGAAGGGCTGCACTTTTGTCGGTTATTTCGAAAGTTATCAAGTGCTTCATTCAATCTCTAATCTCAAGACATTTTATTTGGAAGTTGTGCTTCCACTGGGCGACAAGTTTCACATTTTGCCATTATATTATACCATATTTTTTGACGACTTCCATGATATACTTTTTTTACGTTTGGAGAATTTTGACACGATTATAAGATATTAAAAATAGGGCGATTAATTTTCAAAATATTTGTTTATATATTTGTTGGATAAATGTGAGATTAGTCTGAAATATTCTATGGATATTAAAACATTGAATAGAATATAGCACAGATTGTTCTCCACAGAACTTAAAATAACAGACGAATTGTATTTCTAGAAAAAGCTTTTGTTGAATGTGTTTCGATCATATCCAACCAATCCGTGAGCATGCATCTGTTTGCATAGAAAAAGGGGTTCCTCGTGATTTTGAAACACGTGGCTGTAATATTTTTAGAAATGTGGGAGTGCGAAGCAAAGGAATGTAAACGTTTTAATACTTTTGAGCAAAACGTGTTTGAAGTTCAGATCCTGGGTAGGCTTTCATTTAATTTCTTTCTAAATCATGCTATACAGCAGCACCTACGGCAACTACCAGTTCTATCTGATGCCCTAAAAACAGATGAAGTGTTCTACCGTTTGTAAAGGCTATCTCTTAAATTTTAATTTTGGCCTGACTTCCCTTATTTTCTCATTGCTTCAAATGTGGACTTTTTTACGAGTGTTGTACTGATTTTAACCTTTTTGCGGTGAGATATTTCTTTCTTAGGCTTACCTGCTCCTGAACTAAATTCAAGTTTTTTTTTTTAATATTTAAAATTTTATTTTCTCGGTAATATTTGTTTCGAATAATTAAAAAATTCTAATATTTAGGTTTTGCACTGCTTTTATTCCACTGTAAGCAATATACAAGACAGCCTGGTTATCCCATCCAGAGACTGCAGTTTAGTTCCTATTAGAACTCTTCAATTAAAACGAAACTGCAGTCTTTGGATGTGATAACAGGGATATCTGGTTAATTGATTGTAATTCTGCCTTAGTCCTGGTTTAGAGACAGTAACTTACTGCTAAATGAAAATTGCACTGTATTTGAAATTTGGTAATTAACTACTTCCCATCATAATAAGTAAAATAATTATATAATTGTTATTAATATTCTAATTTTATTCCTATTATTATCTGTACTAGAAAGTAGCCCGTCATGTTATGACGGGTGAAAATTGCTTCTACATTTGAATGCAGCCATTGCCTGTTCGGTGATATTTTGATGGTTGAAACTGTAACCCGAACTCCAGTGGATTAACCCTAAACTCCAGTAAATAGCGTTCATTGCGAACTTTTTTTCCTTTCTTCATTCCTTCCTGAAATAACACAGTCTTACCAGTAAAACAGTTAAGTTACCAGATCGAGTTCAGCATTGTCACGATAAAGTTTTTCCCTGCACTTTAACCCGGGAGAACTCGCACCGGGTCTCTCAGGCCCGGTCATTACAAAACTACGCTGCCAAAAATCAACCCTTCAACGGAAATGAATGAGGTTCAGAGTAGCTGCGTTCGAGGTGACCAACATACTGACCACATGCTTTTCAGGAATGTACATTCCCCCTTTTCTCCGGAAAACTTCGGTTCGGGCCTCAGAGGCCCGGAGCGAGCGTTCACGCTTTTCATTTCAGATTGTGAATGTAAAGGAAGAGGTTGTAAAATGCATCGCTATTTAAGCTACAAAGATGAAATGAAGAGGTTGCAGACCTTGTTGGTTGAGGTTTCAACTGATGAGAACTCCCTTAATGAATATGATGAAGAAGAAGTTGACACAGAACAGTAAAGCGATCATCTGTAATGCTTAGAAGAAGATTTAGATTCATGTATCATAAAACTTTCTTAAACCTTACTTTTAAAAACATATTTTAGAGGATGTTTATCTATTCATAACTCAGTGTTGAAAACACATATTTTTTTTTCTATTTTGCAAACTTAATTTACTGAAATAACCACTCCGGGCCTACGGAGCCCCTCGCGAGCGTTCGTGAGACGAAAAGTACCGCGTTTCTCCCGGGTTAAATATTACCAAAACATATTCTCAAACTATCATGCCGTGGCACGAGTTTCATTGTTGAAACACGCCAGTTACTTCATCACTGGCTATTATATGTATAAGGTAATTAATAAAGTAATTACATAATTTTAATAAGGTCCTAACTGTATTCTTATTATATTCTTATTATATATATATTGTTCAAGAAGGGTACAAGTTACAATAACTATCAATATAAAACGAAATATTCATCGTTTCATTGCATTTACTTGCATGCATGCATAATTTTGTATATGAAATGATGATGATATAATCTAAGCACTAAAGAAAAGTTTAATTTAATATTGTGAGGCATGTTTACTTCGACTGTTGTGCTTTTCTCATATTTGTTGTATCCATAACAACCATCCTGTACCGAAAATAAATATACAGAATATTGAACACATTTTAATCCACTCCATTTAAATCTCGGGGGTAATCACCGGAACCTTGTTGCTCAGTTAGTATCGCATCAAAATCTCGAAAAAAATCCATCATCCTTTCAAAGAAGTATGCGTCGGGTTCTTCATCAAGATCATCATTATCGCCAGCATCGTCCCGAAGGGGCATTTCTGGCAAGTCAAACTCCATTTCGTCAGAAGAGGAACTCAAACCCATGTCTAGTGGTGGTAGATCTGCTGGAACTTCATAGTCAGCGAAAATATCGAAGCTAACGGCATTAGCGTTTAGAAACTAGAAGAAAAATAGTAATAATGAAGAATAAATTGTAATAGGTAAAGTCACATGATATGACGGTACTTCCTGATATGAGGTACAGGGGTGGATAAGGACTACCATTTTAGGGGGTCCTGCTGAAGAATCCTCCCCCCCCCCCTCCCATAAACGAACCTACGGTTTTTGGAAACGAAAAATTTCTCAAACTGCTTTGGTGCCAATAAAAAGCACCAAATCGGCTAGAAATAAAGCATTTTGTACAGCAGAAACGTTACTAATAGGTTTCATAAGCAATAAAAAGAAGTAATATTTCAAATATTTACTTGAAAACCTGATTAATGAATTGAAAAGATAACTGAAACCTTTCAATTTTTTTTCATAAAGTGTTTAAACACAATGTGGATGGATAATATTGTCAACGGTTTGGGGATCGTCCCCCATGAGCATCCTCTAGCATTCGACATTTATAGAGAATTTTAAAACTAGCTCTGTAAGAGTTGATGCTTTTTGACGTAACCAGAAACGGGAGTCTGAGCAGAAGTTGGGGAGGCATTAGTTGTTTTAAAGTTCCGGATTTTTTTTTTTACAGTGCTACAGTAATCAGATTGCTCCGTGCTTATACGTTGTAAGTTGTACCTTCATAAGATATACACTGGTGCGCAAAAATTAAGGACGAAGTCGAAAAATTAGCATATCAGCTAACGAAGAGGCAGAGCGGACAGAAAGACCAATCAGGAGATTAAGTAAGGTGATGTACGGTAGCACATGCGCAGATATGCAGCCAGACGTAATGGGAGAGTGTCTGAGTAGTATAAAGCATGTTGTCGGTGTAAGATCAGTATTTCTGGCAAAGATATTGCACGCCGTATAGCAGTTAAAATCACACCGAGTTGTTGCCTCAGCGAGAAATGGCGAATAATCAATCTGTTAGACGACATCTGGATGCTTTTACCCGAGGTCGAATCATTGGGAAGTTGGAGGAAGACCGCAGTGTGACAAGTGTGGCTGCAGAGTTCGGAATTGCTCACAGCATCGTTTCACGACTTTGGAGACAATTTCAAACGACAGGAACAGCTATCCGGGGGTTCAGTAGTGGTCGTCCACGAGGAACCACACTCGCAGATGACTGGTATATTTCCTTACAGGCCAGAAGAAACAGGCGACAGACAGCGGGAGAAATCGCTAGACACACGACACAGGCGACTGAACGACCGATATCGCGTTTTACCGTGGCCAGAAGACTGCACGGTGGTGGTCTGTTTGCACGATGCCCTATACGGTGTGTACCTCTAACGCCTGCCCATCGGAGAAGGCGTTCTCTGTGGTGCCGGGAACACCGGAATTGGAGAGACAATGAATGGGGACAAGTACTCTTTACTGATGAGAGCAGATTTAGTTTGAGTAGCGATTCTCATCGCAAATCATCTGGAGAGAGCGGGGAAGCCGCAATCATCCCTCGAACATTATTGAAAGGGACAGGTATGGAAGTCGCGGTGTTCTCGTTTGGGGAGGCAACATGCTTGGTAGTCGTACAGACCTTCACAACTTCGACGCAGGTTCAGTCAACGGGACCCGTTATTGTAACGAGATTCTTCTTCCATGTGTGCGTCTTTTTAGAGGCGCTATGGGTCCGCAGTTCCTTTTCATGGACGATAATGCACCATGTCATCGCACAGTAGCTGCTGAACAGCTCTTAGAGAGTGAGGATATTGAACGTATGGATTGGCCGCACGATCTCCGGAACTCAATCGCATCGAGCATGTATGGGATTTTCTAGGCAGACGCTTGCCAGCTCGTACCCTACCACCAGTAACGATTCGGGAGCTTCGATTGGCGCTGCAAGACGAATGGGCAGCAATGCCTCAACAACTCATTGACACCCTCATTCTCAGCATGGGCAGACGTTTAGAAACCTGCCTAGCAGTCGGGGGAAATCATATCCCCTACTAAAGACCGGATGTTTCTTGCTTTACACCCATCACAGGGATGTTTCGGCCTTCAGTCGCATTGCGCTCCATGCTACTTTTTCAGTAAAGCTTCTTTTTATCCCTCTGATTTCTCTTTTAGTAAGTGTTGCTTACATTACACATGTCCTTACGTATTGGGGATCTTACGGTATTAAATGTGTTGATTTGGAAAGCGTTTGTACAAAGTTATATTGAAAAAACCGTCTCGTCCTTAATTTTTGCACACCAGTGTAATTTCGTGCCAGACGAAAGAGGTTTCGAAACCTTGATATTGGATACCAAATTTAAATGTTTTTCGACCAAGCAAATGAGCAAGATTTCAAATGGGTCAAAAACATTTGAGACTGTGAGAAGCAAAGGGATGTAAGTAGTCATTTTAAAATTTGAGTAAAATTATTTTAATATTCAGATCCTAGGTAGGCTTTCATTATTTTTTTTTTCTAAATCGTAGGGGAAAGTCGTGTAGCCCCGGCGACTGAAGGTTCTACGCAACCACGCACACATAGATAAAAAGAGCACACGTTAAAATGTTCGAAACGATTCACACAGTTGAATATTCACCACTGTAGTGACGTAATCGTCGAGCGTACAACAAGTGACAGTTAATTGTTTTCATCACCGAGAATTTTTCGCGCTCCGTTTACTTTTCAAATACAGTTTATGGATATTGAGTATAAGTACTTTATTGTCATTTATAAATTATTCTAAGAAGTAATTGTTATAGTTGAAAGGGTAGGTTATTTTATGTCGCTGGGATTGAAGTTTTTTTTTTAAATATAAATAGAATGTTTGATCGAGACGGTCGGGTAAAATCGGACACAATCTTGTCAGGTATCCTCGGACATTTTTTGAGTGGAGAAAAAAATCTATATTTAAATGTTTCTGTCGCATTTTTTAGTATTACATAGTATTACACGGATTTTTTGAAATCTGCAATGACCAATATTGAACAGGAGCCAGCCTCGAATGGAAATCCTGCATGCACAACCACTGATGCGACATCCCAGGCATCAACAAGCCACAACAAGCAGTCGTCGTCCACCCTGGTATCCCCCATAATAAACAGTGCAAGTTCTGTTTTTTTCCCAGCCATTAACCAGCCAATCCTGTGCAACAGAACAATTGCTTAAACAATTGTCTCTTCTTTCTGATGCATCCAAGAAAGGACTCACAATGCGTTCTCGAAAAATTCAAAAGAGAGATTATCACCTCTTCTCCATTTAAAAATGCTTTGGTGGAAAAAAATACAATTGCAACTAACAAAGCTATAGCGTTACAGATTTAAAAAAAAAGGACGCAACAGCCATCAAAAATATGAAAACCAAACAGAAAATCCAAGAAATGTTAAGAAACCAGGGAGAAGAGTGCATCCTTTGCGGAGAAACATTCGAAGAAGATTGGATACAATGCCATAAATGTAAAGGCTGGGCGCATGAAGAAAGCGTAGATATTGATCCTTCACAGCTTTACTATTTTTGTGACGTCTGCAAAGCCAAAGAACGACTTGGTCATCGCTAGTATGTATGTACGGAGCTACCCGCCAAAAAAATAATTGTCCAATATTTAAGACTGTTTGTTAGACTTGATTAGAGCTAAGATAAAGAAATGAAATTATCTGATACTTGTACTAAAATACTTTATATATATTTTATTTAACGTTTTTATACTAAATACATATCTAATTATGTCCATTTAAAAAATAAAATGTGTTTTCTTTTATGTGTCCGTGGGCTACCCGACTCTCCCCTACTGTATATCAGTAAATAACAAGAAAACTTGTACTTTATCTTGTCCTAAAAGCGAAGACAGTTTCTCC
This sequence comes from Uloborus diversus, assembly GCF_026930045.1. Classification (NCBI taxonomy): domain Eukaryota; kingdom Metazoa; phylum Arthropoda; class Arachnida; order Araneae; family Uloboridae; genus Uloborus; species Uloborus diversus. Next base: position 106,550,518 of record NC_072735.1, read on the forward strand.
TACCATTTGCACTGGTTATCTCCAAATTTTTTATTTCTGCACTTACATCCCTTTGCTTCTCTCATTGCATCATTTATAATTGATGGTGTCATAAAAATATTGTGTGTGGTTGTGTGCGCTCGCACGCATACTATGCCTTCAAGAAGAACTTGGAACAAGTCGAATTGAAAGACAAAGTGATAAGGAGAGACACTAAATTCAATTAGCCGAATTCAAACTACAAAAGGATGGTAGTTATATAATTATTGTAACGAAAATGGTTCTTTTTTTTAAAGAAAAAGTACATTAGGGGCTATTTACTTTCAATTGCTGTGGTCCAAGCTTATTGAATACGTTTCTTTAAGATATATTTCTACTGGAAAATGCTCTGTTAGCATGTTTTAAAATTTTGGCGGGTTTGCCACTTTTGAATACATAACAGTAAGAAACTCGTATTTAACCACAAAATTTTTTCACCTACTTTTACTCGGTTAAAAAGATTACACATGTCTTCCTTAAATTTAACAGCATTAGAGTATACAGATCCATAAAATTTGCTCAAGACTTTTTTATTCTGACTCTGATCACCGCATGCAATTCCACACTGGAATTGGACGACCAAATCCGATACTCAACAAAGAATTTGCTGGTCACTTTATTGATACTTTTGCTATTTCCCTGCGTAGATTGAATTTTTATACTTATTGAGGAAATGATATAATACACCTCCCACATGTATGCAACTGGTTTACAGCTTTTGAAATTGGAAAATATAATAGAAAGACAGTCAGCTACAATATTTAAACCTAATGGATAAAAAAGTGTAATTTTTTTCTTCATTAAAGTATAACACAAAGAAATTCCTCTGTTACATATTAATGTGTTCAGTCAAGGAAGCTAGTAACAAGTCCTCAAATAGAAGAATACCATGTAACATGTTACACTTTCATTCTACTACTCTAGAATTGTAGGCTCATTTGATCTATTTTTCTAAAGCATTGAAGTTGAACTAAGAAATTCTAAAAAATTATAATGTGTTCCCTAAAAACGAAATTACAGAGAAAATCAAGTACGATTCGCTTCTTGTACAGATGTCAGGAAAAAAAACAGCCACTTATTTCAAGAAATGAATTTTCTCAATGCCTAAAAATCGTGCTAAAGCAGTTTGTTGCCCTTCTCTTTTCGAAAGTAGATCAATAAAATTCAAATTCATTAAAACAAATAATAACTGTCAATTAAAATGCATCATGCAATATAGAATAATTATTGCTGATAATTGATTTTTAAAAAATACTTTACCTAAAAGTTTATATATTATTAACAGAATATATGTTCAAACGTTATTGTATAACTTTACCTTCATTTCATACTTACTTCTTCTGAGGTGGAGAATGAAAAATTTATAATGCCGTTATCCTCTTGGAAGTTTTCGGAACAATTGCCATTTCTTTGATCTTGAACAACGCTCGACGGTGATTCTTTCTGTTGATTTAAATTTTCTGTGACCGTTTCGCCTACTGTAGTTAAAGTTTCATCAGAACAACTGTTTCGATCGTCCGTAACTGGAGTTTCATCTTTGTATTTATTGTTTGCTGCTTTGGAAGAACTGCTACTTTGACTTATTGAATTCGGTAGATCATTGGCTGTTCCAGCTACTGAAATGAGTGATTTGCAACAATCTAGAACATCGTCTTCAAGTTCTAAATTCTTCAGACTATTCTGTATTTTCATATTTTGAATTGATTTTTCAGATTCTTCTTCGTTCGTTAAATTTTCTAGCATAGCATCTTTACTTGTAAATGTAACAGAAGATTCGTCCAGTATGGGTACAGATTTGAAATTTCTGTTATTTGCTAGAAGTAAAATTTCAGTTTCATCATCTGATCTTTCATCTGTTTTGTCTAACTGTGGAGAAATTTCATCAGCATTAAATTCCTCAGACTTTAGCATTTTTGAGACAAAGATCTAACCAATCTTCCAATAACATTTATTCAAAATATTTTTAATAATGAGTAATGTGTGTTAGAAAAAGAATGATTTCTTGACTTTTAATTAACTCGGTGGCTCCTTCTGCAATGGAAATGTCAAAGTTAAAAGGTTTTAACAAAAACAATAATTTATCTTTTAAATTCACTAATTTCACAGTTTAGTATTTTAAAGACATGGCAGATCAGATTACATCAATAAGTTTATTGCTTTCGATCTCTCAGTACAGTTCCGTTACTTAACTATGCGTTGGCAATTGAATTGCTATTTGTTGCAAGCAAGAACATAGGCTATATTAGTTAGCTTAGAGTTACCACCCCTTCGAAATAAAGGCAATAGCAAATAGCTCGTCACGGCATAGAAATGTCCCATAGATTTACCCTTTTCTCTTCAGTTTGCAAGTTGAGCCGTACCATTTTTGCAAACATTCGATAGTTATGCTAAAATAAACTAACACACTAGTATGTAGGAAATGCCTGCTTTAATGAAGCCGAAGTTTAAATCTAATGTTGATAGTAGTTCAAGCAAGCCATTAAACAAGTCTAAAGCACAAAATATTCAGCCAAATGATTAAATTAAGCATTTAAAATAATCCACCAATTAAATTAAACAACTCGCAAAATTACTGTTATCTATTTTATTAAATCACATTCACCAATTTTGCATGATCACAGTAATATAAATACTCCCACAATATTGAATTTTTCTATAATCGTAATAACACGATATTTACAGACAAGTATTAAAGTCTGGGGTCATCAATATTTGATAAAGTTTAGTGTATATCATTGTCATAAAAATAATTTCGTCAAATACCTTCTTGATTCTAAAATGTGTTTATAAATGTCAATATGAGAAACCACTTTTGGAAATATTTTTATAACGGGGAGTTTGGCGATATTTATTTATTGGCGTCAAATGGATATGGCACAATGCCTGTGCGATTAATATTTTTCCTTTGCATAAGTATACAAAGAGTAAGGAAACATCTATTCAGATACAGTTATGATAAAGCAACAAGGTCTGCAAAATAAAATTACCACCAATTACTGACATATCCCTTATTTTTGGTCCCAATAAAAAGTTTTAAACGCAAATATTAAAAAGTGTAATGAAAAAATGGAAATTTGTAGATTTGACTCGATCTAGATTCTTCCGATTGTAACCACTGTACCAGCAAATTTCTACAGTATTTGAGAAAAAATAGGTACAAATCAATGTAAATAATGTTTAAACTTGTATTTTAAATCTGACTTACATACTTTTCACAGGCAAAAACTGTTTGCTCTTTGTTGTCCATCAATAATTTCAAAATGTGTACATCACATCTGCATTGGTTGCATTATTTTTATTGTCATGCAAATTGAATTTTTAAAATTTGATCTGCTTTAAAATCATCAAAATACAGATAGCACTGTTATTCTTCTTAATGAAACTGTATGCAAAAGGTATTTTGTTAAAGTTTAAGTGAAATATCCTTACATTTTTTATTTTCGAATTGTTACTCCAGCAAAGGCTTAGATAGATTTTCTAAAAACTAGATTACTAAATTTTAAAAATCTTTAGTCCGAAAGTTCTCAGCCAGCAGGATCAGTGTTGCCAGATTGCGGGAAATTTCCGCATTTTGGGGAAATTTGGTGATTTCTGGGGAAATTTTGGGGAAATGAGTTTTGAGGGGAATTCTTTGAGGAAAAATTTTTTTCTTGGGGAAAACCTGGGGAAAGAAAAAACCTCGGAGAAAAAAAAAATTTCGTATTGAGATTCACGACAAGAAGTAGTAGTTACATTGTTTGTATCAAACAGCGTTGGTTTAGCTTTGATCAACTTTATGGAATTCGCATTTCGCATTATGTGGAATATTATGATACGGAATTCACATTAATGTTCTGCGTGAGTAACTAGTTGATACGTGAAATGGGTAAAAATAAGTGTGTTGAAGAATGTTCTTGAATAAATATATACAAAAATCATAGTTTAAATATACATACAGAAGCAGAGTAGTAAATACAACTAGAAAAAAACATTTGGCTATTTCTTATCTTTCGGTCAAGTGCTTGTATTTATGACTAGTGGCACCTGTACGGCTTTGCCCGCAGTAGAAACTTAAAAGTTATTTTGGATCCCCTGTATATTTACAAATATGCATGATGAATTTCTCGCCAATTGGCTCACCCACGTTACGGTTCCACGTTAGGATAGCTTGGTAATTTACTCGTCCATCTTATGATAATTTTGCTCGGGAAAATGTTCTTAAAATTGGAATAGAAAAATGACAAAATTGAATTTTCGAAAAATCGCTTCGAGGTGCACACCCATATGCTACAAACTAATTTTGTGCCAAATTTCATGAAAATCGGCGTAACGGTCTAGGTGCTATGCGCGTTACAGAGATCCTGACAGACAGAGAGATATCCAGACAGAGAGACTTTCAGCTTTATTATTAGTAAAGAAGATAAAGATAAAGAAAGATAAAGAAGACAAAAAAAAAGTGAAAATGGGAAGAAGAAAAAAAGTTGGGGAATTTTATAAGAAAATTTGGCTACTTGGGAGAGGGGGGAATTTTAGGAGACAAAAATATTAAAGGAAGTCGATTCATTTTATGAAAATATTAGTGAAAAAATAATTTTTGAATTTGGGGAATTTTGATAGAAAACATCGTTTTTTGGGGAAAAGTAGGAAGGGAATTGGGAAAATCTGGATTTGACCATCTGGCAACACTGAGCAGGATACCTTACTCGCAACTTCAAATAACTATAGGGGGCGCTGTAGCCATTGTCTAATGTCGGCTGAAGAAGGAAAAACAAACATAAATCGTGACATATAAATTGCTTTTAAGCTTAGTGAATGACAGTATTTTTTTTATTTTGCCGAATGCATGAATTTTTGTTTTTTATTCTTTTGAAATGAATTTTTTGCCAACTCTGATAGCAAACGTCAGAGAAAGAAGAAAAAAGCATGAAAGAAAGCTTAATAGATCTTAAAAATATCGCGAAATACAAAAAAAAGGTCAAAAATAAATAAAATATTTAAATAAATATCGAACAATTAAAAATTGGAAAGAAATGTATTGAGAAGGGGGAAAATGTCTGTCTGTGGCCTTACGGTCTGTCTGTCCTCCTCTAATAACTTTTGAGTAAATTGATCGATTCGAACTTTTTTTCTTTTTTTTTTTTTTGTTCTAAAGATCTTGGCGAGGACACCTCATTCCCATGTTTCACTTTTTAATTTGAAGATTTTTTTTTTTTCAATTTTGAACGGTTCAAAAAAACTTAACATTAGCACCTACCGGAAAATTCAAGGCAATTCCGAACTTAATGTCGAATTTGCTTCGAAATACTTCGTAAGAAAAAGCTTTTGATGACGAACATCTATAAAAAATATCTTTTTGATTTGATCAATTTTCCGTTCAACTTTGACAGTTCAAATCCCTTAACATTAGCGCCTACGGGAAAACTGGAAATCAATATAGATTCCGAACTTCAAGGCGGATTTAATCCAAGCAACTTTTGTTGGAAATAGCTCTTGACGAACAACACCCGACTGTGACTCCGAGAGTTTTGGGACACCTGACTCCGACTCCTGTACTCGAAAATTAGTCGGACTCCGACTCCCCGACTTCGACTCTGACTTCTTAGCTTTGGCAAAAATTTACATTGACAGTAGCGAGGCATCTACGTGGTTGACTGTCTCCGAGTCTTGGAAATTCAACTTCTACTCCTTTGTCCCGAAATAAGTCCGACTCCGCAAACATTCGCAGAGTTGCGGAACTGTAAGGGAAACTGACAGATTCAGTTTTTGGCGGATAAATTCCGAGTTCTTTTTGTTTCTACATAAAGATATGCGCAGATTTTTTTTTTTTTTTTTGAAATGAAAACTATTTTTTTTTTAAGTTGACATGTTATTGTTTTAATTTATTTTTGAAAGTACACTAATTCATTTAAAAAAAAATATTTTTTTGGAATAGGGGAAAAAACAAACGTTTCCCCCCCCCCTTTCTTTCTTTTCTTTTTTTTTTTTGATGTGTTGTATTTATTTTAATGAGCTTATTTATTTATTTTTTTTCTTTTTGAAAGCGGTTAAAGATTTATTTTTAATGGAAAAAAGTGTATTAGCTGCTTTGTTTAAAAGGTGCTGCTATTTTAGTTGTTCGTTTATTATTTATTTATTTATTTATTTATTTATTTTATGCATCACTTCTTTTGATGAGTGAGGCATATTTTATTTTTTAAAAATATGTTTAAAACAATTTGCGAATTTAGCTATTTGTGAGAATGTTGATCAGATACTAGAAAGTTGAAATTGGTATACGGGAAAGTAGGCTCGTTTAGTTTTGAACGGAACTTCTTGTTAAATGTTGTTGATATTCCTGTCCATGTAAAAAAGGATGAGAAATCAAGAAGTACTACTACACGTTAGGAATAAATTCAAATCATTTAGTAAGTTACACGTCGCCATTTCTACGATGATGAATTTGATATTTATCAATTCTTGATGGACTTCGAAGTACACACTGTCAAAACTACGGGTGCCTTTGACTAACTATTTGGCTCCCTGGGGTGAAAACACCGGGCCTCAGGGTGCAGTAGAGGCTAGGAAGTGTGATCAAGGTGAATGACGCTAATAAATGTGAAAACGGACCTCCTAAATGCATGGGTGAAACGCTGGCGCATGCGCTCTCCGCTCTGACATCATTCAACCACAATCAATGGCGGACGCAAGAATAACTACGCACATGCACTTTCCCATTGAATGAAGTACGAAATTGGATTAAAACTTATAAGTTTCTGCGATTTACTCTTCAAAGTTTCGCGTAAGTACATGCATTTGATCATAGTGTAGCTTTTAAGGCTTTCGAACATATTTAAAATTGTTTCAAAGGTACGTTGATTCTTCAGTTATTAGCCGTTATATACATTTGCTATTCCTATCATGCATAAATTTTACTTAAAAATAGCTATCAGCACCGGATAAGTAACATTTAATAATCAAAACGCTTAAATTAGATGATATTTGAAAAGTTATTTCAACTATTAATTTTGACTATGTGGTTTTACTTGCTTCTATTATCAACAATCTTGTGGATTTTTAACTAAGAGATTCATTGTTAGCAATGTGATGCACTCAGCAAGTGAACGGAAACTCTAATTACGATGATGCAAATAGCAAAAACATAAAAGCACGAAAAAAAAAAAAAAAAAGAAAGCGGATTGAGAAAAAGAAATTTCTTCTCCGTCTCGATTTTTTTTTAAATATTTATTATCTCGTGTCTAAGTTAACTAGTTTTCCTCGGCGTTATTGCTTAAAGCGAATGACTGAACTTTTTTCGTCACTCTAGTAATAGTAAGAATGAATAACTCGTTAGAATTTGTTTTGGCTTTTAATTTATCGAAAGACTTTGTTCTTTTATATTCTTTACGGATATTCAAATGTCGAATCATATATACGTACGTACTAATATGGTGCTCTTTGATTAAAATTTCGAACGTGATGAAAGGTTTTATTTTTCCATGATTGCAACATAATTGAATATTTATTGTTCGTGTAAATGATTTACAAATAGTACCTACGTTCTTCATTTTCGGTACGATCGTGCTGCAGTAAATGTCAATAACATATTAAAATTACTGAGCAATCCAAGTGGATGTACGAAAATTAGGGCACGGCAGACAAATTTAAGTCATGAACACTTCTAAACTATGTTCGAAAGTTGAAATGTGATCAAATGCCTTAAAGTACAAGTTTTAATCATTTTCAGAACTATTCAGTGTGGAAAATGTATCAAGACTTAGCTTTTTATAACTCAAAACAATAAATAATAATGTATACAATTGTTTACGGAAATGCACACAAAACCGAGGGGGGTGCTCAGCAACAGAAAACAGAGGGTGCCAATGTTCTGCCATAGGGTTCCGTTTTTCACCGCGGTGCACGCTGGGTGAAGGGTGCCGGTTTTTCGCCCGTGTTAAGGGTGCAATTTCGGCACCGTAAAGAGTGCCGCTGGTGAACAAGCTTTTCACCCTCGAAAAGTGCCAAATGCAACCTGTAGTTTTAACAGTGCATGCTGTCGTTTCCCGTTTCCGTTTTTTCGGCATTTGATGACATTTTTGTCACATTATGTAACTGATTCTTTCCTTATGAAAGGAACTTGGTGAGCTGTTTTGGCAATTAACATTCTCAGGTTTTATTTTTTCTTTTAATAGTTCAAATTCTAAGCGTTCTTTCTCGCTGAAAATTTTCCATTCCGTTCTGCGATAATTTTTTCAAGAATATTTTTTTGCTTTCTGGCCATTTCCAGTTAGATGCTGTAGCAATAAGTGAACATGTTTGTCCCAGCAACAACCATGTTGGAAGAAAATAATAAAACAGGATGTACCTGTTCTAAAGCAGATTCAGTTGCTCCTTCATCCAATAGTTCAGATTTAGAGTTTCCTACTAAAGATAGCGCTGAGTCTCAGCTAAACCCACATACGTCTCTGAGCATTACTCCATATCATTTACGACCTTATCCCAAAGCTGGAAAAGGTCAGATCAAAAAGGGATGGAAACGAGAGGTGTACGCCAACAATTTTTAATAATCCAGTCAAAAAGGCTCTTCAGGAAAAAAGCATCTTAGCAGAAAAACGCAAATCATCACAAAAAGTCTCCAAAACATACAAGAAATCTCTGAATCCCAGAAAAAAAAAGGAATGTAAACCCAAAAGCAACATAAAAAAGAAGAACGGAGGCAAATAAAATAATTCATTTCAAATAATGTTTGTATTTTTCAGCATTTACTTCTAAATTCAGTTAAACCTTTTATATGGTGTAACATACCTAATTTTAAAGCAATTACAAAACTAATTTCGCTTTTTTTCATTCATTGGTAAGTTTTAATTGTTTATTTAACGCATCATTGAGGGTTTATGTGAAATTTTCTGTGTCTATTATGAGTTTTTCTCAATTCGCTAACTTACCCCCATACAGCTCGCTAACTTACCCCGTGATTGGGCAAATATGCGAACTCTGCGAGGGTTTACAAAAAATTATGTAAAAAATAGACAAAGCATAGTACTGTCAAAACAAAAATACGACTTTATTGCTGATACCATACAGATTATCCAAGCGATAAAAGAAAATTTTTCTACTTTATTTACAACCTTTAAAAAAAATAAAGTTTAACAAGTTCGTCAACTATCCCCGGTCTCCCCTACATATTTCTTTTTTTTAAGAAGTATAAAAAAATGAAAAAAAAACCCTCTATTTCTTGTAGACTTAACATTGACATAAGAGAATGGCTGATAGAGTCAAAGTGAAGTGAATTTAAAACACAAGCAATCTTAGTGCATATAAATGAGATTACTGAGATTAACATTTTTCTTTTTCATTCCGAAATTTCAATTTTATTCTTTTATTTTTGAACACGCAAAAAGAAAATATTCGGGGCTATTTATTTTTCATACAAAAGGTAGAGCTTAGAGTTATTTTGCTTTCAGGATAAATAATTTATTTTGCTGTCCAGCATTATATCTTTTTATTATTATTATTTGTTTATTTTATTTTATTAACCTGTTGAGAAAGGAAGTTTTTTTTTTTTTTTTTGAGTAATCACGATTGCTAATTGTTTTTACTTGACCTCCTCGACGTTCGGTTTTTTTTTTTTTTTTTTCAAGCAGAGGACTGCAGGCGCGGCTCCTCCAGTTCTGAGCACTGTCCCCCGGAATCCGTTTCTCCTGGTCGGTGGCGTCCATGTCCAACACACACACGCTCGTACACATACACTCACATACAAACACACACGCGGCTTTACGCACATACATGCCAACGTGTATTCACACAAGTCTACGCACACACAAACCTACTCATACACATACACAACTATACACACGTAACCGCCCAAGAGGAGAGGCGGGCTTGGGGGACAGGAGCCGTTTCTAGAAACAATAACTCCAATGAGTAGGGTACTGTCGCAGCTCGTGATTTGCGAAAAACATGATTTGAATTCAAAATTTTAGAATTCAAATTAATTTTGTTTTTATTATTTTTTATTTTTATTCATTTATTTATTTTCTGAAGAACCGTTTTGTAGTTTAGTTGTACAGCATTTCTCCTTCTACGCTTTTATAAGTTGAATGTTAGAAAAAAAATCTGATTTTAAATTGCTCCCAGTACGAAGCTCATTAGCTGAAGTATTTTCATTGGTTGCTACGTCACCAACATTAGATTTTTATATTTTCCTCGTTTTCGTTTTCAAAAATCAGTTTTGAATGTTTTAACATAAATGTGAAATTAATGGAAAGACGGAGAACTGTGTTGGAGGGGGAGGGGGAACTATGACCTTCTAAGCGTTCCTGAACTAAAGGAATAAATTTTCCGGCATAATACTTAAATTTTTGGGCTCGTGTATCCTAAATTTCTCGTGAAAATGGTTTCACTTTTGAATTATGTATGTCTTCTACATTTTTACTTTCTGACTTCAGAGGAAAATATTTGCAAAACTGTTTTCGATATTTGTAATGATCCAAAGCTTCCACTTCAACTTCATTACTGAAAATCATATTAGTGAATAATTTTTATTAGAAAATTCCTTACTTTTTTCTTTTGTTGTCACTATTTATAAAATTATTTTATAACAAATAAATAATTTAAAATTTTAATCTTCTTAATGAATAAGTTTCATGCAAAATCTTTTATTCTACTTTGTCATTATTTATGCAATTACATTTGAAACAAATCTAAATTGATCACTATTTCTGAAAAAACTAATGAAAGAAATTGATTCCAGAAAAAGTAACAAAGAAGGGTTGATAACTTGCAACTAGCTATAATGAACCTGAATTACAATTGATTTCAGGGTCAACTGCAGTGAATATGGTCATTTTTAGGCATATTTACTTAAGTGATCGATATCCACTCTTTACTGCAAATACATTCTTAGAATTCGATACCCTACAGATTCCTTTTCGGAATTCAATACTTATTACTTCGGCGAGTTTTTGATTAAAGTACTTATTCTGTTCAGTTGGTGTTTAATGGTGACCGAAGTTATAACGTTTGAGTTCAGAATTGGAAGTCTTAACGTTGCACTAAGTGTGCGTGTGTGTGTGTCTCTCTCTATCTCTCTTTCTCTCTCTGTCTCTCTTTCTCTCTCTGTCTCTTTCTCTCCCTCTTTTTTTCTCTCTTTTTCTATTTCTCTCTCTCTCTCCTTTCAGATCTTGTGTATTTACCAGGCACCGTCAAGCATTTTTTCAAACAGCACTAATTTTAAAACTCAGTATTCCTCCAGATGAAGAAACTTGCGCTCAATGTGAAATTGTGCTGGGAAATTTTATTATCTTAGTGTATCTAAGCCATTCAAAGGATCTTTAACATGCCCTATAATCGCACTTTATCAACGAATTGTTTTTCGTCTGGAAAGTAAAAAGATTATATTGGATTGGTCAGTGTTTTTGAGTTTTGAAGGAAGTATATCTCTTAATGGACAATATTGACCTGCTGTTGAAAAAAAATTCTGCGTGGATGCCCATGAGAAATCTTTTTTTTTTCGTGAGCGTTCTAGTTTGAAACGTTTTACGAGAAAAAGAACAAACAGACCCGAGTAGAAACTTATGCTGATAGGATTTCTCGCCAATCACTCGAGGTTTGTGGCACTATCAAACTATTTTTACGGTAAACGTGATTATTCTGCGAAAAAAGAAGCCTTACCATTCACAAAAAAACTAGTACTCAGATGTACCCTAGTGAGAAAAATAGTGATTAGTTTCTGCCGCCGACTGTTTAAAGTACTATTGCTAATCAAATAATTTTTTTTTCGGTAATCGTAAAACTTGATCTAAAAAGATATTTCTTTTTCTTTCTTTTTTTTTTTGAATTTGATTTGCTGATGAGTTTTGTTTAAATTATAATTCTAGCTGGTAACTAGTAATCTGTATAGAGATTGGTCGATAAATCGTGATAGCAATCGATTGGGACATCGAACTTTTTCCTCTTTGAGCTTTACAGCTATCTTACAGAACCTCGGAAATATCCAAATACATGTGTATACATACCCTAGACGACAGAGTGGTGTAGTGGTTAGACGTGTAACGGCTGGTCTCTTACGCCCAAACATAGCGTATGCATACCCTAGCCGATTGAGTGGTGTAGTGGTTAGACGTGTAAAGGCTGGTTTCTTACGCCCAAATGCGCAGGTTCGATCCTCACTCCAGTCGGTGGATTTTCAAAATGAGGAAATCGGCAACGTGCATGTCGTACTATTTGGCATGTAAAAAAATCCTCGACTACTCGTTTAGTTTAGAGTTCTTTTGGCAAAATTGAATTCCTAGTTCAGTTTCGTATCGAATAGAGGCGAGGTCCCTCCCTTTGGTAGGAAAACTGGATGGCAAAATTACAGTGTTAATGGCATCCACCGATAGTGGTGCTACATGAACGAATGATTGCTATGTCGGGGGATCGCACTAGGTCTACAAAAGGTGGTGCCTTTAACTCAGCCCCGTTAGAAAGCACACATATTTTAATGGAAAGTGGGATTATTTAAATTTTGTTGTTAATATCTCCAAGGGGGGGGATAAGTAGTAAAATGGAACGTTTTTAGTGCATGTAGCAAGACTGCTACATTTTCAACAGCTGAGCAGGAAATGAAAAAAAAATTATGTAAGAGTGGCCCCCAATAGCGATTACTGCTTATTACTTTCTTCTATATCTAATATATAGAAGAAAGTATTGGATTCGTGCAAATTTTCGAATTTCGAATTTCGACGGATTCGAACGTTTTGAGGTGTGCTGAGTCCATTTCGACTATTTTTGGAAAATGTCTGTCTGTCTGTGTGTGTGTGTGTGTATGTGTGTGTGTGTGTCACGTCTGTGTGTGACCAGTTTTTTGTGGCCGCTCTACAGCAAAAACTACCGCATGAAATTGAACGAAATTTGGTACACATATGTGCCCCTATGTGAGCTTGTGCCCATTGGTTTTTGGCGCGAATTCCTCCAAGGGGGGTGGAGCAATGGGACGTTTTTTGAGTTACGCGTGCTTGCTATTCCTCAGGAAGTAACTGGCGGAATCAAACAAAATTTGGTCCATATGTTGCCCCTAACAGGAGCAGGTGCTGATTCAATTTTGGTGTCAATAGCTCAAACGGGGGTTGAGTTATAGAACGTTTTTTGTCGTCAATTGTGACTGCTGTATCTCAAGAAATAACGAACGGAATCAAACAAAAAAATTTTAACAAGTAGCCCTTAGTGGATATAAGAGCTGATTTTATTTTGGTGTCAACAGCTAAAAAGGGGGTAGCGCAATCACCCGTTCTTTTTTTCCATTGTGAGTGACCTATCTCAAGAAGTAATGCTACGTTCTGGTTGAAATTTGGAATATATGTGAATCCATACGTAAACAGGCTTTGGTTCAATTTTGACTCCAATCGCTCCAAGAGGTGTTGATTTTTTTTTTTTTTTTGCGAATAAAAATCGTTTTATTAATGCATCAATAAGAAAGATAAATCGTAATAGATTGTCGTCTGCGTATTTCTCGTGATTTTAATTGTATGGAAAAGATCGGAAATATTATCTCAATGATTTAAAATTTTTAACTGTTGCCATCTTATGTTTGTTAATAAATAAAATATTTGTAATTAATTCAAGTAAGGCTTTTAAAGTAACTTTCAATTTTCGCTCTTTGTTTTGTTTTTACAATAATTCAGACATTGGGATGATCGTCAAGTTTTTGCATGTGTAATTTTGTTTTTGTTAGGAATATTGCTTCCTCGTCAAGCATGGGGAGGGATCAGAAAAAGGAAAAATATAGAAGAAAGTTTCGTGATGGCCACAACATACTAGTTGGTTTTTAATATCAATCGGTCCAAGTGTGACGCAACCAAACACTTTTTTCATTAAGCTTTTGATGTTCATGCAGAAGGAAATTATGAATCAAAGTAGCAGAGTTACAAAATATAAAGAGAAAAAATGGGATCTCTTCACATATAAATTGTCTATTGACTACACTCACTAGGACTAAGCGATATACCGATATATATCTATTACCGCTGTAACGATACGTAGATGTCTATCTGTTCGATATATCATTTGAAACGGAAATAAGGGACATAATTACGGAGAAAATGAAATACTAACTCAAAAATACATAATCTTTGATAGTTCTGTGTGATGGGTGAGTGTTTGAAATTTCAAGAAATTATCTGCATTCTTCAATCAGTAATTTAATATTTAATTACAGTAAAAGGAAAAACTAACAGAGCCGCCGAAGGTCAAGGTGAGTCCATTGTCAGTTTGGTCTCTGGAGCCCATCACCCTATAAAGTTTTCAAAAGCGGGGCCCTTTTAAGGACAGTGCCCCTAGTTTCTGACAAGACTGATATGACCTCTCGTGGGCCCTGAAAAGTGAATGCGTGTTGGTTAAAAAAGCATCTTAAAGCAACAATTAAAAATTAACCAATTGAGGTATCAACACGATTCATAAATCTAATTAAACGTAAACCATTGATATTACGCTGAATAAAAGGTTTGCGATAAATACTGAAAAGAAATATTTGAATTTAAAAAAAAATGAAAAACGAAAAAAACCTATAATGAGACTACTTCGGTCGTATATTTATCTCACTAGCGGGAGCGTAACTCATCCCTTTCGGACAGCATAAGCTGAACGAATACATCAAGTCTCGAATTAAGAGGGAAAATATTGACTTCGTTCATAACACACGGCACCTCTTGAAACGGAATTCAAGTACGTATACCAATTTTAAATCGTTACCGCTGGCAGCCCTGACGGAACGAAATTGAAACTGAAACTTTCGATATCCCTGTTGTCGCCAGAGAGTTTCTATGCATGTGCAGGCATAGTGTTTTTTTTTTTTTTTTTTTTTTTTTGTGTAAGTTCTACGCATAAATAAAATTGGAGTTGAAATGATTAAACGAATGCAAATTCTAGCTTGCACAGGCATAGGTTTCTTTGTGAAAGTTCTACGCATTTACGTACTTTGGGTTTTTCGACTTACCAAGCATAGGTAGCGGAATTGGTATAGCACATATTAGGATTTCCGGTTCTGTGCGAAACATCGATTGTCGTAGAAAACCGAGAATAAACTTGCATTTCTGAACTTGTATGGTTTTTGCAAATTATGTAAAGGAAGAAAATTTTAATATGCAGATGAGTTAAATATAGATGTTACCCCCCCCCCCCTCTACATGGCACCTTCTTCCCCCCTTCAAAAAAAATGTTATTCACCAATAATAAGATCCGTTTCACAAAGACTTGAAAATTTTCAAGTACCCTTCGTAAAACTTCAACTATTTGTCTGCTTGTGACCTTTCTCACCACATGAGCGGGGGGAGGGTCATTTTAGCGAATATTATTGAAAAATTACAGAAATACTACTTACCGAGGGCTTTTATCAATTGCAGATCTTGATATGTATAGATATATGTTCAAGTGCCCCCTCAATTAAAACGAACCCCCCCCCCCGAAAATAAACATGACATCTCAATAAATAGACTAAAATCCGTTTAAAAAACCTTCATTAATTGTTTCAGTGATGAGGGCTGTTTTCTGCCCCCCCCCCCCAAGGAAGGGCACTTCTACTTCAGCTATTAATATTAGAATAAATAACTGAAATATTTAGGGATCACACAAGATTTACGATGACTTTAATCTACTGCAGATCATGTAGCTAGGAGTGCCAATTCTCCCCAAGTGCGTTGCCCCACCCCCAAAAAAATACAGAATCCTCCAAAAAAGAGGATGAATCCTCTTGAAATAACATCTCTGATTCTTTCAGTTACATAGTCTGCCTCATGCCTCCCCCCTCCCCATAGGCATATCCCTGCTTTAACAATTATTATTGGGATAAACTACTTTCATATTTAGCTTTCAAAATGTCTGACGGCTTCCCTCTATTGCAGATCTCAATACCCAAATAATATAGTTAGGGAAGCACATCCCCCCAACTGCGACGACACCCCCCAATTGTACTAACGTCATCTCCCCCCCCCCCGAAAAAACGGGCTCCCCTAGTGACAAGTCTGAAATCCTTTAAAAATAACTTCTCTGATAGTTTCAGTGGTATTGTCAGCCTCATGCCCCCCTCCCCTTCATCATTAGAATGGTGGGTGCCAATCCCTAATAAGTGTGATGGCCCCCTCATTTTTAATTTTCCCAAGCCCCCCCCCCCCCTCCTGCTCAAAAAAAAACAAGAGTCCCTACTAAAGAGACTAAAATACTTTTTAAATAAATTCCCTGATAATTTCCATATTTCAATAGCATAGCCCAACTTCGAAATCTCCCCCCCCCCCCACCACCACCGAATGGGTACCCTGCTCCAGGCATTTATTCATCTAAACTGGTAGAACATTAGCTTATCAAGATGTTCGATGATTTTTCTGTATTGCAGATCTTATAATGTATGTGATGTAGATGGGGTGCCAATTTCCCTCCCCAGGTGCGGTGGCTCCCCTCAATTTTATCAACCCCCTCCCAAACAAAAGAAAAACGCCAGCATCTTTTTAATGGATTACAATCCTTCTGTAAAAAATTTAATGGCATTGTCTAAGTCATGACCTTCTTCCCCCTGCAAGGACTGTTATTATTCTTATATATTGGTATTATTGTTCGCATAAATCCCCCTCCCCCCCACAAATTTATCGCGCTTTTATTGAAAAAAACGTGACCTTTTATTGAAGAGACTAAACTCCTTTTAAAATAACTTCTCTAATAAGTTCAGTTGTATACTAAACATCAAGAACCCCTCCCCCTCCCCAATTAGCACGCCTGCTTTAGCTATTATTATTCGAATAATCCGATGGAATATTTTCTTTTCAAGATGTCCAGTGGCGTTTCTCTGTAGCATATCTTAATATCCAGATGATGTAATAAGGGGTGCCCATTCCCCCCGACTGAGATGGCACCCCTCAAGTTTTACCAAGTCCCCATTTCCCGCAAAAATTGCGACCCCTTAAAAAAAATACTGAAATTCCACTAAAGTAATTTCTTCAAACGTTTCTACAGTATAATCTGCCTCCTCCCCCTCCTTCTTTGACACAAACACATGAGAACCCTTGCTGTAGCTATATTATTGTAATAAATTGCTAAAATATTTATTCACCAAGATAATCTATGGCTTTTCTCTGTTGCAGATATTTATGTAATAGGTCTTTGCAGTCTCCCCCCCCCCTCTAAATTTTGAATTTAACGATCTAAATGTATCGATGTATCGAAGATATCGATACTTTGAGAGCGATATATCGCGGTATTAAAATTCTGATATCGCCCAGCCCTACTATTCACCGATATCTCTGCCAGTGTGTTTGTTTTCCTGTGATTATTTCATGTTCTTTTTAAAATTTCAGAAGATAAGAACTCTTTAGCTTGTAAAATAATAAATACGATGGCGCAGATTTTTAAAATTGTTTTTATTTATTTACTTACTTATTTATTTATTTTTAATTTATTTATTTGCTTTTCTTAAGCTGACTTGTTTATAGTGATTCACTTTAATATTCTAATGCTACATCAATATTTATCCGACCGTTCTCCAATAGTTATAAAAATTTTCAACACCAATTATTATATTTTAAAGAAAAGTAAAAGTGGATTTTGCCCTTCTTTTACTTATCATATTTAATTAAATGTCCACCAACTAAATTTCCTAGAAATATTTGATGTCTCTTTTTAAAATGTCCAAACATAAGTACTCTTTAGCTTTTCAAACACTGAATACGATGACACAAGTATTTATTTTTTGTTTAATTTCTTTTAGTTATATTTATTAATTTTGTTCTCTAATCGATCTTGACTTATTTGCATTACTGCAGTTTACTATTCTGACGCTATATCGGTTTTTATCAAACGGTTCCCCATCACCTATAAAAACTTCAAACACCAATTATAGTTTAAAAAAAAAAAACTCAAGTAAAAGTGTTTTTTTTTTACCTCCTTTCAATTTTGATCTTTTTCTGAGTCATTAAATTTTGTAGCATCTGAGAGTAGGTACTTAAGAAAAAAAAAGCTGCTTCATGTAAGAAAGAAGCTCATTATTTTTGACAAAAGGGCCGTAGTAAAGGAATTCGAAAGGTCTTTCTTATTAGCCAAACTATATTATCTTCATTTTTTCTACGTATTTCAAAATATTGTTTTTGTGACTAGTTCAATTTAACTTTAAAATCAAAGCATTACTTCTTTTATACGTATAAGGAATAATATCTCAAAGATTTATTTTCAGAAAATAAGATTTAACTGAATAACGCTTCTAACATTGGATGACAAATGTAATTATAATTTAAGCCGATACTTTTTTTTCCCTCTGCAAAACGTGAGAAGCTTTTTCAATGAGAGAAAATTAAGAGAAGTAGATATTAAAAAAGAAAACCAAACGTTCTAGTTCGATTACTAATAGATTTTTTTTGTCGCAAATGCTATTTTTTTCAAAATTGTTGGTCTCGGTGGGAGAAGGTGGTAGTTATAAAAGTTTATTTTTAAAGTTTTTGCCTTTATATTTCATACAACGTTAAAATTTGCTTCAAGGGAACCCGGGACGTTCTCGGCAACGAAAAGAGTGAGTTGCAAATCATGAGGTGTTTATTCGTTTTAACATCAAGTGTGACTTAAAAACTATTGTGTATAGAAAGAATGTAATCTTCTTATCATAAAACAGTAAAAATATTTTTTTTTCTTAAAGAATTTATTTTTAAATAGAAAGTATATAGTTGCACGATAATTCGAAAATTTATGACTGAAAATAATTACGCTTAGCAAATACAATTCTGAATTAAATCACTTTAAACTGCAATACTATACAGGCAAAAGGTCACAAATTACAGTGAGCCTATTATTTTTCAATTACCTTCAAATTAATAAACCACAAAAAATGTTAATTTCATAAAATCCCGAAAAAGTACAATATTTTTCACTAAAATTAGCCTCCTAAAAATACAATTAGCACTTAAACAAAAGTAAAAATGTGTTTAACACATGCAAAATGCTTGTATATGTTATAAGACAAAGTTTCCTAATCATACTTTGATATGAAAGCTTACCTAAAGTTAAAAAAAAAAAAACTGTGTTTTCTGAAAAACGGGAAAACGTGTTGACTTAGACAATGCTGGTTAGCATGCGATACCAGAGGCATTTTCTAAGTTTACGGTACATAAATAGAAAAAAAGAGAAAGTAACTGAATCATGATGTATTTGATATTTATTACGTATCTAAAAGAAATATTCGGGAAGAAAAACTCTCAAAACACAATCAAAACTACGTTCGAAAATAACCACGCTACGGAATAAACAATCCACTTTCTTTCTTTCTTTTGATGCTTAATTGCACAGGTATATTTTGATGAGGACTACAATCTGTGTGCCTTGCCTCCCTTACGCATGATATATATTTTTATTACACTTATAAACAACACATGAAAGAACTTACATCACAAAGAAGGGAAATTACAACCGGAGCGAGGGTGGGAGTCGAACCCACCGCCTCAAGTGTGCCAATGTCAAGCAGTCATAAACAATTCACTTCACACTACTTGTAAGTTACACAACTCAAAATATTCAAAGTTGTTTAATTCCTTACAAAAAAAAAAAAAAAAAAACATTATTGCTAATGCGAATAAACAAAAGAAAACAGTGGTATGTTAACATTCAATCCAGATACCGTCCCTTTAAAACGAGCGTTGCTTTTTTGTTTACATTTTAAATAGTAAATTAACTAGCTTTCGGCATTTGACACCCACACAATTTATACATTTTTGGAATCAATAATTAACAATTTTTGGTGTCCCTCATTCGCAACTCCAACAAACTATAGGGGGCACTGAAGTCACCGTCTAATGGCAGATGAAAAAGGTAAAACAAACGCACGCCGTAGCGTAGAAAATGCTAATAAGCCTAGTAATTTTTGCTTGCATGCATGACTTTTTTGTTTTATTCTTTTTAAATTAATTTTTAAAGTTTTGTGAACATTCTGGCCCATGTAGAAAGAAATGAGAATTCAAGAATCGTTTACTAAACGTTAGAAAGTAATGCAAATTTCGTAGTTGTAAGCAGCCATTTCCCCTATTTTGATTACAATATTTATTGTAACGGATCCGGTGAGACTTCCAACTTTCTTGAAAGGACGACACAGTTCTTGATTAAGAATACAGGAAATTTATTTACACTATGTACAGGGAAGATCGTCAACAACTGCTAAATTAATCATCAGCAATTAAGCAAATATCACACAAACCGTAAACTCAACGGTTACACACGTATTTACTTCCAAATACGAGAAACAACACCGCGTAATGCCTCGCAATGAACAAAGCTAATACACTCTCAGCACAAATTCTCAATCGAAACTAACTTTTTATCACGCGGGACGCTTTTATAAACATCGAAAGAAATCTCTCAAATATTCCACAAGATTCCAAACGCTTCTCAAAAATAGTAGACCGTTATCAAATTTTATCAATGAACAAAAAAAGAAATAGGGGGATCGTATACTTTAGCCGAATGTATAGGGGTTGTATATTCATTACGGGAAACTATTTACAGGTTACGTTACTACAATAATTACTATTTACAGAATTTGTAACATTGCCCCCTTCCTAAGGACTGCACGTCCCGGGCAGTACAATCCCCAGAAAGGGTGCCAAACTTCTATCACAAGTTCACAAATACACACATTAAATAATTTCCAATAATGCATAGGAAACACAATAATAACAAGAAATAATTCTAAACATTAAAAGCAAAAAAATTATCTACAACTTTTATGTTATCAACCATGGTTGTTTACGTAATACTCATGAACTATGGCCATAGTATGGGGCTAACCGATCATAATGTACAACCCTAGGATTTGCATTAGGTGATTTTTGGATCCTCACTACGACGTCATTCAGTCGGTTAAGGACTTTATAGGGTTCATCCCAATGCGACTGCAATTTGGGTGAAAGACCTTTCCGTCGGATGGGATTCCATAACCAAACCTTGTCGCCTTCGTTGAATTCATGTCCAGTAGACCTTGTGTCGTATCGGGTCTTCATCTTCTCCGCCGCGATGTTGATTTGCTCTCGTGCGAAGTTATGAACGTCTTCCAACCGGGCCTGGAGATCCTGGATGTACTCCTCAGGCGATGCAGGCGCATCCGGAGGACGACCGAAGACGAGATCACAAGGTAGCCGAAGCTCTCGTCCGAAGAGCATCTGAGATGGGGCAAATCCGGTAGTCTCGTGGACAGCACTGCGGTAGGCCAGCAGGAACAAAGGTAGCTTCTTGTCCCAATCCTGTTGATTTCTGGATACCATAAGCGAGAGATTATTCAGGATTGTGCGGTTAAATCTCCCCACCATGCCGTCCGATTGTGGATGTTTTGGTTGTGTCCTAGTTTTCTCAATTCTGAAAATTTGACATAGGCCCTTAAACACAGCAGAGATGAAATTCCTCTCTTGATCGGAATGAATCTGCAAAGGTGTTCCATATCTCGAGATCCAGTGTTGGACTAAAGTCTCTGCTACGGTGGTAGCTTCTTGATCTGGAATGGGATACGCTTCGGACCATTTGGTGAAATTGTCGATGGAAACAAGAATGTATTTGTTCCCATCAGCAGTTTTTGGTAGAGGACCCAGGATGTCGAACCCAATTCGTTCGAAAGGAGCTCCAACGTTGTACAGATGTAACTTCCCTCTGCTTCTTTTCTTCGGTCCTTTACGAGCAGCACAGGCGTCACAAGAATGGCACCACTTCTCCACGTCATCCTTCGCCTTGCTCCAGAAGAAGCGCTCCCGAACTTTATTGAGGGTTTTCAAGACACCAAAATTTCCTCCAGTCGCACTACTATGTATTTCTTTCAGAACATCTGAAATCCTTGATCGGGGAAGTAGTAACTGCCACCTAGATGTTTTGCCGTCATCAGATTCCCATTTTCGGTACAGTACGCCGTTCCGTAAATGGAGTGAGTTCCATAAAGCCCAGTATCTTTTTGTTGCAGGGCTGAAGATGGAAACGTCCTGCCAGCTAGGGCGCTGACTGTCACTTTCCATGAACTCCAAAATTAGTTTTATATCGGGGTCTTCAAGTTGATCTTTTCGAACTTGGTCGTCACTCCATGGATCAGGTTCTGATGATGTTGAAGTCACTGTCACCTGATAGGCAGTAGTTCTCGATTCGGGAACAATAATTGCAGTTCTCAGGACAGGGTCTCCTTGATAAAGCGTCTGCATTACCGTGAGACAACCCTTTTCGGTGCTTGATCTCCATGTCATATTCCTGGAGCCGCTGTATCCACCTGGCTATCTGGCCTTCTGGATTCTTGAAGTTCAAAAGCCAAGTTAACGAGGCATGATCTGTCCGAAGCAGAAATTTTCGGCCGTAGAGGTAATGATGGAAGTGTTCTACAGCTTTCACTATGGCCAGTAACTCCTTTCTGGTGACGCAGTAATTTCGCTCCGACTTTGATAAGCATTTGCTCCAGTAAGCGATGACATGTTCATTGCCGTCAATTCCTTGGGATAAAACAGCTCCGATGCCCTCGTTGCTCGCATCAGTGTCCAGGATGAAGGATTTTTCAGGCTGAGGATAGGCGTTGATGTTAAAGCCTCCTTCAGTCGTAGAAATGGATCTTCGCATTCTTTGGACCATTCAAACTTTTGCTTGCTCTCCGTCAGCTTATGCAAAGGTTGTGCAATGTTGGAAAAACCCTTTACAAACTTCCTGTAGTACGTGCAGAGCCCCAGGAAACTTTGCAGCTGATGGATGTTTTCAGGACGACTCCAACTCTTGACCGCAGATACCTTTTCTGGATCGGTTTGTACACCTTCAGAAGAGATGATGTGACCAAGGTAGTTCACTTCCCGGCGGAACAAATTACATTTGGACGGGCTTAACTTCAGATAGGCTTCCTTAAGCTTCTGCAGCACCTTCCTGAGATTTGCCAGATGTTCTTCGAAACTGCGTCCCACGATGATGATATCGTCTAAGTAGACCAGACAGGATTCGTAGGAAAGTTCTCTTAACACTGTCTCCATAAGACGCTCGAACGTAGCTGGTGCATTGCAGAGGCCAAAGGGCAGCACTTTAAACTGCCATAAGCCTTGTCCAGTTGTAAACGCTGTCTTCTCTCAGTCATTAGGGTGTATCTCAACCTGCCAGTAACCGCTCTTCAAGTCCAGGGTCGAAAACCACTTGTGTGCGGAAAGAATGTCCAAGGTGTCGTCTATCCGTGAAAGAGGGTAACTGTCTTTCTTGGTGATTTCATTCAGCCGTCGGTAATCGACACAAAATCTGGTGAAGTCATCTTTCTTTCGGACCAAGACGATGGGAGAGGCCCAAGGACTGGATGACGGTTCGATTACATCATTCTCCTTCATCTCTTTCAGGAGGGTCTCAACCTCTTCCTTCTTGGCGAACGGTAGTCGTCTCGGATGCTGTTTAATAGGGGGGGGGGGTATTCTCCAGTGTAGATCCTATGCTGCATTTTATTCGTACGGCCAACATCCTCCGATGTAGATGAAAACAGATGCTTGAAATCGTCCACCAAATGTTCCGCAGCAGTTCTTTGATCTTTCGATAAGGGTGCACTCCCAATTAACTTCGATATCAAGGACTCAGAAGACACAGTCTCGATGGAATTGATTCTTCTAATGATGCAGTTTACTCGAGTACAAGTTGCTAACACTTCACCTTTCCGGATATTCCTTGGCCTTTCACTCACGTTGGCGACTCTCACAGGAATTACATCCTTAGAAAGGTCCACAAGCGTAGATGCTACCAGCACTCCTTTTAGGTTATTGCTTAAGTTGGGGTATTCAATGAGTCCAAATCGAAAACTATTGCCTTCTTCAATAGAGCCAGGTATTAATGATTCTGACCTTGAGGGAATCGATAAATCTGTTTGGGCTATTATTTGATGAGCGGATTTTACATCACTTTCTGTGGGGAAAACGGCTATGTCTTCTCTCATCGAGTGCAGCTCATTAGTCTTGAAGTCGAGAGTGAAGTTATATTTCTTCAAAAAGTCCAATCCGAGAATGAAGGGTTCCGTGATATTAGCGACGAATGCCGTATTGTGGTAGGTGGCATTCCCAAACACTATTTCCAAGTCCACTTTACCTTCAATCTCGATTTTGTCACCTGTCACAGTCTGGAGACTTACGCGTGGCGATGTCCACAGCAGTTTCAATCCAAATTCACGATCCACATCTGTCCTAATGATTGTCACATTGGCTCCAGTGTCGACAATCAGTCTGCAGGGGTTCCCATTTACATGTGCGTAAATGAAAAGTCCATTACTGCCGCTACTAGAAGGGGAAATCTGCAGAGCTCTGATGGTGGTAATTTCCTTCCCTCGCGTAGCTTGGCGAGCCGGACAACTCCTTCGCATGTGCCCTTCACTACCGCATTTCCAGCACTTCTGCTCTTGTCTTTTTTGGACTGTTATGCTGTTCAGATGTCTTGCCTAGTCACCGAGTTGTCTCTCAAGTTCAGCGAGGTGGGACGACCTGGAATCAGACTCCTCAGCTTCCTGAGTCCGGATTAGATGGCGATCCACACGGGTTGCTTCTTGGGCGGCCTCGTATCTCATCGCATATACTACAGCAGAATTCTGGTCTTTGACATCTGCCATCCGTAGAGTTTTCTGGATTTCCGGATCTCGAACCCCGTCGATGTAGTAGTTGAGTGCCAGGTAGTCTCGAACATCCGCAGGACAGTCGCAAAAAGCAAGATGAGACAGTCTCTCGACGTCCGCCGCTAGCTCTTGCAGGGTTTCCCCGGTTTTCTGGAAACGGGACTTCAACTGGAGTCGGCTGAAATCTTTCTGGCACTTCTCCCCGAAGCGAAGCTCCAACGCAGATGTGAGGGCGGTGAAATCCAGGCGCTGGCTGTCCGGAAGGGTCTGGAGAATGTCTGCTGCGTCACCTCTCAGGGATGCTGCAAGATGACAAGCCTTGGTAGCAGAGTCCCATCCGTTCGCTTCCGCCACTATCATGAATTGAGTTTTGTAAACCTGCCAGGAAGTTTTCCCATCAAATGTGGCAAGTTTAATGGACGGTCGAGCAACCGATGTATGAGCGCCAAACTGTACAGAGCTGCTTTCTGCGGTCGCCAATCTCCTTTCCACGTCCTTAATTATTTCTTCCTTAAATGAAGTCAATTTCTTGTCTTCTTCTTCCAACTTATTTTCCACATTGTCGATGCGCTGTTCCACAGTATCAAATTTTTCTTCCAGAGCATCGACTTTATCTCCCATGGCGGTTAGTTAATTCTCCATCATGGTTTTCATCGACGTTAGGTCACTTTTCATTTCATCTTGACTTGTAGTAATTTTAGCAGTTAAATCACTATTTAACAGTTCTTCGTTAATCGCTTATTCATTTTTCAATTGTTCTTGTTTTGCAGTAAAACTTGCAGTCAAATCACTTTTTAATTGGTCTTGATTAGCCGCCATATCATTTTTTAATTGTTCTTGATTAGCCGCCAAACTTTCAGTCAAGTCACTTTTTACAGCATTAATTGCTTAAAGAAGTTGTTTTAATTGGACATCCATTGCGCGAGTAATCACCATAAAAACAAAGTTTATGAATTCAAACATTCTTTATGAAAAAAAATGTCCAAAGTCACACTTACTCCAAGAAAGTCCAGAAGAAGCCCCACGTTGGGCGTCAATTGTAACGGATCCGGTGAGATTTCCAACTTTCTTGAAAGGACGACACAGTTCTTGATTAAGAATACAGGAAATTTATTTACACTATGTACAAGGAAGATCGTTAACAACTGCTAAATTAATCATCAGCAATTAAGCAAATATCACACAAACCGTAAACTCAACGGTTACACACGTATTTACTTCCAAATACGAAAAACAACACAGCGAAATGCCTCGCAATAAACAGAGCTAATACACTCTCAGCACAAATTCTCAATCGAAACTAACTTTTCATCACGCGGGACGCTTTTATAAACATCGAAAGAAATCTCTCAAATATTCCACAAGATTCCAAACGCCTCTCGAAAATAGTAGACCGTTATCAAATTTTATCAATGAACAAAAAAGAAATAGGGGAACGTATACTTTAGACGAATGTATAGGGGGTTGTATATTTATTACGGGAAACTATTTACAGGTTATGTTACTACAATAATTACTATTTACAGAATTTGTAACATTATCAATTCTTGATGAAACTACATTTTCATTGTGGCCATAAGAGCACTATAAATATTTCATGTAACAAAACCTTTGTTTACTAGTATTATCAAAAGAAAAAAATGATACTTCTTTGTCTTGTTTGGCTAGCGCTAATTGTTTTACATTTGTAGCTGAGTTATTTCTCAAATTGCCGAATCGGTTAATTAAAATTTTTTCTGCTTAGTATGTTTCTAATTTCTGAATTTTGATTTAATTCGGTCATGCATCATCAATAAATTTCTTACGGATACATGGTGATAGTTTTCTTTTTAATTGATCTTCCATTAACGATAAACTATAATCGCACTATTTTGGCGATGAAATTTATCACCGTTAAACATTTTTCATTTCGTTCTACAATAATATATTCAAGAAAATATTTTGGATACCGTCCATTCGAACTAAATGCTAGAGTGAAAAAGGTTAGCTAAATTAATTTTTTTTGAACTAGACGGAGATGAAAGCCCTAATTCTTCTGCTAATGTCATCAAATCCGTTCTTTCGATCTTAAGATTTAAAAAAAAAATATTCTTACAAGTTCACACAAAACAGTTTAAAAAATTTACCTGGTATAGTGTTATCCTCTTTAAAAAAAAAAAAAATGCATCGAACAGACGAGCATATTCGTTGATAATTTCATGCAAATGCGAAGTTTGTTAATCCATAGTTTTCATATGTTTACGCTCTCGCCATTTACGACAGTCAAATCACTTTTTAGAGGGAAATAATGAAAACTAACATTATTTTGAGATGTTCGAGAATACCATTAAGGGATGAAACAATTTCTGTTGCTGAAAGCAATCGAAGACACATCGACTGCGTTTATAAATACTCTTAACAAACTGCCTCTATGTTTACCAACAGACACACGTGGAACGCAATGTTTTCCTTTTTTCTTTAATTTTGTAAAACACCTCAAGGTAGCGTATTCGAGAGCTGGAGTTGCGAATTTTATGCAGCTGCAATTGAAAAATCGCTTTTTTGAACGTATAAAACGTCCCGGTTCTTTTCAATAAGATCGATTTCTGGGACACTATAATGAAATTTGTTACCCATGTGAAATTAATTGTTATATATTGAAGCTGTCCTGTTCTTGCTTGCTGTCTAAAAGTTCTTAATGTTGTATTTATGAGTTTTTTGTTCTTAAAATTTTGGCAAAAGAAAAAAAAATGCATTTCCACTGTAATTTTTCTTAATTATCATCCTTTGAAACAAATGCTTTAAACTCTGAAATAGACACTAAACTGTCTCCAGGGCTCACCAGTTGGTAAACCGCAGCTCTGGTTGACACGGGTTCCGGGAGTGTACTATAATATAATATGCTGTTTGTACTCCAAATACACTCAGAAACATTGAAAATAGGGCCCCAAAAAGGAAGCATTGGATTGAAGTGAAATTTAATATACAGAATAATACAGCTGAGAGATACACTTGATCCGAAAATCCAGGCAATTAAACATATACAGGCTAAGAAATGAGATAAATACAGTGCTACTTCAATAGCACGTTGAAGTCCCTTTTGCTGCAATACATGCCGCAACATGAACCGGCATTGAGCTAATTAAACGTCTGTTGTTCTGAGGTAGAGGGACTCCCAAATTGTGAACAGCCACATCTAAATCTTGCACAGAGAAGCGCGGCGGCATCTGGCGCTTCAGTTGATCCCATACATGCTCTATACGAGACAAGTCGGGGAGCAGCTGGCCATAGAAGAGTCTCAAAAGTACGTAAGAAATCTTGAGCAGCTCTAGCTGTATGCGGGTGAGCGTTAACTTGCTGGAAGATGCGCCTGGGAGACCATTTAGGAGCGGTCCTACATGTGGTTGTAGAATGTCATTAAAATAACGCTGGCCCGTTAAGGTTCCACGTACCACAGCTAAAGTGGACCGGATCATAGGCTATGACACCCAGACAATTATGCTCGCTGTTCGGGGCAGTGTGACGTACGATAAATGGGTTGAATGGTACCTTTCTTCAGGGCGCTTCTACACCCGTGCGCGGTTATCATCTGACCCCAAAACGAACCGGGATTCATCACTAAACACCACCTTTTGCCAGACAGAGACATCCCACATCACTCTCTTCGCACCATTGTAGACGGAGTTGCCTATGTTTTGTTTTGGTGTTAAAGGAAGTGTATAAAAAGGGCGCTTGGACTGCAGATTCACTGCCGCAAGACGTCTGGAAATTGCTCGGGCAACAACAACAACACGTCTGCTTGTATTGTGGATTTTTTTTTTTTTTTTTTTTTTTTTTGCACGTGGATACCATCTCGTGTTCACTGCCTACAATAATTTCTAACGAATCACTCCGAACGATCCATCTGTGCAGCAACACATAGCCGTCAATAAAGGTTTCGTGTCGCAACTAATTTAGGGAAAGCTAAATTTTTCCAGGTTGTTAACACATAAAGTATTCACTAAAAAAATACAAAGTCCCGACCCCCACCCCTCTTGCTTTCTCCCCCACCCCCTCCGAAATATTGGAAGAGCAGTATTATGATTATACGCTTTTCGTGTCGCAACTAATTAAGAGAAAGCTGAATTTTGGCAGGATGTTAGTACGTAATGTATTCTTTTGAAAAATACGAAGTCCCGACCCCCACCACTCTTTATACCCCCCCCCCCCACCCTCATCCCCTACGAAACACTGCAAGAACAGTACTATGATTGCACGCTTTTCGTGTCGCAATTAATTAAGGGAAAGCTGAATTTTGGCAGGATGTTAGTACGTAATGTATTCTTTGAAAAAATACAACGTCCCGATCCTCTACCCTTTTGCTTTCCTCCCCACCCTCTCCGAAACATTGCAAGAGCAGTACTATGATTATGCGCTTTTCGTGTCGCAACTAATTTGGGGAAAGCGGATGTTTTTCAAGATGTTAGTACAAAAAGTATACACTAAAATAGGACAAAGTCCCGACCCCCCCTTCCCCACCCCTTCCGAAACATTGCAAGAGCAATACTATAATTATACGCTTTTCGTGTCCCAACTAAACAGGGGAAAGCTGTTTTTTTTTTAAAGATGTTAGTATACAAAGTATACATTAAAAAAACACTAAGTCCCTACCCCTACTGCTCCCCCCCCCCCCGCCCCGTCCAAAACATTGCAAGAGCAGTATTATGATTACACGCTTACAGCTCGAAAACTAATGATGATACCGGAGTATTCCTTTTATTTCGCTTCTTACAATATTATAAACCAGTGGTGCCCAACCCACGGCCCACGGGTCACATCCGGCCCATGAAACTGATCAGTGTGAACCGTTGTTTTGCGAAATGTTACAACTCGAGGACTAGGTTGCAACTGGTTTCTGAAAAACAGGTTGCATTCAAAAAAAAAAAAGACATCAAGTTATTATAACTACAATTTTTTTTTTATAAGGGGTCATTTAACAGTTTGTTGGCTTGGTCTGTAATATTGTTACAACATATTCCACTACAGTACTCAAACATAGACGTAAAATCGAACCCAGTTTTACGACAGCTACAGTTTGTAACACAATGTTTTACAGTTGCAAGATATGAGTAGGAGAATTTCACTTGGAGCAGAGGTAATTGTCAGGATCTTAGGAATCAGTGTGTTGCTTGAAATATATTTCCAAACCCATTCTTCTGCTGGAAACTTAAAACCTAACCAAGTTTGAATAAAAAATTGTGAAAAGCAAGTTATCGCAAAAATGTCCCTAAAGTTCACTTTTGATTTATCAAAACTTCCACCAACTTCAGACGTCACTCGTCAACAACTTTTAAATGTTTCCACCAGAGTTTTTAGGGTCAACACCAGATTCAAACTTGGTTAGGTCTTAAACGTCCTCCAGAAGAGTGGGGTTGGCATTATACTTCATGCAACAGACTGGTTCCTAAGTTCATGAAGATTACCTCTGCTTCAAGTGAACTTCTCCAATTAGTATCTTGCAATGGAAAAGATTATGTGTTTCAAACAGTATCTGTCGTAAAGCTAGGTTCGATTGCACGTCTATGTGTAGACACCAGGGTTGCCAGATTTAAGAACAGTAAATATGAGACAGGCTTCTAGGAGTGAAGAGGGGAGGGGAATATTTTTGGGATTGAGTGCAATTACTGGTTATGGTGTATTTTTAAAGGGTGATAAACAACCATGTTTTTATAGCTTTTGGAAGATTCCTCTCGGTATGTTTATGGGTGAGCACAATTTTGGAGGAACTCTGTCTCAGAGAATAAAGCAAATAATAGAACGATGTTAAGTTTTTAGATCGACGTTAGTAGTTACAGGTGCTAATAGGTTTTTCACTCGCGTTTGCTATAAGAGAAACGGTGCAATCGAAAAATGTTCTTGTTAAATGTGACTACTTTATCTGAAATAGTAATGCAAGGAATCGTGGAGAAAACTTGTTTTTTAAAGCCACACCAGCCAATGGGGAAATCTGAATGAGGAAGTCATATGGTCTGCCGCCAAAACAAAACCATACAAACCAAATCTAAATGATAACAATTTTTGTATTGCTGCCTTATGATTTTTCTTTTTGCTCTTTATTTCACATTTCATGTTACTTTTTTACTTTAAAATAATGTCTCGTTTTGTAAAATATTGTTATTCGTAGAATACGGGACTTCAGCTGTCCCGTATGGGGCTTTAGCTGTCCCCCACTGGTTAATCCCCGGGACGCGGGACAATTTTTAAAAATACGGGACTGTGACTGTCCCTTGAAATCCGGGACGTCTGGCAACCCTGGTGGACACTAGTGGAATGCACTGTAACAATATTCTGGACCAAACCAACGAAATATTAGAAGATGGCCGCTTACATAAGGCTTAAAAATAAAAACCAAAAGTAATATTAAACCCTTAATAATATCTGCTGCGAGAAAATAATCAGTTCAAATAGACTATTCCTCTTATTTAAAGCTTAAATAGTTAGCCAAGCATTAACATTATTTTGTAGACTATCGCCGACACAAACGAATTATAATCTTTTGTAACAAATAATTCCATTATGGTAGTAAATACTTTAAGTGAACATCATTACATTGTTGATCCATTTCAAGAAAATGACTATTATCATATTATTATCTATAAATTTTGTTCAAACATTTCTTTCCAAGACGTAATGATAAAAAGCTATTAATTTATTGAAGTTACTTTTTGGTTTTTGTTGAGAGATTTCTGGTATATGATTAAGCTGGTAAAATGGTAAAACTGAGCTATCTACATAAAAAGTGTATGTTTCATAATTTGGGTATAACAGTGGTCCCCAACAATTTTTTCAGAAACCAATTTCTAAATATTTGGCTAACAATTTGTAACATTGTCATTAATCGAGCTCTTCGAGTTGTAACATTTCACAAAACAACGGGCAACACGGATCAGCTTCGCAGGCCGGATACGGCACCTGGGCCTTAGGTTGGGCACCACTGGTTTATAATATTGTTAGGAGTGAAATAAAAAAAGGAACATCCCGGTAACATCATAAATTTTCAAGCTGTATGAGCATAATCATAGTACTGAACTGATCAGTGTGCAATGTTTCGGAAGGAGGGGGGGGAGCAGCAAGAGGGGTTGGGGTCGGGACTGTCTACGGTTTTAGTGTACACTTTACGTGCTAACATCGTGCCAAAATTCAGCTTTCTCTTAATTAGCTGCGAAAAGAAAAGCGAATAATCATAGTACTGCTCTTGATGGTCTAAGTGTTTCGGAGAGGGGGGAAGGCAAGAGGGGTAGGAATCGGGACTTAGTGATTTTTTTTTTTTTAATTTTCTTTATTTACTAACGTCCTGCCAAAATTCAGCTTTCCCTTAATTGTTACGACACGAAAAACGTATAATCATAGTACTAATCTTGTAATGTTTCGGAGGGTAGTGGGGGAGAAAGCAAGAAGAGTGGGGGTCGGAACTTTGTGGCTTTTTAGTGTATACTTTATATACTAACATCCTGCCCAAATTTAGCTTTCCCCTAATTAGTAGCGACACGAAAAACGTATAATCATACTACTGCTCTTGCAATGTTTCGGAGATGGGTGGGGGAGAAAGCAAGAGGGGTAGGGGTCAAGTCTTCGTGGCTTTTTAGTGTATATTTTATGTATTAACATCCTGCCAAAATTCAGCTTTCCCCTAATTAGTAGCGACACGAAAAACGTATAATCATAGTACTGCTTTTGCAATGTTTTTCCAAGGGGGTGGGGGAGAAAGCAAGAGGGGTAGGGGTCAAGTCTTCGTGACTTTGTAGTGTATCCCTTATGTACAAACGTCCTGCCAAAATTCAGCTTTCCCCTAATTAGTTGTGTTACGAAAAACGTATAATCATAGTACTGCTCTTGCAATGTTTCGGAGGGGGGTGGGAGAGAAAGCAAAAGGGGGTGGGGGTCGGGACTTTGTGGCTTTTTAGTGTTTACTTTATATACTAACATCCTGCCAAAATTCAGCTTTCCCCTAATTAGTAGCGACACGAAAAACGTATAATCATAGTACTGCTCTTGCAATGTTTTTCCAAGGGGGGTTGGGGAGAAAGCAAGATGGGTAGGGGTCAAGTCTTCGTGGCTTTGTAGTGTATACCTTATGTACAAACATCCTGCCAAAATTCAGCTTTCCCCTAATTAGTTGTGTTACGAAAAACGTATAATCATAGTACTGCTCTTGCAATGTTTCGGAGGGGGTGGGGGAGAAAGCAAGAGGGGTGGGGGTCGGGACTTTGTGTTTTTTACTTCCTTTTACAAAAAAGGAAGTATTGTATTCGCGAAAAAATTTTCACTCAAAAATCGCCCTTAATTTCCATTTTGCTCACCCCCAAATGAATGTTGAGTTTTTTTTTCGATTCGACCACATGCGGAAAAGTGCCTAAGAATGTATAGACACGCGAAATATCCATTTTGACCATCACCGAGGTAACTACAACGACTTTTCTCGTGACGTCTGTATGTATGTGCGTATGTGCGTATGTGCGTATGTATCTCGCATAACTCAAAAATGGTATGTCCTAGAAAGTTGAAATTTGGTACATAGACTCGTAGTGGGGTCTAGTTGTGCACCTCCCCTTTTGGTTGCTTTCGGATGTTCCTAAGGGGGTCTTTTGCACCTTTTTGGGGGGAAATCATTGTTAATTTCGATGTAAACTCAAGTGGCGTTATAATTTGTCGGACACTTGGCGATATATCGCCAGTCTTTTGGTCGCCAAGTTTTGTCGCCAAATTGGCGACAAATTTGGCGGAGTTTTTTTTTTTTTGGTTTCAATTTGGCCATTGTTGGTGATATTTAGAGAATAAATATTGAATCACATTAAAATAGCAAATAATGGGGAAATGACATTAAATTGGAGTAAAAGGAAGTCATGTGATGCACACATCAGCTCGTTTAGTGTATACTTTATATGCTGACATCCTGCAAAAATTCAGCTTTCCCTAAATTAGTTGCGACAAAACCTATTTTTTTACTTTCATTGACTGGGCTAACAGCTCGTCGACGAGACTGCAATTTTCATACCAATGATCAACCTCTCTCAAACTCCCTTAACTGTGTGTGTGAGAGAGAGAGAGAAACGGTTTTTAACTCACTAACTTCACATCCTTCCCTTATTAAGGCTCACCAACAATCGGGATGTAATCGTAACATTTATATATTTTACACTATGCACTGTTTTATACAGCACTTTTTTCCCGATTGCACCGATGCTGTTGGGTAAACGGTCATGCGCTTTGACACCAAACTTGGATCATTTGCATATCAGATGTCACTCTTCTTTTATGCAAAGTTTCGCGATTGTACCTTTCTTCTTTCTAGGGGCGCTATTTTCAATGTTCCTGGGTGTATTTATACTAGACTAAATACATTAATTTGTACTTTTAATAATCTTTCGAGTAATATTTCGTTCTAATAAGAAAACAATGCAAATCTTATGATAAAAAATGCTGTAGATTCAAAATAATAAAATTAATTATCGAGGAAGTGTAGGGGGGGGGGGGATCTTCTCTTGAAGCGTAGCCTGTTACAGCTCCTTTAAAAAAAAAATATCTTGTGAAATATTGGTTGGAGATTTCTTACGCAGAATGAATAAAATATTTTTCTTCATTTATTTCAACGCATGACATAAAACCTGAAAAAGAAAACAGATTTGTCCCCTTCTTACACGGAGATCTTCGACATAAATATTGCTTTTCTTGCAGGAAAACATCCTGCAAGTTATAATAGATTATTTGAAATGCTTTAAAACAGATGGCTTTTTAAACAAGAGGCTCTGTGGAATAAATGGAAAAAATGAGGCATTAACTATCTAGTGGTCCGGTAGTGGGAGTACCACAGCTTTAATTTAAACCCTATGTTAGTTACAATTAAATGTTTGTTATGCATAGTTACCTTAACGTTTTGAGAGTCATAAACATCGGTAGAACACCATCCCTGTCGTAACACAGCTGAATTCTGCGCCATATTCCCTCCGATGTTTTGCAGTAAAACATCTCCGAAACCTTGATGCTCCGCAAATCACCTGCAAAAACACGAGGCAGAATTCAGCTGTATTACGACATGGATGATGTTCTACCAATGTTTATGAATCTTAAGCCTCCACACTACCTGTATTTAACAAACATTCAACTATACATAACGTGGTATCTTTCTTAATAATAAAGCTGAAAGTCTGTATCTCTGGATGCCTGGATGAATGAATGTCTTTTTCATACATCAACGTTCAGCACCTAGACCGTTCGACCGATTTCCTAAAATTTGGCAGAGATTTAGTTCGTACCATAGGGTGAGAACCTCGAAGCG
The DNA here is from genome assembly GCF_026930045.1 of Uloborus diversus. Lineage (NCBI taxonomy): Eukaryota > Metazoa > Arthropoda > Arachnida > Araneae > Uloboridae > Uloborus > Uloborus diversus. Next base: position 106,585,365 of record NC_072735.1, read on the forward strand.
ATTTGTCGAAAATTCGATTTTGTTCTTTTTCGATTCCAATTTTAAGAAAATTTTATCCAGCAAATTATCATAACATGGACGAGTAAATTATCATAACGTTGTCGAGTAAATTATCATAACGTGTACGAGCAAATTACCATAACATGGGCGAGCACATGAACATAGCAAATTGGAGAAAAATTCATCATCCATTGTTTGTAAATATACAGGCGAACCAATTGACTTTTTCATTTCTACTACGGACAAAGCCGTGAGGTACCGCTACTAGAAAATAAAAGGGGGGAGGGCGAAGGGCATCCATTTCCGAACCACTCTGTTTTTATAATAAGAGCGTGGAAAGATCTTATTTAGCTAAAGGAATTACTGAAAATGTCTTCCATTGACCTTGAGGAGCTTGTGCAGTCCGGACTGTATGTTCTGGACAGCACTGACGAAGATAATCTTGCGGAATGGCTTGGTAAGCTGTTGCACTGGAATTATCTTTTTTGGGTGAAGGGTTCTCTTAGCTGGGACTTATGTCATTGGTCATCTGCCTCAAAGTCACTTGTAGACACTTTTCTCATCACTCTGCGTAAGTTCTTGTACTTATGCGCTGTATTTGCTCAACAATTTCTTTTTTACACCAGTTTCATAAACCTCTTAAACAGAATCACCTTTTAGTGGGGGCGTTTCATTTTGTCAAAAGTACTACTTTTAGTCACTGAAACTGATAGAAAAGGAAAAAATAAATAAATAATAATAGTAACAAAGAGCCAGAAAAAGTTTTTATTTACCCAACAGTTTTTTTTTAATTTAACTTTTTTGAAGTCCGATTTTTGAAATAAGGCGTCGTCTTTATGACGACAAATGTGATGTACTTTGGCGCGCTACTCCATTGGCGTAATGAATGCTTACACATTGTTTAAAGAAAATGTTGCCATTAAACAGTAATATTAGTAGCAACGTTGTTGAGAATTTTGAATGAACGCTTTTCTGAAGAAAACATGAAATTCTACTGTTAGTTTGTTGCAATATTTTTATCTTTATCTAATGCCAAGATAATGGCATTTTATCATTTGTGATGTCATTCGCAGAAGCGTAAAAATGAAATTGAATCTGCATACCAGTTAAAGTATGTTTTTTAAAATATTAAACTTTGTCAAGTTATTTAAAAAAATGTTAAATCCTATGTTTTAAGCATGCTTTTTTAGAAAAAACTACTTTAAAATTTCTTAATCAACCCAATTTTATCCTTAAATACAATTGATTACATTATGTAGAACGATTTTTGTTTATGTTGCACCAATATAACTTTCTGATTGGTTCTGCCATAATTGCATGAAAAAACGTTTGTCCTCAAAAGGACAAAAAGTTTAAACTTTGAGTGAAACTATAAAAAAAAACGCGCTTAACTTTTTTTAAAGAAAAAAAAGAGGACATCATGTTTTAAATCAATAGTTATGTTTTAACCCAAACTCTACAAACTAATGGCAAGGTACCTGGAAAAGTGTATTTTTGAAAGTACATGTCTTATTATTTCCTCAAATTTGTCCCGAACTGTAGTCCCACATCAGGTGTTCGTTTTAGGTTCCCTGGTAGCGATGTTTAATGCTGCATGTCCTGTTGAAAGCACTCTCCTTGCTCCTTTAAATAGGCACCCATATTCTCTTCGAAGTTTTCAAGGTAGGCATTAAAGATATGTAATTTAAGAAAAACATGCTGCAACCCATTTTTCTGTAGTTTTTAACCTTAGTCTCAAATAAGTCAACGCAACTCTCAATGATTTCCAAGAAAGGACTACTTTAAGAAAACCATGTTTCACTCTCTTTTTCTTTGAAAAGCTCAGAAAACGGTTGACACTCAATTTTTTTTTTATTTAGTGAAAACATCAGCTTTAAATCTTGCTTCCTATGAATGTGGCAAAAATTTAATCACAGCAAAGTGCTAAAAAACACTGCCACATTCTCATCAATGGCGGTAGTTATCCTCATATATAATAGCCAATGATCGAGTAACATGCTTATTTCAACAATGAAACTCGCGCCACGACATGATAATTTGATTATTCGCAACTCCAGAGCTCGAATACGCTACCTTGCGGTGATAAACAATACCGAAGAAAATGGTAAAACATTCCATTCTACGTGTTTTCTTTGGGGTAAATTACAGGTTTCAGACAGTTTTTGGTGTAATGTAATTTCAGAAGAATAAAAAAGAAAGCTTCCTACGAACACGATGAAAAATTACTGCCATTCACTAAGCGTCAAAGCAAGTTATAAGTTACGGCATTTGTTTGTTTTTTTCATCCGCCATTAGACAGTTGCTGCAGCGGGCTCTGTAGTTTTTTGGAGTTGGGAATATGTTTTTGTTACGTTTAAACATGCAGGGAAAATCTTTATTGTGATAAGGCTGAACTCGATCCTTAGGGGAATGAAGAAACGAAAGAATGGTCAACAATGAACGCTACCCACTGCAGTTTAGGGTCAATTCATTGGAGTTACGGTTACAACTTCAAGTATCAAAATATCACCAAACAGGCAATGGCTTCGTTCAAATTTAGAAGCAATTTCACCCGTCATACCTTGACGGGCGATTTTCTAGTATGTGCATAATATCTTTGATGGAAACTACTGGAATTCGTTCTTGTTACTCCATAGAACCTTCATCAATTACTCAATAACATTACAACATACATTCACTGCTCAATTTGGATTTTAACAACGAGTTTGTCAGTTACTTGTGCATCAACGGCACAAATCATCAAAGCATTGAAATTTCTGACAGTAAAAGCCTCCCTGAAGCTGCAATAAAGTCGTCATTTTTGACAAAAATTATTACAACCAAGTTTATAATATAATAATTTCGTGTCTAGTAGAACAGCTGCTACAGTCGAAACAAATAAGATATTTTTCATTTCTCTGCTTCGCCACTTTGAGTAAAACTACAAATTTCTCGGATACAAATCGCGACGCTTTTTTCTCACTGTAATTCGAAATTCTTTTCTGCTTTTCATAAATCTTCTCGCAATTAGAATAAGAAAAGAAAAAGACCCGCGGGCTTCCGAAATAAACAAATCCCAGAGTATTCAAGAACGAAGAGCCGTCCTTGGAATCCCATTACAAATGCAACACTTCTTTTTTTTTTTTTTTCATTTCCCTGTTCCCTCATGAAAGGATTTGTTAGCTATGAAAGTTTAATGAGATTTTGAGGTTTTTCTAACTCAATGTTTTGAATCTTTACCTGAAGCATGGGAACTTACTTTATTGAAGAAATTTGTTCAATACACAAGGATGCTTATTCAGTTCTTGCTGTTTTCTAAAGTAAAGTAATAATAATAATATGATTGTTGAGATAGAAAATATTATTGGTCACAGCGGCGTTTTTTCTTCAGAAAACTCTCTTTTAAAAAGTTTTCTTTTTAACATGAAACAAATATAATAAAAAAAGAATGATAGCTGCAGACAGAAGCGTGTCATAATGAGCGAAATCAACTTGAAATGCTGTTTTGGTAGCATAATGTATGTTCTGTGTGTTAGTTTTAGAAATTACAAGATATACTGGGTGTTTCTAAAACCTTGGACTGGGGGGGGGGGTTAAAGGAAAATTCATTAAAAAAACTACTTTAGATATAAACATTTGAATTTCTTTAATTTTGATGCTTATCTTAAATTTTAAAAAAAATCACGTTATTACACTTCTAATGCACCTTCGTTCCTTCGTAGCTCTGAGAATATTTAGACGACTTTCAGCTTCGCGTCAGACATTAACGCAGCCATAATTCACCCTCTGGGAAAAGGGGGTCAGAATTTGGTCATAACAGTCCAAATATGGATGTAAACTATCAAACCAGAATTGACAATATGTGTTAAAACCACCGATTATAACAGGTTGACCCTCAGAACTGTCCTTGCGGCACACCTGGGAATTTTTTCATTCATAGACGCCGTTTTCAGTTTTGGATGTTAGCGCCATCTACATGCCTTTAGCTAATATTAAATCACTGGAGTAAAAACATGCTGCGCTAAGAATCAAAATAAAGGAAGAATTGTACATAAATCTTAAACAAGTTTCTTTTAAAAAAAATTTTTGTTTTATCACTGTAAGACTTTATAAGCGCCTCATAGTTTTATATTTGCTGTAAATTTTTATATCTAGAAACTTTGTTAGCAAAATCCCTTATTGCAATATCTGTCTTTTATTCAAGACATTTGTGGTGTTTTCTATTACTTTCATTTATCTTATCCTTTAACAGCTTAGAATATTTTAAACATCTTGTGATATTTTTACTCCCATCCCAAACCATTACAGATTGGGGTCATTGAGACTTTTCAACGATGCAAGAAGGTCTTGGAAACAAGGGTGTGTGCAAAAACCTCATATGACTTTGGGATCCATCAGGGCCGTATGCAAGGGGGTGGAGGTTGATAGAGATAAACCCCTTCCGAAATTTTTCATACAAAGAAATGCTTTCCTTTATTTATTTAATTTATTTATTTATTTATATTTTGGTGACAAAAATAATATTGTTGTTGTTATTATTATTATTTCATTTTTTTTTTTTTTTTTTTTTTTTGTGAAATGAAGTTAGTATGACTGAAAGATTGTACAAACGCATTGTATTTTTATGGTAGTTTATGGTAGTTATTGAGAAATTCATTTATTATGTAACAATATGGCGTTTTGTAAAAACATCCGCTCCCTCCATTTAGATAATCTGTTGTAACAAAAATCAATAGAATACACGTGAAACCAAATTTGATAGACCATATAAATGTTTCAAAAAATGTGTTTGGTAAAACCCCCTCCGAAACAAAAGTCTGGATACGGCCTCGGCATCCCCAAAGAAATCCTTATTCAAGGAATGGGATAAGCTATTAGTGAGTTGCGGCCTATAGCTGCAAATTTTGTGACGCGTTTCAAGCTCTGCATTAAAACTAAAGGTAGTCACTTTAAAAATTTGTAAATATATTACACAAATAATGTATTCATGTTTGTTTTGAAGTTTAGTCGTAATAGTTTTATTAGCATTAAAATAATAACGTATCATGTGTGTCCAAGTTATTTCTTGTCACCCTGTATTTCTAGAAATTTTGTTCGCAAAATCCCTCAGTACTATGTGTTTTATTCAAGACACTAGCTGCCCCTGCTAAGAAGTTAAAGAATGTCCGTCAAAAAAAAAAAAAAAAATCCACGCCCCCCCCCCCCCCCCCCGGATCCTCTTCTAATGTGAAATGATTTTTCTTCAACTAAAATGCGTATACACCTTTTCAAAAGACGTATTAAAGTCTCTTTGGAATTTAAAACTATTCGTCAAAATACATAAAAATGTTACACAGTAGCATTAAATCTCAAAATGATCCTTTAACTACATAGTTCATCGCTTAACGCACCAAGCAATCACGCTACCGTAACCCATCCCTTTAGCGAGTGAAGCGGTTTCCCCCCTACACTTTAAAGTGTGTTGCCAAATAAACAATGCTATAATAAAAACGTTATAAAGAACAATCACAATTGAATAATACGACAAATCAAATTATTTACTTAGGTAAGTAACTATCTTCAACTGTAAGAACAAAACAAACGTTAAAGATATAAGGAAAACAAAACCCAGTAGAAAAATCCTACAAAATCAAAAGATGTACCTGAAAAAAAAAAAAAAAAAAAACTCGCATTCAAAAATCTGTTCGCTGATCACAGCAGCGTAGCATGGGCATGATTCTTCGCAGCTATTGAAACTGTCGACCAGCACCCTCTCGAAGAGTTAGCTTACACCGCCATCTATTAGGAATTCATAGAGCTAAACTTATCCCACCATATATTAGGAATTCATAGAACTAAAAAAATAACTAAGCATTTAATTTGAAATTACAAATATTTTGGTCAATTTGATGTTAAAAAATAGCCTATAGACTTTCTTAATAAATGGACAAATCGACACGAAAAGAAATTTTCAATTAGAACCAATAGTTCCTGAGATTAGAGCGTTCAAACAAACTCTTCAGCTTTATAATATTAGTATTTGCCCGTTTTCATAACACTTTTTATTGCTGCTGCACTCCAATTATTCATAGCGTTATGTTATATAGTCTATAGCCTTCCTCAATGAATGGACTATTCAACACAAAAAGAATGTTTCAATTCGAACTAGTAGTTTCTGAGATTAGCGTGTTCAAACAAACAAACTCTTCAGCTTTATATTATTAGGTTATTAATAAGAAAAATAAGACACTGATACCTATGTATGTATTTTTTTTTTTTTTTTTTTTTTTTACAAATCATTTTTAGCGTCGTTTAGTATTTTCTCTGAAAAGTATCCTCGAAATTTGCCTCATGACTGACTGGAACCTACACCCACTGGATCGTGAAGCTCGCACTTTAAAGTCGAGCTACCTTGGCTACGCATATTCTACGTTCCAAGCATTTTATATTATAATATAAATTGTCCCGATTTCATTATATTGTTTATTGCTGCTTCACTCCTATTAGTCATAGCGTAATGTTATATAGCCTATAGCCTTCCTCAACGAGTGGATTATTCAACACAATAAGAACTCTTTAATTCGAACCGGTAGTTTCTGAAATTAGCGCGTTCAAACAAACTCTACTGCTTTATATTATTAGTATAGATTTGTGGATCTTTCCATTACTTTCATTTCTCTTACCCTTTAATGCCTTAAATTATTTCAACCATCTTATGATATTTTTTCCCTATAAAGCTTATTTTTGATTGATCTGTATCAAATTCTTTTTTCAGACTTCAGCGCTTTTATCGAACAAAATTCTAAAAGCGGAAAAAGATTCATACATACCAAACTAAATCTTTAAAAAACTGAATAGTTTGAGAGAAAATAGGATTTGGTAAAGAAACGTCAAATAAGCTTCATTGATTAACCGTCAAAATGCTCACAACCACGTTGCCGCACTTGTTATAACTAAATTTCTCCCTGAACTGAAAACTGTCACAGCTTTAGACATATTTCGATTTTGAAATTGTAAAATAAGAATACAAAATAAATAGCATGTGGCAGTTTATTGCAATATATTTTTAAGAAAGAAGAATTTGTTGTTACAAAGCAAAGATAGTTTTTTCCCCCTTTACCCATTTCAGTGCTTTAGAAATAAAAACGAAGTTGATTCTTGTAATCAAATATATCTTTAAAGTCATCAAAAATGTTTTTGTGTTATTTAATTATAGTTGTTAAGGATGATCTACCAGTAATTGACCATTGGAGCTCAAAAAAACACCAAACGAGAATAAATAAGAAGATATTCTTTATCTGATTACTAGAACTAATTTCTAGAATCCTATGAAATTCTCTGTTATAAATGATACGGAAAATTTCAAGAAAGTTACTTTTTTACTAGTGAGAATTGGTATAAGATCAAATGTTTAATCGTATTTCTCGAGGTTAAGTTTAATTCTACAGGTTCATTTACTGAGATAAGCTGATAGTTCAAGCTTTTTCTGATTAAGTAAAACTTCGTTTAATAAATAACAATTTATACTGGATTTAAGGAATGTTCAATTACTCGTTTTTGAAAATTCTATCAATATCAGTAATTAACCAAAACGATCAAGTAATGAGTTTAAATTAGTTTTAAAGCACTATTTTTAAAAACCTAAGTTATTTCAAACCTTTTTTGTGCTTACAGATGTTTAGTAACATAATAGAATGTAAATAAATAACAGTCATTGCTATACGTTAAACTCTATAGACACGACTGATTGTTCCGAAACCGAAGATAATTAAATTTGTCTAATTTGTAGTTCAAAATCTTGATCTACAGACTGTCATATTTGAATTAAGAAAAATTTGATTTATGGATTGTTCAAGGACGGACCCAGAAATCGTGCAAGGGAGGAGAGTTATTTTTTAACTTTCCTCGTATCTGACTTAGGTTTGCTGGGAGGGTAGGGGACGGTTCTCTTTATCCAACACAAAACACAACTAAAACATAGATATTATCCGTCCTTTTGGGATTGTTTGATTATTGAAATTTGTCATAGAACAGTTTCTTCCCGAATTGTATTTTTTTCCTTTTGGGCATTCAATTTTGAAGTTAAAAATTATTTTTTTTAGCAGGTAACACTTAAAAGCAATTTAATTTTCATAAGAGCTAAAACCTTCAGCATCAATCAAGTGTAAAATAGCTCACAGAAAACTTAGATTTTGAGTAATGTATCTTGAATATGACAAGAATACAATCTAGATCTTCTGAGATTAATCTCCCCCTCAAGACGATCTAATTTCCGGTAGCCTTTCAGATTTTTCCGCACTTAGACGAGCACTCTAATTTCTTGATGTGTTTCTTACATCTTGTAAGAAGCTGTGAAAAAAAAGAAAAAGAAAAATTCTTTTAAAGAATTTTTTTTTTTCTTCTATGAAACATAAATGTCAACAAGTATTTGCATTTCCTCCCACTCTAAATTTTTCTCGTTAAAGAAACAGTCTCATCCAAGAAATGAAGCCCATGAGTTTAGTTGAGAGTATTTCAATCAATAAAAGTGCATCCTTCATTACGCGTTGTTGTAGGAGCATATCATTAGTTGTTATTAGCGGTCCATTTGCAAGGAACTGCTTTGGACAAACGTCATTCTACTTGGTTAAGCATGCACTTTTGTTTGAAATGGCCTTTTTTCCCCTATTCTACTCCTTTTTTCTAAATAGTTTTCTTTTTTTTCCCCGATTGTAATGTTTGTTTAGAAAAATGGCAATGGAGATAATTAGTGCAATACTATGCAAGAACTGAGAAAAAATGATTAATATTGAAGAAACAAAACGTCTGTTTCTCAGTCGAAGAAGCGTAAACAATGAAAAAGTATATATACGTATGTCGTGGTTAAAATGATAGTGGTTTTTGTCGTTTCCTAATTTATTTTCAAGTAAAAGATTTTCTAAAAACATCTGCAAAACACACAAGCACTGTACAACTTTTAAATTTAAGAGAAGGATTTGTACAGTCTAACCATGGATTGTATGGAATTGGCAAGCGTTCAAGACGAGTCTATCTGAATGAGGGGGGAAGTAAAAATTTGATGAGCGTGTTCCGCTCGTTTGAATGAGACTGTGCTTAATTTAAAGGCTAAAATACATCTGCAAGAGCTGATATTCCTGAAAACTAATAGACGAATCCATTTCCGCATGTAAACCGGATGTTTGCCTTTCCATACAATCCATGGCCAGACAGTATGAAAACATATGTACCTTTTTATTACTATGCATAAACTTATCTTTACTTTCAACTAACTGACTTACACAAATGTCATTCTGCATTTATATGTTTAACTGAAAGAAATTCAAATACAAGCAAGGACTTATGAGTTAAAGATACTAACCCAAGCAGAAAATTCTGCCAGCTGTTCTAATTAGTGGCGTTTAAATTGACTTAGGGGCTGTGTTTAAACGATGCCCGATGTGATTTGAGGGGGGAGGGGAGTTCGTGAAGTTGTGACAGTTTGTGACAATTGGGAAAGGAGGATAACAAGAAGTGTGACGTCACGCATTTTTTGTAAGATTAGTTTATTAAAAATAGAGTGACATATGACGAAGTGGGAAAGAGGGGGTGCAGAAAAGTGTGACACTTTGTGAAAGAGGAGAGGGTGGTCACAAAAGTTGAAAAAAATTGTGTGTCGTAAAGACACACGTTAGAGGTGAAACTTTTATCTTTCCTTTTTTATTTTTTTTTACATTCTGAACTGTCCTTTCATCCACACGTTTCCTTTCATGCCACGCTCTTGTTCTTTCTGCGCCTGACTTAGGCATATTCGTAAACAAAAAAAATAAAACATTGTAATGAAAGAAATAGATTATAAACAACGGGAAAACTGAACAACACTGGAAAACCTCTTTTTAACTGTTGCCAAAACAATAAAAATATTAGTATTTATAAAGTTAATTTTGCTAATGAATGTTGACTAACTAATTTCAAGGCTGAAATTAAGAAAGCATATTCTTACAGTCACTTTAAAGCGTCCACATTGCTTAGCATCAGCCTTGAAATTAATTTGTTAAATTTAGTAGCAAAACAAACTTTATACCTACTAATATTTTTCATTGTTTTGGAAGCAATTAAAAAACAACAGTGTCAACAACTGTCCGTCGCACAAAAAGCTGCGGATCAGAATTTCAAAGCCCTTGTCTAACAAGTTTTGCTTCAAAAGTGTGACGTAATTTATGGTCATCCCCTTATGCCTCAATCAATTTAATCGGAACAGCATTTTAAACTATGAAAAAATATTTTAACATTTTTTACGCAATTGGTACATTTAATAGAGAAACTAAAGCGGAACCCAAATCTATGATTAACTCAATTTGTAAAAATTTTTATTTATAGAGCTATCGTTCTAACCTATCCATATAGTATTGTTTATTCAAAAAAAAAAAAAAAAGAACAGAACTTTTAGTAATAAGCAGTTAGTTTTTACTTTCATTTTCTAGCTGAACCGTGCCAATGCTTGCTGACTCTCTCTCTGGTGTGCTTAATTAACTTTAGCTACCAGTTTGCACTCAGCTTCAAGAGAGAATATCTGCCTCCAGCTCGGTTATTGACTACTCAGAACTGATGAGTCCATAACAAGGACGAACCTGCATCCTCTAGATGTCATGCATCAGTGCGCTGCATATAGCTCATAGTTTTTCGTGCTTATGTTTTCAATTTCTTTTTTTTTTTTTTTCGTTTTTATTTCAAAATCATTGTTGGCAGTTAAAAGTATCACTAGTTCATTGTAAGGCCCCTATATATAGGAGCCGACGCATCAGCTTAAGATCAGCCATTTTGGATCGGAGCGCGTGTTTGAGTGGTTGTCTTTTCTCGCAAGTTATCGCGTTTGTTGAGTTTTCACTGGGAACAAGTATTAGCGACACGTGAATTAGTTATTAAATAAAATATTATTTTTGGCTAAATTGGCAAAACCCGAAACGTTTCCCTGGTAACTCTAGCTGAGCAACAATGAAAAATCCGATCCAAAATGGCTAAACTTAAGCTGATGCGCCGGCCTATCTATATAGCAGCTCTAGTTCATTGTACTAAAATACGTCATTTGTACTTGGCGACACAAAGAAGATTGTTCATCTCATTTCTGTCGGTTATCCATTGGGTTCAAAAAATAATTTTTTTTTTTTTTGTGTGAAACGAAAAGTTTGAAACAAGTATATTGCTGAAGTATATTGCAACAATTTGGAGCTCATTCTCTGCCTCTACCCCTTTTAGAAGGGAAGTATAGAGCCAAGTTGTTGGACACTACAAGTTATATCGATTACTTGAAGTAAAAGGAGACAAAACCTTTAAAAAAAAGGAACAGTGGGAGGAAATATGTCACTCAATATCAATATAGTAAGTTTTAATAAATTCCTTTCAACGAATATATTCCTTTCCACACCAAATAATATCCTTCTTTTGTTTTGGAAGAAAATTTGAAAATCTGTTTCGAGCACAAAAGTTATTTTAGTTTTTTAACAGAATCTAGAGATAAAATTTATATTAGGTAATTAGTCGATTCCACTTTAATTACTTTTACTTAACTTTCATTTGCTCCTCACAAAACGGAACCTTCAAATGCAACTTAAGTTGCATTAATTTCGTCTTTTACTAAGAGAAATAGCACTTTTCTAGCTCACTTTCCTACTTTTTATTCTACTCACTGACCTTTATTTGATCTTGCAAAATCAAGTTGAAGAGGTTAACATACTTTAAAACATCAAAAACTAAAAGGACGAGAAAGAAATATTTCCACGCCCTTTTCTAAGCACTGTTGCTGCTTTTATTATCCGAGGCTTACTGTGTTAAGTTCTGTACCTTAGAGCCAGACTGACGTAAGTCCAAAAATTGCGAGTTGCCGTTTGTTAGTGCATTGTATGTGGAAACCTATTCCGCATCGAGCCATGTGAACGTAGTTCTTAAAAAGAAATCCTTTTCAATTTTTCAAAACGGTTAAAAGAGCTCGTGTCCCACCCTTTGCATGCGCCAGAAAAATGTTCTTCCTCTCCACTGTAAAATTATTATAGTGTGACTTACGTCTTTCTGGCTCTGAGGTTGAAAGTTAATGCTTAGATTCTCAATAAAAAAAAACCTACAGCCAAGTCCGCTTAATGGAATAACCAATTTACCACCAAAAAATTTATTCCAATAGAAGGGATATTCCATTATCCGGGATCAAAACAACAAAGTACGTTGGTTTGGTACACTGAATATTTATTACATTAAACGGGATATTCTTCTAACTGGTATTCTAATAAGCGGGCTCGACTGTACCAAAATGTATAGGGAGCTCAAAAAGATCAATCTACTTTATTTGCGTGAAAGGAAAAAGATAACACTCAAAGATATGAGGAAAAAGAAAATCAATAATATTTTTAGCTCATTTGCCGCATGATTATATGTAACGAACTCGAGGAAAATGACATCTGCACATAATTTCTAGAAGTTATACATATTTTGGTGCAAGGAAAAAAACACTTCATCATAAAACGCAGGGCTGTGGAGTCGGAGTCGAAGAGACGGAGTCGGACTGATTTTGGGGTAAATTAGTTGGAGTCGGAGTTGTGAGAAAACCTTCCGACTCCGACTCCAGGCTTCTTTTTTTCTTTCCCTTTCGCTGACTCTCCTTGCATTTTTTAAAAACTGACTACCAATTGGTTCGATTACATGTATAAAAAGATACTAATGAGAAATTAACTGCCATTATGGCAATCAGCTAGCTTGAGTGCTTACTGAACTTTCTGTAGCCGTCCCCTAGTTTGCTTGCTTTTTAACTAATAGCAATTGTCAGCAAATGGTTTTGTTGTCTAACATTTTTAAGTAATCACTTTCAAATAAAAATAGAAATATAGTGTTTTGTTCGATCTCAGTTATAAAATAGTAAAAGAAACGTAACAAATTAGTAAGTCGAGGCCCGTAGCTAAGGTTGAAACGTTTAAGGGTGATCGGCAAATTCAAAAAAGTTCAGGCGCCAAAGCACGAATCCAAAAGATCCGATGAAATAATCTAATGTTTTTTTCTCTATTAAGACTATTTCTATAAGCTTGGTTCTCACTAAAAAATATGGAACAGAATAAGTGTAAATGCTTTCTTGATTACAACACTCAATATTTGCAGTTAATCTTAAAATCTTAATATTAAGGTTAATTCTAAAGCAGCCAATAAAATTTAAATTAAAAGTTTAGCGAAGGAGAAATTTAGGTATAGTAAAAGCTATTCATACGAATTTGTATACCGCCACATTTTGTGTAAAATTAGCTCCTGACGTATATGTGCCCTACTTTCGTTGCAATTTTATTGATGAAATATGATTTAAAATATATTCGCGAAAATTTTCAGAATTAAAGTATTTATATTTTTTATAAACTCTGAAATTAACTTTGGGTGCCATCTACAAGATGGGTGTCACCCGGGGCAAACCACCCCCTCTCAAGAGCTTGGATTTAGAAAAAAAGCTTTTTCTACCCTCAAGTTACAGCTTTCAAAAATTGAAAGCACACGATTTGATCAATGTCTATTTGTTAAACATTAAAGGGGGGCAAATTACAGATAATCCTTTTCAAATTTTTTAAAAGGGATTTTAAAGTCATATAACTTTTTAACTCGTAACTATTGGAAAATTGTATTTTTAAATTGAATTTCTGACGTTGTGTGCGTCTTGGGTTTACAATAAAAAACAAAATGCGAAATTTTCATAAAAAGGAATTAATACTTCAATCTCTGTTTAGAGGTTTTCCCTCTTCCCTTGAAGGGAGAGAGGGAGTTGAAAAAATACAATTAAAAAATATATATAAAAAAATCCGGAGTCGGGGTCGGAGTCGGCCATTTTCCTTCTGACTCCGCAGCCCTGATAAAACGGAAGAAAAAAAATGTGATGCGAATAAAAATGGCGTCGATGGTTTTAAGGCAACTTGGCGTTAAAATTCCAATTTTGACGACAAAATGGATGCCAAATTCAACGTCAGTTTGGCGATATTTGGTATGTTTTTCATAGAACTCTATGTTAGACAATTAGAGTTAGTGTCAAAACGTGTGTCAGTCACTTCGATAATAATTTCAGATTTAAGAAAGCAACAAGAAGTACTAAATTTTTTAAAGGTTGTGTGCATCATTTCTAATTCTTACAAAGCGTCTAACTGTACAATATCATTAAAACTAAAGATTCTTTTAAAAAAACTATGTTCTTAAAAATTATATAGTTTTTAAGGCACGTACATGAGTCAACGCTTACTTGCTTTTAGCCTACTTACGTTCAAATTTAACCAAAAAGGCATGAAAGAATGTATCATAAAAATGTGGCTAAAAACAAAAAACCCTAAAAATAAAAAATATAATTCAATAAATATTGAAAACATTAAAAAGTAGGGTCTTGGGATATAGAAAATAATAGTTTGAAGATCTGTTTGTCGGTTTGTCTGTCCCCAACCCCCTAATAAATTTTAAGGGAACAAAGCAATTCGGAAAAGTTTTTTTTTTTGTTTGAATTATCTCGAGGCCATCTCATTCCCATGTTTCATTTTTTTGTTTTAGCATTTTTTTGCTAAAAGTGGAACACTTCAAGAAACTTTACATTTCTGTCTTCGAAATCATTTTAAGCAAATATAGATTCCGAACTTATAGGCAGTTTTCTTTTAAATAAGTATTTTAACATTAACAGCTAAGGTGGTATTTCGCACCTTTTTAATTAACCAGAAATACTAAAATCCTTCTTTTGTACCGAAAACATTGAGAAGACTTTGGGTTTCTAAGTTTTGGTTTCAAAGAATGGGAATATTAAAATGGGAAAATTTTAAAAGCATATTCATAACTCAAAATACCATTTCTTATAAACTTGACATTGGCGAAAGTTACAGCGAAACAAAATGAAATGAATTCAAAGTGCAATTTTTTTTTACTATGGGTTACTAATGGTTGTGAAAATGATTTATTCTTATTTTTATTTTGAATATTCGATTTCGTTTTCTTTATTTTTGGCAGCGAGAAATTTTCTAAGTACTTTATATTTTACTCGAAAAAGAGCTGCAAACGATTCTCTCTGTTGAAAACTGTTTGTTTAGGTGGGTTTTTCACTTTTGGCAAAGAGGGAAAAAAGAAATCCGAAGTACTTTATTTTTTTACACAACAGAAATAGCTGCCAGCGGTATTCTTTTTGATTAAAACATATTTATTTTGAAGATTTTTTTTTAAACTGAAAACCAGCTTTTGTAGAGTTCTGTAAAAACTGCTGCTATTTTATTTGTTTTTAAATTTATTTTTCCCTATCTGGATTCCAAACAGTACGCTGAGAGAAATTTTTTGTAATTTTGTTCTTAAATTTGCCTTTTGTAAAACATTATGTTTAAAATGGTAGGAAAAATAAGTTTGAAATGGTTCTAATAGAAAGGTCATTAATGGTTTGAATTTATTGAAAAATAAAGCCTAATAATTTCATAAATTGAATTTACTGTGTGAATATCATATCATCGAATAGTTTTTTTTCCATGAGAAAGGTATAATATGTTTTCAGAAACCATCTTTGTATCTTAAGGGTAATTCTCATCCTGTGGATTTAAAGAATCAATTTTTGAAGCTATTGATTGTCAAAACAAAAATACATAAAAGAACATTTGATAAACCTGAAAATATGATCAAAAATTCCATATTTACTTCAATGGAAATGAGAACGTATAGTGTCATATTCGGGGCACCTGATAAGCTGTTATTTTTTGGTTTTTGGTTACTCTTGCTCACAGTTCGCGCACAAATATGCATCATATGCATCATTAGATCATGTCCTTCATTCGACCCTTCTGTGTCTTAATAAGGACACTGGTGTCCTAATGACATAATTAGCAACCTTAGCTAGTTAAGAGGTTGATCTAATGCTAGAAAACCAATATTGGTAATCCGGAAAGTACTTGATTAGTTCTTGTCGGAACTTCTTGTTTTTCCCTCCTTTAAGTAAGTAATGCAGCAAAACTATATCTACCAGCATTCAAGTAAATTAAAAGTTTATAAAAGATGTGTGCGTGCATATAAATATCCCATTAAGTTAAACCTCTGGAAGTGATATTTTAACTTCAATGCTATATCATGTACTTTATTATCCAACTGGAGGAATGTTTACTTTTACACAGCACACCATATAGATGGAAAATATTTAAATTAAGCTCTAAAATATTAGTTTCATATTCTATGACTTTTCAATTTACATTATAAAGCATGTAGTTATTTACACAAGATAAATATCTTATTTTACCAGCATTATATTTTTTTTTCCGTCCAGAAGTTTTGACATTCCGAAACTAATTTTAGAACGGATTCATGAATCACATTAAACAATTTCAAAAGCTTTCTAAAATGTTCGTCATGCATGAAGCGATATTTCAGAGGTTTGGGGAAATCCGCCCACCTGTGTTAGCACTCAGTATGAAGCTCATTACACATCCGAACTCAATTACGGTATCTGTTTACTTTTCCAATGCTTTAAAGCGAAATATTTCTGTGAAAAAAAGTTTAATGAGATTCTTTGGAGAAATTATCTTTTATGAATTTTATATAGCATTGTAAAGGCTCAGTTAGGTGGGTTTTATTAAAAGTTTTTTCTAAGCAATTACCCGTGTGCATTAGAATATTTCTTACTCTCTCTGAGAAGCATGTTTACTTCTTCAGTTATGAAAAGATAATAATTTTAATATGGACCAAATTGCCATAAACACTCGCTTTGGAGGGTTGGGACAGGAGGACAAGCAGTTAGTGAGACGATTTTACTTATATATAATATAACAAAATGCAAACAATAAACACATAAGGGATTTACAAAATTAAACAAATAAGAATACTAAAACTAATAATAAACTAAGTTAGTGAAGCCAGAACTCTTCAGCAGTGGAAGACAGAATGAAGGTTTCACTGCTGAAGAGTTCTGGCTCCGTCAACTTAGTCTTATTATTAGTTTTAATATTCTTATTTTTTTAATTTTATAAATCCCTTATGTGTTCACTTGTTCATTGTTTGCATTTTGTTACATTTACCTGGCTGTTTGTTTGACTGCTTTGCGCAACATTGGGCTTGTGGTTTAATCCATTTTATTTTATTCTTTTCTAATATTCTTTTAGTTTGTTTCAGTATATATATATATATATATATATATATATATATATATATATATATATATATATATATATAATTGAAATTTTATCTTTGTTAACTCGAAGCAAAAAAAAATGTATCTGAACTTTAAGTTCAAAAACAGTTTCAAAATAATCCTTATGTGGTTGAGAAAAATGGATGCCATATTTGAAATCGGTGCACCAAATAGTATAAAAGTCGCTCATTCAAGGTACAATCTCTTGTTCATGGCCGCAATTTTGCTGGCCTGGGTTATTATTGTATGCTCATTTGTGGAAAAGTAGACATGTTTCGCTCCAACAAACTTCTTGTTAATGAGGTAAATAATGAAAATATTTGCGATGCAATACGCGGTTTCAAAAGCTTGCAGGGTGTTATTTTAAAAGAGCGAGACAGAGTGGGAGAATTTTCAGCACTTATTTGCACGTAGCATTTTAGCTGATGAACCGAAATAGTTACAGTAGACTATTGTATGATTAAACTTAAACTAGTAGCAACGCTGGACAATCAGGGTTTAAAAGTTACATATATTTTAAAGAAAGCATTGTCTCGTTTTGCTTTACAAAGAAAACCTCCAAAATGTTAAAGAATGAGGTAACTGTTCCAAATAAGGCCAACCTCAATTTAAATGCCTAATTTATCACTCATTTATGGACCAATTGGCACCAATCTTTGCACGTTCATCAACTGACTCATAAAACATAAAAATAAAAACCATTATATGAGTAAATTTTAGTTAGCACTGCGTTTGGAAGCAGTTTTAAAAAACAGCAATTTGCCTAACTGAGAATTGGGGTTCCAAAAAAGACCAAGTCTGAAAACCCCCCAAAAAAGGCTGTCAAACTAAAAAAAATTGAAAATTATATAATGTTTAAAAAAAAAACATTTTAAAGCACATTTGACAAACGTGAAAACTTTGTCAAAAAAATCCACATCTACTTCAACGGAAAGAAGAAGATACTTGTATATTGTCATATTTAGGGCACTGATAAGTAATTGTTTTTTAGTTACTCTTGCGCACAGTTCGTGCTCAGATGTGCAAAATATGCAGCATTGGATCATATCCTTCACTCGACCCTTCTGTGTCTAAATAAGGACATTGGTGTCTTAATAATGCCAATCATGATCTTATTAGGCCACAGACTACTATCTAGGGATATCAAACCACAGGAAAAAATGGCGGTACACAGCGAATTTTCTTTTTGAATTCGTCAACTACGTAAATAAGGTTTATATTAAAAATTAACAACTTTTTTGCACTATTAAACTACAGTGAATCATTAAGACCAAAATGTATTGTAAAATAAGATTAGGCAATTTTGATAAGAGCAACGGTTTCTGCTCTTTTTTCTGTTGATAACAAATGTGCTTGTAGATAACGCTTTATCATCAATTGGGCCTTTTGATGACGGTAAAATCACGATCTTGAGAATTTTTGCTATCCTTCATAGAAAAATTGGGGGCCTGATTTATCTGTCCTTATTTGGTGCACCCAGCTTTTACATAGCTAACAAAACTGCTCAAAATTATACTAATTTGTGAATTTTAGTTTAGAACAAGCTTCTTAAAAATATACAGTCTAAAATTCACTTTTGTGGCTTCTTTAAAGTTGAACCGTATTTGTAAAAAGTGGTGAATAAAATATCATGTAAAATCTTTCTAAAAACGATCCATCCCGCCATATCTTTTGCAATTAACAAATATTTCTGGTTTTAATTAGTTCATTTAAAATACTTAAATCCAGAAAGCTCATTCAATACCGTGTGTATCTTCTGCTTCAATGAAAAGTAAGTTCCGACTAGAATTTAATTGCTAGTTACGAGACGGCGTAAGAGTCTTCCACATTTATGCTTCCTGATTTGAAATGATACTAAGTTATCGTTTTTAGGATTCAACTCGTTCTAGTTCCTCCCTTTTATTATTAAGGTTTTAATAAATTGATGTTGCAGAAGATGATTGCACAAACATAAACTAAATATTTCGTCAAAAATGTATTTAATATTCAGACTGAAAATTATTGTAATATATGTTAGAATGACTGAAAATAAAGAAATCATCTTAGGAACAAACAAAAAAGTCGACGTTTCATTATAACGACCCTTGTCGTCCAAACAAAATTGGTAATTTTGACGAGACGAAAAATAAATAAAAACTAAACGTAATTTTAACGAGAGCAAGAGGGTAGGGTTTAAAGAAGCAGTACCTTTTAACTTTTTAGCAAGCGTTCGGTAAACTTGAGTTCGTAATAAATATTTTCATTATTGTTATTTTTATTTTACGTTTCAACATACCTTTTATGTAGTTCGACGTTAACGTTTCAACATTACGTTTTAACATACCTTTTCAAGTTATCAAGTTAGAGCCTTAAAAACACTCGTAACTTCTTCTCGTAAAATGTCATGAAAAAAGGAAATATCTGCATAAAATAGGTAATGTTCTGAAATTCCCACGAAAAATAAAGACATAAAATAGTATATTATAAAAGTAATCGTTTGATTCCAGAAAGTGAAAAGAGAAAGAGTAGCAATAAAAATAACAAAATAAAATTGATCACAATCAGATAAAGAAATTTCAAGAAAGTCGAGACGTTTAAAGCTGGATGAGATATCTTCGAGGTAAGAAACAGCCGCAAATTCACTTTGAAGAGCAAAGTGAAATATTTTTCAATTTCCTCTTTCCTAAATTCTTTTGGCGTGACAATTATTCGAGTAGCTGTGTATGTATAAAGATAAGTTGTTTCAATTGTCCAGAATTTTTTGTTGAAGTTAATGATGGAACAATTTTCAAACAGCAAAACATGTTTATTCAATAAAAAAATTTAGGTTGCTAATTTTTTGTTGGAAGAAAATAAGTTTTAAGTAACGATGCCTAATATAAAACTTAGATAAGACTTTTTTTCGCGAGGGAAATTGAAATTTTTATTAAATCAAGTATTCTAGTTAATCAAATATTGCGCCTGATTTCATACAGATGAGCATCTTCTATAACATATTTTTAGATTTTATTCAAATATTTTAAATTATTTTTACTTTTATAATCATTCAGCTTGCCCATGCACATATTTTTTGTAAAATAGATAAATTTAAACTAATTAATGAAGAATATATGTAGACATGGACTATGTAAAGGATTGTAAAAAACCCTCTTAGCGTTTTTGTTCCAATCTTTGGGTCATCAAATAACGTTTTAAAAAGTTACTATTGGTTTAAACATAAACGAAAGATATTAAATTGCTCTTCGATAGTTATTTTCATTACATAAAAATTTGAAACTGTTTTCACATGAGACTCCTTACATATATAAATAATTGTGTAAAGCCGCTCTTACCAGTTTCTGTTCTAATCTTTACGTTATCAAATAACGTTTCGAAAAATTACTATTCGTTGAAACATAAACGAATGATATTAAATTGCTCATCGATAGATACTTTCATTTCATAAGAAATTGAAACTTTAGCGTAAGTATAGGTAAAAGAAGACATTGGGTAAACGTAAACATAAGTTTTGAAACTAATGTGATAATGTGTGGAAACTAGACGACATATGTCAAACTTCTGAGAGTTCTACGTGTTTCCAAACAATTGTAAGCGTCTTCATTGTTTGAAGATGACACTGAAAAAAGTTGTTTTTAACCCTTTCAGACGGAATTTTGAAATACTTAATCAAAAGTATTTTTATTTGGTGGACAGTGTACTATGGTAAAGAGTATCTTATAGACGAAATTTCAAGTTTATAGGTGAGAAATTAAAAGAGTTATGACGCGTCCAATAATTCGGATATATATTATTGAAATACATATTTCAGATAGTAAAACAATGAAACGTCAAACAAACTTCTTTGTAAAACATTCTCTAAACAATAATAAGACATAATATAAGCATTTCAAATGATTAATATAAAATTATATATTTTTAAAAAAATCAGAAAAAAAACCTCGCTTTTGCGACGCGAATCCGTGGTTGGGAAAATGAGCCAGTCCCTTTCTCCCACCCCTATTTCTTTATGTTGTAAATCCCAAAATGAAAAGTTCTTGTACAGATAATAATAAGCAGACTGTATCGAGTCAACTACGAAAAAATCGAGTAATTTATTCAATTAATAAACGATAAGCAGCTGTTTAAAGTTCATGTCCGGTATACCGGGCGCCACGTCTGAAAGGTTAAAATTTGTTAATCTTGAAATTTAGTTAGCCTGAAATTGTCCGTTTTGGCGATAATAGGCTCGAAAAGTAGCAAGCGCATTAATGGTATGCACCGAAAGTCGTGTGACACTAGAAAACTCACAGGTTGCCCGATTTTTTTTTTTTTTTTTTTTTTTTTTTGTTCTTTATAAAAAAAAAAAAAATAGCTTTTTTTAATTTTCCTTTTATTAAAAAAAAACTTTAAAACTTTGTAAAAAGTGCAGTTATGTGCAGTTATTTTCAAAAATTTGCTCTTTTGTTATGCAGTTTTTGCATTACGTCAAAAGAAGCAAAAACGTGCAATTCCATATTCAGATGCACATATATATTTGCATATAATCTGGGCTCTAATAATCACTTTGAAAATTTATTTATTGATAAATGAATGATTTTTCAGATACATATTCTTGTTGATGAAAATAATAAGGGTGCCCACGAGAGAGGAGGAGGATTCATGGAAAAGGACTGTGCAGTTAAAATTTTTGAAGAATTTAAATTGAGAGTTTTTAATACCTTTTTTTTTGATACCATACCATTTGAGGGGGTGCGCCATCACCCTTGAAAGAGAAGGGAATCTCTAATAATACTAATAATATTAATAAATTTAGTGCACTTGTTTCTAAATCTTAGATGGTACCATGGTTAGTATTTGGAAGTCTTAAACTAGAAATAGTAAGCTGATTATATTTTCTTTTCCTCCAAAATCTGAATTTCCAAATATAATTAGTTGCTCTATGTTGAAAACATAGAGGCAGAATAAACTCGAGGTCTCTATAAAGAAAACTCTGTCCAGAAAATTTGATGGATGACATCAATTGCGCTCATAATTTTCCGTAAATAGAGCCAATTATAATTCATCAATCAAACGCCTAAAACATTTCTTCCCACTTGTTTGATTTTTCTTTTTTTAACGTTGTCGGAAGAGCAAAATAGTTACCTAATTTATCACTATGAACAGACTTTTCAAATGACAACCAAAATTAATGTTAAGAAGTATTTGTAAAAAACATATTTTCGCAATGTTTTTTTTTTTTTATTTTTTCTAAAGCGATTCTCTGTGTTTTGGTTTAAAGTTTTGCAGTTATAGTTTTATATTAAAGTTGTACGAATCTTCCTTTTCTTTCTAATTCTCTTTTGAGCTTACCGTTTTCCTTAGGGAACCTCTTGATCAAAGAGCATATAAAATGAGGTATAGAAGCTTTATATAAAAGCTATCTAAAGCTAGATATAATATATAGAAGCTTTAGGACCCCTTTATATGATTCAACTTAGTTGAATCAACTTTCGTGTAACCAGGTGGAGAAGCAGAATCGCGCTCAGCCTCGTTCACACGACAACAAACTCATCAACCCAACCCATAGAGCATGTCTGGGAAGCTCTCAGGAGGGCAATGAGAACTCGCAAACTCTTTCGAGAACCATCCATGCTAAAAATAGCATTATGAGCGAAAGGAATGATCTCCCCCCAAAAACTCATAAACTGCCTCCAGTGCCGGATCTAAGGGGGAGCAAGTCGGATCCCTGCCCCTGGTGGCAACTCATGACAGGCAACAAGTTCATCTTGTTTCGTTGTTATTTTTGTTGAAACTCTATGCAAAAACTTGAATATAAATAGGTAAGAGCAGCAGTTTCAAGTTTTGTTCCGTCTCGGAGAAATCGAAGATCCGGCACTAACTTTCTCATTTCAAGTATCGAACCCCGCTGAGGTATTCGTAGGAGGGGACCATACGCTCCCCCCTCTTACTAACCCCCTTTTTTTCTCAATTTTGCAACCGCTATTACATACATTTCGATTTTAACGAATGTTGTTCATGATCATGAGTGTGCATTTTAAATTATGTATAGCTATTTGTTTTGTATTGTATATACGTTTTGTATATATATGTTTTATATATGTTTTGTATGCACATACCAAACTTGATTAAAATCAGTCCAGTAGTTCTGCAGAAAATTGACCAAAGCTGACAATTTTGTTAATTTTGCACTCTAAAATATAATAAATGGTCATAAAAAGAATAAAGAAAAATTGTAAAATTTCTACTATTATGTTTCAAACTAATTCTTCGTGGGTTATTTTGAAACGGATACTTCTAAATAATCTAGTACTATTCAATTATTTAATGAATGGAAGAATGGTATCAGTTCTATCAATGATTTTTGAATTTATTTTAAAATTCACAGTGAATCAGTATATAATGATGATCGCTTTATGTTTGTTTGCATAATATGAAAATACCATATAGTTTAATAAAATGAGTCCATATATTAGGAGTAAATTGATTTAAAACTTACGAGCATTTTAATTTTATTTTCTTAACTCTTCTAACTTTTTTTTCTTTATATTGTTTTTGTTTATTGCGTTTTAAACTGCTAATGTTCCATTCACTTATGCTTGCGTACGATAAAAATGTATTTCACCACAAACATGAAGTAGAACTACAATATAAAAGAATGTTTTAACCTTTTGATTGTACCTTTGTCAAGTATTATTTTCTTGTGAAAAATTTTGTACATTATGCCTAACATATATCTAAATCGAAAAATGAAACCGATAAGTAAGCACACAAAATATTTGAAACAATGTTATTTCCAGTCGCGGTATCAAATAACGCTGAAATATCACGTCCAATACAATGGCAAACAATTTCTTTGTTGTTATTTATCATTATGCGATAAATAACATTAAAATGCCAATAATATTATTTAATCTTAGCAATCCCTCAAAAGTCAAAACTCTGGTTCAGTGCATGATTTTAAAACACAATAATATCTACAAAAGCTTTTATGCGAACAAAGTATCAAATGCAAAAAATATATCATTGGAATCGATACATATATCCTTTTAAAAAAAACTTCTGTCAGTCAAGCGTACGAATCTTTTGTTTACAAATCTTTTCAGAAGCATAAATTCTTTGAATTAAAATTTATTTTTAGAATTGCATGGATTGTTTTCAAGTATTTCTTTCCTCCGAGATTGTATTTGAATTCAAACGTGGAACCTTATCCTTTTAATTTTCGAAAAAAAAAAAAAAAAACTTTGTTTTTATTACTTGCTGCTTTGGGTCTCTGAAGCTGTTTGATACATGATGCGTGACTTCCATAAAAGGTTTGAATCCATATTCTTTTGTTTTGGGGTAAGTGGTTAGTCTTGAGAAAGATTTGAAAAATAGAGAGAAAAAGAAGAGATTCACGTGCTTCAAACTTAATCTTAAACTCGAATGTTGTCTGAGCAATGCTCATTCATATAATAGTCAATAATCGAGTAATGCTCTTGACATCACCAACAATAGTTTTATAATTTGTTTCGGTAATGTTTAACATGCAGGGAAAGGCTTTATTTTGACAAGGCTGAACTGAATCCGGTCACTTAACTGTTTTACTGACAAGACTGTCTTTTTCAGAGGAATGAAGAAACGAAAAAGGAGTCTACAATGAACGCTATCTACTGGAGTTGAGGTTTAATCCACAGAAGTTAGGGTTAAAATTTCAACTATCAAAATATCACCAAACAGGCAATGGTTTCATTTAAATATAGATGCAATTTTCACCCATTATATCTTGACAGACGATTTTCTAGCCAAGAAGATGTCATTGGTCTCACCTTGTACAAAGCCTAACCTCTCATACTGTTACAAATTTTGTAGATAGTAATTATTTTTGTGACTAATTTGTCTAAATTTGGCGTTTATTAAATTATCTTTCATCTAAAATAATTGTAGTAACGTAACCTGTAAATAGTTTCTTGTAATGAATATACAGCCCCCGTACATTTTGCTAAAGTATACGTCCCCTCATTTCTGAATGATAAAATTTGTGAATGGAAAAGAAATAAAATAACGGTCTACGATTTTCGGGAATCTTGTGGAATATTTGTGAGTTCTCTTTCGGTGTGTATAAAAAGCCGTTACGCATGATAAAAAGTCAGTTTCGATTGAGAATTTGTACTGAGAGTGTATTAGCTCTGTTTATTGCGAGGCATTTCGCTGTGTTGTTTTACGTATTTGGAAGTAAATACGTGTGTAACCGTTGAGTTTACGGTGTTGAGTGATATTTGCTTAATTTGCTGATGATTAATTTAGCAATTGTTGACGACCTTTCCTGTACATAGTGTAAATAAATTTCCTGTATTTTTCTCACGAACTGTGTCGTCATTTCAAAAAAAGTGGAAATCGCACCGGATCCGTTACAATACTTCTGTCTTTCTAAATGGTAGATACCAGTCATATGAACCTTTTTAATTGATTATTAACCTTTATTTACGTTGACTCTATACAAAATTAATCAAACAACCTTGAGTTGTGTGGACCATCAATATACAACCTTATACTTTACCCCCCCCCCCCCAAAAAAAAAAAAAAATTACATTTTGCTAAGAATTTCAAGGAATTTTAAGCATGTATCATCTTCCAAACGTTGAAAGAAGATCTTACACTGCGAGTAAGTCAAGCAGTGCCAAACCCCAGTTCATTAGTGCTCTATTTTTGATTATTAGAATGAATAAAAATCAGTAAAGGTAAAATAAAATGTATGTAAAATTACAAATTTTAAGAATAGAATACTCACCTGAATGCAATACCTGACAGTAAAAGTCGAAATCTGCCAAAAGGAATAAAAGTTTTTTGGAGCAATCACAAATTGCTTATTATCCTCACTTGGCCAATGTTGATGTTGCTATGATTTTTCAGATTGCCATGACGAAGAGAATAAGCTAACTCATTGGTCTAATATTCATTAAGAGTACACATTTTCTTCTCCAAGGTTACGAGTCGTTTACTTTCATTCAAGGCTTAACCTAGGCTATTTTACATTTAAAAAGGGGGAGGTTTAAAAAAATTTTAAGGAAAAAGTTTTTTTTTTTTTTCAGGAAAAAGATGAACAAAGACATACTTAAAAAGCAAACTTTTTTCCATATTACTAATTCCCATCAATTAAGATTGTTAAGAAATAAAAACACATAACATTATAAGCTGTAAATAATCCTTATTATGGGTGTAATGGTGGATATCGGCCATAAAATCTATATTATCACGTCTTAATCACCATTTATTTATTTTTTGGATATTCCACGTATTTCCTATTCTAGAAAATCACCAGTTATAATGTGATGAGTGCAAACTTCCTGGATAATTTCATTCTATTCCATCTGTAGATATAAGAAACTCAACGAGTAGGGTCTTATCGCAATTCGTGATTGCGAAATTCATTTTTTGAATTCAAGACATCAGAACTCAAATTGCAGGTAAACGACCGAGAAATGAGTTTTCGAGATATTTGAAGAATTGTGCGCTGGATTCAGTACTATCAACTGGGAAATGTTGGAATTATATTTTTTTAGCGGAAACCAAATAAGTTAGTTTGTACAACAAAGCTAACGTACAAACAATGATGACAAAATGCAAAAAAAAAAGATAAAATTGCAGTTATAGCCCTTTACCTGCACACGGCAGTGTAGACCTCTCAATCTCTGGTACTTGTGATTAGGGTTAGTTTTCAGTGCCAGTCGTCAAACATTTTTATATTCAGGATTTGTATGAAAAAATAGGGCGAAGTTTAGTGATGGTGACATACTATTTTTTCGTGACAAACTTTTCTGCGTTACACTGGTTTCTTCGCTCGCGAGCTGCTTGTCGCATGGCGTTCAGACGATTAGTTCTCTCCTCGGAAGATTCGTGAAGTACCACCATTGCTGAACGGTTACGAGCAGCATCCAAATGCAGCATACGTTCGTCCTCAATTTCATTTGAAACTCGCTCTCTTATCAGATCTAAACGATGAGCGCGTTGCTCTTCACTCTCATTTGAAAGTCGCTCTCTTATCAGATCTAAACGATGAGCGCGTTGCTCTTCACTCTCATTTGAAAGTCACTCTCTTATCATATCTAAACGACGAGCGCGCTGCTTATCACCTTCTTGCAATAACCTATCGTTATTGTAGCTTCTCATTCTCGACAGTCTTTCCTCGCGCTGACCTAAACTCTCCTGTGAACGTGTTAATGTAATTCTCTTTCTGTTTGCTTCCAACCTTTTTTCTTTCTCATTAATAGATTCTTCTAAACATCTTTTCCTCATCCGAGCAGCATTTTTTGTAGGCCTACCCATGTTAGTATATAAAGCCTGCTTTTTTAAAATTATTTATGTAACACAACAGATAATTGTCAAAATCAAAATATATAGGCAAATATATATCAAAAATATAAGCATACAGATTATAGCCACATTAGTAGCTTATGGCCACAAAAAATTATAAAATAAAAACTTTTTAACAAAAAAATTGAACCGCCGAAAAAACTGAAAAGCAAAAAATAATAAACCATTTTAATTAAACCTTAATAACTAAGTTCTTAAACTGATGTAAGTATACCTAAGTATATATTTTTGTAATAATTTAGAGTTTTTAATTAACCTTAATAACTCAGTTCTTAAATTAATGTAAGTATACCTAAGTAGTTTTGAGTCGGTGCCAAACAATAAATAAACAAAGATCCCTAAATTACCTAAATTTAAAGAAATAACCAAATAAAATTAGCAATGTAATGTGAAATGTCCGGCGATAAACATAAATGTTTCAAAAAATGCTCCCTCCACACGCCATCATTAAATCATGAATACTAGTAGATCGTATACAACAAAAAGTACCTCTCGTTGGAGCTTTGAAACCTTTGGGACCTCGCACGAGAGAGGCAAACAACCAGTGAGAAAAATCTTCAGGATCATGTATGCAATTAACGGCTACAGTTGTTATGCCATACTTACGCTGAATAATACTATGACCCACAAAACCATTTATTTGAGCTTTTAACAAGATGAGAAATCCTTCTTCAGTATGATGAACAATGATATAAACATTTTGACTGTTGTATATGAGGCAAAAGCTCAGTAGCAGCCAAATACTCGACACGTGCTTCTTCGAGACCACTCGACGACGTTCGGGTTTAACTTCGTGAACGCTCGGCATTTTCCGGCGAAGGGGCGTGTCGCCATACGCCACCGCTGCGCCTCACGCTTTACAAAAATAATTAATTTGCTTGTTTGGCACCGACTCAAAACTACTTAGGTATACTTACATTAATTTAAGAACTGAGTTATTAAGGTTAATTAAAAACTCTAAATTATTACAAAAATATATACTTAGGTATACTTACATCAGTTTAAGAACTTAGTTATTAAGGTTTAATTAAAATGGTTTATTATTTTTTGCTTTTCAGTTTTTTCGGCGGTTCAATTTTTTTGTTAAAAAGTTTTTATTTCTCCAAGGTTACGAGTCGTTTACTTTCATTCAAGGCTTCACTTAGGCTATTTTACTTTTAAAAAGGGGGAGGTTTAAAAAAAATTTTCAGGAAAAAGTTTTTTTTTTTCAGGAAAAAGATGAACAAAGACATACTTAAAAAGCAAACTTTTTTCCATATTACTAATTCCCATCAATTAAGATTGTTAAGAAATAAAAACACATAACATTATAAGCTGTAAATAATCCTTATTATGGGTGTAATGGTGGATATCGGCCATAAAATCTATATTATCACGTCTTAATCACCATTTATTTATTTTTTGGATATTCCACGTATTTCCTATTCTAGAAAATCACCAGTTATAATGTGATGAGTGCAAACTTCCTGGATAATTTCATTCTATTCCATCTGTAGATATAAGAAACTCAACGAGTAGGGTCTTATCGCAATTCGTGATTGCGAAATTCATTTTTTGAATTCAAGACATCAGAACTCAAATTGATGCCGATTTTTTTTTTTTTTTTTTTTTTTTTTCCAGTAGGGTCATTCCATGTCAAGTGATCCAAAATTTGGGAATTTTTTTCTCTCACCCTTTTGTATTTCTTTGAAATTTGGCTCATTGATTGTACCCTTTGAGATATTAAAAAGTCCAAAGTTTTAGATTTTTATCTCTATTATTTTTTTATTTATGACACTTTGATTTTTCGAAAATCCCTCTTTTTTTCATGGATGCTTGAACATAAAATGGACGATAACTCAACACCAAATATAGATAGAAAGATTTGGTAAAAAGCATTTTAAAGTACATAAGTTGCTGTTTAACAGGATATGCAACATGAGTAATTTCAGAAAATTTTTAATTTTTAAAAAATGAAATTTAAATTTTAAATTTAAGTTTCGCAGAAAAGGTATAATTCATTTTTTTAAAAAAAAATTCTCAAAATTTTGAGTGTATTTTATGTTTATTTGTGCACAGTTTCAAGTTGGGATCTCAATGGGATGATATTTTTATGAATTTTTAAATAAAATTGGACTTATGAAATAATGACATTTTTCAGATTCTAACTAGTTAAATACGGGGTTCTCTTACTGGGGATGGTCTAGTAAGTAGTAATTGATCATAACTATGCTTGAAATGAGCTGACATGAATTTGTAGATTGATAAGCCTCCCCCCCACCACGACCACTTTTAATCTTTTTTTTTTTTCAAAACTTTTCAAAATGTAAAAAAAAAAAAAAATTAAGCAAAAACCAAAATGAATAGTAAACTATCGAAAGTTGGTAAATGTTCTTCTTTAAAGCAAGACCCCCCCCCACCACCACCACTTTAATTACTATTTTCTATTTTTAAAATGTAAAAATAAATGAATGTTTAAAATAAAACAAAATGAATAGAAAGCATATTAAAAGCTGATAAATGTTCTTCTTTAAAGCAAGACGAAGCACATTTCCTCCCCCCCCACACACACATACGATTAACATTATACTCGTATCACGCCTCACCTGATGCTTTTTTTTTTTTTTCAGACCAAGTGATTCTTTTTCAATCCAAACCTCACAAAGTGTACTTGATTAATTCACTTTCTGATAAGGAAAGTTATGGTTCATTTCATCCTCTACCTCTGCACCAACTTTCAATTTTGAAGGGAGAAACGAAATACTTTGCCCCAAGATCATAGCAAAATAGGAGTGTTTCCCCCCGTGTTGTTTCAGTGTTGTTCCATTCTTTTCACATTAAACTAAAAATAAATCTAAGTATCAGATCATATGTCTGTCCGCATAAAACTGTCTTTCTACAATATTTGTAGTGCAGCTGTTTTTTTCTTTTCTTTAATGCTAGTTTTCTTTTTAATTTTAGTTGTAAAGGAGAGCAATGCAGCGAGAGATCTGTTTATACATATATTAAAAGCAATTATAGATCAAACAAATTTTGCTACTTTGAGCATAACCTTCCATGTTGTTAAGCTTCATTCCAATTGCCCTCCCTCTCCCTCTTCCCTACCGTCCCACTTTCCGAAAGAAAAAACAGCTTCAAATGAGTGGTTCTATTTGTTTGTCAAAGTTTTTTTGACTTTTAGTTTTTATGCCCCTCCCCCATTTATAAGCCTCAATCACTACTGATGTTTAGCATCGTGCGTCCCAGTTTATTATGATTATAACTCTTGTGCCAGCTTTTTTTTTTTTTTTTTTTTTGAATACAGTTTTGGAAAAAAAAAAGATTAAAAGTGGTGGGGGGGGGAGCTTATTAATCTACAAATTCATGTCAGCTTATTTCAAGAATAGTCATGATCAATTACTACTTACTAGACCATCCCCAGTAAGAGAACCCCATATTTAACAAAATAAAATCTGAAAAATGTCATTATTTCATAAGTCCAATTTTATTTAAAAATTCATAAAAATATGATCCCATTGAGATCCCAACTTGAAACTTTGCGTAAATGAACATAAAATACATACAAATTTTTGAGAATTTTTTAAAGAAAATTCATTATACCTTTTCTGAGAAATTTAAATTTTAAATTTTATTAAAAAAAATTTAAAAATTCTGAAATTAGTAATGTTGCATATCCCGTTAAACAGCAACTAATGTACTTTAATATACTTTTTACCAAATCTTTCTATCTATATTTGGTGCTGAGTTATCGTCCATTTTATGTTCAAGTATCTCTGAAAAAGAGAGGGTTTTTCGAAAAATCAAAGTGTTATAAATAAAAAAATAATAGATAAAAATTTAAAAATTTGGACTTTTGATCACCTCAAAGGGTACAATTGATGAGCCAAAGTTCAAAGAAATACAAAAAGGTGAGGGAAAAAACTTTGCATCACTTGACATGGAATGACCCAGTACTTATTTTGGAAGAATTACAAAATTAGGATGAAAGTTTCATTTCATGGTGGTACACGCAATGTACGACACTATAAAATTTGCTTGCAAACAAAACTTGTAGTTAGCGTGTAAAATTCTTTGTGTAACAAATTTGTAACCTGTTTTGCATATTTCAGTCTGACTTTGAGTGCAGGTAGCACTTTAGTAATGTGTTTGCGTCTAAGAGCATGTAGCGCTTCAGTGTTTATATATGATTCTTGATTACCTTTTACCTGCTTGCCAGCAGCATACCAAGTAATATAAATTCCTGTATATCATCTTAAAAAACGAGTATTTATGCTCAATGACTGTAGAAAGTATTATTTTTATTTCTGCAGAATATTTTTGAGATTATTCTTATTTTATCTCTTTCTTCCTCCTGGTTTTTGAATAATCCGCTGTGATCAAGAGAAACTGAAAAAATAGTTTCTCATTTTTATCAAGTGATCAAACGAACAAAAAGATCTTTTTTTTTTCACGTTGATTGCCACAATAATTTTTATAAATCTGGCCTAAAATGACAATTTGGTTTAATCACATTATATTATTAAGAACTCTAATTCTATATCTCTCTCTATACTGCTGTGTGCAGGTAAACGGCAGTATCTACAAAGATGAGTTTTTGAGACATTTGAAGAAACGCGTTTTTGATTTCCCACAAACATTAATAAAATATTAAAGTTTGATTTTAGGTGATTCTATATGTTTATATCGAATTATTTTTGGGTAATCTGTTCAATTTTGATTTGTTAATCAAAATTTTGATTAATGCAGATACTGCCGTTTACCTGCTCTTCGCACTATTAATTTTCATTTTCCTTTTGACTGGTAGTTAGCAGTAACTGCACAATATGCTATTGAATGACCAATAATTACAGATTCGACATAATACGGAGTAGATACGTTATTACGAAGTATATTCATTGCAAAGTGAATAATATATATTTTTTTAAACATAAATAAATACCATGTATACACTTGACATAAATTTAAAATAAATGAATTAAATGTAACTTGAAAATAAAAAGAAAATTTTATTTTCTTACATAAGAAAAGGAAAATAAATGTCTTCATGTATATATGTAGGTTTATTATTAAAAAAGATACAACTTAAATATGTATCAAACAAAATGACCTACATACATTTGGTAGAAAATTAATGCAACATCATATACGTACCTACCCAAATACCAGATATACTTGCTTATTTAAACAGTCCTTGCTAAACAAACTCAGATTTCTAGTTTATATTTTTTGACTTAAATAAAACGTTGAAAATTAAAAAACTTCAGTAGATTTTCTTTTCTCTCTCTCTTTTCTTTCTTTTTTTTTTTATGAAAAATCGCTTAATGTTCCAATAAATCTCTATGAAAATTTAGGCAAAAGAAATGCTTCGTATGTTAACAATGGCTCTGATCAAACAACTAAAATTGCAGCCGCTTAACACTAAAAATTGCGGAAAATATCGTCTGCGACAAAACAAAACAAATGGAACAAAATCATTCTGTTGCTACACGTTTATTTATCGTCTGCCAAGTATTGCTTGTGTTTGCTTGTATGTTAGCAAGAACTGATTTTGTTTCATTGTTTTTAGAACACGAATATGTCGAATCAAAGAACTTTTTTTCTTAATTTCTGAGGCCTGTGAAATTAGAAAACATTTTCCATCCAATTTTGCCGATTGATAAATTTAAGACCTAGCACGCATATCTACTTCTGATGAAAAGAGACTAAGAATCATTTTTAAAAATGCAGTAATGTCTCTAAATTTGTCGAATAAAGGAATTTTTTCAGAGGCCACACAATGAACTCCAATCGGGGCGTTATTGCTTGCGCTTAGTTGAGTTTTAAAAAAATCGTGAAAACTGTTTTTCCGTCTTGGTGCCTGTATTGGCAGCGATTCATTTATGTTCCATTCTTCGAGCAATGGTTATGGACCGGTATAGATCAGAAAATACATGCTACTGATTACCTGCACAATGCAGCGATAATATCAATTACTGCTAATCACCACTGATTAAAAAAGTGCTCTTTTTAAGGGGCAAGTAAATAAACATGTTTTTACCATAAAGCTAAAGTAATGTAGATTTCAGAAATGCAAAAAAAGATGAAAATGGAAAATTTCGCAGTTACTGCCGTTTATCTTCTCACGGCAGAACGGTTATGGGCGAAAAATTTCAAAGATGCAAATAAATGAAAATAAAAAAAATTGCAGTTACTGCCATTTGCATGCCCACGGGGAGAAAGTTTTCGTTCTTCCGTGGGCAGGTAAAGAGCAGTAAGTACATACTGCCGACTTCCCGCAAAATGTTGCGAAAAAAGCAGTTACTGCTAATTACCACTGGTAAAAAAATGCTTTTTTTTCTGCGGCAACCAAATAAATATGTTTGTACCATAAAACTATATCAATATAGATATCAAAAATGCAAAAAAATGAAAATAGAAAAATCTGCAGTTACTGCCGTTTACCTGCACACGGCAGTATAGCCCTTTGTGTGTGGGAGATTGTTTTAACACAACAACTGTTGCAATGTTGATTGCCACAGTAATTTTTATAAATCTGGCCTAAAATGACAATTTGGTTTAATCACATTATATTATTAAAAACTCTAACTTTATATATCTCTCTATGGCCCTTTGTGTGTGGAAGATTGTTTTAACACAACAACTGTGGCAATGTTGATTGCCACAGTATTTTTTATAAATCTGGCCTAAAATGACAATTTGGTTTAATCACATTATATATATTATTAAGAACTCTAATTCTATATCTCTCTATAGCCCTTTGTGTGT
Organism: Uloborus diversus; assembly: GCF_026930045.1. Lineage (NCBI taxonomy): Eukaryota > Metazoa > Arthropoda > Arachnida > Araneae > Uloboridae > Uloborus > Uloborus diversus. The sequence continues at coordinate 106,619,500 of NC_072735.1, forward strand.
GGAAGATTGTTTTAACACAACAGCTGTTGCAATGTTGATTGCCACAGTAATTTTTATAAATCTGGCCTAAAATGACAATTTGGTTTAATCACATTATATGATTAAGAACTCTAATTCTCTGATTCTAGTGCATAGTTATCAAAAAGCATAAAAAATGGAACCACATGCCCAAAAATAAACAGCGTCCAGCAAAGTCATGTCGTACCCAAGCAAAAAATTGCCGAGAAACGCGTTATTTCTTAAACAGAAGCCAGCCCTTTGTGTGTGGAAGATTGTTTTAACACAACCCTCAAATTGTTTTCCACGAAAAATAAAATATTATTTTATTTCTTAAATTTGGATTCATATTTAAAATTATATTTTTTGTTCGTTTTTTAATAAATTTTCAGGTTGTGCAAGCCAGCATTGATTTTGTTTTTTCCCCAGAACCATCTATTGATATTAGCACTGATATATTCCGAGTTGAATTGTAGATGCACAAAAATGGCAAGTAAACACGTACGAGATAACTCGTAGTTGGCAGCATATAGAAACAACGTAATCTACGACGGGTTATCTTGGGCAGTCAACGTGTTAAAGAACAATACAAATTAATTGATGCAAACTAATTGTGAAGCACACAAAAAAAAAGGCGCACAGTCTTTTCCTTTAAGGCATTCAATACGAAAAAATTGACACAACCCCGAAATGTCCACCAACAATATACAAATTACAGCCATTTGCTAAAATATAAGTTCAGAGCATACTGTTGAGATTGTGATATAAAACAGCATTTTCGGAACATCTTTTGGGAGATAAGAAATGATGAATTTTATTCCTTATTCTTTGATTGTATCACCGAACTCTTTCTCCTGTCTGCAGTAAGAAAAAAAATAGGTGAAAATGTACAAATAATTCCTTTCCCTTCAACATTTAACCTCTGGTATTTCCAGAGAGATACGAGATACAGAATTTAATCTCGTAAATGTCAAACTAAGAGCGCTCGTTCTCTGATCTTTCGTTTAAATAAACTATTTGCTTTCAGTATGAATTCTGAAATTACTTGTGAATATTTTTCGGCGCCGTGATTTTTCTGAATTCATAAATTTGTTCTTAAACATCGTAGAACATTTTTCCAGAGAGCATAGTTTTTTTTTTTTTAAGGTAAAGAGCACATGAGTACTCGAATTTACAGATGAGACAATTCCTAGGAGAAATTTAACCGAAGAATTATTATTTTAGTTTTCTAAGTAGAGAATGAGCGTTGCGTATAATAAAGGAACGTTGAGATTTTCTGCACACAAAAATGAAACATTGTTTGAATGGGTTTTTAATTTGTTTTTTAATCACATTTCATACGACACAGTTAGTTTATTTTTTGATAAGTGCATCACATATAGGGGTATAACTTTTAAAGCAGCAGAGGAATGTGAGGCAAAGTGAAATATCGGATCAAGGTGAAAGAGGAAAATATTTACTCTGCTTTTAGCGCCACCTATCTGGTAATATTTTAACTATGGAGTTGCACATGTAGTCGATTCCAGTCAAGAAAAAGTTTCCTCTGAAAATCAAAGACCATGATAATGCTAGCAATTTTCAAAAACTGTTACTCATATTGTAATATTTTGTTGTTTGTCAAAAAAAAAATTTTTTTGTTATTACTAAGTGATAAAGTTTTTGTAATTGTCATATTACAAAATTATTAATAGAGACCTACTAATATTAGGTGCAATATTTATGTGTTTAATATTAAGCCTATTTGTATTTATAATGCTCTGTACAGTTAGTCTATTACATACGGGGCAAAGTAGATGGGGCAAAGAGAAATAGCTCATTTCATTTACTTATGCAGTTCTTTATTAAATCACTTACGTATTCACTTACCTATTATTTCATTTACATTCCTTTGCTTAAGAATTCCTTTAGTTATTTATTCATTCACTTATTTTCTTATTATTTTACTACTTCATTCACTCCTTCTTTTCTCATATATTAACTCCTTAATTCATTTTTTTGTTAATTGCTTCATTTTCTTTTCATTTATTCATTCATTCTTTTATTTACTCATTCATTCGATCAAAAATGTCTTTAATAATCAAATAGAAAATATTTCATTTTTCACTTTGCCCATTAAAAAAGGGGAAATTTTCTCACTTTTTTTTTTTTTTGGAGTTAAATTTACTGCCAAAATTAAAACAATGATTTAATGCAATTCTTATTATAAAATATGTATGATTCTCGATTACCTTTTACTTGAACGCAGCAGTATATCGATAATCATGTCTTTATGTATCGATAATCCTGTCTTAAGTAATTTTCAGAACAACTTTTCAACTTTTTTACTTTGAAAAAAGTAAGGTATCTTAACTATTTCACTTTGCCTCACTTTCCTCTAATGGTCAGAGTATACTTTTTTATAATAAAATGAAAAAAAAAAGCACAGGATAGACTGAAACTTGCTGAAAGTTTTAACTTTTAGAAATACAGAGCAATTACCTGGCTACAATCATTAATTGTGAAAACTTGAAGTTGTCAGATGCAAACTGTTTTTTTTTTTAAATTTATTTATTTATTAATTTTATCAATTTGAGTCTTAAGAGGCAGTTAAATTTTTTTTACATAAAGAATTGCCCTTTTTTAATTATAGCCAAATATCATTTTTGAAAAAATGACTAAAATGTGTTCTTTTTAGTTGCGGATAAGTAACTAAATTACATACATGCGAAATGGTAGCGTTAGATTTTTCTCAAACCTTTCTTTCATGAAAACATTCAAAATATACTTTGACATCAGAAAGGGTTGGTGCAACAATCTGGATTTTTCAATAAACCAGCAAGCAGGTAAAAGCAGGACCGATATAGCGAAATAAATGCAAGTTCTTGCACATAGATTTTTAGTTACAAGGACGGTGTAAACCTTTGCAGAAATTAACATACAAAAATTTAATGAACGAATTACTTAACACTGTTGGGGTTCGAATCCCTCTTTTGATTTCAAATTACTGCAATTCCGTATTTTTCTTCTGTGTGGATCCCATTTTCATAATTGGTTTTGTTTTTCTATAATTTTTTTATAAACTAGCATCACCCTACCTCCCTCCCCCCTTTAGGTTTTTTGTCTGCACATTTCTCCTTTTTATTTTTTTCATTTTTTGCTTTCATATTTTGTTTTGTGATCAATTTAATTCCAATTTGTTTATCCTTCACTCTGTTTTTTCTGCATTTCTCTATCTGCTACATTGCTTCGGTACATAATTTTCCTCATCAATAAATTTATTGCTAATTCATTGAGAACAGTGACAGTTCCCGTGCATCTCGACTGAGATGCTGTCTGACCACGGATTGTATGGAAAGGCAAACATCCGGTTTGAGGGCGGAAATGAACGTATCTATTAGCTTTTAGGGATGTCAGCGTTTGCAGATGCACGTTTACCTCCTTGGTTAGCCTCTAAATTAAGCAGAGTTTCATTCATATGAATGGAACTCGCGCATCAGATTTTTATTTTTCTCCCTCATTCAGATAAACTCGTCTTAACTGGACGTTTGCCAATTCCATACAATCCGTGATTAAACAGTAGAATGATTTAGATGATTCTTGATCAGTAAATTGACTTACAGTGTCATCTTGTGATGTAGCATTTGATAAGGATGGAACTTGGTCTACCACTAGTGCAACAGCTTCTTTCCTTTCTGTTTCAGAAAATCTCCAAAATAGCTCATCTTCTTGCCTTTTGTCTAGGCATGTTGAAATTTAAAAATAAGGATAAATCGTCACTAAAATGATGAATGGGTTTATCTCAAAAAAATTGAAAAATGAGTTGTGACCACCACAGAAATGTCCAGAGTCGATTTTATACTACGACTAATGGGCATACCTCTACAATAAATAGTAAAAAAGTTACAGTCTCTCACACTGGTGGTGGTTCTCAAGCGATGCAGTAACCTGGAAATCTTTAAATTGGTTTTCTGCAAAATGCTTAAAAGTGAAGTACGCCCATTCGTCTTTTTATCGACGAAATATTGTTACATTTAGCATATTGCAATAAAAAAATAAAAAATAAACCTTTCGAATTTTTTTTCGAATTTTCAAAATTAATTTGAATTCTGAAATTTTATAGAAACGGCTCCTGTCCCCCCAAGCCTGCCCAAGTATAATTGTGTATGTGTAGGCTTGTGTGTGTGCGTAGACCTGTTTGTATGCACGTTGGCGTGTGTTTAGTGTATGTGTGTAAAGGCGTGTATGTGTATGAGCGTGCGTGTGTGTAGGACATGGACATCAACGACCAGGAACAGCGGCTAACGGTAGGAGTCGCGCCTGCAGAGGATGGTGGGGTTGAAAAAGGAACCAAAGATCAAGGACTGTCAAATGAAAACAATTAGTAATCGTGATTGCTCAAAATAATAATTTAATTGGAATACAAGTCCGAAATGGAAACACTTATGTGATATTATATAGCTATAAAAGCCGTAACTCCATTCAAGCATCCTTACTTAGCTGGTGCAGCGCTTTCAAACTTGTTTTACAATTATTTGCATCAACAAGTTAGTTGTAATTACTTTTAATTCAATGTCTAATTTCACCTCTTTTAATATAAAAGTGCAGTGAGCAGCAAATTAATGGTGTCTCACTGTTCCTGTCTCACTGTTCTCTCATTGCAATATATAAACTCAACTAGTGATACCCGCACGGCCTTGCCCGCAGTAGAAAATTAAAAGGTCATTTGGTTCGCCTGCATATTTACAAATAATGGGTGATGAATTTCTCGCCAATTTGCTGTCGTAATTTGCTCACCTATGTTACGGTTCCACGTTATGATACTTTCGTAGTTTACTCTTCCACGTTATGATAATTGTAGGGTAAAATGTTTTTAAAATTGGAATAAAAAAGAACAAAATCGAATTTTCACAAAATCGCTTCGAGATGCACACCCTCGTGCTAAAAACTAATTCTGTGCCAAATTTCATGAAAATCAGCCGAACAGTTTAGGCGCTATGCGCGTTAAAGAGATTCGGAGAGAGATCTGGACAGAGATCCAGACAGAGAGACATTCAGCTTTATTATTGATTGAGATAGTTGCCCTTCTCAGACAAAGAAAATTTACAAAATCATTCTGCTGCCAAAATTTAAGTTAAAAGACGAATCAAAACGAGCCTCCCCCTCCCCCACACACAGAACTAAAGCACTGAGTAAAAGACATGAGTATGCAATAATTTTACCGTAAAATACTTTTCAATCATTTAAAGACAAAGTTTTGAAAAAAAGCATGTACATAAAGGTGCCATCTGGAGGTGTAGCAGTGTCAACTCTCTTTAACCTTGACCTGACCTGAATTGGACAAAATACTTATGTATATTGATTACTTCTCTGAGTTTCTGAAATCGTGACGCAGTTTCATGCAGCAAAAATTTAACACATGCATGCAATTTAACTCGTTTTGAGACGTAGAATTTTTCTATTCCTATCCGATCTATCACATTTAGTTTGAAAATAGCATTAAAAATGTCAAGAAAAGACTCATTACGCATTTTTGAAAAGAATGAATTCTATCCCAACGTATTAAAGTCTATTGCTGGCACAGCTAATCGCAACAAAACATAAAAATCTTCCCATAAAATCTAATCTTCTGACACTTTTGAAAAAGCGCTAAATAATTCGCAAACATTCTCGCATTACACGAAAGGGGGGAGGAGACACGCCAGAGAGAAAAAGAATAAATTACTCACTAATCTTCGCAACAAATTAATTCTAATTGCTTCAACATACCGCAAACTCAACTAAATACGATATTTTTGTCTCTATACCTTTCCACGAGAGCAGAGCATTGAATAAGAATCGATTTTTCTCGGATATTTTCATGAAGCTAAATGTGTTTTTTGCGAAGTCGTCGTCTCTTGCAATTAGAGAACTTGTCAAGTTTTCTTCAACTACATAAGATTCGGCGTTTCATTTATTTATTTATTTATTTATTTATTGCATTAAAGTATCGCAATCATCAAAGTGCGAGATACCGATTTCTTTTAAGTGTTAAAAATGACTGTTATTATGTTGCCTCTTTTTCCTTTCCTTTCAGCGAATGTATCATTTTTAATGCATTATCAAAATCTAAAACTAAGAAAGACATTGTTTACTAGCAAAATAATTGCGTGATTTTCTTTTCACTTTGATTTCATGGTTTTAAAGTAAAGTTGCAATGAGAGCAGATCTGTATTGAAATGAGATGGGCACAGTAAGCCGTGACTCCCATAGGCTCTTGCGCCACTGAGTTTAGTTAGTTTCTTATATTGTTAGTATTATTATCAGCGTTATTATTATTACTATCAGCATATTTATTATTATTATTATTATTATTATCATCAGCATTATCATTATGATTTTCAGCATTATTATTATCATTATTATTATTATCAGCATTGTTATTATTGTTATTATCAGCACTATTAATATGAACAAAGAGCATTTTTATTATTATTATTGTTGTTATTATTACTAATAATATTACAATTATTAATATTATTGTCATTAATACAGTGAAATTCCGTTACAGCGAACTTCAAGAGACCGCAAATTCTGCTAGTTGTAACGAGAATTTCGTTGTAATGGAATTCTAATAATGTAATGTCAGTTAAATCAGGACTGAAAGTGTATTCCGTTGAAATGGAAATTTCGTTGAATTGATATTCGTTGTAACGGAATTTCACTGTATTATTATTATTATAAATATCATCATCATTACTGTCATCACTATTATTATCATCACTATTTTATTATTATATTTATTATTATTATTATTATCTTTATTATTATTACTAATATTATTATCAACACTGATATTATTATCAGCACTATTTATTATTAATATTATTATTATCGTTACTATTATTTTTATTATTACCATTACTATTATTATTATCGTCATTATTATCATCATTATTATTATCATCACTATTTTATTATTTTTATTATTATTATTACTATTATCAACATTATTATTATCCTCACTATTTTATTATTATTATAATCAGTATTATTACTATTATTATTATTATCAGCATTAATATTATTATTATTGGTAGTAGTACTAGTATCATCATCACTATTATTATTATCAATATTGTTATTGCATATTTTGCTGCAATTTTTTTTAATCAACTTGTTTTTTGACAGTTAAATAGATGCGTTTAAAATATCACATTTAAAATTAATGCTTTTTCTAATCTACAAAATTACTTATTAAGAATTTAAATGAATGTTAAAAGCAATAACAGCAATAACAATTTCGTATTGCAGATTTTATTGGATGAAAAACTTCTAAAAAGTTAAATGATTTTGACTTTTTAGTGACATTAGTAACTAGTTTATAAATTACTGTTTTAAATATTTTTACAGTAGCAAAGCTATTTTTTAAAGCTTGTGTAGATAGTTTTGTTACGTGACTATTTGGCATCGAATTAGTATTTAACATTACCGAAAATACTCTTTTTTAATACAAGCAAGAAGTTCTGGAGCGAGAAGTTGTGATTCACGTCAGAGAGGATCGACGACTAGCTACGAAATCTCTATGATTCCGAAATGCAGTTACAAAGTTGCTTTTGTACCGAACAAATTCTCCGTCAAATACAATAGTGTGTCGGAGATGCTAATGAATGGCATCATACACATGTAAGGAAATACAGGGTGTCCGAAAAGTCCTTGACACATTTAAAAATTTCATAGAAAACGAACAAATTTTCGTATTAATTTGCGGTTTGCACCATAATACTTCACAGGTTCAAGAGTTTTTATGACATCGAAAAAAAAATGAAAAGGGGAAGAAAAGAAAGAAGAAAAAAGGCATTTCGCAACCAGGGTGTCAGACTTTTAAATCGTTTTTGTTGACATGGGAAAACGCAAAAAGGAATGAAAATTACTAAACGAAGAGTTACAAGCATAGCATATACTGACACCCTGGCTGCGAAATGCCGTTTTTCTTCTTCATTTTTTCCTCTTTTTTTTCGATGTCATAAAAACTCTTGAACCTATGAAGTATTATGGTGCAAACCGCAAACTCATACGGCAATTTTTTGGCTTTCTAAGAATTTTTTAAAGGTGTCAAGGACTTTTCCGACACCCTGTATTTCTGCAGGAAAAATATTTTAATTCATTATGCCTGTGAAAATGGAAAATATAAACTACTTGCAAATATTTTCAAGTTGCCTTGCCTTCAATCTTCGAGTTGAACCGAACCATTGCTTCTGTCGCTCGTCTGGTCCGTGCTAATTCTATACTAGCTACCAGTTTGTTTGACACGCTTGGCTTCCTTAAGAGGTTTTCCACCTTCAGCTCAATCACTTCCTATTCCGGGCTGATGAGTGCTAACAAGCGCGAAAATGCAGTCCTCGGATGGAATTGGCTGAGCTGGCGGTGTATTTTATGGACTTGCAAATATTTTTCGAGATAATTCAGGCGTAAAAAATTAGTTTCAAATTTAGCCTCTGGCTTTTTATTTGGCGCTAACAATAATTTTAAACATCTAATACATATAAAGAAAGAATTAAGAACAATTAAACAATGAAAGTTTTATAACCTGATGATAAATAGATAGCCATTGGAATTTTGAGGAATGTACATGTAATGCAAAATGGGTTACGAAAAACGTTATTTATGAAATACACAAAAAAGAGAGAACAGAAAATGGAAAACGAAAGAAAGAAAAACTAAGTACGTGTATAATGAAAACATATAGATTTATTTGCTTTAATTTGTCTTTGTATTGTTCTTCTTCAACAGCAAAGAAAACTTCTAGTCTAAAAGATAAAATATGAAAATGAAACAAAAGACAATTAAAATTATACTGGTTCAAATTAAATGTACTTACACTTTAACGACTTGTTAGTTCTTCAAAGCTATGTACTTAAAATATGTTCCCTAGTCAGTTAAAAATATAGTGTGAACGGTTTTTTTAATTGATCGGTTGTAGAGTTAATGTGAACAAGGACACAAACAAAACACAATAACGTACATGGAGATTGTCTCCTAATACATTCTTTATTGCCTGCAGCAAATAACTAAGAAATATTTATCCCAATTTACTGGTGAATAACTCCTATCTGTTTCACTCAAATGAACAACGTCTTTAAGAAATCCTTAAGAAAATGTTTATCTTTTTATATCTCTTTTTTATAACGTTGTATTTCTTTAATGCAAAGAATAAAATGACTCGTTTGGATTGAAAAAAAGTCCTTTCAAGTTCCCTTGAGTAACCACTTGTTGCACAAAACGCTGCAACATTATAGTGCTGGTTTTTATTTCAGTCTTCTCAATGAATGCTGCCATTCAGTGTTCCCTTCTTATCAGCTCTTAAGTTTAAGTGATACTTTTCAGTGAGCAGCGCTTCAATCGTTTTGCATCAGACCAGCTGAGAATTATGAAGGTTTCTCCCTGTTTAAAAATGTGAATACTCCGAGCTCGATTTAGTTGTCAAGTATGGTAAAGTATATGTTTTCGTCTAATTTGTTTTCCTACCCAAGTATCACTCAACCATTGGAATAACACTTTTCACACTTAAAAAATATTGAACTCGTGTTTTTTTTCATCGGCAATAAACACTTTTAAATGGGTGAAATACCCCTCTAAATATTGGATTATTGGGGCAATAGAGGGTGAAATATATTCTTTTATTTTTAATTTTAATCACAAAAAATTGAAGTAATAATTTAAAAAAAAAATAATTTAATTTAAAAAAAAGTAAAGTAGACGTGTTTTAGGATTTTTCTGGAAATTTTCATTGATATGAAGGGGTTTATTGCGAAAAACAGTTTAATCGCACAAATAGTATTTTCAGAAAACCCATAAAGATGTCAACTTTAGATTTTCTTTGAACTGTACATTTAACTTTTTTCCTCGATTTCTTAATTATTACTTAAATTTTCGTAATTAAATTCAAAATGAAGGAATATTTTGCATCCTTTTCTATCCGAATATTTAGAGATGAATATCCCCCTGTTAAGAGTGCTTATCTTTACTTATAATAAAGCTGAAAGTATCTCTATCTATCAGGATCTCTGAGACGCGCATAGCACCAAGACCGTTTGGCCGATTTTTATGAAATTTGGCACAAAGTTAGTTTGTAGCATGGGGGTGTGCACCTGGAAGCTATTTTTCGAAAATTCGATGTAGTTCTTTTTCTATTCCAATTTTAAGAACAAAATTATCCATAAATGGACGAGTAAATTACAAAATTATCATAACGTGGAACCGTATCATGGGCACAAGCCAATTGGCGAGAAAATTCACCATACATTATTTGTAAATATACAGGTGAAACAAAAGACCTTTTAATTTTATGTTACGGGCAAAGCCGTGAGGGTACCACTAGTTACCAATAAAAGAGAAACACAGATTTAATATTTTAAAGTGTTCCATCGATGATTAAAGTTTAATTCCGATCGGTAAGTGACACAGGTGTAATTTTTAGGGCGTAGCAAAGTAACATCATATTATTTGTTGCTTGAACTCGATTCCACTCAGCTCATATTCATCCGCAATAGTTGGGCAAATTTTAATTGCATTAACAATTTAACAGTTGATTAATTGTTCAACGTAACCACAACAACTAGCAATTGATCAATTGTAATTGTGGAAAATTAAAATTATCAATTAATTAATTGTTAATTGTACTTCACTTCAGTTAACAATTAGTTAATTGTTAGTTGTAATTTACCACAGTTAACAATTAATTAATTGTTAAGTGTTGTTTACTACAATTAACAATTGTCGATTGTTATGGGAATTTTAATTAAAACGAACTCATAAAAAAAATACTGGTTTTGTACAATATATTCTACAGACGACAGGTCTACCTGGGACGTGGACGCTAAACGGGTACCATATTACTATCTAACTATTTAAATACGCATGTTAGCAACAAATAAAATATCAATAAAATATCAGTAACTTTATTACAAGCGATAAATTATTTACTGCAGCATATGACTTTTCTCAAAAAATCTTATGGCTCCAGCAAAATTTCCTCAAAAAAGGTATATTTCAATTAAAAATTCAAAAATTATTTCGTACTAGCTAAAAGTCCAAAGAACATCCGAGGAAAATTACAGAAATGCATCTTAATTAGACGATTTTAATAAATAAATAAATAAATAAACAGAATGGTCTCTGAGATCTTACGTCACCTGTTATGTCCTTCTTTCTCATTTCCCGTATTACAGGTTAAACTATAAAACAATGATTTGCACAATTTTAAAACACCTAATTAAAACACAAACATTTAAGTGTGGAAAAAACTTGCCAAGACGAGAATAGTTCACGCGGCGAGCGAACAATTAGCACTGAACGAAAATACGAATTCGAATAATACTTTGAACTCTGTACGTTGCGCTGTACCTATTGATACATTAAGTTAATTGTTAGTTTCAATTGTTTCATAAAACAATTTTAAAAATTAATTGCAATTATTTTAATTGTGAAAAGTGATTAACGTAATTTAATCTAATTAAATTAATTGCAAAGTACAATTAATAGTTTAATTGTTATTAATTTAATTGCAAATAATTTAATTGCAATTACTTTTTTAATCTAGTAACAAGGCAATTGAGAAAATAATTGATTAATACCCAACACTGTCATCCGCACAGAGATTCATGTGAAAATGGGACTGATATTTTTTCAAATGTATCTTTTCCTAACAGCACAAATAAAAGTATTGAGATTTAGAATTATTTTTGTATGATATTCAGTGTGAGTTTTAAAAACAATTGAAATTATAGTATGACATGTATTAAAAGTTATGACGTATAGAAACGCGAAGTAATCAGCAATAGAGCATACATTTTTCGTTGCTCTACATAATTCATCAAAATCTCTTTCTATTCTGAACACTCATGGGACCGAACAAAAGTGTTCAGATTATGGGGGTGTTTATTATGAAGGGAGACAGTAAATACATGCATATGTATTCCATTGCTTCAATAGACCATGTTCAGCACTTTGCCAAGCCAGCTACACCTTCTTCTTAAGATAGAGGCGCTGCATTTTGAATTGGTAGCAAATGTAATGGTCAATTAAACTCAGTTGTATTTCTTTCTTTTTAATTTAAAAAGTTTTAACGTAATATTCAACTATAAGATATTACAATGCAGTTATTGGTACATTACTTGTAACAAAAGAGTTACTTTAATTTTCTTTTGCATTGTGTATTTTCGTGCAAGGTACGTGTGATTATCCAATTGTTTAAGCGAAAAGGTTTCCATCAGCATAATGCTTGTAGGTAATCATACTTTAAAGGTATTGAACACTACTTGATACAATGGTTGGTTCTTGAAATACACAGTTCAGTGGCAAAAACTCCAAGCTCATATTTCTCAGTTGAATTATTTTATGTAATGCAGAAATATCCGCAAAATTAATTTTCTTCTTCTCTTCATCTTCTTAATGCTCTTCAATCATATTGATAAAATTGTGAAAGTATTTCAGATTTTCTAATGTGGTTTATAGGAATTCCCGAGTACTGATTGTGAACATGTTCAGTATATAGAGAGGTTTAATTATTGAAGGGGTTAAAAAAAGGGTTCATAATGCTGGAGCGTTCATATTATAGAGTGTTTAGAGTGCAGAGAGGTCAGCCTATGTTAAACCTATGGAATTTCACCGGGACCATCAAAATGTACTCAGAATATTGGAGTGTTCACATTAAGGAGTGTTGAAATAGAGAGCGTCCACTGTACTCTACATAAAAATGTAAGGACACATTTTGTCAATTTGTCCTAAACGAGAAAGTGGAATCACCCAAAGTTTAAAACTTACTTTTCTACCTCTTTTTTCGAAAACAGAGTACTTTTCTTAAATCTCTACTAAAAACTAGAAAACAATGTTTTATTTATTACAGAACCCGTAAAATATGTAGTTTTTATTCATATCCCTCCCTTAATAAAGGATATTTTGTCTCTGAATAGAACGCATTGTCGAGGTAAAGATAAATAATAACGTTTTGGGGAGAAAAAGCATGCAGCAGAAATATTAGATGCCTGAAACGCCATTCCAAGATAGCTTTGTCGCAAATATGTTTTATTTTTTATGTTTCTCAGATATTTTTTCTTCCGTTATTCTTTTTGTGACATTCTTGGAACAAAATGAGAAAAGGAATTACATAAAAAAGTAATAGAAGTTTTGTGTTTAATTTTTGTCTTATTACTTTCTTACGTCTGATGTTACTTAATTATAAACTGATATTTATTATACATTCACTAATATATTTAATCTTAATAGATATTCAATAAGATGTTCATGTAACGGTAGAGGTTATTTCACAAATGTCATCATTTAGATAGGTTCGGATCAAAATATTAGTGAAAAAGTATTTAATTATTTAACTAACTTAGCGATAAAAAGAAATTTGAACAAGTAATATGAAAAAAAAAAGTAAATTCCTACTTAGGTTAACAAAGAACATTTTTATTTTAACTAGTGTTTATTGAACAATTACAATTGATATAAATAAGTATATAAATATGACAAAATTACAACATTCAGTGACAAAGTAGAAAACAAATTTCTCTTCTCTTTTCTTTTTTTTTTTTGAAATTTTCCACATTGCTTCATAAGTAGGGTGTTGGATTTTGCTCCCATATAAAACTAAAATTAATTAATTAAATTTAAGTTAATACTTGAAAACAAAAAAGTACTAAGATCAGCTATCATCTACTCCAAGTTTTAAAAAATGAATCTGATTTTAGGTGGATCAATAAAAAGTATTTTATCAACGACTGCCAATTTGGACAAAATATAATATATCATAAGCAATGGCTTTCATAAACAAATGAGAAAACTTGTTTCATCAGTCCGGCGTTCTAATTTGCAAATGAATAAATTTTGTTGCACGCCAATCGCTCCAGTGTCATTTGTGGCTTTTCAGCACACTGATCAATTTGCGCAAGGAAGCGTGGGTGTTGCTATTTGAGTTTTTGAAGTTCGTTCACTGTAACCATAACCGCAAGCACTGCGGAGTTTTTTTTTTTTTTTTGAAATCACCACAATTTCGAACGCATGCCTTCAAGTGATCATACTTAAAATGTTGGTTTCACCGATACGCCGCCACACTGTAAAATTAATTGTAAAAAATAAAAACCTTCAACATCACTAGAAAATGCCCAGGAAACCGTAAAGGTTTCTAGTAACAATACAGCTTCTTCTTAAGTAACACGGTCCATTTACTTATGAAGCAGTATCACTAATAAAAAAGTTTTTGTAATCCCAGTTTCCTCGAGATTTTCTAGTAGTATTGCATTTTTTCTTTCTTTTTTGCAGTGTAGGACTTCGTATAAAGAGGAAGTTACTTTTTAACAACCCTGTGTCTAATTCTTTTTTTTTTTTTTTTTTTTTGCAAAAGCTGTCTTTTAAATATTTCAAAATGCCATATTATATTCTTTATTGAAAGCAATTTTTTAATAGTTTATTTTGTGAGAACCTATACAAAAAAAATGCCATACTACTAAAAGATATCTAGAAAATTGGGGTTGCATAAAGGTTTCTAAGGATACAACTTCTTTAGTAACGTTGACAAAGTGCTATGTTTGCTAAAGGGTTATCACAGTACTTCTCATCATTTCAATTGATTTTTATCATCATCTACTGTATTAAAAAGCAAAATAATAAGCATTTTAAATCTTTTTGAAAGCACGAATTTCATATTGTCAACCAATGACCAAAGTTTTATCTGTTTGGATACTGCCATTGCAAAAGTATCAATCTTGTCCAACAGGAGATATGAATAAAAATACTTTCGGTCGGTACAATTTAGTAGCAATAACGGTTTACTTTAAATGGTGTGCTGGATTACAGATTGCTTTTTGAAATATTCTAGCACGTTTATTAAACTAAGCCTATGTCATTGCTTAAAAGCAATACTAGTCTAAAAGCGTAACTTTATTATACAGTACTGGCCAGAATGGATGACTCACCACACAAAACTGTGATGTTCATGAATGTACAAGAATAATTGCATTTAACTAAGTATCTATTTTATGGGGATTACTAATTTTAGTTATATAAGCACAGAATACATACATAATTGGTAAAGGTTCAATATTTGGTGTGGGAACCATTTTTTTTCCAATATATCTTGGATACGATCAGGCATGGAATTACAAAATTTTTCGCAATAATATGCTGTAATTTCTGTTATCCATACTTGTTTTATAGTTTCTCCTAAGTCTGAAAGTGAAGTGAGGTTACGCTCAGAAACTTTGCGCTTTAAAATTACCCAACAGTTCTCAATTGGATTTAGATCTGGGGGATTTCCGGGCCACGGCCCAAGGATATGAAAACCCTTCTTTGCAATCCATGTCTTAACAGATTTAGTCTGGTGGCAGGGTGCTCCATCATGTTGGAAGTGTGTGCACTAGTTGATATCCATAAAGATTGGTAACTTTCTTTCAGCATATCGAGATAAACAGTTCCATTAATTGATGTGCCTTCAGGCATGAACCACAATCCACATCTTTATTTGGCACAAATGGCTCTACAGATCATGAGTTCTGCAGTATTTTTCACGGTGGGAGTAATGTAGCATTGAGAGTCTCTTTTATTGGGAGACCTTTGTATGTTTCTACAAAATGCCTAAAATTGCGATACTTTAGTCTCGTCTGAAAACATCACGTTTCCATTGCTCTGCAGCCCACCCCTGATACTTTTTACAATATGTCAGACGGTCAGCAGTGTTTTTTTGGGAGACAATTTTGGCTTTTTAGCAGGCTTGTAGAACTTTAAATTGGCATTAAATAGCCTTCTGCGGATTGTCCTTTAAATAGGGACAATCAAATTTGGCATCACCTTTTGGTGAACCAGCTTGGATTGCTTTCTCTGATTTTCTCGGTGACTTTTTTGCTGCGAAAATTATGGAATCATCCATGCGCTTGCTTGTGCTCTTGTGACGACCTTTTGGCTTTGAATATCCATAAATTTCGGTTGTTTTGAAATTACTTATAGACCTGGAAACTGTCTTTTGTGCCAATTGTAATCTGGCAGCAATTTCCTGAGTACTATTTTCTTCTTAGTTCAAAGTCTTGATTTTTACATGCACTTCGCGTAAAATTCCTTTACGAGGCATTTTTATATTATTTCACTTTTCTGAAAATGCTTGTACGTCAACACACGGCGAACACAACTAATGAACTAACGAAATGCCAAACAAGAACATCTGCACTTTGGTAGACAGCCAAAACGAACATCTGTCGCCAATATGTCACTATGAATTTGAAAAAGTAAGTGAGTCATCCATTCTGGCCAGTACTGTACACTTTATTTGCACTTCCACGACTAATTTCAAACAAAAATGTCCATCGCAGTTTTCTCTTCAAATGATAAAATTCAAAATTATAAATATTAGTTGTTTGCATACTTCTAAAAATGTTCCAAAAAAGATCTCTTTTTTAAATATAATATTTACTCCATCTGTACAAACTGAAACATGTTTATAATGTAGTACTATAATCGAATTAGTGATGTAATACGCTGAACGATGTCTAATTTTTATCTCATTATAAAGGAAGTTAAAGAAAGAGAAACAAAATATTTCAGCGGTTATTTATTAGTAAACTTATATTTATAGCGAAACAAATGCAAATAATATAAATATATGCGTATAATTCAAATTTAAAAATAAAGTGATGCCCGAAGTCCTTGCGGACCTTAAGACCACGCGTAAATCTAGGCCAGGTTGAAATGTTAAGCAAAAATTAATTTAACAATTGATTTCGTACTAAGTGTGATCTAATTTACTCAAACTGAGTTATTAGAAGTGGAGTTTTCTGTTTTCCCAAAACAAATTCAATTTTTGCCTTCTTTCAAAGGAATATCACTGTCACAAAATTGTCGTTCTCTCTATCTTTAAGCTTTAACAGTAAGAACTAACTTTTTTAACGACTCTAGAACTCAAATATTTCGTTTAAAATATTTTTTATAATGATATTCCAAATTATATCATTCATTTATCCGTTTGATGAGCTTTTTGAGAGACCTTTAGTTCGAAAAGGAAATTAATATTAGATCGCTTCTTGCTTGGAAATTCCGACTTTAATGTGATCCATTTAGAACATTTACTTATTTGATTTCAAACCGAATTTTAAATTCGAAATACGTTTTTATGTTCGTGCTTTCTTCATAATCCTGTATTCTCCTGTGATTACCTAAACCCCAGGGAGTGGATTCGTCCCTTAATCGATATGGTAACAGAAATCGATTCTGACGACAGTTGCAAGTATCTGTCTTCTGATTATTTTGGCGAGTTTTTAGGGCATCCTTCCGCCCAAAATAGCGTTTATTGTTCTCAAAGCCGCTGAAAAGGTATTGTAAAGTTCTGAGAACTCCTTAGTGGTTAGTAATAATTACAAGGAAGTCTAGTTAGTTTTCTTCTATTTAAAATTTTTATTTTCAAATCATTGCAGGTTTTAAAATTTCTCTACTCGAATTTTAATTACGTTATTGAAGACTAATAGATTACATATATTTTAATATTTTTCTTCAATTTATTAGTAATCTTAGCTTAAATTGTACCGCAAAAATTTTGCTGAATTTTAAACGAAACAAAAATTTGGAATCAAATCTTAACCTCCAACTGAAGACGTAAAATTTTTATTTTTGCCCTTTTAAAAAACAAATTTGCCATTTCATTGGGTAAAATTGATGTTATTTCATTGGGTACAGAGTGGGCCGAAAGTATTGAGCGAATTTTATGCTTAAATTTGAAAAAGAACAAATTGAGTTTTATACGTTTCCTTTTCTTTTATTGGAAAGACAACAGAAAACAGTTTTACGCAACAAAACTTACGTATCACATAAATTTCACATAAGGAATTTTGAGGGGGTGGGGTCGTGAAATTGTGACAAGGGGGGGAGGAGTGATAACAAGTAGTGTGTCATTGCGATTTTTTATAAGAATATGTTAGCTAAAAATAGCGTAGCATGTGACAAAGGGAGGGAGGTGTAATTTGAAGTGTGAAACTTTGTGAAATGGGAGAATGAGTCAAAAATGGTCAAAAGAAGAGAGACATTAATGGACATCCTCTAAGCTGGTACATGGCGTGACAGCATTTCTCGGGTAAATTTACTTATTGTGTCGGTGTGCAAATAAATTGATGTGGCGCAGGAAAAAGCGATGTTCGTTTTACAATTCCATGAAAGCAAATAATGTAACTAAACTGTATATAACTCTAGTCCGGGATATCAATGACTATGACTTTAACAATGACTTGAATGACCACAATGAGTCATTTCAGTCATAAAAAGAATACCTTCTGAAATGCTGCAAAATACTTGACGGGACATGGAATTTCGTACTGATATTTTGCGTGCCACTTAACGGAGCTTATGTGAACCTTTTTAATATTTAAAATCGTTTTATATCAGAGTGTTTTATTTTGTTTTGAAATAAAGAAAAAAGAAATAAACATGTACGTCCATCTATTTGTGTTTTATTTATTTATTTATTTTCAAGTATGAAAGGTGCTCAATACTTTTGGTCCAATCTCTATACAACTCCAATTTCCTATTTTCCTGCACGTCTGCAAATAATAATTCTCAACTAAAATGCATTTTATTGCATTTTTTCAACTTTTGTCCTGTTTTTTCTTCTCCCCTAGTAATCGCTTTTTGTTTATTAAGTTGACATATTTCAACATTTTTTCCTTAAACCGATCTATTTCGTCTGAAAATTAGTACTGACAGGACTCTTATACTATTTGTGCTGGTTATTGACTTTGAGATGAAATTTCTCTGTTTCGAGTAAGGGAAATAATTCAATCCGAGGCGTAAACTGTAAATAGGGTCATTCTCATAAAAATAGTTCAAATCATGCCCTATACTTTTGATCTTTGTCATCAATTTTACTATATCCATATACTAATTGTATTTTTTATTGATTCCCCATTTATTTGTGCATAATACTTTTACATAAGTAATGTATAAAGTGTTTCAAAACATTTTGACCCCCTCTGAGTGGAAAATAAACTTTGAAAAAAAGTTCTTGTATTTAAAACAAAAAAAAAAAAAGTTACAATAACAGAACAAACCTAAAATTGAGTAATGATTCTGAAACTTGTTCTGTCTATTTGAAAATTAAAGACAAAAAACACGTTTTTAATATTAATACAAATGATACAGAGTGGGCATTTAACAGTTCAATTTAATTATCAAAAAAGTATATAAAAAAAATTAAATCAGCTTTGTTTGTTGACTGTTGCATTCAAAGTAGTTAGTTAAGCACGGATATTATGCTACTTAATCTTCCTTAAAATGCTACCAGATTCATTGAACCTAATTGTTTATTTTATTCTCTAAACGACTGTAGCACAGCGGACAATAAAAAACAGAAATAGTGTTGCGGCATTAAGTTTAAAAAAAAAAAAAAACATTTGTTTAGTGAAAATATTTTTCTACCTTGAAGTTGTGTTGTCACTAATTTGTACATAAAATATATTACAAAACTTTTTTTTTTGACACTGCATTTTTGCTAAATCTTAAATAACATTTTGATTCCTAATGATTTGAAGCTAGCCCACATCATATCCTCCTTCTAGTTCCAAAGCAATTTTTTTGAACCCTTCATTTGTTGCACTTATGTGCAAACAATTGATACTTGTTTGCACCCAATTACATAAGAATAAATAAAAATATGATTAGTTGGTAGTAGTTATTTAAGTTGATTTTAAAAAATCAAAACCTCAATTATCCACACGTATTTGTTTCTCAAAAAGCAGTTTTACAATAGCTATTCTGACTCAATGTCTGTCATTGATTAAGTTAGCTTTAAAACATTTGCAATTATTCCACGATTTAGTAAAGAACTGCAGAACATTTAGCATTGGAAGTCCTGCAGGGGAAAAAAAAAGCAGTTCTGCATTTTAAAGTGCATCAATTATTGGCAACAGAAAAGTATTTAGTATGGCCACTAGCATAGATTTATCTACTACCCATTAGTATCCATTACCCACCCTGCTGTACCAACACCTAGAAAGAAAAATTTTGCACAACAAACTGTGAATTGCAAACCTGATGGTGCAATGGGAAAAACTAAAATCTCGTAGTCCACAGGGTGGGAGTTCAATATCCGTTACTTATGAATGTTGGGTATGAGCTGCATGAAAATCCCTCTCAACTATATTGCAAATATAACAGCAATAGTTGCTATACTACCACAAATAACACCAGATATGCTTTTATACATACTATAATACATTGTTATAAAAACAGCTGAGTGAAATTATCTGAACAGACTAATATGTATAGCAGGCTGTAAACTTTTACCATGTTGCAATATCGTTCTGATGAAATGAGATAAAAGTATTTTAGTGTGCGTGTATGTTTGAGCAAAAATATTAAATTACCGTATTACTTGCAATACAAATTACTAGCACAAAAATAATTTGGATAAGCTATACTTTACCTGTAATTTGATAGTGTTTTTCAAAAACTGTTCAACAACAATTCGCCTTTGAAATTATTATTTCACACAATTTTGAATTTCTTACCGATACTTCATAACATAATTTAGAGTTCCGGTACTTTTGAAGTTGTTTTTATGATACCGATATGCAGCACTACTTTTCTTTCCTTGATCTACCATTTTAGAGTACAGTTTTTTGTGCACTTTATGTTAATCGCATAAAGTGTTCTATAAAATGAAGTTAGAATACATAAACCACTTGATAATTAATGTATCTTGAAATTGTCCGCTAAGAGTTTAAATAAACAGTGTTAATTTTTTAACCTAGTTTCCCAGTAAAAGTCGGAGAAAGAAGAAAAAAGCACGAAAGAAGGCTTAATGCACCTTAAAAATATTGCGAAAAACAAGAAAAAAAAAATCAAAAATATATAAAATAATCAAATAAATATCGAAAAATTAAATAGTATTGAAAAGCAATGTATTGAGATGGGAGGGGAAATGTCTGTCGGTCTCTCTGTCTGCTCCCCCCCCCCATACACACACAATAACTTTTGAGTGAAAAGTCCGATTCGAACACATTTTATTTATTTTTTTTTTTTTTGTTCGAAAGATCTCGGCGAGGACACTTCAATTCCATTTTTCATTTTTTGATTAAAAAAAAATTTTTTGTTCAATTTTGAACAGTTCAAAGAAAACTTAACATTAGCACTTACGGGGAAGTTCAAGGCAAGTATAAATCCTGGACTTATAGAGGCAAATTGGCTTCATACAAACTTTGTGGGAAAAATCTTTTCATAAAGAACATGTATAGAAAACATTTTTTGATTTGAACAGTTTTTCGTTCAATTTTGAACAGTTCAAATCCCTTAATATTAGCGCCTACAGGGAAACTGAAAGTCAATATAGATCCCGAGCTTAAAGACGGATTTACTTCAAACACATTTTATTAGAAATAGCTCTTGACGACCTACTCCCGACTCCAACTCCGAGAATTTTAGGGCAGTCGACTCCGACTCCTGAGCCCGAAAATTAGTCGGCCTCCGATTCCCCGACTTCGACTCTGACTTCGTAGCTTTGACAAAAAATTTATACACGAAAGAAAAATGACCGACTCCGACTCCTTTACCTCAAAGTAAGTCCGACTCCGCAAACATTGGCAGAGTTGCGGACTTCAAGGGAAAATGTCCGGTTCCAAAATGAGTCTTTGAATTAAAAACTTTTGGCTCCCGAATCTGACTCTTTTTCCCAAAAACAAGATGGATTCCGACTCCTCAGCCATGGTTTTTACTGTGAAAAAATTATCTTTAATGTGATTTGTTTCTATTTTCACTCTTAAGTCTTAATTTATGTATTCAGTTTTTGGCGGAGAAATTTGGAGCCCTTTATGTTTTTCTGCATAAGGATATGTGCAGACGATTGTGTTTTTTTTTTTTTTTTTGGGCAATGAAAATTATTTTTTAAGTTGACATTTTGTTGTGTTTTTTTGTTTTTAAAAGCATATTAATGCATTTTTTTTTTAATTTGCCAACAGGAGGTATTACAAACGATTATTTTATGTGGTGTATTTATTTTAATGAGCTTATTTAATTTTAATTCTTTTTTTTTTCTTTTTTAAAGCGGTTAAAGATTTAAAAAAAAAAAATGTATTAACTGCATTGTTTAAAAAGTGCCACTACTTTATTTGTTCGATTTTTTTACGCATCTAGTTCTTTAGATAAGCAAGACATATCTTACTTCTAGAAATCAACTTAAAATATTAAAAATTATGTTTGAAATAATTTGCGATTTTAACTAATTTTGAGAATATTGATCACATATTTGAAAGTCGATTTTGGTATACGGGAAAGTAGGCTCGTTTAGTTCTGGACGGAACTTCTTGTATACTCTTCTATAAGTATTTTCACAATTGTTGCTTTTATTGTTGATGTGATGGAGTACTTTTTTTTTAATAAGATAAACTAATTTAAACTTTATAAATAAATTGATTTTTATAAAATGTTATAAACTTCAAAAATAATTCCGAAATCTGTCCTGTCTTGATTGGCTAAAGATTTGAGTTCATTCAAATCAATATTTTGACGTTAAGTGTTTTCTGAAAAATATATGTAGTAGAAATAATATCAAAATTTTTGTTGATATATGTTTTGTTAGTAGTAATGAGATCATAGATATAAATAAATTAGCGCTAAGTGCTCGGTTATTAATGATGCTGAATGCACAAAATTTACAAAAATAATTTTGAGAAATAAGTATTGTTGGAAGTTTATGTACTTTAGACATCATAATGGCATTTTTATAGTTCTGCATGGAGTTTGTTACAAACAATTTTGAGAAATTAAAAGCCTTTGCACCCAATCTATTTTGACCATATATTAAGTGACCGCAATTTACATTGAAAATTGCATGTATGTGCTTTGGCATTCCATAGAAGGACCAATTGTTTTTTTTTTTACTTAACTGCGTTGAGGAAATGTCTACAATTCCAAAACAATTATGCATATTTTATGTTGTTGTTGCTGCGCAATTTGGTCCAGACCCCTAGAAAAAGTCCAAGAGATCATGTCGCACTAAAAGATCAAAAATAATCCCACTCTTATCCGACAGTTGCCCCATATAGGCACCGATAACGCAAACAGTATGACAGGGAAAGGCAATAGCCGAGCATGGGTAAGTGAAAAAAGCCTTGGTGTAACCGTCGAAGAGCAGACTTCTAATGTGGCCAGACCTTAGTCTATCTAAGGCTGTCTTATGCAGATCTTTTGCAAGGACTATCCAGGATACTCTGCGGTGTACCAATCTTGTTCAGGTCTAATTCTCCAAGTTGATTTTATTTGAATTTCACTGTAGCATTTTTTATTACAAATCTATCTTGTCAGAGCTCAAACCTTAAGGGCGAATGCAAAACTTAACGCGCTAAGATTTTATTTCACCGACAATAACACTAAAATTCCATTTACAAGAAAATGATGTGAGAATAATGTGATTATATTTTTTTTGGAAGTTTCTGACATAGTTTCTTTTTGTTCTCCTTTCAGCATCCATGTGGTCAGCGTCCCGGTTAACGTGATGATCACAGCCAGTGACATCACGAAACGCAGAACCTTGATGTGCCTGATTGTCTGGACTGCTGCAATGTTCCTTGTAGCAGAAGGATGCTTACAATGTAAGCAGAAACCTCCTAAAATGTATGTCCTGTCTCCTATTTCAAGACTAGATTACCTCATAGTAAGTGTTCAAGTTTTATCCCTAGTCTATTCGATGCACTTTTCGGTAAAATTTAATACACTGTGTGACCCGGTTTATCTAACATGAATACTATCACGTGTATTGAGTAACTTGTTGAATTGTAACCAAAATTGCCAGTTGATATGGGTGTCTAACGCGTCACGTTTCATTGTTATAGCCTTTATAACATTTTCATGCACTTTCGCTAGTAATGTCATAAAAAAAATTAGATTCCATATATATATTTCAATAACTAGAAGTATAAAACAGTCTATTAGTATATACTGTGAACAATATCATCTGCAACAGTTATTCTTTAATAGAATATTTTATTTCAAAAAGAATCGCCTTAAGTTTATGAAGTGGTAACGCTTAATCTTTTAAATTAGATTTAAAAATTTGGGTTTTTATCCATTTATGGAAATTTATTTGTCATAACTTTAAAATGGTACGTGTTACAATGCATTAGTTTACATATTTATGTTTAGCAGTCCCAACTTGACAGAAATAGCTATTTTTCTCAATGTTATAGAAAAAAAGTAAAATTTTGTCACACAGTGTAATTTTCAGTGAAAAGAAATTTACACAGCGCAGAAACACGTTGTACGTTAATTTAAATTGATGCTTTAAGCCCAAGAAAATATTTTTCCGCGTACTCCTTTTACCTGACTGCTCGTGCGCGACGCAAATAACGGTAATGTGTTCTGAGTCTATGTATGTGTGTATGTATGAGTGTATGTATGTATGTTTGTTCCTACGTGGCGTTGTAGAGACTAGACGCCTTGGCCAATTTTAATGATTCTTACTTCAATCGATATGTTTTAACCTTGCAAGAGTCACTAAACACATGACAGTAATCAAAATTCCCCACAGCAACAGCCAGTCGTCATCTTGTCTGTTTGGGATCGTGTTACATGCGTTTTCACTGCCTGCATTTTTTGCTTACTAAGTCCATTAAATCGATTTTGATCAGATTCTCGGCTTTTGCGATAGCCAGCCATTCTTTTCGCAGAGCTATACAACACGTTTTTCTTTGTCGTGGGTGAAAGACTAATATAATTAAGTCGATTTTGATCTCTAATATGTTGCATTTGTTTTTGTCGTGATTGGAACTGAGTTTCGTGACCTGTGCTTTCTTGCCAGGCTTTTTTAGTTTTTGCGAGAAAGATTTGACTGACGACGCTTCCGAGCTCGCGTCATCATGAGTTAGTTATATAACAGGCTGCTTATGAAGAATTTGATGACAAAGAACTTAATAAAAAATAATTATTGAAAAAAACAAAAAACTCGACTGCGTAAAAACCAAAAAAAAAAAAACGAAAAAGAAAACTTAAGACCAGTAGTTCAGAATGTTATTAAGTACAAATCATAAATTCAAAAGCATAATAGAAGGATCAACAGTCGGGGCTCATTTCTCTTTGACCAATTAATTTTTAAGAACATTAATTGCATGTTTTCTTTCGCAGACTGAAAACTTTTAATTTAATCCTTTCATACATGAGCAATTGGGCAACAGTGCCCTCTATAATAAAAGTAGAAGTTTTTAACAAAAACTTTCATCGAACACATATTGGTATCTTGTTGAAAATTAAAAATAATTCACTAACATCCCACTAATACGACATACGCTTATTAGACATTCCGGTTAATCCAAACCGAATTTATTTACAGAAATTAGAATTTAAAGGATTACTTGAAACAATTTAAAAAGTAATAATAAAAGATACACTAAAACAAAAAATCAGCAAGTGTACCGTAAACGCGGGCTACTTTGGCCCTAGAGTCCTTCTTTGGCCCAAACGGATAAAAAGATACAACGTCCTCTGTCAACCTTCAAAGCGCATTTTTTTCAGCATATTTTGGCATATTCTAATAGAGCATCCCCAAACACTCAGTTATGTATTCCAAGCAGTTCTATAGCTATGCTCAAGAAGAAACACTAGTGATTCTGTATTCCTTGTGCTAACATATACCTTCATAACCTCTCAAACTTCTCCATGTAAAAGCAGTTCTACAACAGCTAAGAGTTTTTAAGTTCCTATTTACGAGCACTATTTAATACTCTATGCTGCAGTACAGTTGTACTTCTCATTTATGTGTAGGTTTAAAAAAAAATGACAATGAAAACATATCTCTTTTCCTAAAAATTACGACCTACTTTGGCCCAAAATAAAACCTGAAAAAATCCGCCAGAAAGATTTAGAAAAGTAACGAACAGCTAAAATTAAAAATCTAAACAAGAAAAACACACACAAAAAAAATCTGTAATTCTCGGGAACGGGTAAATAGAGATATCGCAGACTCAATTCATCAGGGCTCAGTAACATGGTCCACCAGTAACTAACCACCAGTTCATTGTGGAAGATGAAGAGGAGTTAAAAGTTGCAAGAGGTCTAGAAAAAGGTTTACTCAAATGCATCTACATATTACAAATATTGTTAAATTTATTGGAAAGTTTATGGAATTCTATTATTGTAGAATGGAATAAGCTCAGGTTTCCAAAAGTAGCTGTTGGTGCGAGATAAGAAGGAGTAAATGTTAAGAGCATGGAGTGCACCAAAAAGTTTTGGTAGTGACCGAAAATTTAGGATCCTTTGTTTTACGAATGCTGTTGTCTTAGTAATATTATTCAACCTCCAAAACTGATGAAAAGATGACTGTTCTCCGTCGGTAATTTTTGAAACAATAACTAGGTATGCACACACACATTTAAATAATAATAATAGTAATAATATTTTTCAAAACAAATATGTGTGACTCAAACTTCTTTTAAACGTATTTTTCATTCAATTAAATTGTTTTTCGCACGAAACCATGTATTTCTTTGATCCTAACTAATTCTACAACGCTTTTAAATAGAGAAAACCACCTTGGCCCAAAGTTACCCAAACGCAAATGTAACCTTGGCTCAAATAAAAAACATTAATAAAGGGTAAAAATACTTGAAAATAAACTGATCACTATTCAAAAATTAAATTAGGAGACCTCTGGATGTGTAAAACAGGTTTCCACAGCTTGGAAATATGAATAGTTACAAAATTATTGAGAAAATAATGAGAAAATTAAAAATTCTAGGCCAAAGTAGCCCGCGTTTACGGTACCTGAATCGATCATTTCAGAAAGGCTATCAAAAATAATCGATTCACTTTTATGCACAGCGAATTTTCATTGGAGAAGTTTGCAATGTCAAGTTCCAAATTAAACATCCCAATTGAAAAAGTAGCATAATAGAGCTCGGTAATCCGAACCCCGTTTCTCCAATATTCCGGTAAATCCAAACTTTTTTTCTTCTCGAAAATCATAATTTAAAACATTACTGAAACAATCAAGATATCTTAAAACAAAAACCAAAAGCTTTGTCAAGATGCATAATTTTGTACACATGAAATTAATGGAATATAAATCAAAGATCATATTTCTATCTAATTAAAACATTTGTTATATTTCAGTTTATTTTATTTTAACAGTCGGTTACATAAGTGAAGAAATTTGTTAGTTTTATCTGACAAAGTGATATTATTGCAAACGCAGAAGCTATAATATGCAAACTTCTTACGAACACAATGTCTGCTAATATCGAAATTTCACTCTGCTCTATATGAACAGTGCAATATTGTATGCAACTGATTGAGCTCAGCGTCACACTCAGTTACAGTGAGTTCAGTTTAGTCTTTGTATATGGTGTTTCCATTTTGTATTCAGATGCATCGGTAATTGAA
This sequence comes from Uloborus diversus, assembly GCF_026930045.1. NCBI lineage: Eukaryota > Metazoa > Arthropoda > Arachnida > Araneae > Uloboridae > Uloborus > Uloborus diversus. The sequence continues at coordinate 106,646,854 of NC_072735.1, forward strand.
ATAATCAGGTTCCTTTTATAATTCGCACAGGTACTGGTCTCCCAATTATGTCGGATTAGGAAGGTGGTTCCACTTTTTATTTCTGTTACTGAAAACCGTATTAATTAATGCATCTTACTGGGAGAGAGACCTAACATAATACATTTGAATGCATCCAAAATGAAGTAGGGAATCATAGACGAAAATTATGTAAGTTTGTATGCCAAATAAAAGTATCGTAAAAGGGCACTGATGTTGCTTTTTATAACAAAGAAAAATCCTTAAGTAAAAAGCAATCTATCAAACTCTAACTAAATACACTGGTGGACAATTGCAAAGGACGGATGGCAATAGCAGCGTTAGCAACCACAAAATGGAAGGCAAGGAAATACAGAAATTAGCATTAAGTTTGGGACACAGTAAGACGTTTTGTGAGTATGCAAAATTTACACTCACGACGTAGCTGGTCACGTGATAGCGCTGATAAGTCATATCAAGGATTGGGCGCGTGATGGCCATTGTTGTTCAAAGGCAAAGTTTGACGGCAAAGAATCAATTGACGAACTTGAATTTTTCGGTATGTCTTCCCGACATCCCTTAGATGATTTTATAGGTGGCCGTGTGGTTGGCAACATCGAAAAAGGACATAAAAATTTAGATGTTTCGAGGGAGTTCAACGTCAGCCCCAGGGTTGTTTCTAGAGTTTGGAAATCATTTTAAACAAATGGAATGTGTAAAAAATGTTACGAGGAAGGTTGTGTACGCAATACAACGTCTGCAAAAGATTGGTACTTAGTGCTAACAACAAAAAGGGATCAGTGCAAAACAGTTACTGAGGTAACAAAGCAGTTTCCTGCTGCTACTAGCAAGCGAATATCTCAAAAAACTGTAGCTAGACGTTTAATTGCAGTAAGACGATACGTCTGTCAGCTTGTTTTGTACATCCCATTGTCTACAAGTCAGTGTTTTGCTCGTTTGTAAGGATGTCTTCAGCATCGCATTTGGAGAGAAGTCGACTGAACTTGTGTACTATTCCCAGATGAAAGCAGGTTCACTCTGTCGTCTAACTGTGGACGACAACTAATCTGGCATGATAGTGGTACAGCATACAAGCCGGAAAACATAAAAGAAAAGGACAAGTATCCTACAAGTTGTATCATTGTATGGGTATTATTATGATCAATGACCTTGCGTCGCTTGTGTGCTTCTGAACAAGACTATGACGGCTAGTAACACATTAATGTTGTTCTACTGCCTCATGTTTACGTGTTCTGTGGTGCTGTGCGCGATAAATTTGTTTTCATGGATGGCTACGTAACATGTCATTAACAATCGCCGTTCAGGAGTGTCTTGCTCAGTCACAATATTCAACCCATCGGATGTCCAGAACGTTCTATAGATTTGAATCATATTTAAAACGTTTGGGATGCTTTGGGGAGCAGTCTTGCTGGTCGACAACTCCCTTCAATAAGCAAGGACACCCATATCCGTGACTGACAGAAGACGCGGATAAATTACCCCAACAGCTGCTGGATAATGTTGTGTAAAGCATCACGTGACGTGTGGAAGCTTGCATCGCTCTCCATGGTAGCTACATCCCACATTTACATCTTACGTCGGAACGCCTGGGGGTGGTAATTAATTACATTTATTCACTTTTACGTATTCAGCCCAAGATGACCGTTGCATCCTTTAAAAACTTTTCAATGCCTTCTGGATTTCAAAACACAAAAAATTATCGTCATTGCAATGCTCCAGAGTTCTGGCATTAGCTCTTGGCATCGAATTAAACTCACTTTTTTATGCGCTACATAGCCTATTGGACTCCGTCCTTAGCAATTGTCCACCAGTGTAGATAGGGGAAGGTATCACAAAGCTGGTAACTTTCTGAAGAACGCTCAAAAGTTGTAGTTTTTGGATTTTTATCGCAGCAATTTCGGTTTTATTTCCTAGCAGAGGTCTTGAACTTCAAAATAAATAGTGATCTTTTTGTATTCTTTCAAACCCAATATTTATTTATTATCAAACTTTACAAACATTTGAAAAACTCATTTTGCCCTATCAGGGAGCCCAAAACGGGTAAACTTAACTAACTGTGATTTGGTACATTTGTCAATCAAATATGAAGTCATAAATGATTAAAATAATTGACTAGCTACCTGCCATTATAAAAAATATATATAAAAAAGTTGTACTTATCCAATTTAAAGTTAGCACATTTGTTTGTAAAACATAAAGAAATAACTGATTAAATTAATAGACAAATGAATTGTCATCCTAAAAAGTAACTTTTCAAAGTTATACTTATCCTATTGAAATAGAAAATCTGTGTCAGCACACCAGTCAAGAAATTATAAATAAATACAGTGGCTCCCAAAAGTGTTCGTACACTTTGAAATTTTGTAGTAAAACCAAAATAACCCAAAACTGAACTCGAATATGAAGTCCAATTTTTTTTCACACCATTCCTATGCCATTCTGAATAAAACCCAGTAGTTTTTTTTTTTTTTTTTTTCAAAATATTGCCAGATTTTATTCTTGAAATATGTCAAAAAACGAAGAGACAGAGAAAAAATACGCCAAAAAAGTCATCGTACACTGAAATATTTTCGAATAAATTCATGATTAAAATGATCATATGAGGTTTTTTATTATTTTTGCAATGTAATGACACTGTAGTCATTTGCCTTTAATTTTTTGTTTATTTATTCCCTAATATTCTGTTTATTTTTTTTAAATGGCAGGTATACGTAGAAAACAATAAGCACGATTCGAAATTTGATTTTTCCCCCTCACAGTAGACATAAATTGGTTTAAAATGTCTCTAAATAAGTTAATTTATACCATTCTATAGTGAAGTTCTTGGTAAAATGATTTAAAGACAAGAATCGGATCGAAAACAAGGTAAGAAAAGGTCAACTGGCAAAGTTAACAAATCGTGTTTGGAGGTTTACAGTTAAAAACATTATGAAAAATACACATTTGAGTGCTGAAAAAGTTTCTTCAGAATTGAATGAAACATTTTATGTTTAATTTTCACCTAAAATTGCTCGCCAAGTTCTCTGATTAGCTGGATTAAAGGGGACCTCTTCACTCAGAAATTTTCTTGTTCGTGAAAAAACAGTAAGCTTACGCTTTCCGTTGTAATGTCAATGATAAATGAGCTCAAAACATTTTGAAACAACATCTTACTTATAGATGAAAATAAAATCAATATTTTGGGTTAAATTGTTGTATATCTGTCAATAGAAGAAAAAATAAGGTATTCAATCTTAAGAACTTAGTTGGATCAATTAATCAGGACGGTGAAGGTGTTCTTGTGTGAGGGTGCATAACTGCATCAGGGCTTGGAAATTTAGAATTTTTAGAAGAAATAATGAATCATGCTGTTCATTTAAATATTTAAAAAAAAAATTTTAAACTATTAGCCAAAATTTGGTAATCGGAAACAACTTTGTTTTTTTATCAATATAACGATAAGAAGTACACGTTTGCGTTTGGTGCCTCAAAAATTGTCCTTAAACTTAGAAATATTTCCTCAATCGACAGATTTAAACTTAATGGAACATATTTGGAGATATCTGGCGTTTAGATTACGAAAATACCCCATTGAAACGAAAAGCGAACTAAGACTCGAAGAGCGGCTGAACACTTACTCAGAAATCGCATAAAAAAGTAAGAAAAAACAATGAAATATATTCCCAGATGTTTAAAAGCTGTTGTTGATACTGTATGATATTCTACTAAGTAATAATTTTGTAAAATATTACATTATTTACTAATTTTTTTGACATTTTTTCAAATTGTACGAAGACTTATGTGAGATAAAGTGTCCGGCACTTTTTAGTTTTTGATTTTTAAAAAATTGAATTTTAAGGTTTTATTAAAAAATTTCATGTAGTTTTGTTAAAAATAGATCATAGATCTTGTAATTAAATACCTATTCCGAAATATTAATTCTAACCATTGCATGGGGCCTATTTCATTGAAAGTCGTAGTTGTACGAACACTTTTGGGAGCCACTGTATAGGATTAAATCCTATACCCGCTTTGCCCGAAGGCACGTTTTTTATTTCAATAATCGTAACTTTAAATTTAACGAGCTGATGTGTGCATCACATGACTTCCTTTTACACCAATTTAATGCTATTTCCCTATTATTGCAATTTTAATGGGATTCTCTCTCTAACTCTATAAATATCACTAGCAATGGCCACATTGAAAGCAGATTTAAAAAAAAAAAAAAAAATCGCCAAATTTTTCGCCAAGTTGGCGACAAAACTTGGCAACCAAAAGACTGGCGATATATCGCCAAGTGACCGCCAAATTATAACACCACTTGAGTTTGCATCGAAATTAACAATGATTTCCCCCCAAAAAGGTGCAAAAGACCCCTTTAGAAACACCCGAATGCAACCAAAATAGGAGGTGCACAACTAGACCCCACTGCGAGTCCTATGTACCAAATTTCAACTTTCTAGGACATACCATTTTTGAGTTATGCGAGATACATACGCACATACGCACATACATACAGACGTCACGAGAAAAGTCGTTGTAATTACCTCGGTGATGGTCAAAATGGATATTTCGCGTGTCTATACGTTCTTAGGCACTTATCTACGTGTGGTCGAGTCGAAAAAAAAAAAAACTCAACATTCATTTGGGGGTGAGCAAAATGGAAATTAAGGGCGATTTTTGAGTGAAAATTTTTTCGCGAATACAATACTTCCTTTTTTGTAAAAGGAAGTAAAAAAGGAGAGAAAATATCATTAAGCAGTTATTTATTGAATTCACCATAGAAAATTGCACAAGTTTAACGCAAAAATAAGTTAAGACTGAAAACGCACTCTCGCCAGGAAAAGTGAATATCTAAAAGAAAACAGTACATCACATCATTATGAGGATAAATGTCATAGAAACATTGCAAAACGAGCTGATGTGTGCATCACATGACTTCCTTTTACACCAATTTAATGCTATTTCCCTATTATTGCAATTTTAATGGGATTCTCTCTCTAACTCTTTAAATATCACTAGCAATGGCCACATTGAAAGCAGATTTAAAAAAAAAAAAAAAAAATCGCCAAATTTTTCGCCAAGTTGGCGACAAAACTTGGCAACCAAAAGACTGGCGATATATCGCCAAGTGACCGCCAAATTATAACACCACTTGAGTTTGCATCGAAATTAACAATGATTTCCCCCCAAAAAGGTGCAAAAGACCCCTTTAGAAACACCCGAATGCAACCAAAATAGGAGGTGCACAACTAGACCCCACTACGAGTCTATGTACCAAATTTCAACTTTCTAGGACATACCATTTTTGAGTTATGCGAGATACATACGCACATACGCACATACGCACATACGCACATACGCACATACACACATACGCACATACATACAGACGTCACGAGAAAAGTCGTTGTAATTACCTCGGTGATGGTCAAAATGGATATTTCGCGTGTCTATACATTCTTAGGCACTTTTCCGCATGTGGTCGAATCGAAAAAAAAACTCAACATTCATTTGGGGGTGAGCAAAATGGAAATTAAGGGCGATTTTTGAGTGAAAATTTTTTCGTGAATACAATACTTCCTTTTTTGTAAAAGGAAGTAAAAAAGAAACAAACGAAACGACTATCGCAACTTATAGGTGGATGGTTTCAAAATAACGTAATATTATTGACAATCAAAAAAATAAGCTGGTTTTCGACTACTCACAAGTTACAAAACTTCATTTTTTTTAAAAGAAATGTACTATTTTTTAATTTTAAGTCTGGTTGCGCCATTCCACTTCACTGCTACTTTTTCGGGACTGATTAAAACTCGGGGGTGTTTATGTAAACACGACATACGTATGCGTCGCTGTTTACAGACCATGGGGGGGGGCACATGAAGGCCTACCCGCTTTGGGCCACCCTCCCCTACCCTTCAGTTCGAACAGTTGCTAATATTGCAAAAGTTTCGTGGTAAGGGAAAAATAGTCTGCGCGTGATTTGGGAGCTAACCTAAGACCATTGTCGGAAATAGTTTCAGTTACCCTTGAAACTTATTTTATAAGGAAACTAAACCGAAGAGAAATTTAAAGCATATTGTTAAAAACTACTACCTTCGACAAAGTAACCAAAAACAGCTATGTTATGAATGTAGCTTGTACGAAAGATAAATAGAAGTTGTTCTATTCTTTCAATCTTACGGAATTTATATATTCTGTTTGAACAAAACCCTCCGTTACAAAACGTAGCATTTTCTAATTTTATCCCATTTGTTTAACATTTACAAGAAATACAATTTTTTATTTTACAGTAAATTTTTATAACTACAAATTCACCTGTTGGTACGAATAAACCATAAAAATATTCCTGGGCATTTTTTCCTGAAATAAATAAAGAAACGGACTGTATCTATAATAATCTATACAGTGGTACCCAACCAGTGGCAAGTGGACAACATGTGGCCCGCGAAGCTGATCCATGTAGTTCGTTGTTCTGAATGACACTACGAATCGAAAATTATGTTCTCAAAACTTCCTAAACCACCTATCACTTTCATTTAATATTAAAAATAGTTGTTACAAATTTGGAGGCAGGTGGTCCGTAATTGGTTTCTGGAAAACAGACAGAAACTTCGTATTGAAAAAACAAGAATCTAGTAATGGCTACAATGGATTGATTTGTAATTTTTCTTCATTTCCTGTTCTTTCCCATGTTATCTAAGAAAAAAACCATGTGTATTTAAAGTTTATATGCGTTCTGACCCGTGAGAGTTCTTAATATGAAGTTCGATTCTCGAATTAAAAAACAGTTTGGAAACCACTGATCTATGCCATTAGTCATCCTCGTGTATAAAATAGTGAATGATCGAGTAATGCTCCTTACGTCACCAACAATGGAACTTGTGAAACGGTATGATAATTTGATAATATATTTTCGTAATGTTTGGCATGTAGGGAAAGGCTTTATTTTGACAAGGCTGAACTGGATCTGGTAACTTAATTGTTTTATAGGACTCGACCGATGCATCGGCCTGGCCGATGCATCGGCGCCGATGGTTCAACAATTTAGCCATCGGCATCGGCATCGGCGGCCGATGCTAACTTGCGGGAAACATCGGCCCATCGGCCTTAAAAAACATCGAAAAGCCGATGGAATTGGCCGATGTTTTTGAAAAAAAAAAAAAAGGACCTTTGCTGTTTTACTTTTTAATACAAAGTAAATGGAGTTGTTGTTTTCATATAAAGTTATTTACTTAAATTTCAGTATGAATTTCTATTTTTAGTCATCCCTAGAAGAGTTTTTAATACTACATTCAGGTACCAAACAAGTTAATTATTGCGTTGTTTCTTGCAGCAGGATGTACGTATGTATCTGTCATAAGTCATAACTCAAAAATGATAATCTGTAGAAGGTTAAAGTTTCGTATGTGGGGTCTGCGGGCGTTCCAGTTGTGCACTTCCCTTTTTGTTTTCGATCGGGTGTTCTGAAAAGCCTATTTACTCATTTTTTGTGGCTATAAATTACTTATTTCAATGCAAAACTAATATAGGGTCTCAGATTGACGATCATTTGGTGATATATTGCCGAATTGGAGACCATGGAAACAAATATGAGATGGCGAAACCGATTTTTGTGTCATTTTATTAGATTCTCGTTGAACCGACGGTAATTTTTAACTTTTCGATATTTGTAATATGAATCACAGTAATGCAGTCTTTTCTGTATCGCTTCGGCGGAGTTACAAGTTTGGGGCCCGCCGAAATACATTTTGGGGATCACAGAAGTTGTAAAACATTTATCATTCGCATTTTTGTAACTCCTTCTGTGGCCCTATGATTATGGGGCCTCTCGCGCAATTGCAACATTTGCTATATTTTAAATCCGCCATTGCACGTCAAAACAAACTCGGGTGCAAGTTTTGAAAGGGTTTTCTGCTCAATGTTTATGATTTTTTTTGAACTCTATTTTTACGACTATTTTTTGAATTTCCGAGAACACTTGCGTGCCCCTCCTCCCACTCCCTCAATTTCTGAAATTAAACTCTAGTTGTACTTCTGAGTTGTTTAAAACTAACACCATTCATAAAATTGGAGATTTTTTTTTTTTTTCAAACTTTATCTATTGTTTAGAAAGAATTTAGGGCATTAATGTAAGAAATTGATTAAAGACGTTTTGAATGGTGACATAATTCGGAAATCAAAGGGATTTTTGAATTTTTTTTTTTTTTTTTTTTTTTTTTTCGGAAGTGCTGAATTAGATTCAGAAACTCTTCCGAGGCGTTGGTGGTAGCTGTTCTGTACTAAAAAAATGAGGCAGAGGTTGGAGCCGAAGTGTGATTTACTCCAAAGTCAGAGGGTGACTCCCCCCCCCCCCTATAACCCTACTTCGTCGTTTCAAGCATTTCTTAAATATTTAGCGATTATTTATTTTGGTCAAGAAATGTCATTTTGCGTATTTCTCATACTTGTTTCACCTATATTTCGTAAATTGCCATCTTTTTTGCATTATTAATAGCGATTGATTTTTTTTCTGTTGTAAGTAACTACTTTTATGTATTTATATAACATCAATGAATAAGTTATTCTCGTTTTTTATAGAAAAGTTTCAAGGATTTTCTATTATGCAATTTTTCAAATTTCAGAAAATTATTGTTAAATTGAAAAATTTAATTTGAACTTGTTTGTAAAGCTTCATAAAAGATTAAACAGTCAAATTGTTCAATACTATGTGTGCAAACATCAGATCAAGTAGTATATGTATTCAGTTATTAACTTGGTGTAAATATTGAGTTTGTTTATTGTACCTGCGTTTTAAGAACCTTGCTCTTTTCATGGCTATTTTTTTTTTCAGCAAAATGTATGTCACTGTTACAGCTTTTATGAAAAATGCAAACTTTTCTATTCATAAATTTTAAATAATTATAAAAATATTACTATTTTGATTTAATATTGTAATTTATCTGTTACCTTTTTTGTTTAATTTGATGACTAAAAAATGTCTACGTGCAATCTTTCCACTTTAATTGCGTAATTTGTTGACGTTTTCATAGTTCTATTCTTATTTTTTTTTTTGAATGATTAAACAACGTAATTTAATTTTTTTTTAACTATGTTTAGTGTACCTAAATCTATACATTATTACAACATTACTGAAATCTTAGTTGTATGCTCAATTAAAAAAAAACATATCAATTGGTTATTAAACAGTCTCTTTGTTTTTCTTCCTTCTTTTTTTTTTTTTTTTTTTTTTTGGCTATTGTTCTTTCTCTTTCATCATACAGCAGTCAAAAAAGGAGAAGCATAACTACACCCTATACAGATTGTACGTAGTACGATGCAAAAGTTCGGGGACAAGCTGTATAAAATCTTACCCAGAATAGTTCACTTTACCAAAGCACATCCACCTTCAAAAGGTCGCCTTAAGGGACTATGTACTTCTGCGACTATGTACTTCTGCCAGTGTTCATATATAGCTTTTGGAAACACTCCTGGAAGCCATTTTTCGCTATCTTCTATGATGCAGCTTCATCTTCTCCTGACGGAAAAAAGCGGCGTCTATGCAAATGTTTTTTTTTTTACTGGAAACAGGTAAAAGTCACACGGAGCTAAGTCCGACGAAACGTTATGTTATTTGTTTGTCATATCAGAGTATTGACCAATCGAACCGTGCATTCTCAACATGAAAATCGCCTTCTTTCCCACGATGAAGTTAATGCAGCAGCGCAAGAGGCCTTACAGGAATTTGCGAAAAATGTCTTCCAGGAGTGCTTCTAAAAGCTATACGAACGTTGGCAGAAGTGCATAATCGTTCAAGGTGACTATTTTGTAGATAGATATATGCTTCGTTAATGTGAACTATTCAGGGTAAGTTCTTATACAACTTGACCTCGAACTTTTAGATCATACTACGTACGTATGAGTTTTCAATTTACTATTTCATAACGTTTTTGAGTGACGCAAGTTTACGCGCATGAAGACATCACAAGAGAATTTGCGATAATTAACTGAGGAGGCGTTCAAAATAAATATTTGGTTATCTATATGTTGTTAGGTACATATGTATATACAGATGTGCCGAAAAAACTTGTAAAGTATAAATTTGGTGATAGTTAAATAGAAATTTAGGTCGAAATCTGATTTTTTTTTGTGATTACAATTCTTTATTCGTAGAAAGGAAGTAAAGTGAAATGAGTCAATGATCCTTTAAATCCCTGACAATCTTATGAATTTATTTCTGTTTGATTTTTTTTTTTTTTTTTTTGGCATCGGCCAACGGCATCGGCCATCGGCCATCGGCAATCGGCCATTTGGGGGAAAACAATCGGCCATCGGTCATCTTTGAACAATCGGCCAACAATCGCCATCGGCCCATCGGCGAAAAAATGCCATCGGTCGAGCCCTATTGTTTTACTGGCAAGACTCATTTCAGGAGAATAAAGAAACCAAAAAGCGGTCCACAATGAATGCTATCTACTAAAGTTTAGGATTAATCCACTGGAATTAGGGTAAAAATAAGCAGTTTTCACCCGTCGTACCTTGACGGGTGATTTTCTAGTCTTACAAATAAACATATATCACATACCATTTCTGATACTTCCGAATAGAGTACATCATGTTAATTGCAATTATCAAGTGAGACAACTTACTTGATTCAATTAAAAGCGCTTGTTTCTTTTGTTAACTCATTTAAACATAATCACTTAATTTGTAAGGGAAGAACATGTTTCGTTTCATAAATCAATTATTCTTTTATACTGAAAGTGAGATAATAGAAAACGAAATCTGCGAAAAATAAAACTACTGATTTGATCTTAAAGTGAAGTTATCTCTTGAACTGTTTCTCGGTTCGTGGAGACAAGAGACTCCTCAGACATCCCTCTAGTTAGATAAAGCTCTATGTCAGTGGAAAGAGCAATCAGTAAAACAGTTAAGTTACCAGATCCAGTTCAGCCTTGTCAAAATAAAGCCTTTCCCTGCATGTCGAACATTGCCAAAACATATTATCAAACTATCATGCCGTGGCACAAATTTAATTGTTGGTGACGTAAGGAGCATTACTCGATCATTCGCTATTTTATACATGAGGATGACTAAAAGCCCTCAAACTCGTCCTCAATCCATACTGTTCTAGTATGTTAATATACCTTTTTTGGAATTGTAAGAAACGCTCCAAGAACGCCTGTCATTCTTCATTCACACGTGACAGATTATTTTACTTTACAAGTGTGAAGGTGTTTTCAAGAAAATTTTAACGTTTGTTTATGAGGGACTATGGGTATTGCATCTTATGAGTGAATCAGCCATAATTTCTGTACCTCGGAGCCAGAGGATTGTAAGTAACGCTATGATAATTATACAGCAAAGAGGGAAAACTTTTTTCTGGCACATGCGAAGAATGAGACGCGCACTCTTTTAATCCTGGTAAAAAATTAAAAACCATTTTTCAAAATGAATTACGTTCACAGGGCTTGATGCGGGATACGCTTCTACATACAATGCACTAATAAGCAGAAAGTAGCTAATTTTGGACTTACGTCCTTCTGGCTCTGAGGTGAAGATTTGTTCTTTACGAAGAAAGAGTTCGTTCTGTACCTCAGAGTCAGAAAAACGGTGTCCAAAAATTGCGATTTTCAGTTTATTAGTGCAATGTATGTAGAAGCCTATCCCACATCGAGCCATGTGAACGTAGTTTTTAAAAAGAAATCCTTTTCAATTTTTTATCAGGGTTAAAAGAGCGTGCGTCCCATCCTTTGCATGCACCAGAAAAAAAAATTCCTCTGTACAGTAAAATTATCATAATGAGACTTAAGTTCCTCTGGCTCTGAGGCACAGAGTTTATAAATAATTCTTACATATAGGTATATTTACATACTAGAACAGTATGGATCGAAGACGAATTTGAGGGCTTTTAGTCATCCTCGTGTATAAAATAGTGAATGATCGAGTAATGCTCCTTACGTCACCAACAATGGAACTTGTGAAACGGTATGATAATTTGATAATATATTTTCGTAATGTTTGGCATGTAGGGAAAGGCTTTATTTTGACAAGGCTGAACTGGATCTGGTAACTTAACTGTTTTACTGGCAAGACTCATTTCAGGAGAATAAAGAAACCAAAAAGGGGTCCACAATGAACGTTATCTACTAAAGTTTAGGATTAATCCACTGGAGTTAGGGTTAAAATTTCAACTATCAATATATCACCAAACAGGCAATTGCTTCGTTCAAATGTAGAAGCAGTTTTCAACCCTCAAACCTTGACGGGCGATTTTCTAGTCATTTTAGAATTATATTAAATGTTTAGTTTTGAATTAAATTTAAAATTATTTCACCTGAAATGAAGGTTTTCGGACCACTGTTTGGGCGATTCTGATACAATCAGAATAAAAGTTGTAATTGTTCAAATTGTGAGACAGATAACCCTTTCTTAACTTCCAATACATCTTTCTTTCCAAGACAAAAGAGCATTTTTATACTAACCCATTGGAAGTTTTTTTTTTGTTTTAGTACTGATTTTCTTACCTTGTTAATTATCTTGTGAAATCAATTTTGTGCATACCAGCAAACGAAACCTCAGCAAATGCTTTATAAAAACTCATTATACTGAAATATGTTCACAACCTAAAAATAAGTAATTCAGTTATTTCAAACGTTTAATTACATTCCGAAGAAATAAAAGAAGTATAACTGTAAATTTCAAATTTAAAACAATAATACCTTACATCGAATTTATTTTTTTAGAGGATCAGAGAAAAAAAAGAAAGGGGCAGTCCATAAATGATTTCACTTTTTTTTAAACAAATAAAACTCCCCTTGTGTCACATGTCACGCTGATTTTCACAAGCATTGTTATTAAAAAAAAACTGCGTGATGTCACATTTCCTGTTACCCCCCTTCCTTCCTCTTATCACAACTGTCATAATTTCACAAACCTTACCCCCATTAAAGCGTCATATTATTTGTGGATTGCCCCAAAGGAATAAAAAGTGTTTTAAAAATAAAACATTTTTGAGAACAGTGCAGAAAATTCAAACTTTTTTTCCTAAGTAAAGGAAGAAAAGGACTGCTTCTGCACACTTTAATATTTCTTTCTGTTTTCAAAAAGCATATTTCATCAGTTTTTGTCATTCTGAATTCATATCAAAACATTCAAATTGTACTCTCAAGTATTTCCAGCAAAAAAACAAATCGTCGATTTAAGCCAAATAAATAAATTTTTTTCTGACAAATTTATATTTTCACAATGAAAAACTTGCAACTCCAGTAAAATACAGATGGCGCTGTAATCACTGCGTAATGGCTGCTGAAAAGGGTAAAACAAACATATTCTAACGTATAAACTGCTTTTATGCTTAGTGAATGGCAGTAATTTATTTTCGTGTGTATGAGTTTTTGTTTTCATTCTTTTGAAATGAACTTTTTAAGTCTTGTGCATATTCTGACTTATGCAAAAAGAGATGAGAAATCAAGAAGTATTACCAAAACATTAGAAATTAATGCAACTCACATAGTAAGTTGTTCTTAAGCAGTCATTTCTACGAAGATGAATTTGGTAGTCATCAATTCTTGAAGGACTTTGAACTACATTTCAATTTAATTCTGTTTTTGTTTTTGTTTTTTCCCGTAGATTTTGGTACTTTTTCTGTTTTTTATCGCGACATTATCGGCATTTGATGACATTTTTGTTACATTGTGCACTAACGTGTCCGTAAGACCGACAAGAATAACATTTGATGTTAGATAATTTATTTCTATGAACATATGGTTAATTACCAAAAGAGGAAATTGCTTTGTTCGGCTGATGAAAGTTGTTTTAAATTTGTACATGAATAGTTTCTTAAACTGACAAATCGGTTGATTTTAGTTTTCGCTGTTTCATATGCTTCTAATTTCTGAATTAAATAATTAAGCTATATCATGCTATGCCACTTGAATGTCTATGTATTGGAATTATTTGAATAAAGTGCTTTGTATTGGATTCAGCATTAAATTCTGTTTAAAATGGTACATACGAGTTTGCATTTTGTGAAACCTAACATTTTCTGTACGCATACAAAATTAAAATACAATCAAGCCCGCTTATTGGAAAATTGGTTAAAAATAATATTCTGCTTAATATAATAACTTTTGAATGTACCAAACCGTTGTAATTTGTCATTTTCACCCCGAATAATAGAATAATCCGTTTATTAGAATAAATCTTTATGGGAAAATGGCTATTCTATAAAAGATATGACATAATGCACCTTCTGTATCTTATTATTATCTGTAGCATGTACGTACATGTATGTTGTTTCGTAATTGTTGATTATTGATTTTTAGAACTAGTTAAACGAAAAACGATTTCTTCTAACATATTCTTGTTGTACAATTCCTTCTTATTGAAACATTCAGTTTGTGGCTATGCCTGGTAACCTGGAGGATTCTATTTTTTTATTAAACACAAGAGTACATTTTCATAATTTCTCTTTCAGGAGGCTGAAGAAATCGATAGTTTATCTTTGGAAAAATTACTGGAAACCATAGAAGCCCTAACTAACATGAACAGTGCTGACTGTCTTAAAAATCCTTACCAAGAAGTAGCTGTTGGTCTACCGACTTTTTTGTTTGATTCACTTGTCCAAAAAGTGAACTTATTATCTAGAGTTCTAGAAGGTTACTATTCTCATCATGATCAAAGTAAGTATGCCTCATTTCCTTTCTTAAGATTGATTCGAGAAACAAAATCGATTGTTTTCCGAAAAAAGACTTGCTTAGTAAAAGTTTATTCTTCCTGTCGCTTATTATCTGCTTAACTTAGGGTAATACTAATACTGTGCTATCGCTGTTATCTATTCTCTTGCTTTAAGAACCTCCAGTCTACGAGATCAGGCCGCATCAACAGGTTGAACCACAGAGGCACTAATCCAAGTTTGAAATTAACAGTCGTTAGTAATTATAAACTGCTTAATCGGCCACTCAGTCAATTATTTGTAAATCTGCCAAATTTTGCCGATTAATCAGTGGAAAAAAATATTTTTCAAAATATTTTTTTAACAAGAAACTAGTATAATGAATACATTTGTGAACAATAAATGAATGTAATTTGCTGCAAACATTATAATACAACTGCAGTATGAAAGTGTACAGATTAGAAAGTGCGTAAAACTGAAAGAAATTAATACATTTATGAACAATAAATGAATGTAATTTGCTGCAAACATTATAATACAACTGCAGTATGAAAGTGTACAGATTTGAAAGTGCGTAAAGCTGAGAGAAATGAATATATTTATGAACAATAAATGAATGTAATTTGCTACGAACATTATAATACAACTGCAGTATGAAAGTGTACAGATTAGAAAGTGCGTAAAACTGAAAGAAATATTAAAGAATAACTTTCACATCTTATATTCACTACTAAGAATAATTAAATTCCAGGACCTTTAAATTGGAATGTGAAAAATATTTATTCCCTTTAGCCTTTCTCTCAGAAATAAACTGTTAACTATTTCTTAAGGCGAAAAAAAAGTGACGGGGGAATTGGTAGCGTTAAAAATAATCATTGTGATCATTAATCAGCCGATTTTCAAAAGCCGATTAATCGGTAATTGCCTAATTTGCATATTGGTGCATCCCTAGTCGTTAGTAATATTTTGAACCTAAAAATTTCATTTCGACTACTATGAAGTCGTCATTTTTGACGCCTCTCTTTTTATGAAAAAAAAAATAGCGGATGGCAATTATTTAAATGGTTCAGTCCATTGCCCTGTATTTTGTTTCACTGAGAGCTAGGTGTCTGCACACATTTATGCATCAAAATAACATTGCCGATTTCTCAACAGTTTTAAATAGAAATTGGTTTTCAATAAAATAGAAATAGAGTGATCCAAATGTCATGTAATCTGAAGTATAATATTTTAATTAAAACACCACTATTCATTTTTAATACAAAATATTTAGCTTGTTGACAATAGTTTTCAGATTGACAAGTCATTTTTATTTTCATTTTCCATGCACACTGAAACTTTCAGTAACTTTTTGCTCGTAGCTTGGTTAAGATGGATTTTTGCCAGGATTAGGCATTTTTGCCGAGTGTAAAATCTTATGATTAATGTTTGCACTTTCGGTGAATCAAACTTTGTATTCTGACTATTGACGAAGTCAGTAGAATGAACTGACCAGCCTTATGTGTAAGGAACACAATCAACTTTTTCAATTCCATTTCCATCAATAAGTGTCCTTAATCACCAAGAATAACGTAATCGTCGAATTTCATCAGGAGTAAAATTCATCAGGAGTCGGTTGACGCGATTTTCGAACACATGCTAGTTGTTTCGTGCGTGCACTGTTGGAACCAAAATGTCGAGCGAGTCATCTCCCACCATACAGTGCCCTAAATTTATATCACTTGTTTAGGAGGCATAATGCACGAAAGAAAGCGATTTACGGTCATAAACAAGTAATCGATCTTTCATTACAACTTATTTCAAATGACTGCAAATGTAAAATGTATGCATGAAATCCCGTTCACGGTGATTTGAGATAAATATTGAGAAGCATTACACGACAATCACAGATCTATTGTCCTTTCAGAATAATATAAATTAGATATTGAACAGTGTCGCTCCACACGCAAAACAGCATTGCCCCGTTTATGTCCGTTGGAATTAAATATCGAGAACGTTAGGTCAGAGGTAAAAATGTATCACCCCATTTACAGGCGTTAGAAACAACTAAGTACCAGCGTCAGTTGTAGCCGAAATTCAACCAATTGTAATTAGTGCCATTCCTTACTTCTTTGCTTTCCAATCCAACCTGTCAAGTTATCTTAGCAAAATACTACAGCTGCGAGGAAAATCAGACATCACAAAACTACGTACACATTGGAAATATTTTCTTAAAGTAACTTAACATTGGCATAAAACGAATTAATTCTGTCATAGATGAGCCTGAATATTTTAAATCTTAAAAGTTTAATTTCAAAAGTTTTAATAAAGTTCAAGCTTCAAAAAAAATTATCATGGGTATAAGAAAGAAATATTATAATTATGCAATTATTCAACGACCTTGATACGTTAAAAAGTAAACAGGAAAGGTTTGACTCTCTTTTTACAAATCAAAACGTGTTTTTTCCAAATACGGATCCAGAACTCTTTCAAGGAGGGGCGGTTGATATTTTAATTTACTTCTAACTGCGTAACTGATTTATACATGGTTAGTTAGGGGGGACTGTCACAGCACTTTTGTCTAAAACAACTGAAATATAGAATTTAGCCAAGGAGGTCCCAAACCTATTCCTTTCCTTTGCCATTGAAAGAGGTATTCTATTATTACGGGGGAATGTTTCGAAAATTCCCCCCTTCCCTTAAGATCATCGAACGTCGTCTAAAATTCTGCTTTTTGGAGCTGCAGTTTCGAAATATTACCAAAGAAAAGTCACTAAACACATTTTTTTTCTTCTAACACTTACTGAGATATCTACAATCAATTCTTTAGTTCTTAAATTTTGCACTCCAAACTATTTCTACAAACATCGACAAAGATCTTCTAGAATTTCCTTTTTGAAACTTCAATTCCAAGAAGTTACCAGGGGGTAAATTGAATCCCATTCCTTTCCTTACCGTCATCAAAGATGACTTATGCTTGCGTTTTAGGACTTCAATTCGGGAAAATTGCCAGTACAGGGTCCCTCAAAGGAGGGACGATCGCCCCCCTCCCCCAACATTCCTTCCATGTATCTGTCCTAGTTTTTTTTCTGCCTGTAAAAAAAATTCCATGTTGACATCATTTGCTACTTACAGGGTTTGTCCCAAAAGTAATGAGTCTCATTTTTTTGCCACACAAATATACCACGCACACCTTCGCGACCTGTTGGAAATGGTGTAGGGGACTCGAAACTTTCCAGTGATACCTAATTCAGTCGCCTACGAACTCTCGAATTGGTAGGAGGTCGTTTTTTGTGAACCTCTGCGCAGAGAACTCTTCGTGGTCTTTTGAATGTTATTCAGGGTTTCCAGATGCTTTCCTTTCAGACCCATTTTCAGCCTTGGAAACAAGAAGAAGTCTACCCGGGCTATAGGGAACCTGTGGCGCCGTTAAAACACCAATCCAAGTGGGATAAAACAGTTGACAACGAAGGCGGTCGGACAAGACTTTTGGCACTAGTTTCGCGCAAATGTTACGCATGGCCAAGTCTTCCGTAACAATTCGATGAACATCTGTTTTCGACAAATTTAATTGTTCTGACCTCAAACGAACATCATTTGGCGGCCTTTGTTCAGCGAATCTCGCACACGAGTGACATTATCTTTTTTTTACCTGTGTCTAAATATTTTGTGACTTTGCTTCATTTTTTCCGTATTGTGAATCTTTTTACTTAGCTTTGGCAGGAATATCTATCAAAATCTTTGATTTAAAACTTTTTATCTGCCTTTGCCTTTGCTAAATGCTAACTTTATTGATTTCCTTTTGAGATTGGGATAAAATGTGCTTCAGTTACAATGAAATAAAGAGTAGCTAATAGGAGAGGAAAGTAAAGTATGAGTTGAATATCTTTTCATGGTAATGATTATGTTTTCTAACAAATTAAAAAAAGCAAATTTCAGTTCTATTTAGTTTTAACATAATAATGAACAAACAGTAGAAATATTTAAGATAAATTAGATTATTTCATGCAACTTTGCTTGCAAATTTATTTAAAAAAACCATTTATTACATTTGAAATTAAAACCACTTCTCTTTAAAACTATTTAAATGTGTGTTAAGAAAATGTGATAAAGAGCAGACTTTTGACTCTGGACCGTCCCATGCTGATGAGTTTATTGTATTAGAGTAGGTATGAAAGGCAATCCGAATGTTGCTTATCGCAGTTGATGAACGAATTCGAGACTTGAGGGTTGTCTACAAATAATGTCACGCTTTGACGGGGAGGATAAATTTACGAAATTATAACAGTTAGTGACAAGAAGGAGGGCGGAGGTAACAAGAGGTGTGACATCACGAATTTTTTGTAAGAATATGTTTTTGGAAATTTGTGTAACAAGTGAAAAAAGGAGGAGGAATGAAGTGAAGTACACTTTGGGATAAAGGGGCAAGGGGGTCAAAGATGTTGAAAAAGGAGTGGGATATCATTTATGGACAGCTCCTTAGCAGGCAAAAAATACATACTTCATCATCGGTTCAGAAAAAAAAAATGAGTTTTTTTTTTTTTTTTTTGCAATTTTAAAACTTTGACTAGTTAGCACATTATACACAGAACAGAACTGTACGCCTATTGATATAATTTTTTTAAACTGTAATGCAGTTTATATTACACTAGCTGCGTTGCCCGGCTTTGCCCGGTCTACCTTGAAAAAAACCATTGCGTCAAGTGAAGCATCTTCAATAACCAGGATTAAATGAAAGGAAAAAAAATCATGCAAAATTTTCTCGCCAAACAATGGCGACAGATACTAAAATACTTTTAAGAAATTAAAATAAAAGGAGAAAGATGGATTTAAAAAGCGTAACCATGGAAGCACAAAATAAAATAAGTTTAAGAATTGAAAATGAGAAAGATGAAAATAAACAATGGATTCAAAAAGCGTTACCGTGGAAACGCAAAATAAAATGGTTAAAAATTTGAATAGAGAACAGATTTTTGAACTTCATTTAATTCGCTTGTAACTTTTTTTTCTAATGGAGATAGAGGGTTAAACTTCCAACCATAGGTCGAATTAGATCTGGAGTAAAAAAAGGTAGCTCTTTTCAATGGTGTCAAAAAGAAAACTGTGGGACAATTCCTTCACTTTTTATTGATGGATTTAATGAAGAAATTAATGCCTAAATTTCAGCTAAGCCTAAAAAAATTCGAGTTAAAAACGTAAAAAACTCCCGCCGCAATTAAGTTAGAGCATTGGAACAAATTGCGTAGAACGCGGAAAATTCTTCCCTCTCCAACGATATCTTTATATATTAATAGGCAAGCTGTTTTCTTTCGGTACCGATTTCTCCTCTGTTTGTGAACCGATTTCCTTCATTCTTTTTTTGTTCAGTAGCTATTGCAGAGTTTTAGTGTCATCAATAAAAATTTTTGAAATCGAACGCTAATTAAAGGAGATATTAATAAAAAACGCATTTTTGTTCAAAATTGCTCTTTCTACGCAAACGGATGGTCCAATTTTTTCGAATTTGATATGGTTGGAAAGGTCTTAAAAAAATACTCCTAACGAAGAAATTGTCAGGGCGCCCAAAGTCCAATAACCTAAATCCACTAGAAAAAAAGTTATAAGCGTTTTTTAGTTAGCGAAATTCAAAAATTTTATTTTTATCTCTTTTCCATTGTTGAAATTCATTGTTGGAAGCGTGAAACATTAAGTTTTAAATGGTTTTTTAAACAGCTCTTTCTACATGAGAAATGCATTTTAGCGCTTCGAGCTTGTTATGGTTGGAAAGATTCGTGCAAAATACTATAAAACACGTTCTACCCGGTTTACCGTTTAAAAATGCCAATCCGCTAAAATGGCTAGAAAACGCGCTAGAAGCAATTAAAAATTAGTGAAAATTCATCATTTAAAATAATTTCATTTTGATTATGTTTTCGCAATTTTAATATTTAGATAAATCATTTTACGGAGTAAGGGACGGCTTTCAGTTCCAGCTCCCAATAATACCTGCATTTGCTATCACCACAAACAAATCTAAAGGTGAAACTTTTGATAAAATTGTCGTATTATTACGACGTCCAGTGTTTTCACATGGACAATGGGGTTACTTCCTTCAGTCAAAAGTAGTACTTTTTGTCACTGAAATTGATAGAATAAGCAAAAAATAATAATAATAATAACAAGGACCCAGAAAATACTTTCATTTTCCCAACAGTTATTTTTTAATTATTTTTTTAAATGTCAGATTTTTCAAACAAGGCGGGGTCTTGATGACGCCACAAATGATGCTCTTTGGCGCATCTTTCTACCACGTTTCCACGTTATGATGATCAAGAAGCGAATTAAAATTGCGCTGTAAGCTTCCTATCAACCATATCGTTGCCAATACATATGAGTAAAGATACGAATTAAATATTTTGCTCTGTGAATGGCAACATTGAATGGCATTTCATCATTTGTGATGTCATCGTCAGAAGCGTAAACAATGAAAGTACACCGATTTAAGTAATTTTTTAAAAATATTAAACTAAAGCAAATTATTTAAAAATGGTTAGCTCCTATGTTTTTAAGCATGCTCTTTCAGAAAAAAATACTTTTAAGATTTTAGAAACGACTCCATTATATGTTGCCGTGAGTAGAGTTCGTTCATTTAACTGTTGGAAATTTTAATTTAACAGCAAGATCATGCTTACTTTTACAATGAATATTGTGTGTACAGAAGTTTTAGGTATTAAGGGAGTTCTGCAGCATCATTTCATTCAGAACGACATCTATAATGGGGTTGTTTCCTTCAGTCAAAAGTAGTACTTTTTGTCACTGAAATTGATAGAATAAGCAAAAAAAAATAATAATAATAATATGCACCCAGAAAATACTTTTATTTTCCCAACATTTATTTTTAATTAGTTTTTTAAAACGTCCGATCTTTCAAACAAGGCGTGGTCTGGATGACGTCACAAATGATGGTCTTTGGCGCATCTTTCTACCACGTTTCCACGTTATGATAATCAGGAAGCGAATTAAAATTGTGCTCTACGCTTGTTATCAACCATATCGTTGCCAATACACTTGAGTAATGATGCGAATTAAATATTTTGTTCTGTGAATGGCAACACTGAATGGCATTTCATCATTTGTGATGTCACCGGCAGAAGCGTAAATAATGAAAGCGCACCGATTTAAGTAATTTTTTAAAAATATTAAACTTTAACAAATTATTTAAACAATGGTTAGATCCTATGTTTTTAAGCATGCTCTTTCAGAAAAAAAAAATACTTTTAAAATTTTGAAAACGACTCCATTGTGAAATTAGGGGGCTTTATCCATTTTGGCACCAATGCCAGGGCAAGAAATATTTTTCTTTTGCATTTTTAAAAAAGGAGTACAGAAATATCTATTTGCAAGGAACTGACTACGAATCAAGTCTCTCTTTAAGGTGGGGTTCATTAAATTGTAACCGTTTGTGACAAGGCGGAGGAAATAAATGACAAGAGGAACGTACAATGGGGAGAATGAGACATCAAGCTTTTTTTCTTTTCTGATAAGAACGTCTATGAAAATCAGTATGACATGTGGCAAAGGGAAGAGGGTTTATGGTTAAATGTGAAACTTTGCGACAAAGGGTAGAGGGGTCAAAAACTTTGAAAAGTGCATTTGTCAGTTTTCCCCTAAACCGTAAACAAATCACAAACACGATTTTTTAAAAAATAGCACTTTTATTGCGACGTCCAGTGTTTTTGATGGACAATTTTTAATGTAGCAAGTAGGATTCGTTTATTCGACTGTTTGGAGCTTAATAATTCTAACGGCAAAGGCCAAGGCAACTTACTCAATAATATTAAACTTATCAAAAGAAGCATTGTTCATGCAGAAGTTTTACGTGTAATCTGAGTTTTGCAGGATCATTTCATTCGGGAGGATTTCGATAATTGTTAAATTCATCTATTGGCGTTAAATTTTTGGCAACGATTGCGGCTCGAGAAATGTTTTTACTTTGCATACGAAAACAAAGAGTAGGGAAATGTATATTTGCATACGGTTGCCACAAAATGGGGGCTGTCCACGGATGAAGTCCCTCTTTAAGGTAGGGTTCACGAAATAGTAACAGTTTGTGACAAGGGAGAGGAAAGACATGACAAGAGGGGCATACAATGGGGAGAATGTGACAACAAGCTTTTTTTTAAAAAAAAATAGGAACGTTTATGGAAAATAGCGTGACATGTGTTTAAGGGAAGAGGGAGTATGGTGAAGTGCAAAATTTGTGACAAAAAGGGGAGAGGGTCGAATGTGTTGAAAGGTGTGACATCAGTTATGCACCGCCCTTAACCATAATCAAATCTCAAAGACGACCTTTTTTAAAAATTGTACTTTTTTTGCGACTTCCAGTGTTTTCGAATGGACAGTTATATGTTGCCACGAGTAGAGTTCGTTCATTTGATACTTAGAAATTTATATTTCTAATGACGAAGAAGCTATTTACTCAGTAATAGTAGAAGTTTTATAAGTAATATTGTTCACACAGAAGTTTTTCGTATTAAACTGAGTTTTGCTGCTTCATTCCATTCGAAAATTGGATGATTGGCGATTTTTATCCATTGGCGTGAAATTTTTTGTTTCCAATGCCAGCGCGAAAAATGTTTTTCCTTTGCATACGTAAACAAAGAGTAGGGAAATATCTATTTGCATAGGGTAAGCACAAAACAACATGGTATCCAAAATAAAATTATTCAAGCCAGGAATTTGACAACCACACCAATTTCTTGATGGGGTTATTTTCTTCAGTTAAAAGTGCTACTTTTAGTCAATACTTTTAGTCAATGAAATTGATAGAATAAGCGAAAGAAATAACGTGGAGCCAGAAAAAACTTTTATTTTCCCGACAGTTAGTTTTTATTATTATTTTTTAATGTTTGATTTTGGAAATAAAGCATTGTCTTTATGACGTTACAAGTGACGTACTTTGACGTTCTACTCCATAGCCGAGCAAAATTTTTACGCTTTGCTGTCAACAATGTTTCCAGGTTATGATAATTTGCACTGTGCGCTAATGACTTCAGTGAATGGCATTTCATCGCTTTTGATGCCATGTGCAAAAGCGTAAAAAATGAATTTCAATCTGCGCATCAATTAAAATAATAGTTGAAGAATATTAGATTTTTTCAAATTATTTAAAAAATGGTTAAAACCTTTGTTTTTATGCATGCTTTTTCAGAAAAAAAAACTTTTAAAATTTCGGAAACGACCCCATTACCGAAATATCCCCTTTCATCCATTTATTTTGAGATTAACAGACAAAAAGCAAAATTGAAATAAATAATTACTGTTTTTTTATTTTGTGTACATATAAAAATTGTATGCTTCCAGTAAACATGAGTAAGAGTAGAAATAAAAATGTTAGAATTAGTTAAATTCTTACAAGTTTTCTCAAATATTCATTTATGAATATGGTCAATTTCGACCACTAGGCGAACACTAGTATAATATTATTATTTGTGAGTAATTTTTCACCCCCATATTCGGGAATTTACGTGAAAATTGGGCATAAATTGGAATAAAATAAGAACTATTCATCGATTTTTTCCGAACTGGTCTGCAAACCTTTTCAGTACTTAAAAGAACAAACTGTGAAAATTTCAGCGCAAGCGGCCGGGTAGTTCTCGAGTTTTGCGAGTTTAAACACACAGACGCTTTTTGGAGACTTTCTTTTTTACTATGTAGAGATGTATGATTAAATAAATAATATTTCACACTGAAAAGCATCTCTCTTTTTTCTATAACACTTATGATCCATTCATGCCACGTTCTAGTTTTTGTTACGTACAGTACATGAGAAAAGCATAAAATGTTCCGTAATACGAACGATCTGATAGTCCGAACTCCTCCCGCCCCAATTCGTTCGGATTAAACAGGCTCTGCTGTATAGATTTAGATTGTCAAATACAATCAAACTCGCCTATAACAAGCCCTGATTTAACGAGAACCCGGATTTAGCGAGGAAATCAGAGATACTTGGTTGGTACAATGTCAAATCTATGGGAGCATAACTCGCTGTTAACGAGCAAAACCCGCTTATAGCGAGAAATATTTCTGTGATTCATAAAATTTCTGTTGACTTCCAGCTAAGTTTATCCTTTTTTGGGAAAATGTTCTTCAACATTTCGAAGTGAACTGAAAGTTAGTAACAAATCATATATCCTGAGAACAAGCGATATGACAGCACTTTTTTTAATTTTTGGAGAAAACAAGCGTTTAAAAATTATCTATGTATATGTATGTGTATTCCTCAAAAACAATGACACAAAAAACAGGCATTCAGACAGTTCAAAGCAAATTTATCAAATTCTTTGGCATTGCATAGAGATTAAAAAGAAGAAGAATGCGACTGTGATGAATTTTTATGATTTTTTTCACGAACTCGTTTTTTACGAGAACTCGGAACGAGCAAATATCGTGTTCCCGCGTTCATTATAAGCGACTTCGACTGCATTAGAAATCTAAAGAAAGAAACTCAACATTTGAAACTCTTTTAGACAAATAGTTCAATGTAATTTTCAAATGCAGTATAGATGTCTTTTCTTTTCTTTCAGCTATAAAAGATTATTTCCATTTATTTTGAATCATTCTTAACGGTTCGAAATATTTTTGTTTTTACATAAAATTATAAGTCGGTTTGCGATATTGCATGCTCCAAAAATAAAACCGATTGAGTTATTAGACTACCGTTTCTTTCCGATTTTGTCCCAACACGCAAACATAAATGCTGTTCTTTCGTTTTCCAAGTTAATTCCGGCCTCATGTTAAGGAAATGGAAAGGCAATAAGTCACCCTATAATTTCACATTCATAAAGTACTTTTGCGTTTCCGTCATATTATTACGTTTTCCATTTCTTTTACTGGTAAAAAATGCAGACTGTTGATAGAGAGCTCAATTTTTCCGTTTTCTCTCTCTTTCTCTTTTTCTGATTTTTAATCATATATGAATACGGAGACAAGGGGGGTAAGTGCTGTCTCACTTTCAAAAGTAATGGGTCCTTGCCCCTTCATTCTTCTGATCTGAAAATTAAGAATAGATTGAGAAATGATATTTTACAGCATGGATTAACTTATTTTACGAAAATGAAAACTAAAAATTATAAATTATTTTCAAATAAAAAACACCCAACATCAAAAAACAAAGAGGAACTAAAAAGTAAAAAAATAATTGGTCATACTTACATACAATTTCCTACCCAAACGTATAAATCAAATTTATTTTACAATTCCAGCACAAAAATCAATTAAACTAAACACCCAATTATAAAATAAACACTTATTTTAATTACTATACGATGAATTATTTTAATACCTAACTAATTATATACGATCTCTTAATTTTTCATAACCATTTGAAGTCGAGGAATCCCATAAACTACTATCTAACTTAACTTGTAGGTTTAATTTTACAGACTTTCGCGTTTTGTTAAATTCACAATGTTCACAATGCATTTAGCAGTAAATAAATGTATTGTGAATTTGTTTTCATACATGTGTCAAATTTCCAGTCGTTTTTTTAATATTCGTTCATGAAAACCAATACTTTTCTATTAAAAAAAAATGTTGTTCTTTTTGTCTCAGAGTGTCTGTGCCAAGCAGGCGCTCATGCGATCTTGTTCAGCAATCATGTGACAAGGACTCTGACGGTTTTCTGTGTTTTAAAAATCCATTGGCGAAACACTTGAACTGCAGATTCAAACCTGATACCCAAGAAATACGAAGCCTATGCCCAATCACTGCGACACCCAGCGGACAAGCAATCAAAAACTATGAAGTTCTAGCATGTACTCAATTTCTTTATTCTTATTGAAATGAATATGTGACGCTATTGCATGATAATGAATATTTTAATAATAGAAATAAGGTTAATGTAGCTGACCGACAGCACTTTTTTGTAATCATAGTTTTTATTACATTATTACAAATCACGTTTTGAAAGTGTTTATATGAAATATGGACTGAATTAATTAGAAAAAATGAAAATATCATCTTTAAGGTGACATCTTGGTTTTATTCTGAGGCAGAAGGGTCATGTCACCAGCAGTGGAAAAGTTATTCTAAGAAATTGGTAATGTATTGATGTCATCGTCGTCCCCTTCGTCCTGGGTAAATATTTTGTTTCCGTTGTTGCAACTGCCCTTGCAATGCAAGCTTGCGACAGAGTAGTTTAACGATAATTTTCTACAAGTGACCTTTTGGTCACTTGTAGAAACGCAATCGGTTAAAATCATCTTCAGGATTCCGTCAGGAGCAACACTCGATTCCGAGAGTTTCGGCACGAGTTGGTCATTCCCTCCTTTCCCAAACCCTGAATCCGGTACTTCACCACTAAGTTCCTAGCTACAGGTGTTCCTGATGGTACGGCAGAGTTAGAGATCAGTCTTGATGTTTGCAGCTACTTTCATAAATGATCTGTAACGGAACTCGTTGACGGACTTTTCTGTGGCTAGAGCACCATACGATGAGCGATACATACGACCCCAGAAACCTCAATGGATTTAGGGGAAGAAGAACTGTTGATACATAACTTAGATACATATTGTATGATTTTAGATTTCTTGTACATTTTGACAGCAGAATGTTGTGATCAGTAATGGATTTGGCTATCAAGGGAACAACCAGGAGGACTTCCTCTCAAATGATAGCTACCGAAGGATTTTGCCATCTGAAAACTGTTTTCGCAATATCAACGTCAACATCACATAAAGCTCGGAACATATTTGTCTCCTTTTTTAACAGCTTCATCATTAGCGGATTTGTCAGCTGACTGTTATTATGAAAGTTGACCAAAAACCTTCCTGTTTGACCGTCGTTTCAATTTTCTAACTGAAATTGATGTCCATATGATTTATACAGTCGTTTCTTTTTCCTAACAGTTTTGTAGACTAGATATCCCCAGTAACAACAAATTCAAATTTAATTAAATCAATGTCGCTATCAATTTTCTTAAACAGTGTGGTATAATGCTGATTTTCTGCACATCCTTAGTCCGCCAATTCATATTGCATATACGTAATTTTGAAAATCTTCGTCCGATTCCTTGGTAAAGGGCTATCCATATAAATAATGTCACACTTTTTTTCAACATTTTTAACTCTCTCCCCCACCCCCTTGTCCATCAGGATTATCGAATTCATTGAGAAAAGAGGAAGTGCGCGATCCTTTCGAATCAGTTTGAAATTTGTGAATGGCAAGTGTTCCATGCTTTGCCATGAAATAACGCGTGTTTGAAATTCTATAACTTTTGATTGGTTGAATAAAATATAACAAAATAGCATATCAAATTGAAGGAAATTTAAAGTTCTACAACCTTGTCACGGACAATTTTCATGAATACTGATCCTGGGAGGCACTAGGAGCAAAGGTTTGACAAAAAGAGAGAATTTTCCCAAAAATCACACATTTTTCATAACATATATACCCGGTAAATTACTGGAAATTTGACAAATATGTGTAAAAACAGTTTTATAGGAAATTTATTTAACATGAATTTTTTATTTTGAACGCATTTTTTCCACCGTTTCTGACATTTTCTCGAAAAACCCAAAATTTGCTTCCCCCTCCCTCCCACCCTTAGCTGACCCCCTGGGGGCGGGGACTTTTAGTATGTTTACTTACTAACTACCTCTAACAATATTCTGAAGTCAAAAACTATCGCATATTCCACGCACGTTATAATGTGTTCATTGACTGGACTAGTTAGTGATATGCTATAAAAATACCTGAATATTTCTAAAAGAAATGTAAAAATTTGTTTTTAAAAGATTAATTAAACAACAAAAGTTTGCTTACTCTTTAATTTCCAAACTCAATTTAGCATCAAGTACATTCCCTAATAACTTTCCAGAAAATAACTTACAGAAGTAAGTTAAACAAGGTATGCATAACGCAAATATTTGCTTATTATTTCAGACTTAATTAACGTAAAATAAAAGAAACATGGAATACGTACGAGAAGGAAAAAAAATAAACATAATTAATCAATGTTAGAAATGAAAGATAATTCCTTCGAGATGGTTTATTTTCGACTTTTTGCCCTCCCTTTATATTTTAAATATTTTGCGTTGTTTAATCGAATTCAGATATTTTTGTTATGTTTTTCAAATTCTGTTTTGTTATTTTTCATATAACTCCAGTGCAACGAACTAAAGCTACCATTCCCACTCTTTTAACACTTTTTTTCCCTCGAGATGAATTAATAGCTCACCACTAAGAATTATTTACCACTAGTAAAAATTTAAAACGTTTCGCAATTATATCACTAAAAATATTTTTATAATTTAAATTATTACACGTATCAAATTGACTCCAAGCGCTGTGTCCTTAACAATGTCATAATGTTTACTCAAAATTGGTTTTAAAAAATCAGCAGTGAACATAAACAACTTCTATTAGGTAGACGAATGCATTCTACTTGTGGAACACAATAGCATTCACCATACATTATTTGTAAATATACAGGCGAACCAAAAGACCTTTTAATTTTTCTATTACGGGCAAAGCCGTGTGGGCACTACTAGTTAAATCATAAAACAGATCGGAGAACAAGCAAAAGTTTAATCAGTATACATTGAATTAAAAAAATAATTTTTCTTTTGAATGCTTAATTTTCTTTCATTAAACTAGGTAAAAAAATTCTGTTTTCTAAAACTTTGCGTTTGATGTTTTCGGAGTAATGAATGAAATTTAAAATATCATTAATTTAAAACTACATAATGTTTTTAACTCATGATTTGTGCTGTGAAACATCATCTTATTTCTTTGGGAATTAGATTTAAGTGAACCATATTTCAAGATCAAAAAAAAAGCCCAATTACATAATATGATATTATGTAAACCCAATGTACGATAGTAGAATGCTAACCATAAATATTTACATTAGTGCACAAAAAAAACGCTTTCCTAAGAATAACTCTCGAACAAGAAAGATAGGCTCTACCGTGTATATAGATCAAAGAAACCTAGAGTCGTTGGTTAAGGAAAAAAAAACTTACTAAGTGCACTTTGATTAATTTCTGGAAATGTGGAAAAAATTTAAAAATATATATATGTATATATATATATATATATATATATATATATATATATATATATATATATATATATATATATATATATATATATATATATATATATATATATATATATATATATATATATATATATATAGCTGGACTAATAATCCAGCTTTTAGTAACCTCAAAATCGACTCAAAAACCTCAGTCAGTTCTGAACACATACGCATTCAAGAATTAAAACCCTTGTATCAACTGTACCCGGTCTTCACTAATATATTTGTTTAGGTATGCCTACCAAACCCTGGAATGGATGGTGAATTTCCCTGAATAGTGTTTTAACTACAAATTTATTTTCTGATGGAAGCATAAGCTCGAAAATTTTCTTAAAACAGGGGTGCCCATCACCTCCCCCCCCCCCATTTTTCCCAACGCTTTTGCTCTTTTTTATTTTTAACCCCCTTATTTACTTATTTTCTTAATAATTTTAATTTATTTTTTTATTTATTATTATTTTTATTGTTATTTTTATCATTTTATACGAAAAGTTCTGTGCTACGCCAATGACATACACATACAAAAAATAAATAAATAAATAAATAGAACAAAATAAAATGAAATAAAATAAATAATTTAAATTATAATAAATCAATACATAAATTTAAAGAAATTGAAGAACTAAAAAATCCCTCCCCCCCCCCAAAAAAAAATTGATGGCGTAACTTGAGCCATAATACCCCCTATGGGCATCCCTGAGTTAAAACACTAGTGAAATAAAGTTTATTAATGTATGCTCTCTGATATCATGTGACTAATGTAAAAAAGTGAAATCATAGCATTTTAAAGAGTTGTGTTTCGAAGTTATGTTCAGTAAGAAGATAGAAACATTAGCGTTTACTTCATTCAATATTTCTTTCCACTCAGCAGCATCAGCGGTTGGGCTTTTTTTTTTTTTTACTCATCTTCCAAAAGAATGAAATAAATTTGAGATATGTTATTTCAAGTTCCCAAACCCTCTTAGTGATTTCGTTACATTTCCTTTTAAAATAGGAACGCATTTCCTTTCGATGCAAATACTTTCGGGGAAAGATGTTTCGTTTTGAGATAATATTTTTCCATAGCGAGTATTTGGAATAATGTTCTGTCGCTATTTATTTCAGAGAAACCAGAATAAATCGACTCAACAGTGCTTACTTAGCAAAATGTCAATGTTTGTTGCTTTATTTATTTACCGTGAACGCAACTAGGAAATGATTCGTCGGTACGTAAACATCTTTCTTTCGAGACATGTAAGAATTTGCAGTATTATGTTTGTTTCTTTGAAATATGTATTCAACAGAATCTTCGAATTGAAATATGGTTCACTTAAATCTAATTCCCAAAGAAATAAGATGATGTTTCACAGCACAAATCATGAGTTAAAGACATTATGTAATTTTAAATTAATGATATTTTAAATTTCATTCATTACTCCGAAAACATCAAACGCAAAGTTTTAGAAAACAGAAATTTTTTACCTAGTTTAATGAAAGAAAATTAAGCATTCAAAAGAAAAATTATTTTTTTAATTCAATGTATACTGATTAAACTTTTGCTTGTTCTCCGATCTGTTTTATGATTTAACTAGTAGTGCCCACACGGCTTTGCCCGTAATAGAAAAATTAAAAGGTCTTTTGGTTCGCCTGCATATTTACAAATAATGTATGGTGAATTTTCTCGCCAGTTGGCTTGTAACCATGTTACAGTTCCATGTTATGATAATTTCGTATCTCGCCAATTGGCTTGTGCCCATGTTATGGTTCCACGTTATGATAATTTCGTAATTTACTCGTTCATCTTATGATAATTTTGTTTTTAAAATTGGAATAGAAAAAGAACCACATAGAATTTTCGAAAAATCGCTTCGAGGTGCACTCCCCCCCCCCCATGCTACAAACTAACTTTGTGCCAATTTTCATGAAAATCTACCGAACGGTCTAGGCTCTATGCGCGTCACAGAGATCCAGACATCTAGACATCCTCCGGACATCCAGACAGAGAGACTTTCAGCTTTATTATTAGTAAAGATAAAGATTAAATTGATCTCTCAACGAATGACTGTTGTAAATGATAAGAGCATTTAGTGATGCTCGCAGCACTGTCCAAAAATTCTAGGTTTTATTCGAAGTAAGATTTTTTCCTAGGAATCATCTCCAAAACAAAACACGTTTTAATCATAAAGCTTTATGAGTTTTAAGCAGAAGTATTTCTTTTTCCTTGCAGTTTAAAATCAAAACTTGAGGGGAAAAACAATCGACTGCCTTTAATAACGACTCAGGAGTTTTTACGTAAGGTGACAGCGCCCTGTTTTCCTTACGGTGCAGTTTTTTGCCCTTTTTAGTACGCTGTGTTGCCTTTTTTGAAGAGCTTTGTCATAGACTGCTGGTGCAGCAAAAAAAGGGGGTTCAAAAATGTGTGGAGAGTTAGAGGGAGGAGTCACAAAATCTGATTTTTCCCCCTTTTTTCTTTCTCTTCTTAAATAAAATTAAACTATATAATAATTGAATTTTAGTATTATTGATTAAATGGATCCTCGTATCAACATTCGGAACAGATGGTCACAGTGGAATTGGTGGTCACGCCATTCTCGTGAAAGAACATAAGTCCATTTAATTGGAATTTTTATTTTTTATTTTATTAAAATAAATTAGAAGTTACGAAGTCATGTTGACCCGAAAAGTCCTTCCAATCATGTTTAAACTGTGGTTGAATTAAATTTGCGTTTTCCAACAAGACGGCGTGCAATGTCATTTCAAAGCAAAACGAAAATTTCTGCTCAAAAGACAAATTTACTCTACTGGCTTGGTCTGGGAATTTTCCAGGCTTGAATCAGAAAGAATTGTGGGACGTCGAAAAAAAGGCTTTACAAGTTTGACTGTACGACAATGAACAAGTTAATTTCGAACCATCATTGATATATGAGTCAGAGTTTTTGAAATGAAAACTGCATGTGCAGTTTAATACATTCCATGTCGAACCGTGTTTGTGGAGGTCAAATAAATTATTAGTTTTGAATATATTCATAGAAAATTTGAAAACTAAATTTAATGCGAAGAAATGCACTTCTCTATTAATTGCCACAATAGTATAGCAAGAATTTCTACTTTGCAGGTGAAAAAAAACTAAGGAACTACAAGTTTTGCTTTCTAAATGTTCGATTTGTGAACCTTTTATTGTAATGTGGCAGATATCAAGTATCAAGCCTAATTCTTGTTTCTCTGGCTGTAACAAATTATGATCAATGGTAGCAAATGTGCTTGTGACCTTCTGGCATAAATCACATTGCACATAGGGCACTAACAGCGTTCGAAAATATCATGATATTTCCCAAAATATCGAAAATATCCGATATTTTGATATATATCCGATATTTTCAATTAACCCAAATTCAAGTCTTCAAAATAGTAAATGCATCTTGAAAACACTCTTTATTTTCTTACATTGTTATTACAATATGAAGAATTAAAATTAAGGTTTCTTTTATTATTTATATTTAGCATTTCATTTGATATTTTAATCAGTTTTAATGGAATTAATTTAGCATTAGCTTTTTTACTCATTTTTCTTCTCTTAGCTAGTTTTACACAGTTATAATATGAATGAGGAATAAAAAGTATGTATTAGTTGGTGCACAGCCATAGGACATTTTCTTTTTTTTTTCTGACAAATGTTTAATATTAAATTAAGCACTTTTAATTGGAATTAAAATTGTTACATTACTAATAATTTTATGAATATAAAATGAAAATGGAATATTAATTTGTTATGTTAATGATGTATTAATACATCTTTGAAATATGGTACATAACTTTTTGGTTATTTTCAAAAATAAATGTAAAATATTACTATCATTAATATAATTTTTATATTGAAAATACTGTTGTTGAAAAGATAAATATCTAAAATATCAAAATATCATGATATTTTCAAAATAAATATCGGATATATATCGTGATATATATCGACTGATATATATGGGCGAACCCTGGACACTACCACCCGATCTTTGATATGACCTCATAAAAAATAATCGGCCAGTTTATGCGGGGTGTCCCATCTTATTGAAAGCTGAGAGACCACTGATTATGATTCGACTCATCAAGTTTAACAAGAATTGAACTTTAGACTTGAAATGGGCTGCATTACGACAGACACACATATCGAACATTTTGGAAGCAGGACTTAAAGCCATCGTTGTTGCTGTTTTGATAATAGGTTTGTTTTAGTATGCATTCCAAACACCAGAAGGAAAGTTGACACACCCTGTATATAACTCAAAGAATGCGTTTTTCTATAATCAGAGTAAAAAAATCTTCATTTAGCATTTTTCTACTTCCTTCATAAACATTATGTAGTTCAAGGAATCATATTTTTTCTTTACTTAACGTAATTACTGAGACCGCAAGTTTAGTTCTGCCGTGAACAAGTAAACGACAAGTTTTTGAGATATTTAAAGAAACTGCTAACAATAGGGAAA
This sequence comes from Uloborus diversus, assembly GCF_026930045.1. Taxonomy (NCBI): domain Eukaryota; kingdom Metazoa; phylum Arthropoda; class Arachnida; order Araneae; family Uloboridae; genus Uloborus; species Uloborus diversus. The sequence continues at coordinate 106,681,028 of NC_072735.1, forward strand.
TATTTAAATTAGAAGCCTTTCACTTGCGCACGGCAGAATTGCATTATGCAGTAGTAGAGCCATATTTTTCATATACTTTATGCAATTAAGCAACAATCTGATATATTTGAAGTCCTTATAGGGTGTTTTATGCGATGACTAATACGTCTGTTACCATAGAATCACCCTCACACATTTTGGCAGCATCTAATCTTAATATTTTTTTCCCTTCCAGAAATGCTTCAAACACTAATCGAAGGAATCGTCCAATCAGAAGAATACACTCCTTCTGGCAGACTTTTATGGGTGGGTAACGGAACTCTCCGTCAGCCGGACTTTTATGTGACAGTCAGAAACGAAGGAGATAAAAAATCCACACTTTTGACAACGTTACATAATTTTGTGCTCAGTGATCAGTTTCATTGGAAGATACCGTTGATGAACCATCCGGATAATCTCAACGACAGCACCAAAGCTAATTGGACTAATCCTTACTACTTCTGTGAATCGAAGAAATGGCTCATATCTTACACTAAAATGGTGGTTGGCACGTCCAAAGAAAGCCCAGTTGGAGATAGGTAAGTTTATCTATCTTTAAAAAAAAATTGTTCCAGTTCATCCTGTTAGTTTGGGGTAAGATTTTCAATCGTTGCCAAAAATATAAATGGATAACAGTAATTATAAAGTTAATTGTTAATAATGTTTTGAAAATCTGGACTGTAGCAAATACAGAATTGTTGACTTTCGACTATGGAATCTTTCCAAACTTCACAAAGAATCCTGGTTTTTGAATCTTTTTTCGAATAAAGTTTAAAAGCTTTTTCGAAAACTTCTTTTCACCACATACTTGTAGAATTTAAATTTTAAGTAAGTACTATTGTCAAAATCCGTTAACCCCAATGCGAAATAAATGCCGTTCCCCGACAGATAAAGGTAAAAATTACTGCTAGAGGAAGATGATTTAGACTAAATCCCTCATAAGACAAAAAAAAATAATTAAGATAACGAAAAAATAAAGAAGGAAAGAAAAAAGAAGGGAAAGAACTGATCCTTTTGTCTGAAATGTACTTAACTTTCGAATATTGATAGATCTGCACTTCAAAGCAAGCATTGGGCTGTCAGTTTCTGCGCATCAAACACGAAGCTGAAAATGTATTCTTCCATTCTGAAAAATTATGTTTCATACTAATTTGTCGTTAGACTTAATGTAAATTTCGTACATTAAATGCTTGCGCGTGAAATTCTGTATAAATTCACTTTGGTTTATGGGCAATGCCACGGGTTACTGACTGACATTGTTAGAGCAAATCAAGAAGTATTTTGTAGCATTCAACGCAAAATATATGCTGTGCAAATGATCTTTTGCCCTGGAACATTTTATTTTTAAGCTGATTTTAATGGTATAATTGAACACCCGAAATACATTTTAGTTGATTCTTAAATATTCATTAAAAACATGGTAACTGACTGACATTTTAAAAACAAGTTTGTCATTACCATGTCATTACCAGTCAGTTACCATGCTTTTAATTTTTTTTAACCGTCCAAAATGTAGTTTGGGAATTGAATTATGCCTTTGAATTCAATCTAAAAAATACAATATTCCACGGGAAAAGATTGTTCTTACAATGTTTATTTTGAGTTGAATATTACAAAATACGTGTTGTTTTGCTTCAAAAATGTCAGTCAGTTACCCGTGGAGTTACCCTTATATATTTTCCGTGTCACAGAAGCAAAATCGCCTGTTTGTTCAAACTCCGACAAAGGTGGAAATCGGTAAACTCAAAATTCGGTAAAAGTGGAAATTTTTGATGTCCCCATCGAGTTCACGTTAAATATGAAATTCTCATAAATCGGTATTAGGAGTAGCTTGTTACGATACAGGAAAAAGGTAAAATATCTGCTTCTTCTCTATTTTAACTGCACATTTAAAGAAACCATGACCCCTATATGGCGTTTATATACACGCTCATGGCTTTCAAAAACAATTTTAAAAGTCTTCAAAGTGTAAAGTAACAGTCTTAACCCAAAAAAAATAAAGCTTATTGCTGTAGTCAGAGAGGAAAATTATGTGTTTGACGCAGCGGTTCAGAACCTTTTAGTTGTGCGACCCACCAGTTTTGTAGAAAACACCCTTGAGGCCCATTAATTACTATATATTTCTTGTACAGCCAAAGTTTACTTTCGAAGGGGGGGGGGAGTAGCATTTGCTCATAACTTTCCTTAAGTGTAAATAGTATGCCGTATTAGGACTGAAAGTTGTTTAAAACCAAAGTTCTGGAGATGTTAATCACCTTCTCTTCTTATGCTGCACCACTGATAATAACATACTGTACAAGAACAATTCCCAAACTAGTTTTTAAGAAAGAAAATAAATTTACTGTCTTCCTTACAGCTGACATAGCTGTAAGGAAGTTCAAAAAGTCATCAAAGTCAAAGCTCCATGGGATTTTGATAAAGGAGTTGATATCTGGTTTGAAACTGAATAGTTTTAATCTCAAATAACTCGCAACATTCAATGCTTTTCGATATTATTTTTTTAAAACGTACAATGCAAAGTCTCATTCAAATAGGTAGGTTGTCGAAAAGTCTCTCAAGTGTCTTAATTCACTAGTTAGTCACGCCTGTTCAACAAAGGACGAGCATTTTTAATCTGAAGCTTGAAGCTAATACTAGTTTCTTTTGCAATTTTGTTTAAAGAAATTTATGATTCATTACATTTCATCTTCAATTATAGGGGAAAATTCCTAAGAAATATGAAAAACCGTAATCTTTAAGTTCATTATTGGCGATGAGTCAGGAAGAGTTTTTGAGTGATGATACATCTAATAAGTGAATTTTCGCAAGAAAACGGAAATTAAGACCCCAAGATTTGTCTTGGTTCAGATTCTTGACCAGTGTCTACGGCCCAGCAACACGCTGTTCGCTGGGAACCGCTGGTTTAACGTATTCCCTACTTCGACGCCTTATTTTCTGCCTTTCGCAAAACTCTTACTGCATTTTACAAGGATTAATTAACTCCCCACACATATTTTTGCATTCTGCAAAGTGGATTCAAGGAATGCAAAGCATCTTCACCCTAGCTTAGATCTAAAGGATCAGAGACTTTTCGTGAAACATTCAAATTATATTGGACTGCCAGAACTCTTATGAATCTTTCCCTCCTCCTTCTTTCTTTTGATTGTTCATATATCATATTTATCGTGTTTCTTGTTCCTTTTGTTAAATATGAGATTACCAGATGTTTAGAGATTGAATTACGTTTAGACATACGTTACAACAGGATTAGTTAGCTGTTTTCAGTTATGAAAAAATCTTTATTATAACAATAGATTTCCAAGGAGAGTGCATTAAAAATAATTTGAGGCGTAATAATTTGCTTGCTTTTCTGTTTTCCCATTAATTATTTGCATTAAAAATTATTTTTAATTGTTGAATGAATGACTTTCTATCAGAATTTGATTTTGATAGGCAGGGCGCAATATTGAATTTACGTTTTGGGTTTAGCTAGTTTAATTTGAAATTTTTTTGTTCTAATTTACCGTGAAACGCAAAGAAAAAAGAAAATTAAAGAAAACGGTATGTCAAGAAAAAGCAAAGCATAACAACAAATTTAATTGACCATAATAATCATAACTATAAAAACAAGAAATCTTTCCAGAATGAAACAAGCCTATTCTCGTATACCAACTTAAATTTATATCATTAGTAACCTCTTTCTCTCTCATTGATCTAAGGATGCAGTTTATTTTATTTAAATGTACCATTTTCACTTTTAAGAGAACTACCTCTGAACAAAATAAATATCTTTTGTGTAAAAAGAACATTAGTTAGTACGGAAATGATATAAAGTACATTTTCGAAAACTTTTAGGTGTTATATTCTTCTCTAACTATTAATATTTTTCTGGAGAAATTTTAAAGCCAACCAGATTTCTTTCAGTGGTCAACCACGTTATCTGCCTCGAAAATATCAGCACCCTAAAGACAATTTTAATTTCCAAAACATTTTTTCTAGAAGAAATGGAAAGCCAAGGCTGGACTGAGTGAATGCTGCGGTACAGGAATGTACTGTCAATCCATCAAGTAATTGGATGAGCTTAGTTGTGAATAGGGGAACCTGGAGACAATTGGTGCAGAAGGTCTCGACCCATCCTGAGCTGTTTCGCCACGAATGATGATGATGAGACCTTTTGAAGATGAAAAAGTGCATAAAGCAAAACTCACAACAAAAATCTTCGAAGATAGGCCAACGCTGAGTGAATGCTGTGGAAGAGAATTGCATTGTCCTTCGGTCAAATAATTGAAAGTGCTTAGACGTGAATAGGGAAGCCTGGCGACAGTTAGTGCAGAAGGGCTTGGTCCAGCCTGAGTTGAACTGTTTCAACACGTATGATAAGGATGAGAACTTTCGAAGGTGAAAAAGCGCTAACGCAGAAAAACACACACGCACACACACAATGTAGAACTAAACAAAAATTATTCCCCATAAAAATTTTCATATCTGAGTAGAATAAATAAATATTTTATTAAAAATAATCTTATGTAGCAGTACTGATGCACACTATGCTGAGATAGCAATGTTTTATTTGAAAAATGAAAAAGAAAAAATTGGCGTTTTAATCATTAGCATACAAAAAGAAAAGTTGCCTGTTTGAAATTGAGAGAGGAAAAAAAATCACCTTAAAACCACTTAACATACTTTTTCCAAGCCATTCCGATGATTCCCCCGTGATTAAGTATTTTTTAGTTTATGGTGTTTTCAGTTGATTACTTTTCCAATTAAACATTGATCAGAAAGCTACTGTAAACCAGTTTTTGTTCGATACGCATAGTTAAACGGAAACCCTATAATTTAAAACAAACATAAATTTATTAATACAATACTTGGAGTACTTTGGACTGCATATTTGAGTTTATTTAATTGGTTTGAACACAAAACTGCTCTTCACAAGAAACAAAGGGATGTAAGTGAACATTTTCAAGTTTTGAGCAAAACGCGTATAAAGATAACTTCCTAGGTAGACTTTCATTGATTTTTTTTCTAAATCATGCTATACAGCAGCACCTACCAGGGCTACTAGTACCATCTCTTGCCCCAAGATAGAGGAGAGGTTCACCTATCATCTGTACTGGTTATCTCCCAATTTTTAATTTTGCCACTTACATCCCTTCGCTTCTCATTGCCTCAAATGTGCTTATTTTTGGACACAATCTGACCAAAAAGAAAGCATTTAAGTGGTTAATAACTATTTATCGAAAATAAATTCTTTTGTAATTCTTACTTTTGCCTGAAGTACAAACAACTTTATTGAATCAGACCATGCGATCAATCAATTAATAACCTTTGTTGATGTCAAGTTTACGAAAAATGTACTATAGTCCTGTGTAGATTGTATTGGTTAGTTTTAGTTGAGGAGGTATTAGTTGGTCACTGCACGCTTCTCCCATGAGAGAAAAAGAGATAAGAGCCCCTCATTAGATTGAAAGGAACACTCAACTTTAAAGAAGAAAGAAAAATCATAAAGCGTTTTTCCACTATCTAAAAGTAGGGCTTATTCGTCAAAATCTATTCAAATTGTGGCCAAAAGTGAAGAGTCCTCAACTGGTTCCTTTCTTCCTAATAATTACAAACATCCCTTTTATTATTCACTAAAGATCAGCTTCGTGGAAAGTAAGAGTGTTAAAAATGCTATTCAAAAATTAAGCAAACCCTTATTGGAAAGTATTCCCGAATTAAAGAAAATAAGTGAAGTATTTTTTCCTATAAATTTGGTTTATATACCAGTAATTCAAAATTACACTAGTTAAATCAAATTCAAAACATCAAGATATTAATTTCTTTATTAAATCGGTAATTTCATGAACACTATTGTTTAATTATGAATTTTTAAACTATTCCGGTTATGACACCGCTCCGGCTATGACGACACTTTGTCAACAGTCCCAAATGGGACGTGATAACGAGATTCGACAGTATGAAACACTATGTTTCTAACTGAAACCTTATTGCTTTTAGTAAGCACGTTTCTTAAAAAAAATTTATCAATAACAGTTTCTCATAAGTGCGTATTTTCCTTCCTCAGTCGATTTTCTTTTCAACCATCAAACATTACATGCTATGTGGAAACTTAAAAGCAATAAAAAATTAAGAAATCAAATGATACGTTTTCGATCATTTCGTAATATTTCTCCAAGAAAAAATGTTTCGAAATTCTTAAGAATTCTATGCAACACTTCGAAATCAAACGAAGAATACATGAAGTGAAATTTTTTCTGAAATAAGTTTCAGAATTCTGTTTATTAAGAAGTTATTTGACTCTTTCTTGGTTTCGAAGAATTTTTTTTATGTTAGATAAAATCGACAACAAAATCCCTTATTCTCGGCTCTTAGTTTGCTGATGATAGAAAGAAGTACTTTAGCCGGGTATTTATGGCGACTTAGCATTGCCAATAATTTATGCTTTTTTATTTCTATGCTGAAAAACAGATACATTTACTAAATTATTTCTAAGCATTGTGTAATTTGGAAAACAGTTCATATTAATAGACTAGAGTAACAACATCATGGTTGAAGTATACAAGGTGAGTCAGAAAAAGTGGTCCAAGCTATAACTATAGGGAAGATCGGTTATAGTTGATACACTTTTTACATTTTGATTTTTCTAATTTTTGATAGTACTGTTACGTATCAAAATAAAATTTCGTGTAATATATTTACTATTTTCCTATCAAAACGTGATTTCAAAACCTTTATTGACGTAATATTTTTCATATTAAAACAAATCTTTAAAATGTATCGACTTGACCAAACGTGGATCAAGTCGTCTATCAAAGATGTGGAAGTTGCACATATCAGGACGAGGTCTTTAACACCGTCCAGAAAGCAGTGTGATTGTTTATCTACCAGTAGGTAAGCAAGTCAATCCTCAATCCTTCCTTTTCGTGGATCATACAGAAAAATTGATGCACAACCTGCGGCATTAAAGGCTTACGCATTGATTTGTTTCCTAGTAATGAAGCCAGGGACAGCCCCTGGTCGACCCCAAGTGTTGTCAATGTACTTTTGTGATTACAACTTCATATAAGCACAAGATTACTTTCAATGCACCGACAACCCGGTTATCCCATCCAGAGAATACTTTCATCCTTGTTATGGACTAATCCGTCTGGAACTGGGAATAACTTAGCTAGAGGCAGATGCCATCTCAGTGAAACTGAGAATGCCAACAAACTGGTAGCTAACGCTATTTTATGTCACTAGCAGACATGGAGCGATTCAACTCATAAATTGAAGGCAAAGCTTGGTTATTAAGCACTAAGTTACCGCTCTAAGTCAGGGGTAAGCCAGAGCTATTGCACATAGTTTGTCGGTATATTGCTTGTAATTCTGCCGTAGCCCTGGTTTAGGGCGGTAATTTACTACTGAAAGCACAAGATTATTCTACAGGTTTATGTAATATCCATAAATTCTTTTAACCATTATAATGTTTTTTTATTCTATAAGCTCTGGTAATAACCGCTGATGTGGTCAAACTCTGCTCGGCTGCTGATGTTGATCCAGTGTTTTCTACCGGGAAAATCAACAAATTAACTACAGGGTGTCCTGATATAGACTGACTGTTTTCAAAAATTTTTAAAGGGGAAAACGGTTAATGATAAAAAGAAAATTCTTGCAAAGAATTCATGTGATGGGCCGTAAGTTTTGTCCCCTTGAGTTCCAGCTTTTAGTTCAAGAATTTTCTAATAGATGTCGCTGCAGATCGTAAGACTGTAAACCAACGAAAGATAGACAATTACTTCATAGCTTTTCGAGAAATATTTTTTTAATAAACCAAACTACACAACAATATCTTCAAAATGACTACCGCCAGCTACAACCACACGTCGCAATCCGAGAAAAAATCGGTGAATTTCAATCCTTCTTTTTTGACTTAAAGGTTTACTATCTGCAGCGTCGTCCCTTGAAAATTTTTGAAATAAAATTTGGAACTCTTCGGTAAAAAATTTGCGGCCCACCACATGAATTTTCTGCAAGATTTTTTTTTTTTAATTAACCGTTTTCTTGTTATAAATTTTTTAAATCAGTCAGTCCGTTTCCGAACACCCTGTATATAGAATGATGTAAACTAGGTAACAACAATGAGGCTCAGTATTAAAAAAATTGCATTGTACGAAAAATTTCAAGCCGTTTTGGCGTGAAATTTTAAAAGAAGAAAAAAAGGAGCCATTAGTTACACTGGGGCAACCAGAATTGTGTCCATGAGAGCAGGGCCGATACTAGCAGGTGTGCAGGGTGTGCACCGCACAAAGGCGGCCAACGCAAGGGGCGGCCGTGGGCCGCATCATATAATTCTTATAATCAAGCAAAATTCCTCAAGAATTTCTCACAAGATAACTTATAATAAATCGAATAAATATGCTGAATTTTAAATGTTCAATTATCAAAGTACGTATGTTTCGATTTCCCGACAGCATAGCATAGTTAAGAAAAATAGAATGTTGGGGAACATTTTGTTGGTTCATTGTCCATTAATATCTACTCTTGACACAAATGCTTCATTTGGTTGCAAAATTTGTGACAGAACCGTTAATCAGGCATGGATACAGGGGAGGAGAAGTGTGGGAAATGGCCTCCCTCCTGAAGCATGAAAGGATGCCTTCTAAAAGGAGCACCGAGGGCGGCCACTAATGTTTACCTCCCCCCCCCCCAACTTTTATAGACCTAAACAATGAAAACATATTTTATTTATAAAAAAAAGAAGCTATACTGATTAGATACTCTCACAAGCAATTCAAACAACAAATTCAGTGTTCAATAATCGTGGATGCGTGGAGAGAAAGTGGAAAATTGCGACTCCCCCTGGGAATCAAACATATTTGAAAAATTTTGTAATTTTCCTCCTTTACGGTAATTTTTTCTAATTAAGATCCCGAATGAACTGCCCTGTTTCTGATCAGGTAGGAGGACAGGGCTCTTGCACCGGGAAGCAAATTTAAATGCGGCTGCAAAAGGGTGCCATGACCTCCTTGACGAGACTAAAGAAGGCTTAAAATTGCGTTTCTAGGACTTAAACTTCGGAAACTCGCTGGTTGAACCATCGATCTTAAGGACCCAATTAAGTCTCTGATTCACTCCTTCCACCTTAAATTAATCAAACATAGCCTAAAAATGTTGCCTCTAAAATCCAAAATGTAGTTTCAGAGGACAGCTTTTCCTAATGTTATCAAAAATTGCATAATGACATTTTTCGGATTTCTTTTTTGAAATTTTTGCGATGGAGGGCCCCGAAATCCATTTCCAAACGTTACTAATAAGACAGTCTCAATTAGCGTCTTTAGAGAGGCCTCTAATCCCACCCCCTCCCACTTAACGTACTGAAAAAAAAAAAAAAAACTAAAATTGCGTTTTTCAAACATCAGTTTCAAGAACTTTCGTAGAAGGACCCCGGATCCTCCTTTTCTCCAACCCTATTACTATACACCTCGAAATTTCATTTTTAGACGGTTCCGTGGAGCCACAGAAACCTTCCTGCCTAATTTAGCCTGAAATCGACTTCAGTTTCAAAAAACAGTTCGTGAGGGCACACTGAACCCGCGCCCGCTCTTAGTCTCATCGTTCTCAAACAATGCCTGAAATATGATTTTGGGAGTTCATTTCTAAGAAATTTCGTATTCGAACTGCCTGGGTTATGTTACTTTTTACGTCGCTAGGGCATACCCATCAATGGTCGAGGTGAGGTGGACAAAAGTAAATAATTGTATTTTTTAGATATTAATATCGAAAAATAACCGAAAGATCCACCGAAGCTTCCCAGTTTCGTTAACGTCACCAAAGATAATATATGATTGCGCTTTTAGAAATATCCGCTTGGGAGCTCCAAAATCCTTCCTTCCCAAAAATAGCCCATAATGGATTTCAGTTCCGAAAAATATTTCGGTTCAGAACATTTTCACGTTACCCCTATCGTTTTCAAATACAGCCAACAATGGGTTTTTGAAACAATAGTGCCGAGAAACACCCGGAGGAAGGCCGCCAGATCCCCTACCGTAAGCAAAGACAACCTAAATTTGCGTTTTAAACTTCAATTTCGAAGACTTTCGATGGGAGACGATTGAATCTCCCTCCCTCTAGCAACATCAACAAAGGTAACCCAGAATTGCGTGTTTCAAACTTTAGTTTCGAAAAATTTTCGGGAAGAGCGCGATCCTTCCTAAGTTATGCTCACCAAAAATAACTTCGAGTTGATTTCAATTTTGAAAGAAATTTAGGAAAGAGCTCCAACATTACTTTCCTCTGAAGTTTCAAAAAAATTCCTAAAATTGCGATATTTGACGTCAATTTCAAAAATTTCTCCATGCACCTTGAATATACCCGACTCTTTTGTCTTTGCAACCGAACACAAGGAAAGATGAACTAAAATTATTTTTCATACGCCAATTTCGATAATTGTCTCGGATCCCCCCTCCTCCATCCTTCCTCTGATGTCACCGAAGACAGACTATAAAATGCGTTTTTACGACTAGTAAATTTCGGCATCTATTACTTTTTTAAAAGATATAAATTGTACCTAAGGAGTTTCTTACTATAAAACTTTTCTTCCTTCTTATAAGTTCATCATTCTTCTGTTTTGTTTTGTTTTTAATTAGAACTTGGTATAGAAATTTGACGAAAAATTTATATGGACGTTAATGATTAGTCAAAATATACAAATTACTCTTGAGGGGTAGCACATTAGGTCTTTGTACACGGGCGGCCAACACTGTAGGATCGGCCCTGCATGAGAGAGGGGGTCGTTAACAGTGTTTAGATGCAGTATATTAAAGCATAACATGCTGCATTTATCAACCCGATTTTTAATCAAAGTTTCTATGAGTTAGTTCTCTGGTTCGTTAATAAATGATAACTTCCAAAATTCGCGAAGTAAATGCTAAAAAAGACAAATAACTATTCATTAGATAGTTTTAGCATAACTTTATTTCTCAGGAGCTATCAACCGCAACTGCTTAGACTCCTCCATGTTACTAGCAATGTCTTGTGTGTTGTAGTTTACTTTACCTCTGTGTTGCTCCAATCACTCAAGAACTCTTATCTCCAACAGACTTGTCGGCGTTATGAGCGTCGATGTGGATGCTAGCGACATCGACATCAATCAATGTGACCAGTTGTCTGTGGGGGAAAACGTGTCTGTGTGGCAGATGGATACTTTCCTGGGCACGCACAAGTGCCACAACCAGACGAGCAAGGTAAGAAGTATTGATCAGTTCATGTTTATTTATCAGACTTTTCTTTGGTTTACCCCGCAGAGCAATTCATTCATACGAAAGAGGCTATTAGCGGTGATATATGGCATCGTTTGAGTGGTCTTGAAGACGTTAACTTGCGTCGAATGACAGTTGGTTTAGATTTGTACGAAGAAATGCACAGGTGAAGATTAGAAAGAATTGTTGTAAATTTTTCTTTTCCTTAATTAAAAAAAACTAGCATGATTGTTTTTCCTTTTTTTTTCTCTCATCTCATATAACATGCGTTAATAAATTAATTTATAAAAGCGAATCTTCAGTTCATTTTAGAAAATGTTTCAAAAACGTTACAACAAACTTTATGGGAAGACGAGGCATCATACTTAAACAAATCATCTTTTAATTAAAATATATACGCAAAACGCCGTGCCTACGCGTAACGTATACTTAAAGTAAAGACGTTTATCCCTACCGGTATATACACGGAAACCTTCTCAATCGTATTATACGACATTATAAAGGCAGTGTAAATTAGAAAAATCGTAAGATTACAATTTGTAAAAAAATACACTACACACTATAATGCAATTCACCGGCAGCCCGGTTATTTCTTCCACAGACTAGTTTTGTCCTTGTTGTGGACTCATCAGTCTGGAATGGTGAATAACCGAACTTGAGGCATATGTCATCTCATTGAAGCAGAGAGTGCCAACAAACTGGTAGATAAAGTAGATTTGTCTCACTAGCGGGTTTACTTTATGTACAGTTGCCATAGCCCCGTCTTTGAGCGGTAATTTATTGCTTAATACACGCTATAGTTTAGAAATGGAGAGTAGTATTTTCATTACATCAAGTTAAAGCACAAAAATACTTAGATCAATGAGGTTGTTTCCTTCAGTCAAAAGTAGTACTTTTAGTCACTGAAATTGATAGAATAAAGCAAATAAAATAACATGGACCCAGGAAATTCTTTCATTTTCCCAACAGTTATTTTTTTAATAAATTTTTTTAAATGTCCGATTTTTCAAACAAGGCGTGGTCTAGATGACATCACAAATGATGCTTTTTGGGGCATCTTTGTACCGCGTTTCCACGTTATGATAATCAAGAAGCGAATTGAAATTGTGCTCTACGCTTGCTATCAACCATATCGTTGCCAATACACGTGAGTAAAAATGCGAATTAAATATTTTGCTCTGTGAATGACAACACAGAATGGCATTTCATCATTTGCGATGTCATCGGCAAGAAATGTAAACAATGAAAGATCACCGATTTAATTAATTTTTTTTTTAATATTAAACTTAAACAAATTATTTAAAAAATGGTTAGATCCTATGTTTTCAAGCATGTTCTTTCGGAAAAATAATACTTTTAAAATATTGGAAACGACCCCATTGAATCTGCATCAAAAATCTTTGCAATCGAACGATCAATCTGTCCCTATTACTAAATACAGTTCAGGAGTCTGAAACAGGCCCAGTCTATATTATAATTTCAATATCTGAATACGTGATTGCTGCTGATTAACTATCACACAGAATTACAAAAACATAAACATGGGAAAAAATCTAATTTTTGAAATATAAGTGTGATACACTAGGAGGTTTTTTTTTTTTTTTGGACAGCGGTAACAATTACAAAAGTTAACAAAAGTAACTTACTTCGCAGCTTTCTGATATCAGGTAATTAATAACGAAACAATCATTTGGAGGGAAAGATAGACCTTTAAATCCTTGAACCACTACTGAAATCCAACATAGCGTTTTTATTCCTTGCAAATAATCACTATTCTTACTATCATTACATTTAGAAGTGCAGGTACACAATCACAAAAACATTGGAATTTTATTACGCATAAAAGACGCGTAAGTGCTTTTACCGAAATGTTAAAAATACAGAAACGCAATTATTGATACCATTTTGATGCGAAATTTATGACTTTCACTGGTTGCACGAAACAAATATACAGCTGTGAATAAAATTTTAAAGTTTAAGGAGTGGCAACAGATCAAAAATATTTTATAGCAAATATAAACAAAAGGAATGACTTTAAAGAAGAGAAGTGAAGGAAAGAAAAGACTTGTGGGAAATAGAATTCAAATTTGCAAACTCAAATATTGGACAAAATCCCTTACGATTCCAGAGTGTATGAGAAATACGAGGACATAAAATTGAAAAGTTTCATTTTTTTAGCGCACAGTAAAATTGAAAAAAAAAAGAAAAGAGAGAAGTAGAATAATGTTATTTTTCGAAAACTGTGAATCGAAGAGAACTAAAATTTGTAGTTTTTACGATCTTTTCCATAGATTTTGAGAACACCGTCATAATTTCCACCCATGAGTAAATCAAGAAGAAAGCAAATTCTCTCTTTTAAAACCGCGATATAAATTTTGCTAAGAACTTAGGAAGGAAAAGAAATAAAAGAAGAGCACTTTTGGTGATGTTATGCTTTGTAAGCAAAGTAAAATATTTGTTTCCTCCCAGAAACAAAACATTTATTATGCTTCAGATGAAGGGTACTGCGATAAAGAAAGTAAAATATTTCTCAATCTATACAGCGATAAAAAACGTAAAATATTCCTCAATCTTCCGTGTTGAATAAATTTATTTTAGTGCTCTTAGAATCAAAATACACTTTTTTTGGTTTGCTGAAATAACAATATAGTAATCATCTCAATGAGTTTTTAAAAGTATTTTTTTCTGAAAGAGCACACTTAAAAACGTAGGATCTGACCATTTTTTAAATGATTTGACAAAATGTAATATTTTTAAAATATTGTTTGATCGGTGCGCAGATTCAATTTCATTTTCTTCGCTTCTGTACATGACATCACAAATGATGAAATGCCATTCACTGATGCCATTAACGCAGAGCGCAATATTTAATTCGCATCTTCACTCGCATGTGGTGGCAACGTTACGGTTGATAGTAAGCGTACAGCGCAATATTTAATTCTCTTCTGAATTATCATAACTTGGCCACGCTGTAGACAGCAAGCGTAAGCATTCAGTGTGCCAGTGGAATACGCGCCGAAGTGCATCACTTGTGACGTCATAAAGACCACGCCTTGTAAGAAAAAGTGGACACTTTAAAAAATTAATTAAAAATTAAGCGTTTTGAAAATAAAAGATTTTTCTTTTCTCGCCCTATCCTTTTTTTTTTTTTTTTTTGCTCATTCTATCAACTACAGTGACTAAAAGTAGTACTTTTGACTAATGGCAACAACCCCATTAAAATAAACTGTTAACTAGTTTTAATCTAAGCAAAAACTATCTTTTTTATTTCCTGTTGCACGCCAATCACTTATCAACTAATAAAGTCATAACATTTATAAAAAGCTGTTAACACTAGCTAATGAAGTTGTAATTCATATCACTAAAATATACATTAAATAAATCGTTTGAAAAACATTTGTTATCGCAGCTATAAAATATTAATTCAATTTTTATTTGTCTTTTTTTTACAATACCCACTGTTGAGGATTCTGTCGGATTTTATGTGCATCATAAAATTTAACTGAATATCTGGTATTAAGTCTACGCTTAATTAGAGAATCATAAAATTTATAGCTTCAGTCTTTTCATGCAATTAATGCTGTTTCATTAAGTATTACTTGATGTGAATTTAAGCTATGTAACATAATAATATTAGATAAAAGTTAAGAAATAAGTGTGTCAATTGCATAGATTACTGTGGGAAGTATTTAAAAAAAGGTTCTAATAAAGCTGCTAATTATTCCGTTAAAGTTATCACAGCTTTGCACAAAGCATTAAAATTTTTAGTGTCTCATAGTTACCTTGTGCAGTTGTCATGCAAATATGTGGGATAAGATGTGGAAAAAAAGTATGAAGTGTTTTTTACTTCAGTAATCTATGAGTTTTATTTCTATCTTTTAAAACTTATTACACTTATTTATTTAATTTATCTATTCTGGTCACATTTATTCATTTTTAGGCGTGTATAAGGTTTTGATATAAAGAAAAATACCTCTTATGAAACGTTCTTGAAATCAAGTAATCTACTTTATTTTTTTTTCTTTCGATATTTGCAATGATTTATTTTTATTATTACATTGCATCGATGGTTGTTGTGTTGAAAAGCACTAGAGAAGGGGAACAAAAATGTAGTGCATTAACCTTCTCTTAAAATTATTGTTTATTGATGAATTGTATATTCTTCAAGACAAGAAATCTTTCTTAGCTGCCCAATTTTGGTGGCATTTGCTATTTTCTGGAAACACACCACCTAACAATAAAGAAATAATATGCAATGTTATCATTGCATATTATTTCATCTGTTAATCATCAGCTTATGTTAACTGGGGAACATGGTTGAATTAGATCTGTGACTTGTTTTGAATTAACTTTTGACACCTCAGCCCAAAAATCAGTTTCAGTCCATCAGGTTAAATTTTTAAGCTACATAAGGCTCTCCACGAAAATTTCACAAAAATTAGGACATTTTTAAAAAATACTAGACAAGGTAAAAGACAACACGTTTTACTAAGAATCGGGCTAACTACAGTGCTTACAGATAACTGCGTTTCACTTCCAAAATGACACTTCATGAGCGTGTTTGAACCCATGGGTGTATCCAAAGGGGGCAAGAGATCGCAGTTTCCCCCCCCCCAAATAAAAAGAAAAATATTTAAAATGAAATTCAAAAAAAAAAAAATTCTTAAACTGACGGTTGTTCCAATTTCTAAATCTATCAGTGAGTTTGGCTGCAGTAACTTTGTCACTAAGTTTGAAAGTGTATACAAGATATGGTTCAAAATTTTCAAGACTGATCTCAGAATTAGAAATTTATTGGACCATTTAAGTACAGCGGACTAAAATTCTTCAAACAGTGATCATTCAGCATCAACACTGCGCCGCCAGCGCATCTTTCATTGCCCGTTGTCCTTCTGGAAGTCTTCGGACGACATGCTGTAAAGGACTCTCGTCAAAGCCAGCTGGACTGAGTTTTTTCCGTCGATGGAATCGAATCGCTTCCTTTTTGGGCATGTCTTGATTCGGGGGAAGATAAAAAAGTCTCTTGGAAACAAGTCAAGGCTATAGGTGGCTGCTGCAGTGTTGCCACGTTGAACTTGACCAAAACTTCGTCGCCACGCTACGTGTGAGCGTGCGCGTTGTCGTGGAGATGAATTTAGTCGCCCTTGATCGCCAGGTGGACGTGGCAGACTCAATCCCTCAAGCAACGGAGCACTCCAGTGAAAGTCATTTTCGAATCTTCCACTTTTCAACCGAGTTCAATGACACGCACTCACGCAGCAAGCGATACGCACTCTCCAGTGTTCTGAAGCCGAAGCTTCCGTTCGTTCACTGACAGCCCCACTACTTTCTCAGCCCGTCCGAACCAGTCCGCGCGCGCTCCTCTTCTCGTGAAAAAAATCAGTCTCGAAACTTCTGAATCATACCCTGTACATCTTCTTTGGGAACACATTGAAAAGGAACAGATATTGGTGTTTAGTTTGAATTGTACCGCTATCATTTTAGAATTACATTACTTCCAAAATCTTGGAGGGAGGAGGGCAACAAACAAGTCCCCTAATTGCCTGAGTAATGAGCCTTCCCAGGGGTACCCCGAACTTAAATGTTTGGGACGGCGGAAACTCTCAATTCGCCAAATGGAACTCCAAATTTCGCCGAATGAATATTAATTTTGTCGAATCGTCAGACAAAATCGCCAAAAAGGACATTTTTGGGAGGTCACAGTGACTTACCTCCCTTTGAAGTCCCCTGGGCTTGCCCTTCCTTTCACATTGAACTGGATACGCCGTTGTTTGAACCTCTGATTTTTTAACCTCCATGGAAAACAAGAAGTTCCGTCTAGAACTATAAGAGCCTATTTTCCCGTACGTATACCCATACTACTTTCTAGTACCTGATCAATATTCTCAAAAATAGCTAAACTCCCAAATTGTTTCAAACATATTTTTGCTTCTTTCTAGGAATAAAGTATTCCTCACATATCTGAAAAAAAAAAGCAGCACCTTTTAAACAAAGCAGCTAATACACTTTTTTCCCTTAAAAAAATTCTTTAACAGCTTTCAAAACGAAAAAATAATAATTAGAATTAGTAATAAGCTTATTCAGTAAATTGCCGCCCAATAGCCAGGACTAAAGCGGAAATACATGACATACACCGCCAGCTCAGTCATTTCCAGCCAAGGACTGCAGTCCTTGGCTGGAAATGACTGAGCTGGCGGTGTATTTCAAGTAATAAGCTTATCAAAATAAATGCATCATATCCAAAGAAAAATCGTTTCTTTTTCACCTGTTGCCAAAAATAATTTTTTAAATGAATTAATGCACTTAGCAAAATAAATAAAAACAATAAAATGTCAACTTAAAGAAATACTTTTTACTGTAAAAAAAAAAAATTAATTTGAATTTTGACATATTGAATTCAAATTATGTTTCTCGCAATCACGAGTGTGTGTATGTAGGCGTGTGTGTTTGTGTGTGAATAAGTGTTTGTGTGTACGGGTTATGTGTATGTGTGTGTAGGCATATGTGTTTATGACTGTGGAGGGGGGTATGTGTATGTGTGTGTAGGCATATGTGTTTGTGTCTGTGTGCAAGCATGAATGTGTGGGTAGTTGTGTGTATGTGTGTGTGTATGTTTTTGTGTGTGTATGTGCGGGTGTCTGTATGTATGCGTGTGTGTATTTGTTTGTATGTGTGTATGTGTTTGTGTATGTGTTTGTGTGTGTGTGTAGTTGTGTATGTATGCGCGTGTGTGTAGGACACGGATGCAACCTGGAGACGGCTTTTGCTAGAGGTGCAGCATCGTGAGGAGCCCGTCGACGGTGATGGTGCGGAGGGTGGCGGTGGGAAAAATCAAAGGAACGTCAAAAATAGTCAAGTGAGAACAATAAGCAATCGTGATTGCTCAAAAAAATCGTCTGCGCATATCGTTATGTAGAAACATAAATGACTTCGAGTTTATTCGCCGAAAACTAAATACCTAAATTAAAACTTTAGCGTGAAAATAAAAACAAATCATATCAACAATAATTATTTCACAGTGAAAACCATAGCTGCGGAGTCGGAGTCAATCTCATTTTGGGATAAAGGAGTCGGAGATGAATATCCAAGAATCGGAGTCAGTCATTTGTCCTCCGTGTATAAATTTTTGCCAAAGCTACGAAGTCGAAGTCGGGAAGTCGGAGTCCGATTAATTGTCGGGCACAAGATTCAGAGTCGGTGTCAGGTGCCTCTAAATTCGTGGAGTCGGAGTCTGGAGTTTGGCGTCAAGAGCTATTTCCAACAAAATTTGTTTGAAATAAATCTTCTTTAAAGTACGGAATCTACATTGACTTTCAGTTTCCCCGTAGACGCTAATGTTAAGTTTTTTTCAACTGTTCAAAATTGAACAAAAAATAGTTCAAATAAAAAAGTGAAATATAGGAATGAGGTGTCCTCGCCGAGATCTTTCGAACAAAAAAAAGTTTGTTCGAATCGGACTATTCATTCAAAAGTTATTAGGGGGGACAGACAGACAGACCGACAGACATTTTTCCCCATCTCAATACCCTACTTTCCAATTTTTAATTTTTCGATATTTATTTAACTATTTTATTTATCTTTGATTTTTTTTTCACGACATTTTTAAGATGCATTAAGCCTTTTTTCATGCTTTTTTCTTCTCTTTCTGACTTTTACTGGGAAAGTAGGCTAAAAATGATCCCCCCTCCCATTCCTCTGTCGAAACGAATATCTTCTACATACTGGACTTTCACTTGCTGTCTGTGAGTATGTCTGATGCTAAGAATAGTGATTCAAGGAACTTATTTTCAGAATTTTCTATTTGTAATCATTACTTTGATTTAGCTGTTGTTATTTTCAGTGCGTATTTACCCCTGGTTATGGCTGGGCTCGAGGTTCCTACAAGTGCCATTGTAGAGATGGTTTTTATTCAGCAACTGGAAAACCCATTTTCAACGGTACTCTTGTCGAATCTGCATTCAAGGACAAGATGACGTTAAACAGGTACATTATTGCTTTTGCCTATTTGTCTCTGTAGAAAACAATTTACCTCCAAATTTCCGGTTTTAAACCATCATTTCAGTTGGTTTCACAACAAATTATGGAAAATACACTTAACTTTCGTAAACAACGCAGCTTCAGAGCAGAAACGGCATGGGATGATAAAAATTGAAGTTGAATGTATTTTCTTATAGTTTAAGAGCCCATGAGTGCCAGACTTACGTCAGAGTATAATAAAGCTCAACTCAACCAACATTTTTCTGCGTAAGCACATCACAGCAGGTAAGAAAGATTCGCTACTATTTAAACTGCGTCACGCAGGCTGTGACGGGAAACAGGTGGCAAATTTGAGAAAATTGCTGCAAAATCTAAACATCATAGATTCATTCCATGTCACGTGACCTGGTGGTATCCATCCAATCATCTCCGATTTGGAGGAAGATTTAGAGAGCTGCAGACATGCTTTTAAAACTCACCTATGCAAATTTTCAGCTTCCAAGACACAAATCATAAAAGTCTAGGATCCCTCAGAAAGGAAAAAAAAGTGAACTTCAAATTGGCCTCTAATGGACAATTAGCCTCCACATGGTAATTCGTTTCACGAAGCATGTCTGCTTTATTATATATTTTTTATTGATCCTAGATCTTCAGGCTTTGGGTCTTGGAAGCTGAAAATGTGTATAGGTTAGTTTCAAAGGCATGTCTGCACCTCTATAAAATTTCGTTCAAATCAGAAATGGTCAAGTGGAGACGGCGAGGTAATTTATCATGGAATGACTCAATGATGTTTAGTTTTTGATGCAACTTTGCTACCTGTTTCCTGCCAAAGCCAGCGTGATTCAACGAGCCTACTTGCTGTGCTGTGCTTATGCAGAAAAACTTTGAGCCTTTACACTATGGTTTGGTGCTAATGGGCTCTTGCTTTATTAGGGTTCCCATGCTTAAAGTTTCAAATCAGAAGCAGCCTGACTACTTGCACAATTATAACGTACTTGGCTAGAAACCCAACTGTGCTTAAATCTCAAATCGTATTTGAAATGGTTTAGTAACGAAGCATATATTCGAAATGTGGGCGAAAAAGACTAAAGCCTCCTACAAACAAGCAGGTTAGTAGAATCAACTTTTCAAAAAAGTTGCCTGCCAACTAGTTGGCTGGCATTTTTTGTTGTGTTCACACGGAACCAACTTAGTTGAATCAACTTTGTTCCAATGAGTTGGATTTATTCGAGCAGCCGTTCCACAACACTGTTAAAACTGAAGCGAGTTGACTCAACTAGATTACTCGTGGGTAGAGCGAACGCGCGAGAATAGCCTGATAATTGAATCAACTAAAAAGTTGATTCAACTCATTGGGATGAGAGTAGTAGCTGCACATATGTCTTTTGTACCTGTCGGGGGGTGTGAAGGATGCCAGGAGATTCCTTCACTTTTCTACCAGATTACACTTCCTGATTACCGCCCTTTCGAAAGTTGATTCAACTGTCGTCTCGTGCATAGGAGGTATAAATGGATATTAAGAGTGTCGCGATTCACCAAAAATTGACTTGATTCACTTGACTTATTCAACTACGGACCAACGGTTTCCAAAACGCTGATCCGGAAAAAAATCAACTTTGCTTTTAGCACATATACTAAGCATACGCTAGGTTACATTAAAGTTCTAAGAACATCCCTATTTTGTTTTTAAAAAACCTGGATGGTTTAAAATGCCACAGAAGTGCAAAACCGTATAAATTACTGTAAGTATCCATAAACACTTTTACTCATTGTAAATAATGTTTTGTGTAAACGCAATAAAAGAACTTTGATTTACAATTGTGATGTTGGGACACGGGAAATTACGTAATTATCATAATAACGATAATAAGCGCATTTCGGTGAGACATAACTCTAAATCAAGTTTTCTGCTTTTATCTAAATCGTGTTAAATTTCTAAATTTTGCTGCTTGTTACTCAATGTACAGTTGCGAAATCTTTTTCTTTTAGTTTGTTTTGGATAGAATAATTTTTATTTCCATGCAGCAATGCTTTTATTGATATCCTAAGAAGTATATTTTTTTTCAAGTAAAGAGAAAATATAATACGAAAGTTTCTAGAACTTTTTTCCTTTTAATGGGAATTATAACCTATCAGGGGGAATAAAACTTTGGTTCGAATGCGAAGAATAAATTGTTCATTTAAAAAGTTGCTCTCAATTGAAGGATATTTTTCTAAAAAACAAAAACTCCTTGTAAGCAATACCATGTTAATCTTTTCCAAACTAAAAGCAAAGAAAATAATTACAATTATACTGAAACTTAGTTGAGTTTCGAAAAAAAAATGTTGGAAGCAACGACTTCAGCAGAAAAGATATATTTCTGTTTTTGAAACCAAGTTTGAAAATTAAAAGAAATACTCTTTAAATACATTAAATTTTTTGTAAAACAGTATTATAGTTGGTTTCCTGTGGTTCTGAGTTATGAAAATAATACGTACATAAACAAATTGTGAATTACGCCTTTAGTGAGGAAAGAAGCCATGCAATTATCAGATATTGCATGCAGATGTTTGAAATCATCTTTAAAATTATATATGTTATTATTATTATTATTTATATTCAACTATATATTTACTTTCGCCAATATTTTCTTTATGCATTTAGTTCAAGTAAAATATATCTTGCTTGCGGTTGGAATAAGTCTAAGTCATGATTTGCCGGGCACCTTCATTTACCTATTCGTTACCCATTACTAATTTCCAAGAAAAGGAATCTACCGCATTATCTTCAGCTCGAGGAAAAATAACATAATGAGTTGCAAGAAGAAGAAATAAATCTTCGTCTTGGTTTTGCATTTACTTATTCATTACACATCCGTTATTGGTTTCTGTTATAAAGAATACAACACACAATTTTTAGCTCAAAGAAAAATAACATAATCGGCTGCAATTTGTAGAAATAAATTGACATCTTGGTTTGGCAAGCACATTCATTTACTTATTCATTACCCACTACTTGTTTCTGCAATTAGGAATACAACACACAATCTTTAGCTCGAAGAAAAATAACATAATGGGTCACCTGGAGAAGAGATAAATCTACATCTTGGTTTGCACAACACATTTATTTACTTATTCATTACACGTCCATTATTGGTTTCTGGAATAAAGAATGCAACACACAATTTTTAGCTCGAAGAAAAATAACATGGGTAGCTTGGAGTAGAAATAATTCTATATTTATCGTTTGCGAATCACATTCATTTACCTACTTACTAAACAATCACTAATGACTTCTTGGATAAATACAATCCAAAATTTTTAGCTCGAAAAAAAATACTATGGGTTGCTTGGGGAAAAATACAATCTACATCTTGGTTTGGCGAATACATTCATTTATTTATTACGTACACACCCATTATTGGTTTCCGGGATAAGTAATACAATGCACAATTTTTAGTTCGAAGAAAAATAACACAATGGGTAGTTTGAGGTTAGGAAAAAAATCCATGTTTTGGTTCATCCACTTGGACGCATCCACTATTTTTAAACTGGTTATGTTATTGATTTATTTGTTTATTGTTTGTAATTTATAAAGTTTTTGTTTCAGTCCGACTTATGACATGTTATTCGTATGCAAAAGATGTCAACCTGGCTGTGATTTTTGTGAAGACGATTCTCCTTGCTTAGCTAATTACAATTGGGCTTTCAGGTAATTCAACATGTTAATTGACGTAATTTATTTTCCTTTTATTTTTTTTTTAAATGCGTATCTACAGAGTGGTCCAAAAGAAACTTCCGCCAGGCGTGAGGGCACTAAGGGGCTGAAAGATTCAAAACAAAGTTTCATTTATTCGTTTCTAGCTATGCGCTCGAGATTGAGGTAATTTTAAAGAGGATAGAGCTCAATATTACGGTTACAGTGAGAGAA
Organism: Uloborus diversus; assembly: GCF_026930045.1. Taxonomy (NCBI): domain Eukaryota; kingdom Metazoa; phylum Arthropoda; class Arachnida; order Araneae; family Uloboridae; genus Uloborus; species Uloborus diversus. The sequence continues at coordinate 106,704,155 of NC_072735.1, forward strand.
TTTCGAAATCTTCGAGTAGCACCGCCTAAATTTTCCTTGCGCAAATTTGTCAGCGTATTAAAGAACCACAAATAGCGAACGATTGGTGTGTTTCGAAATACGTTTTTATTCAACAGTTAAGTGGTTTCTTCTTCAAAAAAGCAAACTCAAATATTTGTGCTTTCCTTATGAAACATTAAAATGCTGTTCATTTAATTTGTTTTCATTGTCGCATTCATACCATCAATTCAATGGCGGTAGTTGTAATTTTTTGTGATCACTAAAACAAATGGAATGTTTCTGGCTATAATTCACGCGTAATGGACAAATGGAACTTCCTTCAAGCAAATGTCGAATAATCTGTAACTGTAGAGCCATTCCACAAGAAAATGAACATTTTTTCCCGCATGTGACAATTCGTATATGTCATTAAAAATAATACTTATAAGTGTTTTGAACAAAATGTTTTTTTCTTAAGAAATCACAAATGTATATTTGATTTCTTAAGCGAAAGTTTTGTCAATTACCATCTAACATTATTACTTTTTAATGAAACATAGAGCTGTTCTGTGCAGGACAAAATAGTGACTTTTTGTGGAATGACACTGTAGTGTTTCATCTTTTTCACTCAATTTTTCACAATGTCATTCTGAAAGCTATTTTTTAATTTTTTTTTTGCTAAAGAAAACTAATTTGATCTTTATTCTCTTTTTTAGGATATCATTACTGACTATCACTTTGATTTGTATTTTCCTGACACTCATCTTAACGTACTATGTCTATCGCTATAGGAAACTCAAAGTAATCAACGTAGCCAGTCCTATTTTCCTATGTATCACCCTGGCTGGTTGTATTATCATGTATTCCGAAGTGAGTGATTTGTTTCTAATTCATGATGCTGTTTGAAAGAATTATTAGGGGAAAGTAGTCGAATTTTGCGCATTTAATTTCTCAGAGCAGTAATGCCTGAAAAATAATCACAACCAATTTGAATGTTTCAACATGTATAACATAAGACTTAAAATTTGCTGCACAAAGAGCCTGAGTAATTGTATTCTTTAAAGAAATTTGTAATGTAAAAACTGAAAAACTTCTGGGCCACAGAATTACCCTACCCAATCGAACAATTCTATACAACTCATCTGCCTGCCGAGAAAAGATACAAAACTGACATTTAATTGCAATCATTTACTAATAAACGACTGACTCGAATCTTTAGTTTTTCTCATGCACAAAAAACGCTTTTAACCAAACCAAAAGTTAATAGGCTATAGTTCGTATTTGGATCATTCTAGTTGTTCATTTGAGGAGAAGAACGCCATCAAAGAACCAAAAAAATCAAATCTAGTGGTTGAGTCTATGGCATGTATGAGATAGTGGAGACAACGGGGTTATTAAGTTTTCATAGGTTTTCACGAAAGTGTGACTATAGTGATTGCCCAAGATAGGTAAAATAGGATCTGAATTCTTTGACTTAGCATTTTTCCCAAAGTGCTGAAGCCAATCAAAAATAAATGAAACTGATCTATTCAAACTTAGAACAGCTATAAACTACTCTCATTGAACCTCCATGTTGAAGCTGAAGAGAGATTCTCAAGTTCGGAGGCATAAAGATGGCGAGGACGAACTGTTGTGGAACCAAATTGTTGTCTAAAGGATTGCCATTGGACTTTTTTTTGGATACAAATGTGGAAGTTAGAAGCAAAAGGTTGTAAGAGCCAAAATTAAAAAATTGGAGATAACCAGTACAAATAGTAGAGGAACCTCTCCTTCGTTTTGGGGCCAGAGATAGTACTAGTAGCCCTGGTAGTTGATGCTATACAACATGACTTGGGAAAACTTCTCAATGAAAACCTACCCAGGATCGGAACTTAAACCATTTTATTAAAAACTTGCTTCTCACAGCTTCAAATGATGTGCGTTAATTATTAACTCAATTATAAAAGTGTAATGCTCAACAACATTAAAATATCTTGCAAATTTTTTCTACGCAGGGTTTCACCACAAGCATTGCGCGGAATTATCCGCAGAGACACATTTTTTGCATGATGTTATGCGGTTTAAAACGTGTTTTATACGAGTACATTTTCTATGAATACGCAAAACCAATCATGCAACGTCAATAATTAACTGCAACAAAAAAAAGTAAATGTTAAAAACTTTCAGTTACATTTTATTTCAACCTGGTTGTAATAAGAAATGGCAAACAAACACATTATCACACACTCAGACAAAAAAAAAAAAAAAATACAATGTCGTCTTCATAATAAGTTTTCCAAGTTTCCCCTAAAAACGGCATTAACGAACAGGGCCTTGTGTATTATGTGATGTGTATACAGCAACACAAGTGCACGGTATTCGATCAATTTCCCCTACTGCCGCGCACATTTGTTTAAAAACATTTTTCCAATTTCGGAAAAAAAACTCCCATTAGTATTTTTTATGAAGAAAAAACATTTGAAATAAAAAGTCTTACGTTCCAGTTTGGAAAATTCCATTCAGTTTAACTTTCCCCAAATTGCACGTCTTAGAGAGGTATTAACTAGAGATGTGTAGAGTATTGTAAAGTTACAGTTAAATTATAGCAACATCAAAAAAACAGTAGTTTTGAAAAGTATTCCACGGAAATTCTGAAATTTGTTTTCTAAGAATTAAATCCAAAAATGCCATACAGAACAAGAGCCAACCCCCCCCCCCCTCCACCTGAGATATGAAGGTTATTAGAAAAATCTGAAGGGTATAAACATCCCGTGCTGAAACCTCAGTCAAGTTGTAACAGCGTTGATACAGGTACAATGCAAATTTCTGTTTAAGGCTTACACAAATAAATATTTAGTTATAAAAGACATTAGTTTCTTCATTAATAGGCTCTTATTAGAATGTGAGACTTCTTTTTAAGGAAGATGATATCTGAATCTATGTATGGGGCTAGAAAAACAGCTAAACGGCTATTATGATTATCAAATTTCACCGTACTGTCCGACCACGGAGTGTATGGAATTTTCAAACGTCCAGATAAGACGAATCTATCTGAATGAGGGGGAAAGTAAAAATTTGATACTGGTATTACGCTCGTTTGAATGAGACTCTGCTTCTGCAAAAGCTGGCTTCGCTAAAAAATAATAGATTCGTACATTTCCGGCTGTGAAACGGATGTTTGTCTTTCCATACAATCCGTGGTCAGACAGTAATTGACTTCATCTTTTGGAATGTTCTACAAAATAAGTTGTTATTAGCCTCAAAGAATGGGCTTGATAGCAATTATGTATCACCTTCTTTTTCTAAAGATATTATAGTTTCATATTCAATATCTAATTAATAAGTCATAACGGCCATATTTTAAAAATTAGAACTGTATAATTACTTATATTTATACACATGTTTGTGTCATTATGAAAGCAGATCGGCATGATAGTAAATTGAATAAAATCTTTATCAAACATTCTTCAAATCCTTCAGTATATATTATTCTTGAATTTTAACGTATCATTTTTAACATACAATGCTATGAACTTTTAAGTGCTCAGACTTCCTAAAAATAACGTGTTTTGTTTACCTAGATGGCTGCAATATTTCCAGTTTTATCTATGTACAGCTGCATAGCTACAAAATGGACTCGCCACATGGGATTTTGCTTAACTTACAGCGCGCTATTATTAAAGACTTGGAGGTATGAATATTCATTATTAGTTCCATTATTTACCAATTAACGTGCTTACTACACTGTATCTCAAAAACTGAGTGACAAAGAGTAAAATTAGCGTAACTCGAGAAGACGAAAGATTACAGTAACAAAATTTTCATGTGTAAATCGCAGTGAAGTGCAAAAGCATTTTCGATGTAAAATATTTGTACAACTGGGATCAGTTGGGGTAAAAAACATGGGATGGATGAAAAAAAAATAGTGTCACCACATTTATACGTAGTAATTTTTTTAACTAAACTGTTGGCGACTGAGGACTAAGCAATATATAGTAGCGATTCCGATAGTTCTGTGTGTTTTTAAATAATCGTGTAGTCATCATTATTGCTTGAAAATGACACAGAAAAAGGTTGTTTTTCCAAGTTTAGTGATCTTAGATTATCCTTTCCATCAGGTCTACAAATGCGAAGTTCCTCGTTTCAACTAGTTTTATTTGTCACGTGGATGGTTACAAAAAATGTTTATTTATGAATTTCACCTTCTCAATCTTCTTGGATGAGCAGTTTAGGTGTTTATATTGACCCCATAAATGTGCCATTCCACTTAAAAGTCAACCCTTCGTCCCGCACGTGACAGTTCATATACTTCATTAAAAAGTAATAATTTCTAAAGGTAATGACAAAATATTTTGATGAAGAAATCACACATAAATTTGTAATTTGTTGAGCAGGAAAAAAATTTTTAATTAATATTTTTAAGTATTATTTTTAATGAAATATATAAGGCGTTACGTGCTGGAAAAAAGGAGTTTTCCGTGGAATGGCCCCAAATACTGTCCGGTGGGGAAAATGGAAACAACAAAGTTTTTTTTTTCTTCCTAAAGTTCTTTTTTTTTCTTTTTTTACATGAGTGTCCTTTATAAATGATTTTGAATTATATTCGGAGGATTCAGCGGGTAGTTTGTGAGCTACGGGACACAGATTAAATATTGCTAGTGTAGAGCTCCTTAAGCCTGATTGTGTATTGTGAGACCTACATTGGTTTCATGGGGAAATAAATAAGTTGTTTCCATTTACCTCCTAGTCTGTGGGGTAAAAGGAAACATGGTTTTATTCGCTAATAAACAGTCATAATATAATTGAATAAATATCCTTCTGCTTGGAATGTAAAATAAGAAATAACAACATTTTATTACACAAAATTTGCATATTACTGAAAAATTCGTACGACAAAAGGTTGTTATATCTTAATTTTACTAAGTAGTCACGTCAAACTTTTCATACCCAGTTGCTCTCTGAGAGTGTAGTCTTGGACGCAATGAAGAAAACTTTATGTCCCTACTCATCTTAAGGGGTCAAAGGACCTATAAGTTAACCTTCAAAATACTCGGTTTTCTGGAAAAAATATATGTTATGCATAATTTAATTCTGAACAATTTGATACCTTATTTCTTACCATACGCCAAAAACTTTTCAAGTTATCGTAAAAATGCGTAAACTTTCCCCATAGAAATTATGTTAACAGCAGCTGTTTAAGCCTCTTTTTCTCAGGTGCCGATTTCTTCGGTTTTCTCGTTTTGCGCGCATGATATTTCAGAAAGTTTTTTATATGTTTCCGTAAAACTTTTCATGCTTGTTTGTCTGGTAGATTTTTATGATCTGAACCTAAATTTAACCTAAAAATGAAAGTTAATATTTAAAAAAAGTATTTTTGCCCAAAATTTTGGAAATTTTCGATATTAACTTATGAAATTTCAAAAAAATGAATAAATAATTTAAAAAAAAAATAAATTTAGGTTCAGTTCATAAATATAAACCAGATAAACATACATTAAAAGTTTTACGGAAATATATGAAAAACTTTCTGAAATATCATGCGCGCAAAACGAGAAAACCGAAGAACCGGCATCTGAGAAAAAGAGGCGTAAACAGCTGCTGTTAACATAAAACTCTATGGGGAAAGTTTACGCATTTTTACGATAACTCGAAAAGTTTTTGGCGTACTATAATAAATAAGGTATCAAATTGTTCAAAATTAAACTATGCATTACATATATTTTTTTCCAGAAAATCGAACATTTTGAAGGTTAAAGGTCCTTAGACCCCTTAAAGAAAAGGAAAGGTCTAAAGTTGAAGCATTGAAATTATGTTTCCCTTTATCCAAACTGACCATACAAATGGCTGTCTAACACGGCAGACATGAAAACGGGATCTTTTCAGTAGTAGCTGCTTCTGTTGTTGGGTTGGATGTCACTGTTTTTATTTATTTATTTATTCATTTTTAATTATTTATTTATGCTTAATTATTTATTTTTTGTTGGGTGGAGGGGGGGGGGCTCATATTTTTTCAGTTTTTCGTTTCTGAACTTAAGTCCGCATCTCCAGTAGAAATAGTCACACTGATAAATGTATGATATTAAAGATTTTAGACCAAGTTATGGATGTTTTCTGTTCTGCTTACTTGAAAACTAATGGCTTTTTTTTCCCGTAGTTATTTTACGCGGCATTGCCTGGTTTGCTCTTCAACAGTCTTTTGCAACGAGATTCGAATGTATTATCTAATAAATGTAGAACTAGAAAGCAAAATTTTGACTTTTGAAGGAAATTTCATGTAAAATTAGTTTTGAAATTTTTCATGCAAAGATATCTTGAGTTGAGATTAGCGTTTATCGCTGAATGTATTGCATGGAAAAGGATTAAACAGGTATAAGTCTTAAATGTCAAATGAAGCAATTGTTAACAACTATAAAATGAGAGAAGTATAGACAAACCATCGGCGGAATTTTAAGTAAAATAGTACGATGAATGAAAGGAAATACAATTAAGTGTAGAGATGACACGTACAAGAGTCGATGGTCATCCATCAAAAATCCAACCATTTTACCGATTGGTTTACTCGGGAATAAGAAGACAGTAAGCATAAATGATGGAAAGGCTAGTTGCTGGCCTTTTGAAAACAAGACGTGACATTTATCTCATTTCGTATTATTAGAGCCCGCAAATTAACTTGTTAGTAATAGCTGGAATTGAATTTCAAATTAATAGTGAACGGAAATAGAAAACCGGCAGCAATCGACAGCAGAAATGTTTAAAAGAGTATTCTAGATCATTGAAAAGAATAAAAGAATCGTATTCTTTTTTTTTTTTTGCCAGCACCAAATTTCATTACTAAAATTATAGTTAATAAATGTGTTATTCGCCATTGTCTGAAAAAGTACGAATGGAGTTGTTTCCTTCAGTCAAAAGTACTACTTTTAGTCACTGAAATTGATAGAATAAGCAAAAAAAAAACATGGAGCGAGAAAAAAACTTTCATTTTCCCAACGTTTAATTTTTAATTATTTTTTTAAATGTCCGATTTCGAAAATAAGGCGTGGTCTTTATGACTTCATAAAATATGTACTTTAGCGCATCTGTCTACCGCGTTTCCATATTATGATAATCAAGAAGCGAATTAAATATTGCGCTCTACGCTTGCTATGAACCATATCGTTGCCAACATAAGTGAGTAAAGAAGCGCATTAAATGTTGTGATCTGCGAATGGCAACAGTGAATGACATTTCATTATTTGTGATGTCATAGGAAAAAGCGTAAACAATAAAAGCGCACCGATTAAAATAATTTTTAAAAATATTAAACGATATTTGTCGAAAAAATATGCAGTCTAGTTTCCTTTTAGTAAATATTTCTTTGCACAAAAATGTTTTTAAAAAAATAATAACAACAGTGAATTTAATAACGATTCCAGTGATTTAAGATTTGTTAGTTTATTGTTTTGAAAAACGAAATTTAATCTTACGTAAGAAAAGGGGGTTAGAAAAATCTTATCCTTAAATGGTGGGAGGGGAGGTCAAAAATTGCCAAAATCATCCTTACGTAATTAATAAATGGCCCCTTATAACAAAAACACTTCGAAAAATTACGTGAGGTCACAAAAACATTTTCCAAGTCACAATGACTATACCCTTACTACTAGTTTGTATTGATATTAGCTATATGGCGGTACTAATAGCGAGTTTTTAATTCTATTCTCTTTAGAGATTTTTGGGTGTGAGGGATTACCCTCACACATCATTACCCTACTTTCCCCTTCTACTTTTTTTGCTCCAATCATTTGAGTTTCATATCCTGCTTCATGTTATCCAAATGCAAGAGAAAACTCCTCCTGCTTTTAAAATAAATGGTTTTTTTTTTTTTAATACGAAAAACATTCATCACCTACATCACGAGTATTTCTTGCTTAATCTTTGTTGACTGATCAATATTTCAGTTTTAGTTCTTTAGGTAATATTTTAATTAGTTATATTACTTTCTTTATTTTTATTTATTTCAACTCCATCAATCATCGCCGTACCTACCCTGATGAAGGTTTAACCAGAGGTCGTGATTGGGGAGAAAAATTATACTACTTTTATAGAACATCCTCGATTCGACCAAATAGCAAATAAATTAACGTATAATTTTTTTGTTTGAGTATGAATTTTTTTATTTGCAAGCAATTAAAATAATAAAATGAACGGATAAGAATCGGCACCCATCTATGTTGGCCCAACCTAACCTGGCAGCGTCGTGATGCTGCAATTAAGATCTGCGCAGCGTTCCCAATGCTGCCAGCTCAGGTTTGCCCCAACTATAGCTTTAAATAAGTTAAATTACATTAGAATTGAAAAAATTACTACTAAAATTCTCAATAACTGCTTTAAAATGTTAAATTTAAAAACTTTAATCAATGTACATAATAATAGTATCATCGCTTTTAAAGCACAAAATTTAGAAGGTATTACATACTGTTGACTTCATATTTTCCATCTACACGAAAGTTGAGCGGTTGAACTACCAATTTATGATTGTATTTTACAATTTTATTAACGGAGCAAAATTGTAACTTTTTGTGCTTATACCATTCTTTTTTTTAAAGCCGTGGCGTGAGTTTCATTGTTGAATCTCGCGCGTTACTCGATCATTGGCTATTAATATATGAAGATGATAATAAAATCCCTCATAAAAAAAAAAAAAACAAAAGTTATATAAAACATTTTTCTGTTTGTATACAACAGGGTGTCATTGACGTATCGTGTCAAGTCTGCGCATAAATTGAAATTGACGGACAAGCAACTGCTACAGTGGCTGTTTCCAATTCTTCTGGTTATGGCCATTTATTTGGGCACATGGACGATCTCTTCTCCACCGGCAGCTGTCTACATTAAAGATTGGGACCAGCTGAAGTTCAAGCAATGCGATTACAACTGGTGGGACCATAGTTTGGCCATAGGTATGTTTTAATGCGATTGAAAATGTATCACGTTTGATATAAAAAAGCATTTGAAGAATTCAAAATCTAATTTCTGATTCATAAAAACGTACTAAGAATATATTCGACACAGTATGAGCAATTGTTTTTTGTTTTAGCTTTTCTAACTTACAACATTATCCTCCTCAAACCTGAGGAAAACTAACTCTCAAAAAATATTATTTCTCTGTCTTACACACTCAAACCCTGTCTTCCCCTGAAATCTCGCAGAAACTCAAATACCGCACCAGGATTGGGGTTTAGTTGGCTTCTATCACATACTATACACGTTAAAATTTAAATATGTGATGGAGTAGCGTCAAAGGTTATAAATTAGTGATGCGCCGGATCGTTAAAAAAGTAGATCCGCGGATCCGGATCATTAGTGTCAAGATCCGCGGATACGGATTCGGATCTCTTTTTTTTTTTTTTTTTTTTTTTTTTTTTTTTGACCAATTAAACTATCCAAGTGTAAAATTTGTTAGGGAAGGTATTCCCGTCAGAGTAATGGCAGTTTCTTCAAAAAATGTCAACTGCGGCAAAAATATAATCAAGATTATGATTTACTCATTAAAGAAATCTCCGTTACAATTGAGGGAGAGTTGGAAGGAATGGTTCAGCGCTGCATTAGAGCTTAGATGGAATGTGAAAAATTATTTCTAGTTTGCTCGGTAGAGGTAGGATACAGAAACAAGAGTGTAAAGCTGCTACTGGACAGGCTAGAAATAATTTTTCACATTTTATTTCAGCATAAATGCAGCGCTGACCCATTCCAGAGAACTTACTCCGACCGACGAAATACAGAGCCGGGAACACCTTTACAAACAGTAAATACAATAGAGAATTTAGTCTCATTTTTTTGGAAGGATGCCGAGAAAAACAAAAATGAAGAAAAACAGAAACTCCAAATCAATAACAAAAACTAATATTAAATTATAAATTAAAAATTAAAACATGTCCCAGAGAACCGACCTCATATTAAGATGAATTTCGCGGGTCAGATTACACATTTCTTAACAAATATGAACTGACCGCAGGTAAAATTTTTAAATCATTGAGCTTTTTCTCCTTATTTTCCGACTATAAAATTGCTATCAATCACGCGTATAAAGGCTTAGAATTGCATTTAAAATTTACTTAACAAGATTATAGCTCCTACTGTATATCAGTTGGAAGTTTCAAATAAATATCAAACGCAGAAAACTTCGTTCTTTCAATTACGGCCAACATTTTTAACGTAAGGGTAAATTTTTACTACCCTAATTGTGAAAAACGTTAAGTCGGTTTTTAACTAATATCTCCTGTAATTAAAGTTCTACAAAAACGAGGCCAAGCTAAGAACACTTTCGATCAAGTCACCTTTTGAACAAAAAATGAACTATCAAAATCGGTTTATCTGTTTAGGAGCTACGATGCCAGAAAAAGACACACTGAGACACACTTTTAACACATATTTCCACTTCCTTTTTGCAACGGGGGGGGGGGGATACAAATTGGCATCTGAAATGATAGCTTAAAATTTTTTAAAAATGGAATAAAACCTAATTTAAACTGAATTTAAGAGTCTTTTATTCAAATATTAAAAAAAATTCGAATAGAAATTATCCGCTTAAGATCCGTCAAAAAAGTAACGGATACGGATACAGATCTTTATTTTCCCTCGGATATCCGCGGATACGGATATCCGGAACATCACTATTATAAATAAAGTTTATCCCTGGAAAAGGGCACGCAGATGACCCAAACGCAACCTGGCATTAGTTGTCTGCTGACATCTATTCTTAGCTTCAAGTTATTCCACCAAGGACGGATACAGGATTTCATTTTGAAGGGAAAGAGGGGCGGGGGTCGGTCATGGTCAGGGGTGATAGTGGACTCAAGTAACATTTTCTGAAAGTAGACTGAAATTTTCGGAAACTAAGAGGAAGCTCGACACCCCCCCTCCCCTCCTCATGAAAAAAAAAATTCGAATTTGCATACAAAAGTCATAGAAATAACAATTTATAAAGGTTTTTTTTAAAATAATTTTTAGACTGAGAATGTGTTGCCAGCCTCAAATTTGGATCACGAACAGCCCTTGGTAATGCTTTAGAATGGAATCTCACGTACGGCAATTTTCTTGAACTTCGGTTAAATTTGATTAAAATGAATCACTTGGTTTGACCTCTGAGATTCATCTTGTAAAAGCCGTGAAGGAACAGTATGTTACTTCCTGTTCTAACGGTGAACTTTGAATTTGTGCTGAAAAAAAGTTTTAATCTTGTTCAGATTAAAATATAATGGGCATCTCAGATACGAGTTGACAAAACGTATTGGGCTTGTTGAGATTTGTAGTGGAGCCTGAAAGTTATAGATATGGGCCTGAAGTGAAAGAATTTTTTAACATGAAAGTTATGGTTAACATTAACTAACTGACGTAACTAAAAAGTTATTGCATATTAATTATAATAAAATAAACATTAAGATAATAGCTTCTTACGACGGTCACCGCACTTTTTTAGATTTTATGTACTGATATCTCCGTATAGAAGGTTCATTTCATTCGACACACGCAGAAATAAAATATTAAAACTTCACTTAAAAATGCGTCGAAAATGTGATTAAAAATTAAATATTTTATGAATGCAATTCGGATATTGATAAATACTCACAGACTGATTCTTTTCAGCTATAGAAAAATCGCAGGTGAACGAGGACCACTTAGTCTCAGAGTCTGATACTGAAACTCGGGATATGTTTCCATCGCATTTGTGTTCATCAGTTTTTTTTAACTTTGATAAAAGAGACAACAATGTTTTGTCACCCGAAAGCTTCATTGTTTTAGTAAAAAGTAGTCCTTTTCTGTCAAAACGCGGCTTTTTTCTGACAAGTTTCCGTTTAAAACGAGGGGCTTATTTTCGGGAGTCCTCGTATAACGAGGTTTCACGCAAACACGAAACTAAAATTTGACATTTCTTGTACGACATAAAATCGCAAACACTGATTTAAACTTATGAACTATTTACAGCACATTTACAAGTAAACTCAGCATGAACAAAAACAAAACTGTCTAAAAATCACAAAAGAAAGAAATAATAATTTAAAGGCTTCATAGAAAAAATATTTACACACTCAAATGTTTTATAAATTGAAACGATGCCTGCAGCTCCGGAAATATTTTGGCAATAACTCTCGTCGATTAAATTTGTTGCATAAAAAGCGATCGGGCGGCATCTTTGTTCTTTTTTATTTAACTGGCATCTGATGACAGGGCCGTATAAAAATTGTCTCAAACACTATAGTCTCAAGCAAAGTTATATATAAATAGAAAAATGACATGTAATGCCACAAAAAAAAGGAAATAAAAAATTTACTTTTTTTCTTATGGTTTTGTTAAGGTTTTCTTTCTTTCTTTTCTTTTTTTTTCAAGCAATCATTTTCACTACTCAAATGAACCTTACAACGATTGCGAAATATTGTAACAAATTAAGGGAGGGGATCGCAACCCTCATGACCCCCCCCCCCCTTTCCACATAATGCCCAAAAAAATTGAATAAAAAAATTTACGTTTTCTTATTTTTTTCGATCAAGTTTTTTTATTTTTTCGAGCAAACACTCCAATACTGTCGCGGGTTTGTGGGGGGAGGAGTTTCATGACCCCCCGCCATCCCCCCTTTTGTATCCGCCACTGAATGCTGCGCCAATCAAAAATGTACTAAGTTCCATTAATGAACCAGTTTCATTTTATAATAAAATTACTTTTGTTATACGCTGGCCTTTTTCAAATGCTATGTTCGTTTTTTATGACACACTTGAATATTAGAAGAAAAAAATCCTTAAGTAAAAATTTTCCAACTTTTGATTAATATTGGTTTTCTTGTTATTTTTAACAGAAAAATGCATGCCGAAACGGCAGCTCATTACACGCTGGATATAAAAATGTCAGACTTAAAATGAACATGTGAGCAAAAATTAGATTTCCAATGAGATAGGTTCCCGTTTCATGATCCCGTCTAAGGATTTGCAAGGCGATTGGATGCAAGACATCATGCTACTCCTGTATAACAAGCGCCCTGCAAATCCCTCTTGCACCAAACGTCTTACTAGCGCCACCACTGATCTTAAGCCGATTTATATATGCTCCAACACAGCATGTTCTCTAATTTATACTTACTCCTAACAGTGCGACCAACCATACTCAAAGAAGCTGATACTCTTTGATCTCGATAATTTAATTTCAAGCTAATGAAGAATTCAAAATGCCAATTACATCAACATCAAAACGCTTGAAAAGACTACAATATATTCAAAGCTTGAAAAATTAACTTCCGAAATTGGCACGATATTTACGGAACATCTTAAGATAATAAAAGACGACAAGAACAATGGATGAAGTAACGAAGATAATTGCTTTTCATGATAATCTCCGAAAAATCAATATTCTCCATAAATCTTCTGCTTACACATCGATTTATGCATCTTAAGAAGTTTAGAAGCAGTTTTTAGAGGAAGAGAAAGCTACTCTACTTCGAATACTTACGTCACTGCATTGTCTTCTTTTTTTTTATTCAAAACCGCAGTTAAAATGTTAGCATGCGTGTTCTTTTTGAGATACCGCTAAAGTTCATTGCAGCTGAAAAAGTTAGATCGATTGAAAAGTAATTATTTGCTATTACTTATTGGTTTGTTTTTTCCTTACTGAAAGAAATATTGAGTCCAAAAATAGCAAATATAAGCGGTTTTCACTTTTTTGCATGGTATTCTTTTACTGAAAAAATTGTAAGCAACTTTCTAGGTTAAATTTAGTTTAGTTTAAATGAGGATGTTCTGTAACTGATTTAGCATTGAGTATGTAGTAGCGCCGCAAACTATTTAATTGGCATTATGATTTGATTTTGTTTGTGGGAGTTTAATTAAGTCCCATAAAACAATTAAAAATTAAGATAGTAAAAAATGAATTTTTAAGAAATGAAATCTTTGTTATTTTTTTCAACTTATTTATTCATTTCTTTATTTGTTCGCAAAACCTTAAAAGTTAAGAAATGAATTAACAAATAAAAATAAACAAATAAAATCGTTAAAAAATAACAATACGGATTTCTTTTTTTTTTTTTTTTCATCTCTTAATTTTTTTCATAAAAGTTTAAAATCTAAGAAATTAATTAATAAAATCCTTTAAAAAAATTAAGATTTTATGTATGCGTGTTCCTTTTGAGACACCGTTAATATTCATGATTGCAGTTGAAAAAGTTAGATCGGTTGAAAAGTAATTATTTGCTATTGCTTAATGGTTTGTTTTTTCCTTACTGAAAGAAATATTGAGACCGAAAATAGCATATATAAACTGTTTGCACTTTTTTACTGTAAAAATTATATACAACTTTCTAGGTGGAATTTGTTTTTCATTGGCAATTCATTTTTTTTTTTTAAATCTATGGATGTACTGTAGATGATTTAGCATTGAACATTTAGCAGCACTACAAAGAGTTAATTGGTTTAAGAATTTGATTTATGTAATTGAGTCCCACCAAATCTTAAAAATTAAGAAATCTAAAAAAATATTTTTTTTTAAATGAAACCTTTGTTATTTTTTGAACTCTTTTCTTCATTTTTTCGCAAAACCTAAAAAGTTAAGAAATGAATAAACAAATAAAAATAAATAAGTAAAATCGCCCAAAAAATAATAGGATTTTTTATTTATTTTTTTTGAGCAATCACGATTGCTTATTGTTCTCATTTGACTGTTTTTGGCGTTACGCTGATTTTTCCCACCGCCACCCTCCGCACCATCACTGTGGACCGGCTGGCTCCTCACGATGCTGCTCCTATAGCGAAAGCCGTCTCCAGGTTGCACCCATGTCCTACACACACGCGCATACATACACAACTACACACACACGCGCGCACATACACACACACACAAACACATACACACACACACAAACACATACACACACACACAAACACATACACACACAAACACATACACACACACAAACACGTACACACACACATACAAACACTTACACACACGCATACATACAGACACCCACACATACACACACATACACAACTACCCACACATTCATGCATGAACACAGACACAAACACATATGCCTACACACACATACACATGCACCCCCCACACACACTTTCATACACACACATACACATAACCCGTACACACAAACACACACGCCTACATACACACACTCGTGATTGCGAAAAATATAATTTGAATTCAGGATGTCAAAATTCAAATCAATTTTTTTTTCCTTTTTTCTTCATCTCTGAAGGTTTTTTTTTTATAAAACATTAAAAATTTAGAAATGAGTAAATGAAATCCTTAAAAAGATTTTATTTTATTTTTCATTTATTTGTTTTGCTTATTCATTAGTTTCTTAAATTTTAAGGTTTTATGAGACTTTTTCGGTGTTTCAAAATATGTAACTGGTTTGGATAAATTAACTAAAATTCAATGTATATTCACAACTTTAACCTGTAGTTTGATTTTTTTTAAACCATGAGTTATATTATCTTATGAAAATATTTAATGGCAGCTCTACTTGCTAAAATTTTTACTTTCAAAAATCACATATTCCACAAGATGCACAGCAAGCTCAAGGGCCATTCCACTGTCACGTACAGGACAAAAATACGCTTAAATTTCATTAACATTTCGTTGGATCTCCTAATATTTTAATGAAACAGGGGTAAGCAATTTTTTTAATCTTTACATTTGATTCAAATATACTCCTGACACAATTATGTATATTTTTTTAAACAATTTTGTTATTTAAAATAAAATGCATTTACATGCGTCACGTGAGGGACATCAAAAGTCAAAAGTAATTCTTTTGTAAAAATACAGCCTTTACAAAAACTGTTTTGAAATCAGCTAAAAATATTTCGTACCAATCTTCGTATTTTCAAGACAAAAATCAATATTAAAAATTAGAACTTACTACATAACATTTAGCAATGTTGATTTGTGATTCACAAGATAAACTTCAGAAATCTAAACTTAAATGTTTACAGTTTTAACGAGTTTCTAAATCAGTTCAGGCAAACACGGAAAATAAGCTTTATTGCAGAAGTACTGCTATTGTAAAAAAACAACATTTACGGAGTTTCTTTTTGAAATAAATTACTGAGCGAAAGCTAATTTCGTAACAATCTTTGTATTTCAGATCAATAATAAATTTTAAAAGGGTGTAATTTCTTTAAAAATATACTTTTTGCTTGAAGAAAATAACCTTGTTGCAAAAAGCAATCCTTTAAGTTATATGATGCTTTGGAATAATTAGAGAAAAAAACGCTTAAAATAAGCTTTATTGGGGAAGGAATACTTTGTAAATAGGACATATTTACAAAGCTTCTTTTTGAAATACAATGCTGAGTTGTCGATAATTTCGAATCAATCTTCGTATTTTTAAGATAAGATAAGATAAGATAAAATTTATTAACAAACAAAATACACATACATAACAGTAAGCAAAATTAAAAAGTAAAGTTAAAAAACTTACAAATTATAAAACATAAATTACAAACTTCATAACAAAATATTAAAAAAATCTTGACTATAGTTCAACACGAGTTAGTATTAAATTCACACTAAAGAGCGCCAAAGGCACTGTCCGCAGTGTTTTTTAATTGGTTTAGTATGGAGTACAAACACAAATATGTATTAACAGAAATATTTACAAATTAATTTTACACAAGTAGTAAAAATTTTACACAGAACAATTATTGGACTGTTTGACTCCAGAAAAAAAACACACAATAACTCGCATTGAAACATTCAATAGTATAAAAGTTACAATACAAAATCCCACCCGGTTGGCAAGTCAGTATATTTTATCAGCTAAAAGTTAATTGTTGATAGAATGTCATTATTTTGTATATATTCATTGACCCCTTGTTTATATTTTTTAAAGTTCTTCTCATTCCTAACATCTTCCGTTAGTTCATTAAACAGCCGCGGTGCCAAGTAAAAGAATTGCTTTTTAATAATCGTTTTATTTGGTTTTATAACTTTATATTGTTTATCTGAAATTCGAGTATTATATTGTTTTTCATTAATTTCAAACCAGTTATTGTTGTTATGCAAAAAATACAATATTCTCTGTGCATATATTTCTCTGATATTATATATTTTCTCTGACTTTTGTAAAATAGTATCGTTTTTATTAAGTTCTTGTTTAGATCCATAAATTATTTTCAAAATTTTTGCATAAGTTCTATTTAAATTGGTAAGATTTGTTTCATAATCACCTCCCCATGCACAAATACCATACGTAATTATTGAATTTATCCAAGCATAAAATAAACATCTAAGAAACTTTTTCTCAACTATATTTCTCAATAGATTGAGCCAATGTATTCTACCTCTTAATTTCTTCACAAGTTTATCAGTATGGCATTTCCATTTTAAATTTTCACTAAAAGTTATACCTAAATAATTTATATTTTCGACTCTTTCTATGGTAGGACAGTTACAGTTATTTGTGCAGTCACATGTTGGTTCGTGATATTTTATGCCTAAATCAATTTTCTTAATTCCATTCTTTTTTAAATTTTATGTATTTTGTTTTATTTATATTAAGAGATAACATATTGTCAGTTAACCATTTATTTATAGCAGTTAAATCAAGTTCCATTTGGATTTTTATATCATTAATGCTCTTTGCAGAATATGTTAATGCTGTATCATCTGCATATAGAGTAATTGTACCGTATAATTTAATGTATGACATGTCATTAATATATATTAAAAAAAGTAATGGACCTAAAATTGATCCCTGAGGGACTCCCGTTTTTGTTGTTTTATATTTGCTTATACAGTTATTTAGTTTTGTTGCTTGTTTTCTGTCCGTGAGATAGGATAATATCTATTTGTAAGGTATTCCTCTTATTCCAACATTGTATAACTTTTTTTATCAAAATCTTTATGCTTACACTGTCAAATGCTTTACGTAAATCCAAGAATACTGCTGAAGTTTCATAGTTTTCGTTAATGTTCGCATAAATTTCACCTGCTAATTTTAATACAGCTTTTTCAGTATTTCTGTTTTGCCTAAATCCGTATTGTGCATTATGGAAAAAATCATATTTTTCTAAGAAATTCATCAACTGAGAGCTATAACATTTTTCCAATAATTTTGAGAATATTGGTAGAACTGAGATAGGTCTGAAATTATTACAGTCATCTTTAGCACCTGATTTGTGTATCGGTGTAATTATTGCTTTTTTTAGATCTTCTACGAATTCCCCTCTTTGTAGACTAATATTGATGATTTTTGTCACAATTTCTATATGATAATTAGCAATTATCTTAAGTGCATTACTTGTAATTCCGTCATGTCCCGGTGTTTTGTCATTTTGCATATAATCAATAATATTTTTAACCTTACTTATTTCCATTGGGTAAATATACATAGAATTTGTTTGGTGTGTTATGTTATTATCATAGTTTGATGCTTTATTGCCGTTTATTTCCACACAACAATTTCTAAAAAAGTCATTAAATTTTTCAACTAGTTCATTGTTATTATCTACATCGATGGAATTCTTATTCTTAATCCCTGTAATATCTTTAATAATAGTCCATTGTTTTCTTCCATCTTTTCCAGCATGGACAAATTTTTTATGAAAAAAATCCTCTTTTTCTTTTTTAATCAACTTTTTTAATTGTTCATTGTATTCTTTATAATTATTTTTATATTCCTTATTATAAGGAAATTGTTTTGTTTTTTTATATAATTTTTCTTTTTTATTGATCATATTTACTAACTCTTGTGTAATCCATTGTTTTTTTAATTTATTAGCTTTTTTTATCTTCTTGTTTTTTTCCATGAATTCCTTAATTTTACTGATAAAAGTGTTATAAATCTCATTTATCTCCATGTTTTCATCTATTAAGCTAGAGAAATTAATTTCTTTAATATCCTGTTCAAAAGTTCTATAATC
Source organism: Uloborus diversus (assembly GCF_026930045.1). Classification (NCBI taxonomy): domain Eukaryota; kingdom Metazoa; phylum Arthropoda; class Arachnida; order Araneae; family Uloboridae; genus Uloborus; species Uloborus diversus. The sequence goes on from NC_072735.1 coordinate 106,723,015, forward strand.
GATGAATGTTTTAATTATTTGCTCGCTACTCCGATTACGTTTCAAATGTTTTTCTAATAATTTTTTGTTATCAATTTTTACTAGTAATGCATAGTGATCGGTTATTGTTGTTTTATGTACTGCAGCTGTTACTGCTCTATCTATTCTGTAATTACATTTATAAAAGACATGATCAATACAGGATGAGCTTAGGTCATTACACCTAGTTGGTATATCAACATATTGCTTGAAACCCATAGTGTACATAGTATTAATATAATCATTTGTTGTCGTGTTATTCTGTAAAGTATCAATGTTTATGTCACCAATATACAAAATGTTTTTACATACAATTCCTTTTACCTTTTGTTCAAGTTCTAATATATAATCCTTTATACTACATTCAATAGCCCTGTAAATAAAAACTATAAAAAAAAATCAAGTTCCTTATTATACAAGTATAATACCTCAGCAGTATTCATTAAAATACTCTGATCAGAAAAGTAGTATTTCTCTTTAATATAAGCTATGACTCCCCCTGATCTATTTCTTTCTCTTGTATTATAAAGTTTGTTATACCCCTTAAGATTATAATTATCAATTTCACATTCCTTAATCCATATTTCACTTAATAACAAAATATCTATATCCATATTTTCAATTGTTATCAAGAGTTCATCTAAATTTTGCCTTATGTTCAGATGATAAATGTTTAATACCGCTGTATTGTCTTTTATAAGAAATGTCTCTGCTGCGTCCACGTTATTTAGTTCAGTGATTTTTTCAATTGAATCATAATCCATGAACACCCGTTCACCTCTCTTAATATCGTGGTCTTCCATCGCACAAAAACTGGTTTGAATTATTTCTCAATTTATCCAAGTCCTCTTTCCTCCTTACCTGTATTACTCTATCATTCTCACTTTTTCGAAGAAAGACCTTTCCTCCTTTCATCAAAACAAATTTATAATCATTTTCACTCTTGAATTTTCTGGCTATAAAATGTAATTCCTTAACCTTTCTTGTAACATGTTCATTGATAAAAATCTTTTGTTCTTCAAATTTATTGTTAATCATGGTCGTAGTTAAATTTTTATTGTCTTTGGTAGCTCTGAGCCATGTATTACGTGTGAGAATATCCTTAAATCTCACTATAATAGGTTTTATTCTATTTTTACTTTGCGTTGGAACTCGGTGCATGTTAATTATTTCACCTTTTTCTTCTAGATGCAACTCAGTAGCCATCTTTCCAATTATATCATTCAGATTCTCTCCTTTTTCCTCAGGATAGTTGTTAATTTCAATGTTGTTTTCTTTCGATCGAAGTTCGATTGCATCTAATTCCCGTTCGATGCTTTCTATCTTATCGTTCAATGTTCTATTTTCCAGCACCAATTTTCTATTTTCTTCTCTAACTTGTTTTATTTCATCCACTATACCGATAAGTTTACTGTTGATTTCTTCAGACGATTTATTGCAGAAATCCAGGGATTTTTTTAGTTCACCAATTTCTTCTTTAATAGGCTTCAGTTCTCGTAAAAATTGCCCTTCGAAACTACGGAAGCAACTCTTGATTTCATCTCTAATCATTTCTATAGTTAAAGGAGTTTCAGCATTTGTGTCAGGACTAGCTGCCTTTACACTGTCGCTACAATCTTCACATTTCCATTTCGATTTTCTGTCCCTAGACATTTTTCTATAATATTCTTCCCTAATATTTATACATTTCGGGTGAAATAAATTTTTACATTTACTGCAACAAAACACCTCATTTTTATCAAAAATCTCAGAAACACAAATTTCACACTTGTCAGACATCTTACGTATTTATTTTTTTAATGAATTCTTGTTAATCTCAATACTCAGAAGATGGCGCCACTCACTTTAAGAAGAACCGACACATAACGTTGAAAAAAAAATACAAGGGTTAGACCTACGGATTTTTCTTTTCCTTCAAATTTAAGCTGATATACACATTACATACATGGATTGTTAGCTTACCTCATTGGTAATGTATTCCAGTTACTCTCCAGAAGAATATTTCTTCAATTCTTTATATATATTTCGTATTTCGACTATTTTTTCAGCGGCGCTGAAAACACATTTGTTTACACGCTACCCGTTGCCAACCCTTTCAAGTCAAAAATCAATCTTAAAAATTAGAACTTACTATAGAATATTTAGCAATGTTGATTTGTGATTCACAGGATAAACTTCAGAAATCTAAACCTAAATGTTTATAGTTTAACGAGTTTCTAAATCGGTTCAGGCAAGCACGGAAAATAAACTTTACTGCAGAAATACTGCTATTGTAAAAAAAACAACATTTACGAAGTTTCTTTTTGAAATAAATTACTGAGCGAAAGCTAATTTCTTAACAATCTTTGTATTTCAGGTCAAAAATAAATTTTAAAAGAAAGTATAATTTCTCTTAAAATGTAGGGGAATGTGGGGCAAAGTGAAATAGCGGGGCAAAGTGAAATGGTGAAATATTTATTTTCCTTTTAGTACCACCTATCTGGCAACATTTTAACTGTGTAGTAACACATGTAGTCTATTCCAGTCAAGAAAAATTTTCCTCTGAAAATTATAGAATATGAAAATACAATCAATTTTCAAAAATTGATACTCATATTGTAATATTTTGTTATAAGTCGAAAATTATTTTTGGCATTATTAAATGAAAAAGTTCTCGTAACTAACAGTTGAAATATTAATTGAGACCTTTTATTTTCCGATGCCGTATTTATTTACTTAATATTAAGATTAGGGTCATTCCATAGTGACTAAAGTAACATTCGCAGCGGATTTTCTTACTCTTTTTACTTACACCGGGAGTAAAAATAAATGTTTTTTGATTTAATATGCAGATTTAAAATGTACAAAGTGACTATTTTTCATTTCTACCAAGAATTTGAAGCAAAATATGCGCTTGGCAGGTATTTTTTTTGCCAAAAAAGGCATCGTGACTAACGTAACATTTTTGCAACCCTGAGAAACAATGCTTATGTTACGAGGCAAATTTTTCTGAAAGTTACGCAGGCATTTAACATTGGCCGATATATTTGCAAGAGGTAAACAGTCTATTTTTAAAAATATATTACAGATTTATTACGCATAAATCTTTTTTGGCCCTTAATGGTGCGTTTACGAAAAACTGTGTATGACTAACGTAACGTGACTAACGTAACCATCGGATAACAAGCAATGAATGCATATAAAAAACTTTTTGTAATTAATCTTCTGCTCTTATATTACTTTTACACTTTTTAGGAACCTCCTTTGCGTTGCATTATGGTTCTTTCTTTACTTTTTTTCTACATTAGTGTAAAAAATTGAATGGAAGGATTCGGATCAATTAACTCAATTTGAATATGCAAAAAATAAATAAATAAATAAATAAATAAAAACTGCTTTTACAAACTGAATTACATTATTTTGGGCTAAATAAATCTTATATATATATATATCTCTTTTAAAAAATTAACTTTATTCAAGTTGATAGTTTCGCCGAATTCTAGTATTCTGCAGATATACTAGTTATCGTCATAAGAAACTCCTAGTACTTTTCAATGGCATATTATTTTTTAAGGTTTACTGATTCATCGAACGAATAGTGTTGTGCATCCTGAATCAAAATGTAACATTGAAAAAAAAAATATTCAAACATTTTTGCAGAATGAATTTTAATTCCGGATATCACCGCAAATGTTTGAATTTCTAAATGATCATTCTTGCATTTTCTGAAATATATGGCAGCAGTGCTTATTCTCACTGTATCGTGTAACATCTTCAAATGTTTTCCAACGAGCTGCCATTACTTCATTTTAATAATAGGTGAAGATGTATTTTCTAAAAAAAATATACTTTCTTCTTTGTTAAAACTGTCTTTCTAATTTCTTAATTATTTAGCTTGGATTCTTGCGTTGAATGCACGCACATTGAGCAGAGTACTTATTTTGCTTTACTCATCCTATTTTTTTTTAATAATAATTCTTTAAATTGAAAGTATATTTTTAAAGACCTTTAAAAAAGTATTCTTCTAAATAGACAGAAGGTCTACAATGTAATATTACTGGTATTTTTCACCCTTTATATTTTTTATCAATATAGAATGCCTACTTATTCAAAATTGTTCAAGAAAATGTAAATTAAATTAAATAAGTTTTAAATATGAGCAGTCATTTTTAAAATGTTACGTTAGTCACATGCAAACTGTTACGTTAGTCACATCTCAAATGTTACGTTAGTCACACTAATTATTGTATATCTACTGATACAAAAATAAATATTTTGCACTTTTTAAGTAGATATGACATAGATGTAAGAAAATAAAAAGTACTGTTTGGTTCAATCATCTGGTTTAGTTTTTATGCAGAAAATAGTTCATTTTCGTGACTAACGTAACGTAAATATTTTCAGTGAAATAACCAAACTAATTAAAATACTTATCTTATAATGTATGCAAAAAGAACAGTCAATTTTATTGGGCCAATATCTAATCTTTTAGAATAAAAATAGTTCTTTTAAAAATTTGCAAAAACTTTTACGTTACACAAGAAAACTTAGACGCAAGTTTTTAGCGTATTTTAAGCCTTTTCTACAACCTCGCACGTTTAGAGCCAGAAGAAAAATACCGAATGAAATTTGTGCAAACTGTTACTGGATTAATGTGCTAGAAAGTATGCTGAATGAAATGATAAGTCACAATTAGGGCTTTGTTGAAAAAAAAATTTCTGAGGTTGAGGTTGACATTTCTATGGAATGACCCATTATTTGTATTTTAAATATTTTGAACGATTAAACAAGTACATGCGGGGCAAAGTGGATGGGACAAAGTGAATTAGTTAATTTTATTTAATTGTTCAGTTATTTATTAAATCTCTCAGGTATTCTTTATTTATTACTTTATTAACATATCTTTATTTAGCAATTAATTTATTCATTTATTCATTCACCTATTTTCTTACGCATTCACTCTGTTACTCACTTTTTAATTTGTCATCATACATTAATTAGTTAACTTATTTAATTATTCGTTTTGTTTTGTTTTTCAGTATAGTTTCATTTATTCATTAAACCTTTTATTTACTGATTCATTTGATCAAAAATACTTTTTATAGTTAAGTATAAAATATTTTACTGCAAAAGTATTTAATTTTTTTCTTTGCCCCGCAAAAAAGGGGGGGGGGGGGAATTTTCCACTTTTTTTTTTTTTTTTTTTTTTTTTGAAAGCGAAAATTGACTGCAAAAAATAAAAAAATACTATTAAAATAAAAGTTTTAATGTAAAATACAATATCATTTCTTCATGTTCTGTAATTTTCAAACCAATTTCCAGTTTGTTCATTTTGAAAAAGCTCCGTCAACTTAACCATTACACTTTGCAATAATAACCTGGTTGCAAAAAACAATCCGTTAAGCTATATGATGCTTTAAATTGAAAATCGTTTGGAATAATTAGAGAAAAGAAAACACGGAAAATAAGTTTTACTGGAGAAGTAATTCTTTGTAAATAGGATATATTTACAAAGCTTCATTTTGAAATAAAATACTGTGTTCACTATAATTTCGTATCAATCTTCGTATTTTCAAGTCAAAAATCAATCTTAGAAATTGGAACTTACTACAGAATATTTAGCAATAATGATCTGTGATTCACAGGATAAACTTCAGAAATATAAACCTAAATGTTAACAGTTTTAACGGGTTTCTTAATCAGTTCAGGCAAACATGGAAAATAAGCTTTGCTGCAGAAATACTGCTATTGTAAAAAAAAAAAAGATTTACGGAGTTTCTTTTTGAAATGAATTACTGAGCTAAGCTAATTTTGTAACAATCTTTATTTTAAGGGCAAAAATAAATTTTATAAGGATGTAATTTCTTTTAAAATGTACTTTCTGTTTGAAGCAAATAACCTTGTTACAAAATGATGCTTTTAATTGAAAATTGCTTATAATAATTAGAGAAAAAAAACTCGGAAAATAAACTGCACTGGAGAAGTAGTATTTTGTAAATAGGACATATTTACAAAGCTTTTTTTTGAAATAAAATACTGAGTTCTCGATAATTTCATTACAGTCTTTGTATTTTCAGGTAAAAATCAATCTTAAAATCTTATAATTCCTGTAAAAGTATATTCTTCTTTTGAAATGAACAAAATCATTCCGGAAAAAAAAATTCTTTTAAGTTATATAATGCTTTTAAATGAAAATCATTTACAGTAATTAGAAGATAAAGTTAAAAAAAAAACACGAAAAGTGAACTTTGCTGCGAAAATAATACATTTGTAAATAGCCGACATTTACAAAGCTTCTTTTTGAAATAAATTACAAAGCTTACGGCATTTTCGTAACAATTTTTGTATTTTTAACTTAATCGTAAAAGTCACAACTTACAGACTATTTACAGACTATACAGCAATGATAATTTTCGAGCCATAAGATAAATTTCAAAAAAAAATGGCGCTAAAAGAGGTGTCAATTTTAATGAGTTAAGTTTTCTACTCAATTGAGCTACGTGTTGTAAAATCTAACATTAAAATATTCGATTTAAAATGTCTAACTCGGATGAAACATGCAAAAAACTTTCTCCCTGTAATAGTATGCGAAGAAAACTCAGAAAAAAGATTTTTCTTTTATCAAAAGAAGAAACATTTTTCTATTCAATTTTAAAACTAGGTTGTAAACAAAGTTCATGAAAATCTAATATTTTTCTTTATTGTTTTGTTATTTTCTCAAGTTTGCTTCTTTCCTATTAGGCGAGTTTCTCTTCTTACTTTGGGGCATCAGAGTTTGCTACAACGTTAGAAACGCTGAGTCCGTCTTCAACGAAGCCAAACACATTAGTTGGGCTGTTCACAGCATCACGATTGTCAACATCATCATGGTCATGATACAGTAAGTCGTATTTTTCAGCCATTAAGCAATGTAGTTGGACATAAAACATCATATAACAACGAAATGTGTATTTCTTTGTGAAGTTTTATGCAGGGTGCTCCAGTATAAACTACAAAAACCTCTATTTTCGCAACCGTTAGTCCTAAATGCATATTTCCGATTGCAAAAATGTTCAAAATCAGATGCAAAGTTTAGGTATTGAAAATTTGAATCAAAATTAAAAATAAGCCCAAAAAATACAAAGTTTAACTTTTTATACGGGCCCTAGCTCCCCTAACTTATGCTTAGGGAAGTAATCTCCATTGAAAATAATTTGAGGACACAAAAAACTTGACATTTGTGCGACCAATACTCACAGAGATATTCGAGTTCAAAGTTTTAAGGGACCATACAGAAGATGAGATTGGAACTTATCGCCCTTTCACAAGAATGACAGGTTGTCAAAGTAAAAAAAAGGCATTTATATTTTTCATTGCTATTCAAAAATAAATTCAAATGTTATGCCGTGATACGCAAAAACACACTGCAAAACCTATATTTTCCCTCCAAAAGGTGTTAGTGACGGTGAGTGTAAAGTGGCGTAAGTCACAACACGCTGCGTTTCCTATCTCGGTGAATATTGGTCGAACTAATTTCAAACTTTTTGTGCTATAATTTTTTTTCAATGAAGATTATTTCTCTAAATATAAGTTAGGGGACCGGGGCCCGTATAAAAAGTTAAAGTTTGTATTTTTTGACTCATTTTTTATTTTCACTTCAAATCTTCTATATCTCAACTCTATTTCTGATTTTGAACATTTTTTCTATTGAAAGTATGGATCTAAGACTAACGGTTGCGAAAATAGAGGTTTTGCAGGTTGCAGGTTAAAACGGTTATGTTTGATAGTGCTTATATTCTTTTGAGGGGAGGCGAATGTGTTAAAGAGAACCGAATTGAAATTAAGAACCTTATTTGCTTGTATGGAGTAGAATCGAATAAGGAATAAACAACTGTTCTTCGTTTTTTTTTTTTTTTTTGTTTTTGTCAGTTTTTTTTAAATAAAATTGCAAAAATATTTTCCGAGATTGACAGTAGTAATTTCCTTCTATAAATTTCCAAAAAGAAAATGGCAAGAAAATAAAGTGCTGGTCCACTGGTTGAGGTGTTCATTCATTGGGATATGCTGTCCTTCTTTCTCATTTCAACCCTAAAAAACCTGACTTGAAACTAATATTTATCGAAATCGTTTAAAAATAATTACATATATGCTTATGATGTCCTTCCAATTTTTAAAATAAATTTATTGATACTACCCGCTTTTAAGTATATATTTTATGTTTCAAATACTATACATATCGCACCTGCATGTCAAGAAGTATTTGAAGTACTTTTTCCGTATCATATCTTTTAAATTTTTCTTCTTTATTTTCCTCTTTTTTTGCACTTAAGTTTGCTAACTTTATTCTTTTAAACTTCATATTTTATACTCATTAATTCTAACAGGTTACAGTTTACGAACCTTTTCTTTTAATTATATTTTTTCAGTCTTGTCATCCTTCCGAACGCTGGACCAGACATCAAATATTTGTTCGGTTTTGTACGAACGCAGCTCAGCACAACAATCACAGTCATTCTCATTTTCGGACCTAAGGTAAGAAAATTAACAATTCCTTTTTCCCTCCTTCTTTGCTTCATTTTTTTCTAGCGTGATGTTCGATTAAATGACTCCCATTGTTGAAATATAGGTAGAGATTGCCTGTTTGCCTCTCCAATACCTTATGCGATAACGTTTTACGAGGGGGGGCCCAAAAGAAACCGGACTAATGGTGCGATGCCAATCCTAGATGTAGTAGAGTGTTTGTTCTCCAGCTAGATGGCTCAAGTAGAGACCACAAACCACCTGTGCAAATGGAGTCAGTCTAGTTGATAACGTCTGATCATGATCATAGTGCTGATTTTCTCAGGTGTTGCTTTCTGTCTGCGAACTCATTATGGCAGATTTAAAATAATAAACTGTAAGCTTGAAATTTTGCTCCCTGCTTGAAAAGTCGGCAACGGAATAGCTTACCAAATGCTTCAACAAGCTTTCAAGAACGATGCTATGAGCCATACACAATTTTGCGAGTGGTTTGGGCGTTTTAAACGTGTTAGAATGAGTGTTGAAGATCATGATCGTCCTGAGCGCCCTTCAACGTCTCGAAATGATGAAAAAATTGAAATAATCCGCCAAAAAATTAACGAAAGTCGTCGTTTTACGATTGACGAAACTTTACAAGAAACAAGAGTGAGTTGGAGCTCGCGCGGGCGATCGAAAGAATGACTCCTTTACCGTGATAACTCTGCCGTTACTCAGCCTTCACTATTAACCGCTACTTGGCCTCTCAAGGGTGGCTAGTCGTTCCATGACCCCCGTATTCACCAGACCTACCCCCTTGTGATCTTTTTCTGTTCCCAAGGTTTAAAAAAATTCTGAAAGTGAAACGTTTTGATGATGCTGAGGCTGTAAAACTGCTTCGCAACGGGCACTGGACATGGTCTAAGTTAAAGAGTTCCAAAAGAGCTTCTAACAGTGGGAAAAAAAGAATTAACGAGTGTATTGCATCTAAGTGTGAACACTTTAAAGGAGACTGAAGAAATTTTGTGAATAAACTAATATATAAATATTTTAGAACAAAAATCCGGTTATTTTTGGGTCCCCCCTCGTATACTACACAGGGGAATACTTTGTAACACAAACTGTTTTGAGAAAGGTTTTTTAGCTGTTTTGAAATTGATGAGTTCGGTGATATCAAAAAAACTGCAGTTACTTTTCTTTTACCAAGTCAGAATTTTACTCTACTCCTTATGTGAACATGACCACTTTCCGCGGGACAGCGTATATCACAGTAAACTCGACTACTCCCTTTCGGTTGATATAAAACTTTTTTTAATTAAAATTAATTGTTCCTTTTCCAAGATATTATTATTTATGATTGTAACCAATTTTAGTTTTTGGCTCTGCCAAGGCAAAATCTAATTTTCAGTGAGGAATCTATTATAATTTCATGTTTATCAGTAACTCAAAGGATTTTCTTGTTTTGTCTACGCAATGTAAGTAATTTTTGCTCTCCTAAAATCTCTTTTATCTTGTCTCATATTTTCCAAAAATGTACAATATTTTGTAAATGGGTCATTTTGATCCCTATGTAACTATAAAACTTGAGTTGAAGACTAAACTTGACTAATTTTTGGACTCAAAAGGCCATAAGTCTGTCAAAAACATATCACATATGTTACACAACCAAATCATTGTTCCTTGTGCTATTGGACGTGTCTACATAAATAATCTTCCTCTTCCTGACCAACTAGAAATCAACTCTTCCAAAATCAAACGTTTTTTATCAGAGTCGTACTATACCCGCTAAGTTGTCAAAAACGACAACTGTCAGCCCAAAACTGCCTCAACTTTTTTAATTACCGAGGCAAGAAATTAGAAATTGTAAAAGGGACTGTAGTTTTGAGTAGCAATGAAGATCTATTTTTCCTCATTCGTCATTTATCTTAATAAAATTAAATTATTTCAAACTATGGGACTCTCATTTCTTAATCGCTAACGCGCGAAACTCTTGGAAGCACAGCAATCCTCCCAGATTTACATATTCGTATTTTATAACTCGATAAAATTCGGAGTTTCATCTGGGAAATTTTGAACCCGCGATTGACATTTTGTAGCTTATTTTTGCACAATACAGGTAGCTCAAAAGTTCTGTTAAAGTACAGCATTTTCACCGCAACCACTTTTATTATGGAGCTAAAATTGAAAAAACTGTTTATTTTATTCATTTATTTATTTATTTTTAGCAATTGTATTTAAATATATTTTCATAAAAGCGTCATTTTATGTAAGCTCTAAAGATGAACTGATTAATAGGCAGTGTCGATTAATCGGTCATAATTAGCCACTTTGCAGCCTATTTACAATCGGCCAGATTTTGCCGATTAATCGGCGGAATTTTTTTTTTTTCAAAATAATTTTTTAAGCATAGTTTTAACAAAAACATTTATGGACAATAAATAAACGTAATTTGCTGTGTAATTTGTACAGTGTAAAAACGAATAGTTTAGAAAGTGCGTAGAATAATTTTCATAGCTGAAATTCACATGACACTGCAAAGAATAATTAAATTACTGGACATTCAGTTTTGAATTTTAAATTTATTAATCCCCCTTAGCCCCCCCCCCCCAATTCCATACACTTTTCATACCATCTACCTTGCAGCAATTTTTATTATTTTTACATTATTAATATTATTTCAGAATGTAACAGAAATAAACAAATGTGTATATGATCCCACTGGACCCTCCTCTTAATTCTCCCCACTCCCTCTAACATTTTCGTTTTATTTCTTAAAGAAAATCAGGATCATTCCCTAAAGGTTACGTTGGTACCCTAACCTCAGCTTTTGATGACACAACTTGATTATAAAAGAAGAAAAAAAAGTTAAAAAGTGACGGAGGAATCGGTAGCATTAAAAATAATTATTATGATCATCAATCGGCCGATTAAGCAGTAATCGATAATCGGCCAATTTCCTTATTGGTGCATCCCTAATAAGTACTATTTATTTGGTTTTGTATAATTTTTCCAAAAAAAGGTGCTGAAAAACAAGCACTTTTTTTTCATAAGTTTAAGTAGAAGTGTCAGCAAATGAGAGTTAATGCCAATAGTTATTCGCAAAGCTAAATAAATTGAAAATGTTACAAAAGGAAATTATAAAAAGAACGAAAGACATCGCTCAACCATGACAAAAGATTTTAAAAAGACAAAAATTGTAAAAAATTGGCACTTTCAAAATAACAAATCTTATTTTATACTTTAGGGAAACACGCAGAAGAAAAATATTTTCAAAAACGAGGCACTGTTAAGATCGATAAAATACGATTTGATTATGGTCTTGTGAGCAAGGTGAAACTCATGGTGTGTCTTCATAAGTGAATTTCAGGATCAAGTTTGAAAGAACGCCATGAAACATCGAAGAAAAGAGAATCTATTTTATTTCTTATATAGTTACAACGATACGATGAAGTTGAGATATTTTTTAGTTGTTTTATGTTTTCTAGATTCTGAATCTCAAACTGATATTTTGTTTCGAATTCGCATTCATGCGAAAGACAAAGAATCTATGAAAATCTTTACATTAAAGAAAAGAGAAAATTCACATTATTCTTCCGTGGGAAGGAAAAAGGTAATATCTGCAAGTTTTTCACTTTTCATTTTTTTGCATTTTGATCCTCTACTAAACTTTAGCTTTATTGTACAAGCTTGCATATTCGGCAAGTTTGTGGCTTTATTCCGATGAAAATAAAGCACGAAAAAAATGTCTAATTGCAACATTTCCCTTTTCTTAGTATGAAATCCAAAAAGCGATTTTTAAAATATCTCAAAAACTCGTTTCTGCAGATACTGCTCTTTACCTTCCCACGGCAGCATTCAAATAAGTATCTTATTGCATGCCGAACCAAGAGAGATACCACTTGTGAAAAAATTTAAATTGTGATTAAAAGTCTAATGATCAAACGTTTATCATTTCTAATTTTACCTATACTGATGGCAAAACTAAATATTATTTTTCCTCATTTTAAAGGAACTCACCAATAGTTTACGGCGATTCAATGAAAGCTCTCTTCATTCTCATCCTCATATAAATAATAGCCAAAGATCGATTAACCCGCGTGTTTCAACAATGAAACTCGCGCCACGGCATGATAAGTTGATAATATGTTTTGCTAATAATTTAACATACAGGGAAAGGCTTTATTGTGACAAGGCTGAACTCGCTCCTGTAACTTAACCGTTTTACTGCTAGGACTGTGTCATTTCAGGGGAATGAAAAAACGAAAAAATGGTCAACAATGAACGCTACCTACTGGAGTTTAGGTTTAATCCACTGGAGTTAGGATTGCAATTTCAACCATCAAAATATTACCGAAAAGGCAATGGCTTCGTTCAAATGCAGAAACAATTTTCACCCATCATACCTTGACGGGTGACTTTCTAGCTTCAAAATAATTATTTTAACATGAATCACTTAATTTTTTATCTTGAAGAAGTCTTGGCGTTCAGTCGTTGTTTCTCAACAAGTTCCAGATGTATAGGTTTGATAGAATGGGTGCATTAAGTAACGCAACTTTTAATTTTTAATTATTTTTTTTAAATGTCCGATTTTTCAAACAAGGCGTGGTCTTTATGATGTCACAAGTAATGTACTTTGGTCGTTTTCCACTGGTACGCTGAATATTTACGCTTGCTGTCTACCGCATTCCCAAGTTATGATGATTCAGAAGCGAATTAAATATTGCGCTCTACGCTTGCTATCAACCATATCGTTGTCACTACATGTGAGCAAAGAAGCGAATTAAAAATACGCTGATGGCATCAGTGGATGACAATTCATCTCTTGTGATGTCATGGGCAGAAGCGTAAGAAATGAAATTGAACCTGCGCACCGATTAAAATAATTGTTAAAAAATACTAAACTTGGTCGAATATTTAGAAAATGGTCTGATCCTATGTTTTTAAGCATGCTCTTTCAGAAACAAATACACGGAAATTTCGGAAACGACCCCATTGTGGAAATCGCTTGATACAGTTGACTAACCCAATGAAGATACACAGCATATTGTTACACTTGCAAGAAAGCTTTGAATAGCAAGAGAAAGATTTTGAAACGTTATAAGGGAAAAGGAATCCTATTAGCGTGTCTATAAACTTTTAATCAAAATTTTTGCAATCGATGAAAAGTTTAAATAAAATTAAAATATAATTTTGATACTTTTGGGGTTTATTTCATTGAATTCTATTGTTTTCAGTTGATCTTCAACGGTCAAATATTGAACTTTAAAGTAGACAGTTGTTTTTTTTCTAATTGTTCCTACTAGTAGAGTATTACACGAACTATCTTTATCTCTTTCTTTTCTATGTCAAGTTGCCTTAGCAACACTGTTCCTCGATCTACTTTTTATAATGCGTAGCTGAATTTGTATCTTTTGTGCCAGAAAAGCGACTGTGATGTTATACACAGACATCTTTCCACGTTAGTTATACATTTTAAAGCATATTATTTCATACTAGAAAATCACCCGTCAAGGTATGACGTGTGAAAATTGCTTCTTCATTTGAGTGAAGCATTTGCCTGTTGGGAGATCTTTCGATAGTTGAAATTTCGGGTCTCATAACTTTGTGCAATTGTTCCTTTCTGGCAAACAATATTAACTTTTTTGGTACCAGAAAATTGTCAACAGTTAAAAAAGAGAAACTGCTGTTTGACCACAGACTGTATGTAATTTGGCAATCAGCCAAGCAAAGACGATTCCATCTGAATGAATCAAGCAGGGGAGAAGGAAAAATAGCGATGGGATTTTGACGCACGCGTTTCATAATTTCACTGGGGACTTATTCATTTATTGTCTTAATTAAGGTGAAAATGAGTGTAAATAAAATGAGTTTCTATGAAACAACAAAAAGAAGATACAATGTTTTTATTTCGCTCGGAAATGTAACAGTATAATGGTAAGCTCCAAATTATGTTGCAAACAAAATAAATCAATTAATTTTTGAGTGAGAATATAGATCAAATATTGTTTTGATTTAGAAATTATTTCAGTGAATAAATTGTCATTATTAAAAAACTGAGTCGAAATAATTAAGAGGAAAACGCGCACATTTATAGCAGAGAAACTACTATCCCTGGAAGATAATAGACGCGTCCATTTCCGCCGTAAACCAGATGTTAGCCTTTCCATACAATCAATGGTTAGACAGTATCAAGAATCTCAGCTATTTTCAAGTAAAAATAGATACAAAATTCAATAAACATTCTCAGTTATTAAGTAATTCATGTTTATAAATAACATCATTGCTGGTATGTGAGGATTTTGAGACCACCACATTACGGTGTTCCTTATTTGAGGATAAAACGATTCACTTTGTCACGTCGCCGTGGACTGACATTCGTAGGATTCTACAAGCTGTGGATGACTTTTTGGTGACATTTTGTGATCATCACACTTCAAAGATCCTCATGTGACCGTCATGTGACTTTCACACAAGGTTCAAATTTCAGTAACATTTATTAAAATGTTCCATGTTGACAAACTGCTATATTTTTACCCAAAATTACATTCATCCCAAGTGCTTGGGAAAAGCACTAATGGAAGAACAATTCATGGCGTATGAAATTGTTTTAGAGTTCCATAATAATGTGGAAAGAACTCAATGCTTATAGAAAAGTCTAACATGAAAACATAATAAAAAAAATCTATCAAAAACTTTATGGGTGGCCCGGGGAAGTATTATGAAAGAAAAGGCAATCATTAAACAAACGTTAAGACCAAAAAACTCATTTGATCTTTCATGACTTCTTTTATTCGTTTGTACCTTGCACAATGAGAAAATGATACTTTTTACGTCAGCACTAATTGTTATTGAGTTACAGTGCAAATTCATTTTTATGAAAGAACTTATGCTACAAAACTTGCAATCGCTGTCTAAACATTATATTTATTTTATTATTCTGAAAGGCTGAGTTTTGACTTTAACAGAAAGTCCCCCCCCCCTCCTTGATCAAAAGAAAAAAAAATCTGCTAAGCGACAGATTGCTAAGT
This sequence comes from Uloborus diversus, assembly GCF_026930045.1. Lineage (NCBI taxonomy): Eukaryota > Metazoa > Arthropoda > Arachnida > Araneae > Uloboridae > Uloborus > Uloborus diversus. The sequence goes on from NC_072735.1 coordinate 106,738,515, forward strand.
AAGAGATTATTGCTGTTTGAAAAAGTTTGTGAAATTTAAATATATAGAAAGAAGATAATAGAGTTACAATAAGATATGCTGCAAATGAGGGAGAGAGCATCTTTTTGATTTTTCCCCTTTTCAACTCATTCGATTTTTGTTATTTTTTACTTTATTTATTTATTTATTAGTTGTCGACTATAAATAATGTTTCAACAGACTACTGTTGGCTCTTTCTTTTTGTAAACGTTATTTATGGGTAATTTGCTGAAGAAAGTTTAAATGAAATAATTTGTGCGTATATATTTAAAGTAAATAAAAGCTGCGATTATTTTCGTTTTTAGTAAACGTTGTTTTCTAATGGAAGTTTTAAGTATCGTTGTCCAAATTTTAGTGTTATTTTATTTCAGTTTAATTACTTTGAGAGCGTTATTTATACTTTTATTATATTTAATCAAGTACTCAACAGTTGGAGTAGATGTAAAATCATGTGTGTGTGTTTAATTATTCTTCAAAAGAATCTTTTGAAGAATAATCTTACTGTTTTAAATGTTTTTTTAAAAGGTTTCTATCTCTATCTGGATTACAAAAATTTGATTTGAATTTTTCAGACTGAACACAAGCCAATTTTACATTTATTTATTTTCAATTAATGTATTTGGCAATCTGAACGACTTCATGTAATTGTTGTTCTGTTCCAGTTTTATAGAGTTATCAAAGGACAAGGCGACGTGTGGGACAACAGAGCTCGCGCCCGCGGAGTCACTGCTTCTTTCTCTCTGAACGGAGTGGGTCCCGTTTATGAAGAACCTCAAGATCTCTATCAAGAAAACGAAGAGCTCAAGGTAAATGACTTTGCTTTTCACTGCGAAATCTGTGACTTTGCAGTGGGTTCAAACCACTATAGTCTGTCATTGATCCACTTTATTATAGTGTAGGCTGCAAGCAACATATCTTTCGATCGCCTGCAAAGTTGATTAAAATTATTTATAACGTGCTCAACCCACGAGGTCTACTGACTGAACCAGCGAACTGGTGCCATTTTATCGGAAATGGAACGACTGTCAAGATTTATTAAAAGTCTCAGTATTTGTGAAAGCTCCAAACAAGGATTGAATATTGCTTTGCATGTGATATTTGTGTAATACCTTAAAAAATGAAAAAGGCAAATACAGTAAAATCCCTCTAATGCTGACAGTAACGGGACAATTTTTTTTCCGCAATAGAGAGGTGTCCGCAGGACAGGCGTTTAATAATGTTATTTGCTTTGGAACTGGGGAATTAAAAATTGTCCGCCTTTGAGGGGTGTCCCTTAGGAGGGGTTTTACTGTATTTCAGCTTTATTATATTACATACAAGTGTTACATTTTTTTTTTTTTTTTGACTTTTTTTTTGGCAATTTTTGTTTTGCTTTTGTTATTATATCAAATGCAGAAAATCAAATAAATCCGAGTTTTTGTGTTACAGAGGGTTAACACTAACTTAACATTGTTGACGAATGTGCCGCGGTCTACCTTACAAAATGCTCATTTGATAACAAGAGCAGAGGTAGCAGTATAATTCTTCAACTTAATGATTCAGCAGCCTAATTGTTAAAGAACATGTAAAACAAATCAGCAGAACAATCACTATATTATTGCACACAAAGAGTTTTAACAATGAAAAGTTTGAGCCTATTAGATTAGAAAGTCATAATCTTAAGTATAAAGAATGCAACTTTGCCAAATAGGATCGATGCTCTTTATGCAACAGTCAAGATAGGTAAAAGATTTCACTTTGCTGCAAAACGGCATTAGTTTTATTCCTTTTGAGATCGATAGATAATGAGTCATCAAATCCATTGCTTTACGTGGCCATTTTTTCATGAACATTTTTGGCCCTCGACAGAAGGCTCTAATTGTCCTTGGAATAGTTGCACGAAATTGTAGTTTGATGTTTTATGATGGCTGCAGAGTCGGAGAGAAAATGACCGAATCTGTTATTAGTCCAAAATCAGTCTGACTTCGATTCCATAATCTTGGCAGAGCTCTCTCTCTCTCTCTCTCTCTCTCTCTCTCTACACTTCAGGGTCCACCATACCAAACACTTTTTGTGTTTTTGCTGGTTGGATGGTACCCTGAAGACAACTCAGGAGCCGAGCAACACCTGACCCAGCATTCCGGAAGGTTTTGATTTGGAATGGGAACTTGGAGGAATTTTTGGCCGCGAACATATTTACTGTGCCCCAGTCACCATTAACGAGCACAGAGGAGCGTCGACTGGCTATCATCGAACCTCCGGTTACGAGTCCGACACCTTACAGATCAGGTCACCACGGCCAAACTTGGCAGAACTGCAGACTTGGAAGGAAAATGACGGATATGAACTTCTGGAACATTAAAATCTTCTACTACGACTCGTTTACTCAAAACCAGTCCGACTTTGAGTCTGCAGCCCTGATTTTTACTCATAGTATATTTTTGCATGATTTATGAGGTGTGTTAATTTGTGAATTACTATTCTTTCCAGGAGGAGGTGCAGAAGCTAGCTTCGCAAATCGAATTCATGAAAATCGTACACATGGAGGTGAACAACCGACACCTGAAGCCAAAACATGGAGGCTTCTTTAGCCAAACGACCAGCAATCAGAGTCCTGTTATCAAAAACATATACATGAAGTTCGAAAGTACAGATTCACCTGGCTCCAGAATCTCGCCAGCAGCCGAACTCGTCAGTGAAAAAGTGTGAAAGCACAGGCGCAATAATATTTGGTTAAAGAAAATGGCTACAAACGTGAAAGAACATCCTTTTTGCAGCTGTTGCCATCTGCACCGTGGAAGTATTCTTCACTAGCAGAAAATGGCGGAGCTGTGTGCTCCGTGGTTCAGATTGAAGATCTGCAACTAGAGCAGTCTTCTCAGAGGAAAAATGGCGAATTGAAGAAGAAATTTCCATGTAAATGGAAATAAGAAGTAAATTTCAGAATTTTAACTGGCTTTGAAGGGTTTTCTTTGATGGTAAAATTTAGAAACTCGTTGTTTTGTCATTATTCTTTTATACCTATAATGTATAATTAGTATATCGAAAGTGTCAAACCAAAATGTAATTTTTTACAGAAGAAAAACAACTGAATTATCTTTAATCTTCTTTTTAAAATAACCTTCTCGTCTTTAAATATTCATTAAAAGATTTTTTGTTTCCGCGGTGACTTTGGAAAAGAAGTGATAAAACTAAATATGGAATAATACAGACTTCATACACTATCCCTAATGGTATTTCCAAAATACCAAAAGAATTCACGAATATTTTTAAACAATCATAATCATTTTACAATTTTATTGATTAATTTTTAAAAATCTAGGGAATTACATAATTGTGATACATGTATTAAGTACAAAATTTGATGCTGCAATAAGTAGTGCATGAAAAATGAAAAATATCATTTATTTCGTATTTGCAACAGATTTTTAAATTTACATACCATTCTCAAAAAGGAAGTTAAAAAAATATATATATTTTAAATTGTTTTTTCATTGTGAGTAAAGTTCACAGCATGTACTGACACTTAGACCTTTTACGTCATTTTAGAAAATTCTTTGATACCAATAGTAGTGATAACACCAATTATTAAGATTTTAGACTGTCATACGCCATGTACGATTTGAAATTTTTAACACCAATGCAGAAATGTAAAGTGTTATGTACACATTTTTTCTGTATGTTGCGTCAGAAGGAATGCGAAAAGAGCACACTGGTCTGTCTCAGTTCTCGTTGTTTTTTTAAAGCAAAATACGTGAAGTTTAGATTTGACTTTATGCCAAAATGTAATCACTTCAACTTCTTGACCCATTTCATCCTTCAAACGTAAATGTAAGACGATTGAAGGGGAGTACTAATTGGACACTAAAGTAAAGGCAATCCTATATTTTAAAGCTGGTTTTCTTGAGGATGCTTTAATGTTTTCTAGTTAAGATTTCGATCTATAGAAGTACAATTTTACTGTATGTTTTTTGCTAAGCTTTAGAATATTTATGTTGTACTAGTAATTTATTATATTTTGTGTATGTTTTCGTGCAATTATTTTTACCGAAAGAATTATAATCTAATTGAAAATTAATTTAAGCTTATATCCTATTTGTATCATATGTTTGTTCGCTCAATTTTTCTAGTCCTTTTGAAAATGTTTTTTTAGTATTGTCTTGACTTCAAATACTCCTTTAACTTTCAATTTCACCCATTTATTTGACTAGACTATCCGAGAAAAAGATTTAAAAATTAAAAATGGGGAAATTAGAGACAACTCTAGAATTGTCAAAGCAGAAAACATTAAAGTTACTTAAGTAACTATTATTCATGCTTTTCGTTTAAAGGTTACATGTAATTAGTATTGAAATATAAGATGTTTGTTGTTGTTTTTTTTTCTTTTTTTTTTGGTAAGAACTGGCGAACTTTTTTTGGTTTTGTTTATTTTTTTATTTTTAATTGGAAAACAATTAAAACGGTGTAAAGTTTGTTAGTAAAATACTGGTAACAAGTAAAAGCTACCGAAGTTTTTTTTTTAAGGATTTTTTCACCTTTATATGGTAAATTTGATTTCTTTTCTTTCAAATTTATAATGTTTTAATTTTTTTTTTCTTCTTCTTATTGCCCCGTCTCCCCGAAAATAAATGGGTGAATTCCTTTAATGAAACATATATCAATACAATGGTATTTTTAACAAAATTTTGTTCTGCTTTCACAGATTTTTACGAAACAACGAAACGCAATCAATTTCCTACAAAATCTTGTTTATTACTGAAACAAAGAAAGAGAATGAAATGGGTTAAAAAGAATCTAAGACGCATTTTACATGCTAAAGTATGATAAACTCCTGTTCTTTATTGCTAACTATCTTATTTAAATAAAACACAAGAATCAGAACAAATTTATCAAATAAGTTGTGATATAATAATCTTCTGAGATGAAAAGCTCGATATTTTTATAGATAGTTTAAGAAAATAATTTTAGAAATGAAGGTATAAATGCAGTGTGGTGATACTTGAATTTTTTAGCAATGTATAATATCAAACGTCGTTCGAAAGGTTAGTAAAAAAATGTTGTATTTAAGAAAGATCAGAATAAGATATTTTATTGCCTTTTTTTAGACTTTGAAGTGCATGTCTTACACGAAAATCTCTTAATATTTCAATATGTAGATGTGCTTGCCTTCCGTCATAATAATGATAATAATAATAACAATAACAAACTTCGTGAGTGCTATCATTCCAAAAATATTGTGATGTGAATTATATTTGGACAATGTTAAACGTTGTTCATGAAAATAAGTGGTTTTGTTTTCTATCTAAAGATACTAATTTTGAACATTTTCTGATTACAGTATCCAAGGCAATATCAATATCAAGCGTGTAGTATTATACATATAACCAAGCAATACAACGTTTATAGCACTAAGTAAATAACTTTTATTTAGATTGTATGTTTTACTGTTTTGCAGAAATTGTTTTGAAGCAAATAAGTGTTTTAATGTTCTTATTTGTGGTTAAAATTGATAAATATAAGATATAGTATGATTTACTGTTTTGCAAAAATTATTTTGAAGCAAATAAGTGTTTAATGTTATTATTTATTATTAAGGTTGTTAAAATACTGGAACTTCATGAATATTTTAAGTTGAAAGCTCTCATTAAAACGTTTAAACTTATCCATAAAAAGCAGAACATGACTTTTGCACTGAAAACAAAAATGATGAAAGCATCTTTAATAAAGTGCAAAATTTTCAAATTCTAACGTACACAAATTTTTGTGTTACAAGAAACTAGTTATTGGGTTATGTTGGGGTCTCTTTAAACGCTAAAAAATGAGCTTATGGACCAAAAAACTTTCTTGATGTTCTTTGTGGATACGAAATGCTTGCATACAAGCTTTTGCAAATTTTGTGCTCTTAAGTTTTTATCCGTTACGGTTAAAAATTTCTAAAATGATAAGAATCCACAACTTATCTTATTACTTTCCTACTAAAGTTTCAAAAAGAAGTTTAATGAACTGTGTCATCTAGATCACTGGTTCCCAACCTGTGGGTCGCGATGGTCGGTTATGAAGCATTTCTTAAGGGATCGTGACATTATTTCTACTTTTGAAACGTATGGTATTATACTGTTTTAAAACTATTACATACGAAAAAAAATGTGCATAATTTTTATCTTTCATTGCAGCAATGTTAATTGCTGGTAATTTCATCAATAAAAGTACTTTTCTTAAATTTTTGTTTTAAAAGCTCGTATTTTATTAAAATTCGATTGTATTTATTATCTGTTACTTTTCGTTACTTCGAAGAATTTGATTTTTTATGATTTATCTTAACTACAAATGTATGTTAAATCGGAAAAAAGAATATTTGAGTGCAAGAATTTTGAAAATGTAGTAAAATGCTATACATTATAGTAGCTATATATAAATAAATACATATAGGGGTAAACATACGGGGTGAAAGGTTGTATAACTGACAAAAAAAAAGGGATCGCGACGTACAAAAGGTTGGTAACCACTCATCCAGATACACAATCTACAGTCGGGGCAAATCTAACTTGGCAGCATTGTGAAGGCTACGCAGATCCTAATCACAGCATTGCTATGCTACCGGCTTAAGCTTGTCAAAACTATAGCTACCTTTAAAATGTCTCAAGTATTTAAAAATATGAAACCCAGTAAACAGTTTTCATTCCCTTATAAATGAATAGAGGTAAAATACAAAACTAGTGGCAAAATTAGAGGAACATTTAAGGCATAATTACTAAATTTGTAATTCATCGAAGGTAATTAGATAGTTTTATTATCACAACTCATTTATGCTGTGTGTTGTACATAGCCGCGGTTTCCCATCAAGTTAATAACACTATTTTGATACTAAACGTAAAGCAACAAAAGGACTATTTAAAAAAATGATTACACAAAATTTGTCATTCTTGAGAGAAAAAATTGAAACTGATAAAATATGTACGTCTGTGGATTTTCATATTTTCAATTACACATTTATTTATTTAGCCTATATGCATAGTGCACAGTAATGGAAAGTGAGAATCCATTTGCTTTTAATGTTCAAGCTAATTTTTATGACTTATTTCATCATAAGTTCGCATTAATAAGCGTTACTTCGGAGAATAGCTTCTAAACATCAAACTAAGGATGTATTCACTAGAAATCTAAAGCCTTTTACTGGGCAAACAGAAGTTACATAGATATCAAAACAAATAATGTTTTAACTATTTTTTTTCGTAACGTTATTACTTCCTTTTATTAATAGATGTATCAAAAATAAATATATTCATTCAACGTATGATTCATCAATTTCGTTTTATGATTAACTTCAAAATTAAATAATGTAAAGTGTGTATATTTTGTATTTTTTTGAAGAGCAGAAGAAAATATTTGTTTCGCAAGCATAAAATTTTTGTTAATACTTAAAGAATAGCATTCAGTTATTTTTTTCCTTTTTTTTTTTTTTTTTTTGAATAAAAATATTAAAGGAAAAAAAAATACGTAAAAAGAAAGTTACGTTACAAGAAAAAGTATCGTACAATTTGCTACTTTTATTTTTCTTTTGTTTTATTTACAGTGCAACTTTTACGAGTTGCCATACAGATCAGAAGTATTCAGGGTTTTAACGTTGGAATAAATTTTAGATTAAAAATAGACTTTTGTTTTCAACTGCAAAAATACTCTTGTGGAACAACTTCCAATTTCTACTTTTAGAAAGTAGGGCATTTTATTTCGAATCATGTATCACACAGCTTCAATATTTTTTTTCCTTGCACAAACGAAAAAAAGTATTTTAGAGGAAAAACATATTCAACTTTTAGTAGCAAAATATTAAAAAACATGACTTTTTTATATAAACCGCTTTAGTACACGTATGTGTACCCCCAAAAATATCAAAACTCCCAAAACTTATACTCAAATGTGTCTTTATGACTTTTAACGTTTCAAGCATTAAAATAGCAATAAAAAATTTAATTGCCATTCGCTGGTAATCATTAGGTTCCGTCATTACACCCCATGTTTCTGCATAACTTCAATGCTACAGTATGCAATATTGTAATATGTAGATAATACTACACTTTAACTAGGCCATCATTTTTGTATGAAAATATATAGATGCATAAAATATATGTATTGAAGAACTATAGCTACGATATTGAAAACTTAAACGATATTATGATCATCAAAAATGATATGAATACAGTACTCCGAATTATTCCTTATAATGTAGAATAAAAATGTTAGATGCTCCAAAGCTACTTTGTGATAATATAATTTCATTCTTTTGTTATACATTTTCATAGCTATTCCAAAATTATGAATTCTCAATTGGAAATATTTTTACATCTTCAAAAAATTGAATAGAAATTATGCGCTTTGTTATTTCTAATGCTCATATACAGTGGCTCCCAAAAGTGTTCGTACACTTTGAAATTTTTTAGTAAAACCAAAATAACGCAAAACTGAATTCGAATATGAAGTCCAGTATTTTTTTTACATCATTCCTATGTCATTCTCAATAAAACACTGTAGTTTTTTTAAAAATATTGACGGATCTTCTTTTTGAAATGAGTCAAAAAACGAAAAGACAGAGAAATAATATGCCACAAAAGTCATGGTACACTCAAAAAATTTCGAATGAATTCTTGATTAAAACTATCATATGTCATTTTTTTATTATTTTTGCATTGTGTTGACCCTTAAAAATCATTTGGATTGAATTTTTTGTTAATTTATTCCTTAAAATTGTGCTTATTACTTTAAAATGGCTGGTATTCGTAAACAACCACAAACATCATTCGAAATTTGAATTTTTTTCCTCACAGTAGCGCTAAATTGGCTTGAAATGTCTCTAAATTAGTTATTTTATTCCATTCTATAGTAAAGCGCTTGATAAAATGCTTTAAAGAAAATAATCGGACCGAAAATAAGGTAAGAAAAGGTCAACCGGCAAAGTTGACAAAGCGTGATAGGAGATTTACAGTTAAAAATTTTATGAAAAATACACATTTGAGTGCTGTAAAAGTTTCTGCGCAGTTGAATGAAAATTTTTACATTTAATTTTCTCCTAAAATTGTCAGCCAAGATCTCTGATTAGCTGGATTAAATGGGACCACTTCCCGCAGAAATTTTCTTGGCCGTGAGAAAAACAGAAAGCTTACGTTTTTCGTCACAAAATCAATGATAAATAAGCTCAAAATGTTTGGGAATTACGTCTTACTTTCAGATAAAAATAAATTCAACATTTTTGGTTAAATTATTGTATAATTGTAAGTAGAAGAAAAAATTAGGCACTTAATCTTAAGAATTTAGTTGGACCAGTTAATCAGGACGGTGATGGTGTTCTTGTGCGAGGGTGCATATCAGCATTAGGACTTGGAAGTTCGGAATTTTTTGATGAAATAATGATTAATGCTATTCGTTTAAATGTTTTAAAAACCAATTTTAAACTCTTAGCCAAAAATTTGGTTATCGGAAACAACTTTGTTTTTTATCAAGATAACGATAAGAAGCACAAGGTTTTCAACGTTTGCGTCTAGTGCCTCAAAAATTGTCCTAAAATTTAGAAAATACCCCCTCAATCTCCAGATTTGAACTTAATGTAACATATTTAGAGATATCTGAAGGCTAGATTACGAAAATATGGCTTTGAAACGAAAATAGAGCTAGAAACAGTAAAACTCGAAGTGTGGTTGAACACTTATTCGGAAATTATGCAAAAAAAAAAACATAAAAAAGGATAAAATATATTCCAAGACGTTTAAAAGGTGTTGTTGATATTGCATGATATTCTACTAAATGGTAATTTAATAAAAAGTTAGATTATTCAATAATATATAGACATTTTTTAAAGTGTACGAAGACTTTTGTAACATAAAATTTCCGACAGTTTTTGGTTTTTTATTTTTAAAAAATTAAGCTTTAATTATTTTTAAAAAAATGTCATGTAGTTTTGTTGAAAATTTATCATAGATCTTATAATTAAATACCTATTCCGAAATATTAATTCTAACCAATGGAAAGGGTCCTATTTCAGTGAAAGTCGTAGGTGTACGAACACTTTTGGGAGTCACTGTATATGCTATGTTCTTCATTTGCAAAGTTTTGCATTCAAAATATAGAAAGAAAATCAGCAGTTTTCTAACTACACACAAGTCACACAGTGCTTGTTTTTCCCTCAACTTAACCCCTCCCTTCTTTTTTTCTGTGAAAGAGAATTGTTAAAGTGCTTCCCCATTTCTTAAGGTCACTTTAAATTTTTCAACTGTCGACATTGGGAAAATGCTCCTCATACGCGCACAAGAATAGAAATATTGTCATTTGGCTAAAAAAAAAAAAATTATGAAATACCAGTAGGAACTACCCTCTGTATTAAGGCAAGTTGAGTCGAAAGGTTTTTATTTCATTACTCGATATTGCGTAATATCCCGCAACAATTCATTATATGAGTACTTTCCTTACCCAGCAGAATTTGAAAAAAAGGCGGAGCTCGGAATTCCCCCCCCCCCCAAAAAAAAAAACGCAACGCACTAATAAATGCCAGATTGTTGAAACCTGCTTCAGTAACCCCTCGTTACATCGCGCTTTTCCTTTGGGACCCGAAAAATAATAATAAAAAAATGTTGTTTCACTGAAAAAAAAAAGGTTCGTCAGACAGAATATTTTTCCATGCATCTGAAGTGTGCTTTCCATGCTTCTGAATTCGTTGCAGTCAAAGCAGCAACTCTCGATTTGTGTTCTATCGTAAAACAATTGAAATAATTAAAATTGTTTTCTTTTCTAGCACCCGTCAAGATATGACGGGTGAAAATTACTTCTACATTTCTTCTACAACGAAGCAATTGCCAGTTTGGTGATATTTTGGTAGTTGAAATTTTAATTCAAACTTCAGTGGATGAATCCTAAACTCCAGTAGATAGCGTTTATTGTTGACCACTTTTTCATTTCTTCATTACCCTGAAATGACACAGTCTTACCAGTAATACAGTTAAGTTATTCGATCCAGTTCAGCCTTGTCACAATAAAGCCTTTCCCTGCATTTCGCAATAAAGACTTTCCCCCATTATTTTATCAGTCTTAAAGCAAACATTATACTTGTGTCTTAAAATATTCTTTCATTGGTTAACCAAATATTACTTTAACAATTTAAAACTACTTAATAAGCATCAAAGTGTTTTTAATAAAAGTTGGCCAACAATTTGAAGTCATCATAGTATTACTGTTTGACCACGGATTGTATGGAATTGGCAAACATCCAGGTAAGGCGACTCCATCTGAGTGAGGGGAAAAATAAAAATTTGATGCGCGTATTCCACTTATTTGAATGAGACTCTGCTTAATTTAGAGGCTAACATACACCTGCAAAATCTGACATCCCTGAAAACTAATAGATGCTTCCATTTCCGCGTGTAAACCGGATGTTTGCCTTTCCATAGTATCCGTGGTTAGACATTAACTTAATCTTGTGTCCAAAGCATCCATTTTAAACTTGGAAATTCGATCTTCAGTCAATTTAGGTTGCCGATTGCTGCTTTAAAGCATTGTTTCGATAAAAAGATAAATTCCCATTGTTTATTAATAATTTCTTATTAAAGTTTAAATTTTTCATCAGCTCACTTTTGAAAAAAATTGTGTTTTTTCCACTCAAAAAAGGGTCGGAAAAAATTTAATTGGAAAATAAGTGATAAGTTATGTTTCTACAAAGAGAGCAACAAGAAAAATAAACTTCTAAAATGCATAATTAATAATTTTAGATTCTAAATCCAGAGTACGAGAAAAATCTTTTGTTTACAAAGATTAAAGAGAAAATTTAAAGAGCAGTAAAATACATTTTTGTTCATCACATTAACGATCAATATATTTACATAAAAAATGGGCGACAAGTTCAGTTTCGTTTATATCAACGTGAGTTTAGTTAAGATCCAAGCGATTAATAATTTATTTTCTAAAACAAGGCAATTTTTAGTAGCTGGTAAGAAAGTTTCATTTATTAAAACAAATAGGGGATTGGTTAAAAGGCTTTATTAACAAAATCTTGAGTTATCAATTTGACAGAAAGTTTAAATTTGACTACATGCTTCGCTTTTGCTCAAAATCTGCTGCTGAGGGGGGTTTTTTTTTTTTTTTTTATTCCTTTAAGAAAATATCAAAGCTTGGCTCAATCTTCCAGTTAAGTTTTACCAATTCTTGAAATTTTTGTCAAAAGGCATACGACCAATTTTGATAAGCAAGAAGTTTCCTGAAACAATCGAAACTAGAAACACTTTTGGCCCAACAGAAATTACGAAGCCCGATTATTTATGTAGATGATAAACCAGTTTATATGACCTTTTGTTTCCCCTGGTGTGATCCATAAAATAACAACCTGTCAAACGAAAATATCATGCCAGTATAGATGTTTAGTTGATGTCGCGAATATATTACATATCGATTTAATTGAAACATTCCTTAAGTTTTATCGTTTTTGTTGTTATTTTTCTGCATCAGAAAGATCAACTCGATTTTATTGAATTCATTTTGATATAAATTAGTTTTAAAAATTGATTCACTGCATTTTCATCGTATTTAATGAAAAACAACGTCAGTGTTGGCCTTTTAACGTACTACAAAGAATTTTGAATGAAATGTTATGGTAATTTTTAAAACAACACTGTCTTTTTTAGTGGAAATAGATGGAATTCATGCAGAAACAATCATGTTGTGCATTGTAAATATAATGGTTGTTTATGTAAACTCTATGTGTACATACAATAAGAAATATATGTTAATATAAATATCAAACACTTACTGAATCGGCAGAAAAGCTGCATAACATTTCATGTCTTGTTATTCAACGTAACATTATAAGAATTATTATTATCATAAAAACTGCTCAAATTTTAGGAGTTTACCGTTTTTGTATTTTTGAAAACTGCAAAATCACGAACTCACTTGATCCAGATCAACGTTGACAGAAACCGTCTGCAGTTCTGATTTTCGCCGCTAGAGGTGCTGTTTTTGGAATAATTCGTTTGGAAACATTATTTTATGTAATTCAGGTAGCAGCGAAAGAGGAAATTCATAAGTTCAAACCTTAGAGCAGAAATAAGTAAGGGGATCAAGTCCAATCATTGGCTTAGTAATAAAGAAGCTGATAGCAATTAAGCTGAAACAAGGATCCCAAGACACGTGATTCAACGACGACAAAAGGTTGCCCAGTTTTGCGTGAAACTATAGCAAAAGAAACCCGATTTCTCTTTCACCCCCCCCCCCCCCCCAATGCTTTGCTTTAAAATCTATCACGTCACTTGGGATCGACTAATAAAAGTTTTCACTCCTTCCATTTTATCTCTTCTCAATGGTTCAAGCGTCGCCAAAATTCCACATTTCAGTTTTACTGAAATTTAAGATTGAAATTTAGTCTCTTTTTTACCGTCGACTGAGTACTACAACTAGGTAGCCATAGGCGGCATTTGCATCGAAAAACTAGGGGCTCAGAGGAGGTGCTGGTTAGGTAAGCGGCTGCCATGAGTTTTAAAAATTGCGCAATTAAACTTTAACGTCATTATTAATTAAATGATCTTCTCAAAGTCATTCGGGACACAACCTCAAAAAACGTGGGGATAGACTCTTTCCTTCCAGTTCAGGACTTCAAATTATTTTTATGAAATAATAGCATGATAAAAGTATAAAATACACATTAATTCAATTCTTTAAACACGTGAAAAGATCAATTTTATCATTTATTGATCGATCGTTAATTTTGCCATTATACTTTTGAAAGTGAGGGGGCCACCCCTCCCCCCCCTCCCCAGATCCGCCTATGTACGTAACTGCAAGTTTGAAAACCAATAATGTCTATCTTTTGCTGAAAATTTTTGTTCGAAAAACACATAAGTACTTCTATTTCAATAAAATTCAGAAATGGTAGATTGATAACATTAAAATCAAGTCTTCAAAGTTCCTCAAAAAACCGAAAAAAAAATATAATTTTGTCGAGTTACCTCGAAGCATAATGAAAACAACTGAATTGTAGCTACTTAATTGCAATATTCACCCAAGGTAACGTAATTTATATATTATACATAATTTTCCAAAATTACGGAGCAAAATCATTCCTGCCTTCTCTTTTTCCTATTTTTAAGATTGCAATTACAAAACGTAATTCAATTTAGAATAGATATCGCTTATGAATGTTCTAACATAGAAATCCTTTCACTTGGAGAAATGATGTCAGCATTTGAAAATTATACATTATACACTTTCATTACTCAAATCCTGAACGTACATTTTAAATTATAGGATAAAAATATACTAGGGTAACGGCACCAGTAACAGTCATGCTTAAGACATCGCTCACAGGGTAAATCAAAATTTCTGAGCCTTTTAATGTATTTAGACTTTTTAAACTTTTTTCTCTCATGCAACTACAACTCATCTAACATTTGGCTGCTTCTGGATCCTCTGAATTAGTTAATTCTATTTTTAATGCTCCATTTCGAAAAAAAAGGTCCGACCCTCAGTAACAGACATCGATAAATCTTGTGATATCCAGTAACAGATAGGGTCAGGAAAGGATGAATAAAGGACAAAATTCCCTTTTTCTCTTCAAAATGTGCAAAATTTCTTTATTTTAAGAACTAGTCTTATTAAATTTAAATGAACATGAAACACACCAGCTGACCTCGTGATAGCTGTTCATAACCTTCCACCACTGTCTTGTAAATACCAACTGGCTCATAAAATTAACTCTGATGGTTGCATTGTATTCATGAGCCACAGCAACATCAGTTTTACCCGCCTAAAATTCTTATTATTAAAATCCAAACTTACGACTGTATGTTACTCGTGCCTTAAGTTTCTGCAGATATTATCCAATAAAAACGTACTGGATATCTTTTAAAACAATTTTGCCTAGCGTAAGATAAATCTCGACAAAGTTCAAGTTTGTTGGCTCTTGGAAGTAGATTCTGGACAAGTATCAAGGTCGATAAAAGTGATGATCAAGTGAGGTTGTGACAAGATGTTTCGTAAAGTATCGTGCAATAGATGCCTCCCCTTAGCTAATCATTCTTTTACTGTTAATGTCTAACGTTGAATACTTTGTCAGGCGATTTGAAATTTGTCGATTATCAAAGGAACTTAACTTTCGCATCGAATTTATCAAACAGAATGATTATATTATACTCTACTAAAAAGTGGTCTTTAATTGGTAAACTAACCATTATCCGCTAGTCAATTAACAATCAGGAACTTGTATTTTCGCTGTAAAAGGCAAATAGAAATGGCTGTTTTTTATTTATTTATTTTTAAGTTTATTTATGTACTTTAATTTAATTAATTTATTTATTTATTTTTTTTTTGTCGAAAAATATCAAATTTAAATTCGGTTGGTTTTAAAGTAAGAAATAACAACGTCAAAAAGCACAAATTGCGTATTACTGTAGACACGTGTTTCGGCAATACAAGGAACTCCTTTTTCAATGCAAAGAAATGAGCTTATGGATGAGAAGACATCCGACAAAAGCTTTTTCATCCATGAGCTCATTTCTTTTGCATTGAAAAAGGTGTTCCTTGTAACGCCGAAACACGTGTCTGCAATAATCTGCAATTTGTGCTTTTTGACTTTGTTATTTCTTACTTTACTTTTCAGCACAAAGCTATTTATTTATATCAGTTGTTTTTGCTTTATTTATTTATTGTGATTTCTTCATCGTATCTACACTTGTTCTTTATTCGCAACTCCAATAAACTATAGGGGGCGCTGCAGCCACTGTCTAATGGCGGATGAAAAAGGTAAAACAAACAGATGCCGTAACTTATAACTAGCTTTAAAGCTTAATGAATGACAATAATATTTCATCGTGTTTGAGGGAAACTTTCTTTTCTATTCCTCTGAACTTACATTACACCAAACTCTCTGAAGCCTGTAATTTTCTCCAAAGAAAACACGTGGAACGGAATGTTTTACCTTTTTTTTTTTTTTTAGCATTGTTAATCACCGCAAGGTAGCGTATTCGAGCTCTGGAGTTGCGGATTGATGTTAAGTTCTGTTGCACAAAAATGCAAAACATTTTTGTTGTGCAGTATATATTTTCACTGTTCAAAGAATATGATTGAAAGAGTATAATTGAAGAAGTATTATACATTAATTCAGCTAAGTTTTTGAGGAAGGACAATTTTTACCTTATTTTTACCTTTACAATTTAGCCTTTTTGCGGTTTATCCGCGATTTTTACTATCCGCGGATAAACGGGAGTTTACTGTATCCAATTTTGTTATTAAAAGGAAACTATTGGAAGTTATCTAACTAAACTTGCAATGGACATACTTTGATTTATGAAAGGTATGGGGAAAAAATTCGTTGCAGAAATCTTATGATTACACTACTAAATGAAACTGGCACGTTTGTATGCTTACAGTTTGAACTACACAAACATGGCCGCTCTTCTGCCCTGAGGATGCGGGGAACATATTTATTGCTTTCATATTTGATTAGAAGTTAGTGCTCAAAAATTAATGTTTCGTACATACAGTGGTACATTAACCCCTTGAGGATCATAAAATTTGTCGCAGAATACGGAAATTTGGTATTTTCGAAAAAAAAAAAAATAGATGAATTACACATCACATTCTTTAACATAAACTTTTCTCTCTCTCTTTTTGCTGATGTTAAGATTATGATGCCTCAATAAGATAAAAAAAAATATATATAATTTATAAATTATTTCGCTCTTTCCTTTCAAATACGTCAGATCGTAAAAATTACCGATTTTGAGTTATGCGCATGGGTGAATTATTTCGCGTCAGTCGCTGTCAATGGCGTCAGTTGATGGTAAACAGTTTTACTGATTCAGTGTGTTGGGCTCGAGTTTTTAATTTCAAGAAAAATGACGGAATGACTGGAGCAGTGCAATGCTGCATCAATTTTCGCCAGAAACTGGGCTACAGCCATGTAGAAACCATTCGAAAGATGCAGCTGGCTTTTGGTGATAATTTCTCGTACTTGATTTCGATGTTTTTAGCGACAACCCAGCCTGATGTAGTTCAATAGGCTCCCTACTCTCCTGATATGACTCCTTGTGACTTCCCTCAGAAGTCGCTTTTTTTTCTAACTCAAAAGCGATTAAAAGTTTGTGCTGCTTCAGTCGTTTCGTCATTTTACTTGAAATTAAAAAATCTGACCGGGGCACTTACACTTTTCTTCAGTCGAACTCTGTCTGCCAGCGACTGACGCTTTTGACAGATGGAAAAAAAAATTATACATGCACAGAAAGGTTCAAAGTCTACTCATCCAAGCGCCTTTGATTCATATCCATCAGGTATTCACACAAAAAAATAAATGATAAAAAAATACTTCCTTAACAACCCTCGTATATGTCCCATGGTCCTCAGACAGTTCTAAGTACAACATTCTCGTGATGCGTTGATGCAATTTTTATATTAAGACGAATGAGGAAGCATATTTTATTGTATTAGTTTTGCAACCATATCCTACATTTCCTGTGACATCATCATTCATTTCACATATCAAGGTATCTCCATAGCAAATTTCATGCAGGATGAATAAAAGACGGATTTTAATTCAAATGGAAATCAGTTAAGTATTTGTAGAAACGATTTTTGGAACGCTGTTCGTTACAATAACCACAATACTTTTAAAAGTTTCAGATTGTTAGTATGTGATTTAAAACATCGTAAAATCTTAAAGATCAGTGTTAATCAAACTGCTATTATTTAAAAAAAAAAAATCAAATGAAAATGTGTTTTGAAAGAAAATTTGTTTGGACTCTAATTTTAATTGTGTTCCTAAGATTTTTTCTAGGTTGAAAGAAAATCCAATACCTCTTTTCAATTTATAAGCGATCTGACGTGGACTGCAAAAGTCATTTTGTAAATAACTGACTGCATTTAAATCAGAAAAGAGAAAAAAATCTGATGCATTATTAAATTAATTTTTCTTAATGCCAAACGATTAACAGAATCATTAAATAGGTAAGTAGAAGTCATCGATCTTTCAATACATATGATGTCTTTTCAAAGTGCTATAAAAGCTAAAAATATTTTCTCATTTGTTGTGTTGGGGAAAATAACAAGTTTTTAATTTTGAAAACTGTTAATATCATACATACCTTACGGAGCATATTTAAAAGATATTTTCTTTCGCTTCCAAAAAATATTTTTTTTACACAAGTTAACTTTTTAAAAAATTATTCCGTTTTAAGGTTTATACCACATGAACATGACATATAGTTAATTCCCCTCAGTTTACCAATTTTTGGTGAATTTATTTTATTTTATTTTTTACAAAATTGGACTAATTCAGATTGTATTGATAACTTTATGTTGCAAGTAGAATTCTCATGCTCAAGACAAAATTTTGAGTTCTTGTTACTTTCAATTGATAAAATTTTATTAACTCTAAAATAAATCTATTCCTTCAGTTATAAAACTGACTTGACAAAAAGTCCATTAAGAATAAATTTGTTGTTATTACAATCAATATCATCCTATACTACAAATGTTATGCATTGTCAGTATTATCCTATTGCATTTTACGAAACATCTGACGTGGAGGAAAATCTCAGAAATAATTTGTATAAATTTATAGTACATTCCTGAAACTTTATAAAATTGTGCATAACAGAATGATGCGAATATTAAAGGCATCATCTAACCCTAAGTCAAAAAATATTTTTTTGTGCAATATTTTAAAAGTGAATATTTAGTCATTTGTACGTATTATGGGAACAAACAAAATACTGAACAGAATGGACAACTAGTCTTTTTGTTTCAGTGATGAATGATTACTGTTCATTTCGTTACATAGTTGTCTGTTAAACAAATGGTGTGATGTTTGTTTTGTTTCAAACGTGTAGACTGTTTATAAAAATAAATGTTTTCTGTTTAAAAAAAATGCCTGTGATTGCTGTTTTCCTTCTCTCCCCTTTTCTCTTTTTTTTTTCAGTCTGCAGTCAGAAATCATAGGGAAAAAATTTATCCATATCTGCTGATGCTGCATGGATACACACACATAGTACACTTCAATAGACAAAAAACGTGTGATAACAATAAACAAATTACAGTGCTGGCCAAATTATTAAAGAGGTTTTTTTTTTGTTTTTTTTTACACTACTTGTACTAAAATACTATTTATTTTACTGTTAAAGTACAGTACATACTGTACACTGATTATTACATTATTTTAGCATAATTTAATGTTTGCAGGTGGCAGCACTGTCTGCTTTGTTTATATTCTTTGTTTATCTACCTACCACGAACATAACCTCAATCATCTTAAACAGTTCACTAGTTCTTTTTATTAGTGTGTTCTGTTATATTTAAAGTTAGTTTTTGGTAATTAGTGAGTATATATGATAGTGAGTATAAGCAATTTTTTTACCTCCTTTTTTAAAAAGTTAAGAAATGGTGTAAACCTTATGAAAAGTATGCCAAAAAGACTTAAAATGTTCATCAAGAACAAGAGTTAGAATCATACTAACTTTTAGATAAGTATTTCACTGTTTGTTAATGTGTCTATATTCATGTAATCAATAAAGAATTTGCTTTTAAAACAGTCTTAGTCTAATAATTTGGCCAGCACTGTAGTTTGGTGAATTCAAAGGTGCAACACTATAGGTGGTCTAACTGGTTGGGCGTGGCTCGAAGGACAGCTGATCTTTTACTTAGAGCAGAAGCCAAACAGCTCCTGAAACAGCACCAACTCAATTGATTCAAAATAAGAACTTGGTAGACTTTGTGACTACAACAGATTGAATGTGCACCAGACATTATTAGTGATCACGGAGAGTCTTCAACCTAAAGCCCTAGATTGTAGCTTAAGTAATGCACATCCCCATTTTGAGGCTGAATGCGGTTTTCTTCCTATGTCTGTTATGATGAAGTAGCATGTTTTGCTTCTTGGTTGTGGATTAACACATATTAGTATTTTCCTGTATATATCCGCAGCGGCTTTATAATTCGTAGATTCTAAAATCGGCCTGAAGAAAAAAAAAACGGACAATACGATGCAAGAAAATGAAGTTTTGATATAACATACACTTTTAGCAACTAAATGAAAAAGTGAAGAAGTAGTAGTAACTTTTGAGGTATATTCAATATTAAAAAACAAAATAATCTAAAAAATAAAGATATCTTCTCGAAATTACTTGAAGACAAAGAGTCAAAAAAGGAACAAACTGTTTAATCTTGTACATAATAAAGGCTTCTTCCTTTACTGTATGTTGTTTATTTTACATAGCCTGAATCGCGGAAGAAGAATATTCAAGCTATGTAAAATAAACAACATACAGGCAGTGTTTACGATCTCTAAGAACATTTAAGGTGTGTAAAATAAACAACATACAGGCTGGGTAACGATCTCTAATGGCGAATTCTGCAGTAAATATTGACGTTCAATGTGTTGGTGTTGAGAAAAAAAGAAGCACAGACAATCTGCGGCAGTGTATAATCCACGCCTCATTAATGTTACACTTCTTTCACAGATAATCTGTGGATTATTTACAGGAAAATACAATAAGAAACCACAATCAAGAAGCAAAACGCTACTAAACAATAACAGACATAGAGGAAAATCATCATTTAGCCCCAAGATAGCAAACGTGTCGCTACTTGATTCTACGATTCAGGGCATTACTTCATGGAAGGCATCAAACTCGCAACTAAAAAGAAAGAAAGCAACACTGAAAAGATCATAGTAGCCTTTATTAGCTACAGTTCTTTGAAAATTACAGACTCTCTACATAAGTTTATTTACAAACATTTTTTTTTAGATCCGTAAGAATTTCCACTGGCTATAAATATTACTTCGTTAGAAACTTCACAAAATTTCACACACCAAAAATATAACAGCATGCATTTCCATGCTGTGTTGACATCTTGTTTGGCAAAAGGTTTTCAGGATATATAATTTAAATATATATATTTATTTATATAATTTACAGATGAACATAAAAATGTTACAAATAGAAGAAATTTGCAAATAAGTTTTTTTTTTTTTCTTTTCATTTTTAACCTATAGTCCTACATGACTAACACATTAAAGTTCTAAAAAATACTTTAAAACTATGAGAAGGCAATTCTAACTCAATAATATTTGAACAAAGAAAAAAAATTGTAGGTGGTAAGCATTAGAAATTACAATATAAGTACTTAAATTTGGTGTCTAAAGGGAAAATAGATGTAATATTTTCCCAATAACGCATGTATGATTTGTATAGAGAGCTATTTTTATTCTATAACTAAACAAATAAACATAGCTGCTCTGAGTGAAAATAATAGTTTTGAGTTATACCCCTAGATTAAAGGGACAGAAATCTAAGTAAATACAATATTTACATGGCACAAATATCCAAGTGAAAATAAGCATAAACATGCTGATATTGCAGATTGAAAGAATATTTTTACTCGAAAAAAATTTATTCAGAGGGTAAATTTTTTTTCTTTATTTATTTTAAAAGGAAGTTTCACTTTAAAATATAACCAATCATTGCTTCTCACATACTGTTCGCCTGTTATTCGTTCACTAGTATTGAATTCTAAACTATTTAGAAAACTTAAATTTAATAATTTTTTAGACTCCATAAAAAATTCACCATGTATCTTATCTAATGAATTATTAAATTTGTTTTCAATGTCTTTAACATCAAGTATAAGAATACTTGATTGCTTTCATAAATAACTGTCTGTGATGAGTCTCATTATCAAAGTGAAAACTGCACACAATTCCAACACTGGTGGACGATACCAAACTGAAGCAAGAGAATTCAAGTCAAAACAAAATAAATAAATAGAATTTTCGTAGTTCTTAGCTTATATAAGCCTGAATCAAATATTGAAGGCTTTTTTTTTCTACAATCCACATTTTTTAAAGCTGACAACTTATTTTATCTATTACAATTCAAAGAAGTCTATGCTAGCATTGTTTTAATCATTTGGTCAATAGTAAATTTTGCTTTAATAAGACATGAGTAGAAGAATAAAAGTCTATCTAGGTATCTAACTCATTTGGCAAATAATTTCCAAACCTCATTCTAGAACAAATGTGCAAATATAAATAAAGAAAAATACACAAATGGATGGATTCAAATAGCTTCGACAAATTAATTAGTTGCAACATAACATTAGACTTTTAAATAAAACATAATAATGTAGCCAGAGTAAAAATTGCCATCAATTTATAGCTAGTATAAAGTGTTAAATTACAGATGAGCAAGATTATTGCAAAGAAAAACATTCTGAACACATAATATTTCAATAAAATATAAAAAATTTTGTATTAAGGAACCTGACCTTGTTTTGAAAAAGCAAAAAATGAAAATAAATCTGAAATCTGGAAGAAACACAAAAGCAAAATTATTTCTTTAAATCACTCCTTTATTTACAGATTTTGAATTAAATTTACTGTAAATTCAAAATTTCACTCAATTGTTTATATATTGCAATCTACTCTGCAAATAGTAAATTATACAAAAATAAGAGTACCAAAAAAAAAAACATTTCAAAAGAAGAATTAAAAATGAAATTCCAATGTCAAGAATGCACAATAATTTAAGAAGCATTGCATGTATTGGTTAGTCTCAAACCTTTAACACAAGTTTTGGAATCGCAATCATATGAGCGTTTGCAGCTGAGCACATGATTCTAACACAACATAAAAAAGAACTGTGTTGAAAAAGAATACAGTATAACTTCGATTTAACTATACCCAATTTAACAATTTCCACAACATAATGATATATTTCGCTGGTCCGGATTAGACTGCATTGGATCTCTAAGTTCCTCGATTTAACAGTATCCTTGTTTTAATGATAACTTTTTTCAGTCTTTCGACAGTCAAAAAACCAGGGTTGTATTGTAATTATAATTTGAACAATTTTCAAAACATACTATCAAATAAAAATGTACAATATCAAAATTTAAAAAAAAAAGAAAATTTCTTGTTGAAAAATGGAATGCATCTAAAGAAGAAAAAAAAACAATTGGTCCTAAAGAAATAAAAATCTCAATAAGATCTTAATAAAAAGCAGTTTTTCATTCAAAATAACTTTTATGAAGGAAAAAAAATGAATAAATGACGGCATACCTGCCAACCTCTGAGAGAAAAAAAAATCCGGAAGATTTTTTTTATCCAGAAGATTTTAACGCAAAATAAAATCAAACAAGACACCTACCCTCTTTACATTTAACAATATGAAATTAGTTATGAATTTCGTATCAATTGAACTTACTTTCATTTAGTAAAAATTACTTGTATTGCTTTCTTTAAAAGTTTGCTCATCTTAAAAAAAGAATGAAGCAAAAACAGAACGACGGCCTAAAAAACGCAGTGCCGCGTTCTGCAAAAGTATTGTTGGCACCAAAATTGGCGAGATATAATTTTTTTCCTACAAAACATGAAAAATCCAGAAGATTTTGCTCATAACCGGAAAAATGGAAAAGGGCATGAAAATCCGTAAAACTTCCGGGAAATCCCGAAGGGTTGGCAGGTATGTGACAGCAACAAATGACAGTTGTAAATGCAATAAAAATTACTAGAAAAATTATAACTTATAAAAAGTAGTTTTACTTACGTTTTGATTTTTAAATATATTGATTTTTCATCAGAAAGCACATAATATTGCACTGGCATAACATATGTACAAATAAATAAATAATGGCATTTATAGAAATTCTATATACAAAAGCAACATTTTGTTACGTGGTAAAGCAAGTATGATTAGATTCAAATTTAAAAAGAAGAGAATTTGGAGATGAAAAATGATAGATTCAATTGATTGATATCAAATGTTAGAAGGGAAAACTTAAGGGTCATTCCACGGCAAACGGTCGTTTTGTCTCACACATGATGCCTCATATAATTTATTAAAAATAATACTTTAGAGTTTTAATGATTTTTTTTTTTTTTTTTTTTTTGCTTAACAAATTACGAACTTGTGTGATTTCTTAAGCAAAACATTTTGTCATTACCCTTTAAAATTATTACTATTCAATAAAATATATGAATCGTTCCGTGCAGGACAAAGAGGGACATTTTTTGCAGAATGGCCCTTAAGCATTTTGATATTGCTTTACTATATTTTGAATAGCAAACTAACTACTTGGTTAGTAGATTTGCTTTGATAAAACAACTGACTATGCTTTCTAAACTACTGCTGAATGCACAAATTTGGCTTATAACAAAAGTTGAATTTTAGATATAAAAATAACAACAAAAGGAGGGTGAAAATATTTAAATGAAAACTGTCAAATTATGTTTAGATGAGACGATTATAACTATGAAATTAATACGAAGTTTTACCATACAGAAAAGATCAAAATAGTTACGCTAAAAAAAAAAAATACAGCAAATAAAATAACAAATAACAAAGAACATGTCAAATAGTAAATTGAAAAATTATCGTACCAGTTTAGTCTATACCTCATACAATCAAAGCAGTTGCTGAAGGAGTTAGCTCTCTAACAATTTCTTCAACTCTTTTTCTTTTTCAATTTGATGAATAAGATTAAAAATCAAGGTATTCGGCTGTACATGTCCCAATCGATATTACAAGTCTAAAATATTTCTGAAAGTTTGCAACCAGTAAGACATCCTTGTGTGACAAGAGTACAATTTAAATTTAGGCTATTATAACTTGTTTTCTGCTAGAAATATTTGATGACTTGCAGAAACTTTTCATTGAGAGTAAATGAAATGTGATTTGTTTTGCTCTCTATCTTACTTTAGTTGCGAGTTCTTCTCAAACAATCTTGATGATACTCTCAAAAAAAAAAAAAAACAATCAGCAAATAATAAAAAAAAAAATATCTAAGATTGAAAAATGACATATTTATTTATTTTTCAGTTTTAAGGGATTTCTCATTCCCAGCAGAGCTAGGACATACATAAAATTGGTAACAGTGAAAATCCAAATTTCTTTCAAAAATACAACATTTTCAAGTTTGTAAGGGGAAAATTAGGATACTAATTTAGAAAAGAAATACTGAATAGAATATATTGGGATGAAAAGAACATTTTGAAATACAGGTAACTTCCGAAGCACACAACTAAATGGCTCTGTTATCTTTAAAACCCAGTAGTTTGAAACCACAAAACACAGGATTTTGTTTTAAGGGTGAAAATAAAGAAAAACCTAATGTTTAAAAAATTTACTCGAATAAAATTTATACCTATGGATGTATTTTATTCTTTCTCAAAACAATAATTCGAAAGACCTGTAGTTAGAAACTGTAATCCAGAGAATGTACAAAACTTATGTCCTTCAAGTACCATGTTCAATGGGGATTGGGGTTACTTGTAGTTTTGAACAGATTAAAAAAGCTGCATTTGAGCATTATCAGTGTTTTCCATTGCAAGAAAAATCAGTCAGCAAAAATTTTGCACCTATTTTTCAAGTGTACATTTCAAACGCAAATCACATTTAATGTGATGTCGGATGGGATAAATTATGGAGTTTTACTAATAAATGACATAAAAAAGATCACAAGAATCTTTATATAGAAAACACATATTTACATACAGAGTTTTTTTTTATTGCTTTAAAATGCATTTAGTTTATAAATGCTGCATACGTTTTTAACTTAACAAAAGGCATTGAGCAAAAAAACAATCATAAAACTTTTGAAGCAATTCAAAAAAAAAAAAAAAAAAAACAAGTAAAGTACTTTATCCCCTTAAAATAAGCACAAATTTTACATTAACAGAAAAAAAAAGATTTTGATGAAGCCTTTCATTTATGCAAAATTGGATGACAGCCTTTAAGTCAAAGAAACATTATAAACACTTTTCTAAAATAACAAATAAAAGTTGTGTACTAAACAAAATGCAGCAGTTATGCAATAAATTGTACGATAAATATGAAACGTATATATTGAAATTAATTGATAAGAATACATGCCGAAATGTTATCAAAATTTTAAATAAAAAACTTTCCATTTCTATTTTAATAACAAATATAAAAACATCAAATTGAAAATTTGCATTTTAAATACAGAACGCGATTTTAAGTAACCAAAATTATAAAAGAGAAATTGTACACAATTTATTTTTATTGGGAATGAAGAAATAAGCAGAATGAAAGCATTCATCAAATTTCTTGAAAATTAATTACATTAATACTGGGGGGAGGGGGAGACTTTTTATGAACAGCAAAAAAAGAGAGAGAGAGAGAGACATACTCCAGCTAAATAAATACTAGAAAATCATTCAGACATGCATTAAAGAAAAAAATGTACTGAAAAAAAAGAAAAAAAAAACAAATTTTAAAAGTCACAAAAATAAGTTCATAAAAAATAGAGGAAAAAAAATGAATATTTGAAGAAGCAAGTAGAAAGTTTAACATCATATTATTAAGTGGTATTTTTGATTGTACCGAACAATTTTTTTGCAAAATATTGATTCAAAAAAACAAGGATCAATAAACAAAAAAGATAGAAACAATATGGGAAGAATATAAAAAATTAGGTAAAAATAAAAGCAACAAATTTAATTTATGCTCATTGGAAGATAATTCAAAAACTTTGGACACTGTTCAGTTATTGATGTGTTTAGGATTATAGATACTGACAAAACCTTTCTCTTCATTTAAAAATTTTTTGCACCACATCCAAAAAACACATACCATGTAAAAATGACTAAGATATTAAACATAATTTAGGTCTGGTTAGTCTGTGTATTCATACACACACAAATAAGGTACTGTCCAGTTGATGACTAATTCGGAACTTGTTTTCCTAATTAGTTGAGGCGAAACCCCCTGCTTTTAATTTTAGGTTTGAGCTCTTGTTTATTGTTTATAGTTCAACATGTGGTGCATTTGCCCATTGTTACTCTATATTGCATGTACTGGAGAATAAACTCTCTTTTAGTTCATATTTAAATTTTTGGTCTTTTGACCATATTTATTGAATCCTCCCCAGCTGATGAGCTCTAGATTCATACTTTGTTTTTTCCTATTAAATAACTGTTTGCAATTTTCCTTTTTCTCATCATTATGTTTTATATAAATTGTTTAATATTTGGTAATATATATATAATCTTTTGCTTTTTTAGCTTTTGGAAAAAGTAATATAACTTTAATAATTTTTTCATTTTAAATGCAACAATTGGAAAGTTTTGATTGAATGAGTATTAATCTTTTCGAGAAGATGATGAGTTTTAGCACAATTTAGTACACAAATCGTTATAAAAATAGTACTCTACAGATGCATTATTTGCTGCCTTGAAATACATGAATTACTAAAATTCAAATTTAAAAAAAAATGAAGTAATGAAAAAACACAAGAAACTCAATATTCTAAAATGATGCAAAAATGTACAGCATTGCACATGAAAAATTAGATTTAAATAAAAAAGGATAACAAGTAAATTACAATATACAAACATATACTAAACAAAATATTAATATCAATTAAAATTAATAACACCAAAATCTAAGAAAAATTGTTGGTTTATATTATTTTAAAAAATTGTTCATAAAAAATGCATTTTAGCACATAAAACAGCCAACGTAAAATAAATATCTATTAAAAGCTAAAATTTTCCCTCTTAGTTAAAACCTAAATGTTTTATGGATGCAACAATATCCAACAGTTTTAGTTATTTCCACTGCTTCAGTCAGCTACTATTATAGCCATGACAAAATTTTCGAATGTTACACAGCATCAACTTACCCTTATAAATATATATCTCGACAAATAAATAGAACTTTACATTTCACGCTTTTTCATATAAAAATTGATTTTCCACAACACTCTTGAACTTTTAAGCCAGAATGTAAATCTAAAGGTAGTCTCAATCAAATTAGGTAGTATCAAAGATGAGCCAAAATGTAGTTTACAGTGTTATTAATTACAAACATACAAGTTTAATGCTGCTGATGCAGCATTGTATCCCCTTTTTGGCCTGAGAGTTTGGCATAAGCACCACTAAAATCATGTCTGCGAGTGTCACAGTCATGCTACACACCTTCTTCAGAAGCACCAGTTTTGTAAATTGCTGCTCGATAGCTGAATCTATCGGACAAGCTCCTCTTGGTACTGCCAACATTGTCCACGGAAGGTAGAGTTGGCACAAGATTCTGATCATTTTTCTCTAAATTCTCGTCAACTTCACCAATGGATGTCTCCACAAGGGGCGGTTCAAGTTCTGGAAACTGTGCAATTTTGGACCTCAGAAGAAATATGTAAGTACGATACCGCTTCAGCTAAAAAAGGAATGAATTGATTGGTGGATGAAGTTATCTCACGCACGCCATACACATATCTGACATTTATGGGTCATTTTAAAAACATTCATGCATTTTCTGTCCCACAGTGAAAAAATGATTGTACTCATTTTATTGTATTTTAAATCAACTGTAAATAGTACATTTCTTTAGAGTATACGACACAATATCTACATTATATATCAGGGCTGTCCAACTGGCGGCCCGCGGGTCGCATGTGGCCCACCAACTTCTTATTCAGATATTTCTTTTTTCGACACTTATTGGTATCAAGAAGCATCCGAGACCACCCTTCTTGGTCAAACCGGGGTCCCCAAAATTTCCTCTTGATCGCACTTTTATACTCTTTTCATTGTTTTGAGAGAAAAAGGTACAGGACATCTACAGAAAGGTCAAGTAGTCCTATCCTGCACACTGGTGTTCAAACGAATTCCTTGAAATAGTATTACCTCGCGTTGGCGGAGGGAGACAGGGAGGGAAGAGAGAAACATTGCAGATAAGCAAAACCTGCCTGCAATTGGTTAGAAATAAAGAATCCCCCCCTCTCAATGACTCTACAGCCTTTGTTGATTTCGAAAAAAGAAATTGAGAATTTGCTCTCGTCGCTTCCGTGTTTGGGAGCATATATTTATGCTCCCAAAAAGAAAGTCCTTCTTCGACAATAAACTTTATCAAGAATCGTCACAGGAGCTCCCTCTCCGACAGTTCATTGATAGACCTTCTTCTGCTGGCAACGAAAAACATTGAGGTTGGCATTCCTGCCAGGGCCGATCCTAGCAGGTGTGCAGGGTGTGCACCGCACAAGGGCGGCCAAAGCAAGGGGCGGCCGCAGGCCGCATAATGTAGTTCTAATAATCAAGCAAAATTTCTCAAGAATTTCTCACAAGATAACTTATAATAAATCGAATCAATATGCTGAATTTTAAATGTTCAATTATCAAAGTACGTAAGTTTTGATTTCCTGACAGCATAGCATAGTTTAAGAAAAATAGAATGTTAGGGAACATTTTGCTGGTTCATTGTCCATTAATATCTACTCTTTACACACATGCTTCATTTGGTTGCAAAATTTGTGACAGAACCGTTAATCAGGCATGGATACAGGGGAGAAGAAATGAGGGAAATGGCTCCCCTCTCTGAAGCATGAAAGGATGCCTTCTAAAAGGAGCACCGAGGGCGGCCACTTCCCCCCCCCTCAAACTTTTATAGACCTAAACAATGAAGACATATTTTATTTATAAAAAAAGAAGCTATACTGATTAGATACTCTCGCAAGCATTTCAAACAACAAATTCTGTGTTCAACAATCGTGGATGCGTGGAGAGAAAGTGGAAAATTGCGACTCCCCTGGGAGTCAAACATATTTGAATGACGAACAAAAACTTTGTAATTTTCCCCCTTTACGGTATTTTTTTCTAATTAAGACCCCAAATGAACTGCCCTTTTTCTGATCAGGTCGGAGGACAGGGCTCTTTCACCGGGAAGCAAATTTAAATGTAACTCCAAAACGGAGATCTAAAAGAATGCCATGACCTCCTTGACGAGACTAAAGAATGCTTAAAATTGCGTTTCTAAGACTTAAATTTCGGAAGGTTGAACCACCGATCTTAAGGACCCAATCTTGGTCTAATGTCTAAAATGTGTTTTCAGAGGACAGCTTTTCCTAAAGTCATCAAAAATTGCTTAATGACATTTTTCGGATTTCTTTTTCGAAATTTTTGCGATGGAGGGCCCCCGAAATCCATTCCCAGACATTACTACCAAAGACAGTCTCAATTAGCGTCTTTAGAGAGGCCTCTAATCCCACCCCTCTCACTTAACGTACTGAAAAACAAACTAAAATTGCGTTTTTCAACCATCAGTTTCAAGAACTTTTGGAGAAGGACCCCGGATCCCCCTTTTCTCCAACATTATCACTATACACCTCAAAATTTCGTTTTTAGACGGTTCAGTGGAGCCACAGAACCCTTCCTGCCTAATTTAGCCTGAAATTGACTTCAGTTTCAAAAAACAGTTCCTGAGGGCACACTGAACCCCCGCCCGCTCTTAGTCTCATTGTTCTCAAACAATGCCTAAAATATGATTTGGGATTTTAATTTCTACGAAATTCCGGATTAGAACTGCCTGGCTTATTTAACTTTCACAGCGTTAGGGAATACCCACCAATGGTCGAGGTGAGTTGGACAAAAGTCAATAGTTGTATTTTTTAGATATTAATATCGAAAAATATTCAAAAGATCCACCGAAGCTTCCCAGTTTCGTTAACATCACCAAAGATAATATATAATTGCGCTTTTAGAAATATCCATTTGGGAGCCCCAAAACCCTTCCTTTCCAAAAATAGCCCATGATGGATTTTAGTTCCGAAAAATATTTCGGTTCAGAACATTTTCACGTTGCCCCTATCGTTTTAAAATATAGCCTACAATGGGTTTTTGAAACAATAGTGCCGAGAAACACCCAGAGAAAGGCCGCCAGATCCCCTACCGTAAGCAAAGACATCCTAAATTTGCGTTTTAAACTTCAATTTCGAAAACTATCGATGGAATACGATTGAATCTCCTTCCCTCTGGCAACGTCAACAAAGGTAACCCAAAATTGCGTGTTTAAAACTTCAGTTTCAAAAAATTTTCGGGAAGAGCGCCGATCCTTCCTAAGCTACGGTCTTAAAAAATAGCTTCAAATTGATTTCAATTTTGAAAGAATTTTAGGAAATAACTGCAACATTACTTTCACCTAAAGTCTCGAAAAAGTTCCTAAAATTACGATATTTGACGTCGAATTCCGAAAATTTCTCCATGTACCTTGAATATACCCGACTCTTTTGTCCTTGCAACTGAACACAACCAAAGATGAACTAAAACTATTTTTCATATGCCAATTTCGATATTCTTGGAGCAATCCCCCCTCCTCCATCCTTCCTATGATGTCACCGAAGACAGATTATAAAATGCGTTTTTGCGTCGAGTAAATTTTGGCATCTATTACTTTCTTAAAAGATATAAATTGTGTCTAAGGAGTTTCTTATTATAAAACTTTTCTTTCTTCTTATAAGTTCATCATTCTTCTGCTTTCTTTTTTTTTTATTAGAACTTCATATAGAAATTTGAAGAAAGATTTACATGGACGTTAAAGATTAGTCAAAATATGCAAATTACTCTTGAGGGGCGGCACATTAAGTCTTTGCACACGGGCGGCCGACACCCTAGGATCGGCCCTGATTCCTGCCCTTGTAAAGAAGGCGGATCTGCCTTAATTTTCCCATTAAAATTTAAGCAAATTGTTTTATAATCCTCCTGCTTTATTGTTTTATAATTAATTACCTTTTATACATTAGGAATTATTATTAATTGTTATTGTATAAGAGGTAAGACCTTATTGTTCAAATTTTTCAAACTGCGGCCCGCCAGGTGATCAGTGACCGGAATTCTGGCCCGTGGGTTCTTTGCAGTTGGACAGCCCTGTTATATATATATATATATATATATATATATATATATCACTTGCATATTTTTACCTTAAAGATACAGACTTTTTTATTTGGTGGATGAAAAAATAGCTGTTCCTTAACCCGTATTAAATACCTGCCATAAAATACCTAACTATTTAAAGAAAAAAACAGATTCTAGGCTTTAACAAGAACATATACACAAAATAATTTAATGTAACAAAATTTCAAAAATGAAAATTAAAACATTAAAATATTATAAATTAGTACCTCATATTGAAGAAAATTTTCCTTTTCAACAAATTCATGCACAACTCTTGATTTGGCACTACGATCAGGAGGATGAGATATATGCTCTTCTATTTCTTTTTCTAATTTCATGACTTTGCTTTCTAATTCTAGTAACTGTTCTCGCTATTGGAACAAAACAAAACTTTAACATCTGCGGCAATCAAGGTAAAAAATCAGAAAAGCATTTTTAAAATTCTAAATACAACGTCAAAAGAGTTAAAAGCTTTAGCTAAAATATTTTGAAAAATCAGTTAACTCATTTAACAACAACAGCATTAGGACCTCTGTGAACAATTAGTACATTAACATTTTTAAAATGTTACTTCCTTTGCATGGAACAACAGATTTGTAAATTCTTAAATAATATATAAAAATTTCATCACTAATTTTTAAATTACAAACATCATTTTCACACTCGATAACCAGATTTGACACAAATGATATATTTTTAAGGGTCAAATTCACAATGTACTTGAAAATTCAATATTGTTTTTTAAAAATTCTGCATGTAGAAATCACAGAATGTTACGTAATTTGCATATTAAAAACTTACACAGTATGCTACATAAATTTAATCAAAACTCAAAATGTAAGTGAAAATCCACCAAAATATAAAAAATAAGAATAAAATTGCTTGTTTTTACTGTGGCTTAATAATTTCTAAAAACATAAAACAAACCAAATTAACACTATTTTCAGCCTGGCACATTTTATTATTTTATTTAATTTTATTTATTCATTTATTTTCATCTTACAAATCTGTAGTTAAAATGTGGTTTACTCTTTGATGCATTTCTTTTCTTCATGTTATCTAAATAGTTATAAAAATTTTAATTCTTTTAACTTTCACTTAATATGACACTACATTTCATACTACATCTGAAAATAACATAGTCATAAAAATCAGGAAATTCAACGAAATGATTCAAATAATTAATCACACTACTTTGCAATTATAACCTAGTTTACTTCTGACATAAATAGGGCTACAAATATAAGAAAATACTATCAAAGCACACATAATTCATGTTTCAGAAATACTTTGAAAGTATAAACAAAAAACGGGGGGGGGGGTGAAAAATGCTTCACAAATACTGTTAATTGCAAATAATTTCATTTGATATTTTACCTAGACTAAAAATATACATAAATATATTTACAAAAGGATTAAAACTTTTTAAAAAAAAAAATCGCTTTAATACATTTTTATTTCCAAACTTTTGAAAATAATGAATGTGCAAGGGAATTTTTTTTTTTTTAAGTTCAAAATAATTTCAGCAAGTAACACTGTTTGACCCCAAAAAACAATATTTTAAAAAACTATGGTAATATTTTGAAAACTTTTAAGATTCTATTAAGTATTAAACATAGGTTGTATGTAATTTAACTGCATCTTCAAACAAATATTTCAAAACATTAGGAGAAGTGTAAATAGTTTTTGTTTGTAAAATAATGATTCTATATACTAAAATGGATTAATAGATTAATCCATTCAGTAATTTTTATGTATCAAAATTATTTTTATGAGGAGCACAATTAAATACCTTTATGAATTTGTTTAAATGCTAAACAATGTTGTTTTATCTGTTTATTTTCCATTTCGCATCATAAAATAAATATTTCAAGCTTTTAATAAAACTTAAACCGGAAAATATTAATAAATTATTAAAACCTTTTAAAGTTTAAATGAAGATTTACAAGAAAAAAATGTACATTGGTATTAATATAGTATTTGTCTCTAGAAATATATTTTGAAAATGCAAAGCTAACAGACCTGCATATAAATTCATTTTATAAGAAACACAATCGTTTACCAGTTATCTTTTAGGATTAACTATTTCACTCCTGTTTGTTGTAAAGAATTGTGGTGGAATATTTATGACACTTAATTAAAAAACAGTTGCTAAAACACAAGTTGATAAGTTTAGAGTACTCAAATTTAAATAAAAGAATAAGATTTTCGATAAGAAAAAAAAAACATTAACATACAAAATTTAACTTGGTTGGTGCTACTGGTAATAATGGTCTCTGGAATTTCTTTTGAGAAGACCCAACCGCTCCTGAAAGTGAAGGGGCTGAAAGGCATGCAGCAACATAGTTTATTGTGTCAATCCAACTTTGGAGCTCCTTAGAATCACTAAAACAAGTTTGATGACAAAAATTATTTGCTTGGAAAAATTATTTCAGGGAAGGCAGTTTTGTTTCAGTTTAACAAAAAGAAAAATTAATGAAGTAATGATTCCTTTCTTTTGTGCAATCAATTAATGAAAAATAAGAAGTTTTATAATGTAATGAACACAGCAGTTTTTTCTTCCAATATGGTCAGGAAATCTAATGGCAAGATACATATTACATTCAGACATAAGGGTTACTTAAAGCTTAGTTGTCATGTTGTATTTGGGTCATTCTCCAGAAAACGTAACTTTTGAACGCAAATACTTTTCAATTTCGAAACCTTCTGTTTTCTTTTCATTCTTACATGAAAGCGTTACCTACTAGAAGTAACCATAAACAATGGCCCAGCTAAGTTCCAATTATTTTACGCATAAATAAAAAAAAGCCTTGTTCAGGGAAATAAAAAAAAGAAAAAACTTTTAATATTTAAAAATTGGGGCCAACTTAATATTAGTCATTTTGTTAATTGTACAAACAATCAGCTATTTTAATGATTAGTGGGAGTTTAATATTAAGCTCGCTTAATTAAAGTACTGCCTAATTAGTAATATGTTAAAAAATAGTATATAGTAAATTTGAGGATATACTGGCAATTTATAACTTTGGTAGAATGCCTATTATTGATGTATTTCCCCTCCATCAGTTATTTTCATCTCAGAAATAATGACATTGATAAGGTCTGTCACGGGGGTGAGATTCACGGAGGTGAGGACTTTTCCATTAATATAGGCCTAAGAGATACATTTTTCATGGAAGAGTTTTTTTTTCTTTGTTGCTACAATCTGCACATGTTAAGCATATGAAAACATGTTCACTTCTTTTTTTACATTAATTTACATCCCTGAAATTCAAGTTCACAGAGGTGAGAAGTCAGAATAACCACACTAAGTTTTTAAAGCAAAATCTATCTTCTTGTTTTTCGACAAAAATCTCATAACTTCAACTATGGCTGAAAATAAACAAGGGGACTCCCTTGTATCATAGAAAATAAAATTTGATGTCATTACTGCTATGTGTTAATGAGGAATGGCATTTTGTGTTTAGGTAACGGAGGTGAGAATTTATTGTGTGACATGACTCATTGTCCTTCTAAAACGAACTAAACACAATGTTAAAAAATTAAATATACTTAAACAATTGGTATTTGAAACATTTGTGAAAGGAATAATAAATAAATAAGTATATGCTTTTAATTAAACAAGTTATTTAGCAACATAAACAGCCACACAAGGAGTGTGACATGCCACGGAGGTGAGAATTCACATGTTGTGAACCAAAAATATACAAAAATGCAAATTATTTTTTAAAAAATGTTGTCAGGTTTAAATAGATATATTTTTGATGAAATTAAAAATCATTGTTAAAGGGATTGTTCCTTTAAAGTTTTACTTTAAAGTTCCCTAAAAGACGTGTGACAGAAAAGTTACACTTTTTGAAGAATGACCCATTTATTACTGTTCACTTTTATTTAAAAAAAAACTATTTAACAAGGAAAAAAATCAGATTAGTTTCAGTATAGGGAGGAAAATAATTATTGTTATCTCAATCATTAACAAGAAGTTCTGTCTAGAACTAGACGAGCCTACTTTCCCGTATACCCATACTACTTTCTAGTACCTGATCAATGTTCTCAAAATAGCTAACATCGCAAATTGTTTCAAACATATTTTTCCAATATTTTAAGCTACTTTCTAGGAATAAAATATTCCTCACTCATCTAAAAAAATTAGATGCGTAAAAAAAAGAAAAAAAAACAAAACGAACAAATAAAATAGCAGCAACTTTTAAACAAAGCAGCTAATACACTTTTTTTCATTTAAAAAAAAATTCTTCAACAGCTTTCAAAACGAAAAAAAAATAATAAAAATTAATAAGCTCATTAAAATAAATACATCCTATCAAAAAAAAAAAAAAAAATCGTTTCTTTTCCCCTGTTGCCAAAAATAATTTTTTAAATGAATTAATGCACTTATCAAAATAAATAAAAACAATAAAATGTCAACGCAAAGAAATACTTCTCATTGTCAAAAAAAAAAAAAAATCGTCTGCGCGTATCTTTTTGTAGAAACATAAATGACTTCGAGTTTATTCACCGAAAACTGAATACCTAAATAAAAACTTTAGCGTTGAAATAAAAACAAATCACATCAACAATAATTATTTCACAGTTAAAACCATAGCGTCGGAGTCGGAGTCAATCTAATTTTGGGATAAGGGGGTCGGAGTCGAATATCCAAGAATCGGAGTCAGTCATTTGTCCGTGTATAAATTTTTGCCAAAGCTAGGAAGTCATAGTCGAAGTCGGGGAGTCGGAGTCCGATTAATTGTCGGGCACAGGAGTCGGATTCGGATTCAGGTGCCCCTAAATTCTCGGAGTCGGAGTCTGGAGTTCGGCGTCAAGAGCTACTTCCAACAAAATTCGTTTGAAGTAAATCCGCCTTCAAGTACGGAATCTACATTGACTTTCAGTTTCCCCGTAGGCGCTAATGTTAAGGGATTTGAACTGTTCAAAATTGAACAGAAAATTGTTCAAATCAAAAAGATATTTTATATACAAGTTTTTCATCAAAAGCTTTTTCCTACAAAGTTTGTTTGAAGCAAATTCGCCTCACAGTTCGGAATTGCCTTGAATTTCCCCGTAGGAGCTAATGTTAAGTTTTTTTGAACTGTTCAAAATTGAACAAAAAATGGTTCAAATCAAAAAGTGAAATATGGGAATGAGGTGTCCTTGCCGAGATCTTTCGAACAAAAAAAAGTTTGTTCGAATCGGACTATTCATTCAAAAGTTATTAGGGGGGGACAGACAGACAGACCGACAGACAGACCGACAGACAGACAGACAGACAGACAGACCGACAGACAGACAGACAGACAGACCGACAGACATTTTTCCCCATCTCAATACCCTACTTTCCAATTTTTAATTTTTCGATATTTATTTAATTATTTTTTTTATTTTTGACTTTTTTTTGTTTTTCGGGATATTTTTAAGATGCATTAAGCCTTCTTTCATGCTTTTTTCTTCTTTTTCTGACTTTTACTGGGAAAGTAGGCTAAAAAATAAATAAAACACAAAGTATTCAATATCAAATGTAACGAAACAGTTCAAATAATTATATTAATACATCACAAAGAAAAAAAAAGTCTAAAACAATTTCCATAAGTAGAACACAGAAAAGGTTGATTAAATATGCAGGACATTTCTATATTCTTGGTGTACCAGCAGCACAGCAGAAATTACTATTTCGGTGGGGTTTCTTATAACTGCCCTTTTATGCATACTATCTACCATAATAGGATTAGCAAACCAAGGATTCTGGGAGGGGTTTTAACCCCAAAACCTCCCCCCTGACTGCAAAACTGGTTTGTATGAAAAAGTATGAAATAAGATAAGTATGTGATTTAATGCTCAAAACTTGCAGCTGATCTCAATATCTTCATACAGTAAAACCCCTCCTAATGGACACCCCTCTTATGCGGACAATTCTCAATTCCGCCTATTCCAAGCCAAATAACATTACTAAACCCCTGTCCTGTGGACACCCTTCTACTGCGGACAAAAAATGTCCCGTTAGTGTCCCCATTAGAGGGATTTTACTGTATTTAGGTCAATCCTAAAGTATCCAATAAAATAAAGATAATAAAGTAGTCAATGAAGAATTTTTAAGAGAAGAAGAAATGAAGAAGTTTAGTAAAAGTTATTAGTACAAAGCTGCATACTGCCTATTTCTTTTTTCAAATTTTTAATTCAACTTTTACTGGCTACTTTAGAATTAACCTACATAAATATGAAGATATTATGATCAACTGCAATTTTTGAGTGTCGTAACCAAGAAATCATATTCTTATTTATTACAAACTTTTTAGTGCAAACCAAGCTTATAGAAAGTCTTTAGGTTTAGAAAACATTTTTCAGATTTTATTTCAAAGTTGTTCAATTAAAAATTTGAGCTGAAATGTTTAAAAATTTCAAACACATTAACTTGCTACCTATTCTTATTAAAAAGGAAAAGAGAAAGAAAAAAATAGCATTCTATTTCATTCCAATAGAAACATATTGCAAATGCATTGCAAAGGGACAATAAGGAGTTAAGGCATTTTTTTAATTACATCCGCAGGAGCGAATTCGCCCGTTTTTCGAATGTTAGATTTTTATAATTTCTGAAGGTTGACTTTTTTTTTACATTTTGGAAGAAAGAGAATTATGTTGAATGAAAGGAGCATCCTTATGTTTGCTGTTGAGCTTCAGAAATGATACAAACATATGGAAAAAAAAGTAAATTCACCCTGTATAAGGCAAAGTAATCCCGGTTGGTGGTAAATAGCTTAATTAAGTCATCAAAGAGCAAAAACACAAGAATTACAAAAGCATTCCCTCGTCAGACATTGTTTTAAAACATTGAAAATTTAATAAATACTGATAACTTTGACTATCGTTAAAGATCTCAGTTCAAAGCACTAAAAAATTAATTCTGATAACTTTGAATATCGTAAAAAATCTCTGTTCAAAACATTGAAAAATAATACTGATAAATTTGAATATCCTAAAAGGTCTATGATAATAATCACTATCATAGCTACACAAAGTATTTATAAACTGTAAATACATCATGCGATAAAGTTTTGAATCAGTGGTACCATTTTTCCTGAAAAAAAAATACATAAAAAAATAACATATTCAGCTGTTATTAAAATTGTTCAGATAATTAATTTCAATATTATAATTTAAATTTAGTAAGTTTGTAATAAATCGTCAATTATCAAAATGGTAACTATTTTGCACATTTGGTAAATAAAACAAAAAATGGCAAGCATTGATAAAGATATCTGAAAAGATAAAAATTTAAAAAACAGATAGCTTCATCCCCACCTTCTTCTTTCAGATTAGATTTTAAAAAAATCACAAAAAGCATGGCAAAGAGTAAGCAGAAACTAAGAATGTTTAAAACTTTCTGCACAAAATAAAAATAAAAATTTAAAAGAAAATGGACATTGTGACTAACAGACATGAATATGTCTATGGACTGCTAAAAAGACTGTGATTCCAGTTTAAAACACAAGAGTAGGTGCCAGTTAGTGTGAGCACTTTGAGACAGATGCTATTTGGTAACAAAAGCCAATTGATAACAATAAATGAAAAACATCAGGCTGCACCTACAAATTTAAAAGTCAATAATTCATTCCCACATCATTTTCAACAAGTCCCTTACATAAACCAAGCAAAAAAGTTCTTAATTAATATGGTTTGGCTGGAAAAAATTGCACTTGGGAAACATTTATAGGGCGCCTAATTTAAATCAGTGACAAAATGAACAGTTGTATTGTATCATTAGAGACATGTCCAGTAAGGGACCAGTCATTATAATGGAGGATTTCAATTTTTGGGCTATTTTGATTGGAATAATTTTTATCCCAGTCAGTGTTGGGCATCAACTAAAAAAATCAACTAAATTTGTAATTGATTGATTAGTTGACTAAAGTAATCTGACTCCCATTTAGTTCAGACTAATATTTTAAAAATTTAATTCAATTGCAGACGAAGATTAACGTTAGTTTAAACTAACTCGTTAGTTGACTAAAAAAACTAATTTAGTTCTGATTGATTTAGTTCAGATTAAATTAATCAGATTGAATTTAATCAAACTAAAAGTAATCAGATTAAAAGTAATCAAATTGATTTGATTACTTTTTTAATTCAGATTAAATTCGTAAAATATAAATATCACATGGACAGAGGCACATTTGTATTTCTACGTGTATATATATATTTATGCAAGCATACACGAGTTAATGCGTGTACATACGACTACGTGCGGGTATATACGTATATAAACGTATAATCCCGCGTATGTTCGTGTACGGAGGTATATTTGAAATTTTAAGTAAATATACATATTTATGTGTGCATACACCAGTAAATACGTGTATATACGAGTATGTACGTGTATATAAAAGTATGTACGTGTACACATGAGAATATGCGTCTAGATACATGTTACCTCGAGTATACTCGTGTAAAAAGGTACATTTGTATTTCTATGTCATATTCCAGCGTGCGTATACGAGAAAGTACGTGTATATACAAGTGTGTTCGTGCACACACGAGAATATGCTTATAGATATGTGTTTCCCCGAATATACTCGTGTAAAGAGGTACATTTCTATTTAAATGTGTATATACATATTTATGCAGGCATATACGAGAAAATATGTGTATATACGAGTAAGTACGTGCACACACGACAATAGGCTTATAGATACGTGTTTAACCCGAGTATACTCGTGTAAGATGGCACATTTGTATTTCTACGTGTATGTGCATATTTATGCGTTTATAAACGAGTAAATACGTGTATATACGAGTATGTACGTGTACACACGATTATGCGTACAGATACGTGTTACCCCGAGTATACTCGTGTACAGAGGTAAATTTGCTTTTAATTGTGTATATACATATTTATGCGTACACACAAGCTAAGATACGTGTATATACGTGTACAATTGAGAAAATGCGTATAGATACGTGTTACTCCGAGTATACTCGTGTAAAGAGGTACATTTGTATTTCTACGTTTATATACATATTTAAGCGTGCATATACGAGACGGTACGTGTATATAAAAGTATGTTCATGTACACACGAGAATATACTTATACATACGTGTTACCCCGAGTATACTCGTGTACAGAGGTAAATTTCTATTTAAACGTGTATTTACATATCGATGCATGCATATACGAGAAAACACGTGTATATACGAGTAAGTACGTGCACACATGATAATAGTCTTATAGATACTTCTTTAACCCGAGTATACTCGTGTAACATGGCACATTTGTATTTCTACGTGTATGTGCATATTTATGCGTTTATAAACGAGTAAATACGTGTATATACGAGTATGTACGTGTACACACGATTATGCGTGTAGATACGTGTTACCCCGAGTATACTCGTGTACAGAGGTAATTTTGCTTTTAATTGTGTATATACATATTTATGCGTACACACAAGCTAAGATACGTGTATATACGTGTACACATGAGAATATGCGTATAGATACGTGTTACTCCGAGTATACTCGTGTAAAGAGGTACATTTGTATTTCTACGTTTATGTATATATTTAAGCGTGCATATACGAGAAGGTACGTGTAGATACAAGTATGTTCATGTACACACGAGAATATACTTATACATACGTGTTACCCCGAGTATACTCGTGTACAGAGGTAAATTTCTATTTAAACGTATATTTACATATCGATGCATGCATATACGAGAAAACACGTGTATATACGAGTAAGTACGTGCACACATGATAATAGTCTTATAGATACTTCTTTAACCCGAGTATACTCGTGTAACACGGCACATTTGTATTTCTACGTGTATGTGCATATTTATGCGTTTATAAGCGAGTAAATACGTGTATATACGAGCATGTACGTGTACACACGATTATGCGTATAGATACGTGTTACCCCGAGTATACTCGTGTACAGAGGTAATTTTGCTTTTAATTGTGTATATACATATTTATGCGTACACACAAGCTAAGGTACGTGTATTTACGTGTACACATGAGAAAATGCGTATAGATACGTGTTACTCCGAGTATACTCGTGTAAAGAGGTACATTTGTATTTCTACGTTTATATACATATTTAAGCGTGCATATACGAGACGATACGTGTATATACAAGTATGTTCATGTACACACGAGAATATACTTATACATACGTGTTACCCCGAGTATACTCGTGTACAGAGGTAAATTTCTATTTAAACGTGTATTTACATATCGATGCATGCAAATACGAGAAAACACGTGTATATACGAGTAAGTACGTGCACACATGATAATAGTCTTATAGATACTTCTTTAACCCGAGTATACTCGTGTAACACGGCACATTTGTATTTCTACGTGTATGTGCATATTTATGCGTTTATAAACGAGTAAATACGTGTATATACGAGTATGTACGTGTACACACGATTATGCGTATAAATACGTGTTACCCCGAGTATACTCGTGTACAGAGATAATTTTGCTTTTAATTGTGTATATACATATTTATGCGTACACACAAGCTAAGATACGTGTATATACGTGTACACATGAGAATATGCGTATAGATACGTGCTACTCCGAGTATACTCGTGTAAAGAGGTACATTTGTATTTCTACATTTATATATATATATATTTAAGCGTGCATATACGAGAAGGTACGTGTATATACAAGTATGTTCATGTACACACGAGAATATACTTATACATACGTGTTACCCCGAGTATACTCTTGTACAGAGGTAAATTTTCTATTTAAACGTGTATTTACATATCGATGCATGCATATACGAGAAAACACGTGTATATACGAGTAAGTAGGTGCACACATGATAATAGTCTTATAGATACTTCTTTAACCCGAGTATACTCGTGTAACATGGCACATTTGTATTTCTACGTGTATGTGCATATTTATGCGTTTATAAACGAGTAAATACGTGTATATACGAGTATGTACGTGTACATACGATTATGCGTATAGATACGTGTTACTCCGAGTATACTCGTGTACAGAGGTAAATTTGCTTTTAATTGTGTATATACATATTTATGCGTACACACAAGCTAAGATACGTGTATATACGTGTACACATGAGAAAATGCGTATAGATACGTGTTACTCCGAGTATACTCGTGTAAAGAGGTACATTTGTATTTCTACGTTTATATACATATTTAAGCGTGCATATACGAGACGGTACGTGTATATAAAAGTATGTTCATGTACACACGAGAATATACTTATACATACGTGTTACCCTGAGTATACTCGTGTACAGAGGTAAATTTCTATTTAAACGTGTATTTACATATCGATGCATGCATATACGAGAAAACACGTGTATATACGAGTAAGTACGTGCACACATGATAATAGTCTTATAGATACTTCTTTAACCCGAGTATACTCGTGTAACATGGCACATTTGTATTTCTACGTGTATGTGCATATTTATGCGTTTATAAACGAGTAAATACGTGTATATACGAGTATGTACGTGTACACACGATTATGCGTATAGATACGTGTTACCCCGAGTATACTCGTGTACAGAGGTAATTTTGCTTTTAATTGTGTATAAACATATTTATGCGTACACACAAGCTAAGATACGTGTATATACGTGTACACATGAGAATATGCGTATAGATACGTGTTACTCCGAGTATACTCGTGTAAAGAGGTACATTTGTATTTCTACATTTATATATATATATTTAAGCGTGCATATACGAGAGGGTACGTGTATATAAAAGTATGTTCATGTACACACGAGAATATACTTATACATACGTGTTACCCCGAGTATACTCGTGTACAGAGGTAAATTTCTATTTAAACGTGTATTAACATATCGATGCATGCATATACGAGAAAACACGTGTATATACGAGTAAGTACGTGCACACATGATAATAGTCTTATAGATACTTCTTTAAACCCGAGTATACTCGTGTAACATGGCACATTTGTATTTCTACGTGTATGTGCATATTTATGCGTTTATAAACGAGTAAATACGTGTATATATGAGTATGTACGTGTACACACGATTATGCGTATAGATACGTGTTACCCCGAGTATACTCGTGTACAGAGGTAAATTTCTATTTAAACGTATATTTACATATCGATGCATGCATATACGAGAAAACACGTGTATATACGAGTAAGTACGTGCACACATGATAATAGTCTTATAGATACTTCTTTAACCCGAGTATACTCGTGTACACACGATAATGCGTATAGATACGTGTTACCCCGAGTATACTCGTGTACAGAGGTAAATTTGCTTTTAATCGTGTATATACATATTTATGCGTGCACACAAGCGAAGATACGTGTATATACGTGTACACATGAGAATATGCGTATAGATTTGTGTTACCCCGAGTATACTCGTGTAAAGAGCTACATTTGTATTTCTACGTTTATATACATACTTAAGCGTGCATATACGAGAAGGTACGTGTATATACAAGTATGTTCGAGTACACACGAGAATATGCATATAGATACGTGTTAACCCGAGTATACTCGTGCACAGAGGTGAATTCGTATTTAATCTAGTACATGCACTTTTATGCGTGCATATACGAGAAAAGACAAGTATATACGAGTATGTTCATGTACGCACGAGAATATGCGTATAGATA
Source organism: Uloborus diversus (assembly GCF_026930045.1). Taxonomy (NCBI): domain Eukaryota; kingdom Metazoa; phylum Arthropoda; class Arachnida; order Araneae; family Uloboridae; genus Uloborus; species Uloborus diversus. The sequence continues at coordinate 106,782,888 of NC_072735.1, forward strand.
CGTGTTTAACCCGAGTATACTCGTGTACAGAGGTACATTTGTACTTGTATGTTAAAATGCATATTTATGCGTGCATACACGAGTTATACGTGTATATACGAGTAAGTACGTGTACATACGAGTATTTTTGTACATATACGTGTATATACGTGTTGACTCGACGATATTCGTGTATACAGGAATTCTGTATTTCTACGTGTATATACCTACAAGTACGTGTGAACACAAGTAAATATGTGTATATACGATACATATTTGTAAACACGAGTTTATACGTAAAAATACGTGTTATCCCGAGTATATTCGTTCACGGAGATATGTTTAATTTCTAAGTGTAAGTACAAATTTATTTGTGCATACACGAGTAAATACATGTATACACCAGTATATACGTGTACACAAAGCAATATACGTATGGATACGTGTTAATCCGAGTATACTAGTGAACAGAGGTAAATTTGTATTTAAACGTATATATACATGTTTATGCATGCATATACGAGAAAATACGTGTATATTCGAGTAAGTTCGTGTACAAGCGAGAATAGATGTCTAGGTTCCTTTTTTAGCCCGAGTATACTTGTGTACAATGGTACATTTGTATTTCTATGTGTATATGCATATTTGTGCGTTTATACATAAATAAATGCGTGTATAAACGAGTATGTACGTGAACACACAAGAATATGCGTATAGATACGTGTTTAACCCGAGTATACTCGAGTAGAGAGGTACATTTGTATTTTTATTTAAAATACATATTTATGCGTGCATACACGAGTTAGTACGTGTATATACGAGTAAGTACGTGTATATACGAGTAAGTACGTGTATATACGAGTAAGTACGTGTATATACGAGTAAGTACGTGTTCATACGAGTGTGTACGTGTATATACGGAGCTGTACGTGTTAACCTGAGTATATTTGTGTCTACAGGAATTTTGTGTCTCTACGTGCAAACAGAAGTAAATACGTGTATATACGAGTTCGTAAGTGTAAACACGAAATTTTACGTATAAATACGTATTTTCCGAGTCTATTAGTGCACGGATTTATATTCAAACTTCTAAGTGTACACAATGTTGATCAGTACAGCGCTTACAGACTTTCAGGGCAGATAGAGTACACCTAGACGGGGGGGAAACACATAGCAATGCATGGTCGGAAACACTTTCCTGGCGCGGGTAGTGACAACACCAATCACCAAAAAGACAAAACACGAATAAGAGAAGAGAACGTGTTCAGAATCTTTAGTACAGCAAAAAACTAAGGAAAAATAAAATTAAGGGGCCAACGATCATCATCAAAGAAGGTGTTCGAAATTACGACCCCGCCCGTAATATCGAAATTTAGCAAAAATACCGGGCGGGTCCCGGACTTCCTGGTGGAACAAAAACCACGTGTGCGCATGCACCGTCATCTGATGCTTCGGTTTACGTAGCAACATCTGTTGTATGCACCAGACAAATCTTAGCAGTATTTTTGCTGCATTAAAAATAATAAACATGTTTTCTCCTCTTAATCGTGCCCTGTCTCGCGCTTTGTGTCGTCACTATCGCGTCTAGTTGCACTGTATCTGCCCTGAAAGTAAACGCTGTACTGATACATCCTGTATACTTATTTATGTGTGCAAACACGAGTAAATACTTGTACATACGAGTATGTTCGTGTACATACTAGAATTTGTGTACGGATACGTGTTAACCCGACTAAATTCGCGTACAAAGGAAAATTTGTATTTAAACGTTTATATACATATTTATGCATGCATATACGAGAAAATACGTGTACAAACGAGTAAGTGCGATTCCACACGAAAAAAGACATAGATACGTGTTTAATCTGAGTATACTCGTGTACAATGGTACATTTGTATTTCTACGCGTATATGCATATTTATGCATTTTTGCACGAGTAAGTACGTGTATATACGAGTGTGTACTTGTACACACGAGAATATGCGTATAGATACGTGTTACCCCAAGTGTACTCGTGTACAGAGGTAAAGTAGCTTTTAAACGTGTATGTATATATTCATGCGTGCATATAAGAAAAAATACTTGTATTTTCGAGTATGTACGTGTACAGACGAGAATATGCGTATAGATACTTGTTTAACCCGAGTATACTCGTGTACAGACGTACATTTGTATTTGTAAGTTAAAATACATATTTATGATGCATACACGAGTTAATGCGTGTATATACGAGTAAGTACGTGTATATACGAGTATGTGCGTGTATACACGTATGTAAACGTGTTAATCCGAGTATATACGTTTACATTTGCCACGTGTATGTATTTGCCACGTGTATGTACATCAAAGTACGTGCAAACACAAGTAAATACGTGTATATACGAGTATATAAGTGTAACTTGTTATCCCGAGTATATTGGTGTACAGATGTATATTTTTATGTCCAAGTGTATATCAATTGCAGATAGAAAAAGGGGTCATGAAGGTCAGGACCCGCTCCCCCCCCCCCCCCCGCGGGGAAAATTTTGAACGTTTGCATGAAAAATACAAAAAAATATCGAAACCATGAGAAAATGTAATAATCTTTTTGATTTTTTTTTTTTTTGGTGGGGGGGGGGAGCATTACAGTAGAACCTCGATAATTTGAATTAATTGGAATCCGACCCAATCCGGAATATCGAAAATCCGGAGAATGAAAAAAACAAAACAAAATAAAACATACTCACTGAAAATCACCTTAAAAGGAAACACATAGAATTACAGATAAACAGTAAACATGTCTACTTTGTTATTACAAAGTCTGTAATCTTCTCCTGTGACAGTTCAATTTTTTCCCTATCGAGTAAAACAAATTGATTCAAAAGTTGCATTGCGAAGAAAATGGAACTCAATCAACGACATAACACGGTCTTGCCCGTGAGAGGGTTAAATAAATAATTATAATGGAATTTTGACGATCGCTCTTTAAATGTAAAGGGAAATCGGTCAAATCGATCGAGCCGGATTATCCGGTGATCCAGACTAACGGGGTCCGTGGCGCCGACTTCAAATTTGTAAGGTTTGTTTTTGAAAAATTTTCGTGTTTTAATAGGTTTTTTGAAGGTGGGGGGAGCCCCCCAGAATATGTGGGACTTTCTTATTTAAGGAGGGGTATCCCCCTTACGTAAGTTACTCAGAAACAGACCATGCATCAGCCATCTGGATTTAAAAAATTCAAGCATTTTATTCCAATAAAACCAGAAGCAGTGTGGTCTACGGGGGGGGGGGGGAAGGCGTGGTCAGTGGAGAGGTTGGTTCAAACTTAAAATTTTAAGCGCTTGTTTTTGAAAAAAAATTTGTACTTATGTTTTTTTTGGGGGGAGCCCCCTTCCCCCGTAATTTGAGGGGGGTTCAATCTAAGGGGGGTATCCCCTTAAGTAAGTTACTTTGAAACAGAATAAGCATCGGCCATCTGGATAAAAAAAATTCAAGCATTTTTTTCGAATACTAGTGGTACCCGCACGGCTTCGCCCGTAATAGAAAAATTAAAAGGTCTTTTGGTTCGCCTGTATTTACAAATAATGTATTGAGAATTTTCTCGTCAATTGGCTTGTACTCATGTTACGGTTACACGTTATGATAATTTCGTATCTCGCCGATTGGCTTGTGCCCATGCTACGGTTACACGTTATGATAATTTCGTAATTTATGACAGTTTTTTTTTCTTAAAATTGGAATAAAAAAAGAACCACATCGAATTTTCGAAAAATCGCTTCGAGGTGCACACCTCCAAGCTACATACTAACTTTGTGCCAAATTTCATGAAAATCGGCCGAAACGGTTTAGGCGCTATGCGCGTCACAGACATCCTACAGACATCCAGACATCCTCCGGACAGAGAGACATTCAGCTTTATTATTAGTAAAGAAGATCAGAAGTGGTGTGGCCTACAGGGGGGGGGGAATTAGTGGGGCGGGGTGGCGCAGACTTCAAAATTTTAAGGTTTGTTTTTGGAAAATTTTCGCGTTTTTAACCACCCCCCATAATTTGAGTGGAGTGAATTTCTTTTTGAGAGGGGGGCATCCCTTCATATAAGTAACTGCAATAGGGAATAGGCATCGGCTATCTGGATATGAAAAAAATCAAGCCTTTATTCCAGTACTAGTGGTACCCGCACGGCTTTGCCCTTAATAGAAAATTAAAAGGTCTTTTGGTCCGCCTGTATATTTACAAAAAATGTATGGTGAATTTTATCGCCAATTGGCTTATGCCCATGTTATGGTTCCACGTTATGGTAATCTCGTCCATCTTATGATAATTTTGTTCCTAAAATCGGAATAGAAAAAGAACTACATCGAATTTTCGAAAAATCGCTTCGAGGTGCACATCCCCATGATACAAACTAACTTTGCCAAATTTCATGAAAATCGGGCCGAACAGTCTAAGCGCTATGCTCGTCACAGAGATTCAGATATCCAGACATCCTCCAGACAGAGAGACCTTTCAGCTTTGTTATTAGTAAAGATTCTGTGAAAAAGGGCTTAAAATTTTAATAGAAAATTAATAAAATCGAATTTTTGAAAAATCGCTTCGAGGTGCACACCCCCATGCTTCAAACTAATTGTGTGTCAAATTTCATGAAAATCGGCCGAACGGTCTAGGCGCTATGCGCGTCACAGAGATCCAAAACATCCATACAGAGAGACTTTCAGGTTTGCTATTTAAAAAGAAAGGAAAAGGGGAAACATAAAGAAGTAAAGAAAAGAAAGATAAAAAAAGATAATTTTCAGAACAAATTCTTTCCCATTTTATTAAATTTCTGTGAAAAATGGGCTTAAAATTGGAATAGAAAAAGAACAAAATCGAATTTTCGAAAAATTGCTTCGAGGTGCACACCTCCAAGCTACATACTAACTTCGTGCCAAATTTCATGAAAATCGGCCGAACGGTTTAGGCGCTATGCGCGTCACAGACATCCTACAGACATCCAGACATCCTCCGGACAGAGAGACATTCAGCTTTATTATTAGTAAAGAAGATCAGAAGTGGTGTGGGCCTACAGGGGGGGGGGGAATTAGTGGGGCGGGTGGCGCAGACTTCAAAATTTTAAGGTTTGTTTTTGGAAAATTTTCGCGTTTTTTAACCACCCCCCATAATTTGAGTGGAGTGAATTTCTTTTTGAGAGGGGGGCATCCCTTCATATAAGTAACTGCAATAGGGAATAGGCATCGGCTATCTGGATATGAAAAAAATCAAGCCTTTATTCCAGTACTAGTGGTACCCGCACGGCTTTGCCCGTAATAGAAAATTAAAAGGTCTTTTGGTCCGCCTGTATATTTACAAAAAATGTATGGTGAATTTTATCGCCAATTGGCTTATGCCCATGTTATGGTTCCACGTTATGGTAATCTCGTCCATCTTATGATAATTTTGTTCCTAAAATCGGAATAGAAAAAGAACTACATCGAATTTTCGAAAAATCGCTTCGAGGTGCACATCCCCATGATACAAACTAACTTTGCCAAATTTCATGAAAATCGGCCGAACAGTCTAAGCGCTATGCTCGTCACAGAGATTCAGATATCCAGACATCCTCCAGACAGAGAGACTTTCAGCTTTGTTATTAGTAAAGATTCTGTGAAAAAGGGCTTAAAATTTTAATAGAAAATTAATAAAATCGAATTTTTGAAAAATCGCTTCGAGGTGCACACCCCCATGCTTCAAACTAATTGTGTGTCAAATTTCATGAAAATCGGCCGAACGGTCTAGGGCGCTATGCGCGTCACAGAGATCCAAACATCCATACAGAGAGACTTTCAGGTTTGCTATTTAAAAAGAAAGGAAAAGGGGAAACATAAAGAAGTAAAGAAAAGAAAGATAAAAAAAGATAATTTTCAGAACAAATTCTTTCCCATTTTATTAAATTTCTGTGAAAAATGGGCTTAAAATTGGAATAGAAAAAGAACAAAATCGAATTTTCGAAAAATTGCTTCGAGGTGCACACCACTATGCAACAAACTAACTTTGTGCCAAATTTCATGAAATTCGGCCGAACGGTCTAGGCGCTATGCGCGTCACAGAGATCCAGACATCCTACAGACATCCTCCGAACAGAGAGAATTTCAGCTTTATTATTATTAAATCTTATGTGAAAAAGGGCTTAAAATTTTAATAGAAAAATTCATAAAATTGAATTTTTGAAAAATCGCTTCGAGGTGCACACCACTATGCAACAAAACTAACTTTGTGCCAAATTTCATGAAAATCGGCCGAACGGTCTAGGCGCTATGCGCGTCACAGAGATCCAGACATCCTACAGACATCCTCCCGACAGAGAGACTTTCAGCTTTATTATTAGTAAAGATAAAGAAGATAAAAGATAAAGAAGACCAAAAGCAGTATTGTATACCAAATGGGGGCGGGGGGGGGGTAGTGTGGGTCATGTTGCAAACTGCGTCACTCCAAAGGGGATGTTATTAAAAATTATTGATTTTTTTAAGGTCTTAAATCGGTAAGGGGGGGCAGCCCCCCAACCCCCAATGTCCCCCCCCCCCCCGTAACACATTAGGAGCTACTTAATATTTATTAGGGGGGGGAGAAGAGAAAGGAACCCCTTAAAGAATCCAAACGCAATCTGTAGTTTTAACAGTGTAGATTTATTTCAATCTGATTAGATTTAGTATAAATTTTAATCTGACGAAATTTAATCTGATTACTTTAGTTGACTAAATCAATCTGATTAAATTAGTTTGATTAAATTCAATCTGATTAATTTAATCTGAACTAAATCAATCTGAACTAAATTAGTTTTTTTTAGTCAACTAACGAGTTAGTTTAAACTAACGTTAATCTTCGTCTGCAATTGAATTAAATTTTTAAAATATTAGTCTGAACTAAATGGGAGTCAGATTACTTTTAGTCGATAGAGGATTTAGTTGATTAATGCCCAACACTGATCCCAGTAATGGTAGAGAAGAGAATTTGTTGTAAGTAATTGGGTGACTGTTTCTTAGATCAAGCTGTAGCTCAGGGAACTCAGCAGGATGTATTTTTGGAGCTAGTTTTCAGTTATGAGGGAAGTTATGTTCAGGGGGTTGTGGCTGGGGGATCATATTGGAGATAGTGACCACAACAGTGTTAGGTTATGCATGAAATTTGATATGTACAAAAATGGAAATTTTAGGTCTGTGCCCAATTTCAGAAATACTAGTTTTGCTGCACTTTGGCAGAATTTGAAATAGGTCTTTTTTGTCAGGCTCAGACAATAGCTATGCAGATCTGCAGTGGATGGAGTTCAAGGAAAAACTGGCAAAAACAGATGGGGACTGGGTACCTTTTAGATGAAAAGGTGTAAAAAATTGAAATTTGGCCCATGTGGCTTTCCAGGAAGATTAAAGAAGCACTAAATTATAAGCAAGCTGCTTTTCATTGGTTTAAAGAAACTGGCCAGTGTGCAGATAGGTTCCTGTATTGTAAAGCAAAGCGAAATTTTTCAGTATTTGGTGCGGATTCAGAAAAGAGATTTGGAACAAAGGCTAACAGATAACATTGACAGGAATCCCAAGAGGTCTTTTGCTAACACTAATTCTGGGAAAGTTGGAAATAGTTAAATTGGGCCATTGATTGATGAGCATGTTAACTTAATTCAAAACTAGACTGATATTGTAAATGAGCTAACTTTTTTTCCAGTGTTTTAACAATAACTGTATCTTAACAGTTGAAACAAGTGAGACACAAATCATTATACAGATTGAGCATTTTGTGTTTTCCAGGGAGGAGATTTTATTTCCTATGAAAAGAATTAAAGCAACTTAAACTCCAGGACCTGATAATAATTATGCAAAAATTTTAATTGAATGTGCAGAGCAATTCAGGCCCGTGTCTATAATTTTTGGGTACCCCTGCAACAAAATCTATAGGCCCCTCCCCAGAGATCAGCAGTGTATATTTACAACGTTAAGAAGTCTTAGTGCTAGTTTCTGACTCTTTATTTTCAATTTTTTGGGCTGTTGGGCAGCTTAAAGATGTCCCCCCTCCCCAAACTACGGAGGCTGTGGGTATGCAGATCTGGGCCTGGAGAAATTATTGGATGTTACTTTAATTATTTTCAATGCATCTTATAACTCAGGGACGGTGCCAGAGAACTGGAATCTGGCTAACATAAAATCTGCTCTTCAAGAAAAGGTCTAAAGGTAATGCAGGAAATTACAGTAGATCTGTGAGTCTGACTTTAGTGATTTTTTTTTTTTTTTTTAATTTTGATCAAAACCAAACTCATGATTTTCATACACATTAATAGTCAGTTGATTAGTTAGCAGTATGGTTTCAGGAAAGGTAAATCGTGTACTCCTAATTTATTGCATTTCTATGACACGTTTACTATGGCTTCAGATAAGAAGTGTGTAGATGTTCTTTATACTAATTTTCAAAAAGCTTTCAATAAAGTACCGCATGTTGCTCTGTTCAGCAAACTAGCAGATGTTGGGATAAGAAAGAAAATCTTAATTTTGGTTAGAAATTGCCTGACTGGAATGAAACAGAGTAAATGTGAGTGATGTTATAAGTGGGTTTCCTCAACGATCAGTTTTAGGACCCCTTTTTGTTTATTATTTTTATGAATGACATTCATGAAAATATTTCTGGAAGCAGGAATTGTTCTGCTGATGATGTCAAAGTTAAGAGGACTGCAGAAAATGAAGAATATTTAAAACAACTTCAAGAGGATTTAGATCACATGACTAAGCGGGCGGATAAGTGGGGTATGGCAGTTAATGCATAGGGAAATATCAAGTGCTACACTTAGATTAGGGAAATAAGTTACTATTTACAGGGTTTGGTCATTAGTCAGGCAGAAAACGTTATTGATATGGGTGTTTAAATAAATCAAGATTTCAAGTTTAGTCAACAGTGCAGCATTGCAAGTAACAAAGTTTATCAATAGATCTATTCCAAGCAAATCTAAGAAGGCTCTTCTGTTTTCATATAGAAGTTTGGTAAAACTTTATTTAGATTATGCTGTTCAGTTTTGGTCTCCTTATTTCAGGAAAGAAGTTTTTTTATTGAAAAGGGTTCAAAGAACAGCTATTACACTAGTAAAGGGACTTTCAGATTTATATTATGATACCAGACTTAAAAGGCTAGTATATATAGCCTAGAACAAAGGAGAGACATAAGGGGACATGATTCAGTTTATCAAAATAAATGATGTTGATGGGTTAAACTTTTGCACAGAAAGCAGGACAATGGGCTATTGTTTTAAGCTAGTCAAACCTTAAGCTAACTTGGAAATTAGAAACAATTACTACATTAGTGGGGTTGTGGGCACTCATAACAGCTTTTTGGAAGAGGCTGTCATGCGCAATGGGGTGGACAGCTTTAAGAGGGATATTGATCTTCATTGGGGACTAATAAATTGACTAAGACCAGCCTAACTAAGCCCAGAGCCTGTTGCTGGTTGTCACACTTGTATTTGTATTTATATGCAATCTCTTGCCTAAGTTACAGGAAAAAACTCAACTAGTAATCAAAAATGTAAAATGGGTAATCATCATTGCATTAATTTTGGGTAATCATCTGATTGCATACTCCACAAACTCATTTCTGTGATTTTATTCACATTTAATTAATTTCAGCTACCTATTTCAATTATTACACAGCGCACATCCATAATATTTTCCCTAAACTTTTCAGTTAAAAAAAAGCTATTGGGAAAACTTTAAGTGCTCTGACATAAATATACCCAACCTAGTGGATAGATTTTGAAAATTTAATTTGAAGAAAAAATATGTGGAAATGTTCATCAAGACATTTTACACCAGGGGTTCTCAACCTTGGGGAAATACTCCCCAAGGGAGTGTAGAAAAATTTCAAGAGGGGCGTGAATGTAATCCACAAATTGATTAAAAAGAAAAAGAAATTATAATTTACTCCTCTGTCTCAATCCTCTAAACCTTAACAGGAGATAAGAGATAAGGGAGACAGGAGATAAGGGATTGGATATCTAGGATGTCCAGAGGACATCCAGGGGTAAAAGCGTTAAAACCATCAACTGTCACTGGCTGCAGAGGGCATTGAGTCACTGCAGGTGGCAAACGGCGGTTGGCAAGAAAAAGGAGCAGGGAGCAGAGCCCCCTAGTTTTTATTTAATAACTAATTTCAGTTATCTCAACTAGCTTCAGTTTCAAATTTTGACTGTACTCTGGTATTGACCACATATAGTGGTACATTGGGGAGAAGAGAAGCATTAGCTCAAATCAGTGATCAAAAAAGGATGCAGAGCCCTAAATGTTGAGAAGCCCTGTTTTACTTAATGCAACACCGTATATTATATTACTCAACAAAGTTTGTAAGAACACAAAATTAAATTTTGAAAATATAACACAAATATAAATCAAAATGAAACACTCAAAATTTACAGAAAATGTCATCAGCTTTGAGAAAAATATGCTAAAAATTTAGATATTTTCAAAAAAATATAATCCCTGCCATTTTTCTCAAAACTAATAAGTAAAATTTAATACAATTATCCAGACGCCTTCACCTCCACCAACACTACTTTTTCGTCATTAAAAAAACGTACTCTTGGTTGTTAGCATCCTTTAGGTACCTTGTTTGAAAAAGATAAACAGCTTGATCAGCAGTTTGGAGGCGAAAAACATGCTGTTTTTTTGTGTAGTCTGTTGCTCTTGTTGCTAAAGCATGATGTATTCGGATTGAGTTATGAAGACTATCATACAATTGATTCTTTCTGAAACCATTTTCATCCTAAAAAATACAAAAAAAAAGTTTTTATGTTCTTAATTATTATTTATACATTTCTAACAAATATTTTTATTTTCATAACAGATTAGGCAACAGTAGACTCCAGATTAACTGGCTCAAATGATCCTTGGATATTCCGGTTAAACAAAATTCTTATTAAAGCAGAGAATGAAAAAAAAAAATTAACAGCTGATGAATGTATTTTTTAAAAACTGTACTAAACCATTTAAATAGCATTTAATTGCCTATAACAGTTAAAAACAATAGTTAAAGAAAGCATTTTGCAAGTGAGTGAATTTATTCAAAGAACTTTTTACATACTATTTGGAGGAATGTTAAAAAAGGAAAATCCCTCTTTTTTTTTCTGCTAAAGGGAAGAAGTTCGAAGAACTGACGCATAATTTTGGAACTTTTAAAAAAGCATTACATTAATGAAGGAAGCTGATGCGTATGTACGCAAAGTGTAATGCTCTTTCTAAAGCATTTGTCCCTTCTTTAACTGACATGACAGGGGTCACATGTCATGGATATTATGGATAATGGCATAGGCAGCTAGTGCACCAAAAATGAGAGGTCAAGAAAGGTGTGCTTGGGTGAGGACTGGAAGGGAGGGGGGAGGGGTGCACCCAAAGTGCTGTTTTTTTTTTTTTTTTTGTAAAATTGGGCGTAGTTGGATTTTAACATCATCATTGGGATCAAATAATCTCTAAAAATTTTGGGCCACAGCCTTAAAAATTGAAAAAAAGTTAGCCAGAGTAGGTTTCCCTTTCAAATTCGAAGTTTTATTACAATTCTTATGAAATAATAACTTAAGAAAAGCATATTTAATTCGAATTGTAAAAATTAATTGTAGGGAAATATATCAATTAACCATGCAAAAAAAATTGTTTTGATTAATCGTCAATTTTTAACTCTGAAAAGTGAGGGGCAAGGTCACTTTACTGTTGGAAGTGAGAAGGCAGTTGCCGGCTTACGTACAAGCTGCCTATGGATATTGGAGTCATGCTCATCATTAATCATGCCAGCCACTATTTTGTTATTTTTTTAATTGAGATGAGAGAGTAATAATGTTTAGTATACTAAAACAGTATTTCTCCTTTTTAAACTCATTTCTTATTTCATAACTATAAAACAAAATTAGGAACTCTTAACATTTTTTACTACTTGTTTTTTGACTTTCATACTTAAATTAACTATAGCCAGTTAAAGCGGAGATCTTGTTTAATGGAGATTGGTTAATTAAGAATTTACAAGTCTTGCTTTTAGCACAGATACACTCATCACATTTTGGCGATACTACAGGGGAAAAAATAAATGTGTCATAACCAATTAAAAAGGCTTGTTGAAAAATTTATTCGAAGAAACTCCCCTTTTTACACCATAAATGTCATTGTTAATGGATAGTTTTTAGGCAAAAAAGATTTGATCATTAGCCAGATGTAATTTTATGGACAGACATTAGTTTTTTAAACAAAGGTGTTTTGAAGCCAATTTTCATTCAATCTGCATTTATTTTTATTTTGTTTCACAATAACAAACAAAATATTTTAGGGAACAACATTTCCCCAACCCCAACTACAGCACTGCTAAGAATGCATATAAATTATTAAATGGTGAAATTTACCTTATGAAGATACAACACTAAATCTCGCAAATCAGCATAGAACATTTTCCATCCACGTTTGCCCATGGGTGCTAAATTAAAGTAACAAAAATACAATTAGAAATATTATTTAAAAATCCTTCTTGCTCATAAAATGTTTACTCTCACTTAATTTACCTAATACAATTATATTTCACTATAAAGTCCTATTTTTTTTCTTTGCAATCCATAGAAACAACATTTTCTACAGGCCTAGTTATAAGAGAGTGATATTTATTCAAAATAAATTCAAAATATGGGCCTTCTAGCGGGTTTGGCATTTTGAATTTAGTTTTGACAAGACAAGTGTTAAAAAACTGGTTTTAACAGTTGAAAAATCAAAAATCTAAATTGATGTAGAAAAATATGATAAAAGGCAACTTTTATACATAAAAATAGCAGTTCAGAAATTGTAGGACAACTTATTTAGGAACAAAAGAATGTTCACAAATCTTTCAACAATTTACATTAGAAAATTTTAACAGTGGTTGGACAGTGCAATCAATGAATATTAATATTTTAACTGAAGAGCTACATAAATGTTGTATGTTTTTCCTGTTAAATAGCACAAGTGTAAGCAAATTCCTTATTTTTTAAGTTGTAAAATAATAATAATAATAATAACAATGTGTAATTGCAACTCAATAATCAGTTCAATAAAAACCAATCAGTATAAAAATTAGTTATCCAAATGAGTAAAATAGAAATATTAAGCATATATTGGTATATTTCTTTTTTGAAACTGATTTTGCACCCAACTATCAGAAAGCTTGTACTTGTGTAAAGGAAAGCGACGAGGTAATCCACAAAGTAAGTTCCGTTTCTACTTCTATCCGCGACAGCGCAATTTGACGGTTTGTGTATGTGCAGGTGTTAGTCTGAGTCAAGGAGAACAGAGTGACGCCATTTTCAGATTTCTGATGGTCATATATGCTTTGTAGGGCTTGTTTAAAATGTTGGTGTTGATTGAAAATCCCGCCTGAAATCAAAGAAAGTTAAACTAATTGAAATTTATCGGCAAATCTGTGAGGTTTATGGACAAAATGCAATGAGTGATTCAATGGTAAGGAGATGGGTCCGGTTATTCAATGAAGGATGTGATAAGGTACAGGGGCGCCGACTTGCAAAAATTATTGGAGGGGCCGGACATCACCGGGGCTTTAAGGGGCTATGTAATCTCTCGGTGGTCCTCCCTCCCCCCAAAAAATGTTATATTTTTGTACATTGAAAATGCCATATTTTCTGGTGTGTATAGTTTTAACAAACAAACAGTATGTGTCATGGCGTTTTCGAAGTAAAATAATCTAAAAATTGGTTTACAAATTTTCTGGTTCAACTATATCATGTCACTTGTCTTAGTAAGAGACATATTTTTTTTTTGTTCTATTTTATGGGGATCCTTTCAGTGCCGTAGCTAGGCATTGATAGATACAAGATAGGACACTTGACTTTCATGGACGAGCACTATCAGAGACGCCGACTTTAAAAAAAATTGGGGGGGGGGAGGAGAACAGCGGAGTATTGCCGCGGGAAATTTTCTAAATATGAGATGAAAAATAGTGAGTTTTAAAGTTTTTTTTATAATCAACATTAGAGACCCAAAAACTCCACAGGCCTGACACATATTGTTTGGCAATGAAAAAAGGAAAAAATAAATATTAACGCGCACAGTATTTTTGTAAAAAGGTAATTTAATTTACGCATGTTTTTTTTAAGACCCGTTGTTTTTCATTAGTGATATCAACTGACATATTCAAGCATAAACGCTGTCTCTCAATATCTAAGTCATTTTTGTAAAACTCAGTTAATTTTTCAAAATTTGTTTCACCTCTGCTTAATAAAAGCAAGCACTCTTGTTCAACTACAATGACCTGTGTGAGTCCAGCTGATGCAAATCACCCAATGATGCAAAATTGCACCATTTCATAAACCTCAATGTATTGCCTTTGGGTGCCTTGTAGTACTCCTTTGGGATTTTGAAAGTGTACGGTGAGCTGACTTCGTTGTTTTCATACTTCTTTGGTATATGTCGATTCCGAGGAAGCGAAAGATCATCATTTTGTGAAGGTTTTTCTTTTAAACACAATTCCCAAAAGCATTTAAAACTATCACGCCTCCCATTTAATATACAAATCAAACCCTCATATATTTTTTCAAGATCAGCAACACTTAGATGAGCGGCGCAGCGCGGCCCAGAGGCGACAGACTTGACTTGTATCTTCGCGCACTGGAACAAATTCTAAGAGTGCTTGTAGCACCGAAACACTATCATTTTTCACACCACTCGCTTTCAGTTAACCTGATTACTACCGTAATAATTATTCATTTTAACTCATTACTGAATGTATTTTGCAAAGAAAACTATCTTCAAACAAGGAAAATAAAAGATAAATTTGCGAGTTTAGAAAGCAAAATATAACTATTAATTTTCATGATTTATTGGGGGGGCTCTGCCCCCTCAAAAATATTTTTGAGGGGGCTCGGGCCCCCTCAGGCCCCATGGAGTCGGCGCCACTGATAAGGTACACGATGAAGTGGACGTCCATCTTTGGTGATGAACTTGTTTGCGCAACTGAAATGATGATGAAGGAAAACCGCAGGTTTTCAATTAGCGCTCTTGCTATGGAATTTTTGAAAATCTTTCCTTGGTGAGCAACACTTCAACAACAATGATGAACTGAAAGAACAAGTTACCATATGGTGGAAAACTCAGGCGGCAACCTTCTATGAAGAAGGCATACAAAAACTTGTGCCAGGCTATAACAAATGCCTGTAAAATTTTGGAAGTTATGTAGGAAAGTAATTTAAGAGTTGTAGATTTTTCAGCAATAAATATTTTTCCTCTATCCCTATACGATATTTCTTTGTTACCAAACAGAACTTACTTTGTGGATATACTTTGTGCGTATGAGATAATCATAAACTTCATATAAATCCTAAAAAAATAATGTTTCATTTATTTCAAGCAAAAAACTGTAGATGTGCACACATAGGTTTAAAAAACTTTACTTTTCTTTCCATTAGGATCAATGCAACATTTTCTCATTACATATCCTTTCTTGTATTCAGTAGCAAAATTTGGATTAGGTACCTAAAGGAAAAATAAGAAATTACAAAAATACATCTCTCAACCATTTAATTAACTTTCAAAACATTTTAGCACCTAAAAAAATTGTGAAATGAAATTGCTTTAGATTTCTTACATAGTTATTAAGACTTTATTCATATCAAAATGTTCAATTTCTAAATTATAAGGGAAAGAATCGATATGAAGTATATCTGATTAAAACAATATCTTAAGTTCATCATGAATTCAAAATGAAAATGTATGAGGACTCTTAATCATAAAGTTACATTTTGTTCTTACATTATAAGCATTTCATTATCATGCCTATCCCTCCGCTCTTGTAGCATAAATAAATTACGGCTCAGTTCATTACTTCAAAATTAGGGAAAACCAAAACTACGATTAAAATTTTTAGTGCTACCCACTTAGAAGGACTGATGATATCTCTCAATGGTTAAGTCAGTTATCATAGGTCTATGTTAAGGACAAGCTGACCTACCTACTAGGTGCTCCTCTACAAATGACCTAATATTTTATAACATTGATAAAGTGAATGCCATAACGTTAGTAAAAGAAAGCCTTAATATTTTTTTTCAAAAACAATTGATAGAGATTGCAAGGAGGGTTTAAATTAAGGCTGAATAAAAAATATCACAAGCATCAAAATTTCAATTGTTTAAACGAATGAGTTAGGCATATGTTCTTGAATCCGTTCACAAAGTAAATAGAGCCCAACAGCACAAGAGTTGATGGTGATGATACTAGACTTATAAGGAAGGATGTAGAGCACTTTTACCATTTGGAGCACTATTTCAAACAACAATTCCCCTCTTCTCACCCCTCCCCCTCCTCCTGAATAAGCAAAACTCAAGTTATTGCATAAATAATGTATCTTTTCTTTAAATAGACTTACTTCCTCTGTACAAAAATATAAGTTCTCAAAGCCTAATTTCAGAAAAAAGAAAATATTTGAATTTTTATGCCTGTACATAACATAATTAGGATCATTTTAGTGATTTTGAATCAACATTTAAGCAAAATTAAAATCTATACTAATAACATAAAGCTGTAGAGTTTGTTTGTTTGAACGTGCTAATCTCAGGAACTACTGGTTCAAATTGAAACATTCTATTTGTATTGAATAGTCCACTCATTGAGGAAGGGTATAGGCTATATAACATCACGCTATGAAAAATAGGAGTGGAACAGCAATAAAAAATGTTATGAAAACGGGAAAATTTATATTATAATATAAAATGCTTGGAACGCAGAATATGCATAGCCACTGTGACTAGACCTGAAAGTGTGTGCTTCCCGTTCCAGTGGGCTTAGGTTTCGAGTCAGCCATGAGGCAAATCTCGAGGGTATCTTTCAGAGAAAATCCTAAACGATACTAAAAATGATTTGTAAGAAATATATAGATATACGTATCATTGTCTTATTTTTCTTATTAATAATTATTATTTCATAATATAAAGCTGAAGAAAAGCATGTTTGTTTGAACACGCTAATCTCAGGAACTACAGGTTCGAATTGAAAAATTCTTTTTGTGTTGAATAGTCTAATCATTGAGGAAGAATATAGGCTATATAACATCACGCTATGACTAATAGGAGTGCATCAGCAATAAAAAATGTTATGAAAACGGGAAAATTTATATCTACAATAATATAATAACACAAGTTAAGAGAAACATTACCACACACATAGAATTTTCATGGGGTCGAGTCGGATACTTGCCTCCGGCAGCAACTTCTGAGGGCAGCAAATTCGCCCTATTTTCTCTTTTTTTTATGAAACTAGTACATAAAAATTTGAAGAGAGATATGTAGGGGCGACTGTTTCAAAATTTGTTCCAGCTCAGAAAAATCACAGATCTGGCAATGCATGGGACACTGATATGTTTCACAAATTTTACTTAGAAGCAAAAGCTAAAAGCACATGGTGAAACGTTTTGGGTGGTTAAGTTTGTGTCACTCTCTGCTTATTTTATTTTCTATTCCAATTACGAGGACATTCCTCGACATAAAGGTAGACTGTCTCCATAGTATAACTCTTGTTATTTATTTTCTAATCCAATGTTCACTGCAGTGAAATCATGTAGTGTAAGTCAGTAAGAGTCTACTAAGAAGTGAATAAAGGTATGAATATCTGGAACATAAAAATATGTACTGGTACATCAGGTACATATGTACAGGTATAAATATCCAACAAAATGCATTTTTTTTTTAATTTTTGAGTTATGTTTCAGAATCTTGGAATTATAATACTTTTTCATACTTTCAAGAAAATGAAAATAAAAGGATATTAAAGGTAATAATACATCATCAACAAGAAATACAAAGAAAGGAGGACATATAATTATTAACATTATTAGTCTGTCATTTATGCTTGTTTCCTAAATTAACCATCATTAATAATAAGCATTCAAATAACTCTGTAAAAGCACTTATTTTCCAGAGCAGTAATTTTCACAAAAAGAAGATATGGGTGATTTTACGAGTTCAAAACACCACAAAGTTGATATGAACAGAACCGAAAGAAGAAAAATAATAATATTTAGTGAGGCTTAAATTTTTGTGATTGCGAAAGTCTAGCAGAAACAAATGCTTTTACAATGATTAAATCTCAATATTTTTCACACACACGTTCAACTTTTTACTATGAAGCCTTTGGAATACTATGTGTTATCACCTGATCAAAGGTGTGCACACACACACACATTCAAAGTTTTCACTTCAATACTGCAAATGGTTGTATATATTGCATACTAATTTTACTCAAAAACATGACAAATATTTTCTCGGCTGAATGAAAGTATTCCTTACAAACTATGTTTAATTTTTAAAGAATTTATAATAATTATAATAAAGCATTTTACTTACTTCCAGAAATGGATTGTGCCCTATAAAACTTGGCCTCTGGTCTTGACTTGGTGGATGTTCCTCATTGTTAGCTGTTTCTTCCTCGTCATCTCTAAAAGATATGTTTTTAAAAAATTAATAAATACCTATGCTATGTTCTGAAATTGCACTAGAAATAAAACATTTCACTAGCCAAATCTACAATTGATAATATTTCCTGAAAGTAAAGTGTTTATTTTAAAATGACAAATTTATTTTCTTTGTACTCGCTATGTTTTTAAAATTATTACAAAACAAAAGTAAAATTTAGTATTCTTAATGTGAAAATATAAATGATGAGAACAATTGAGGATTGCATCTTCTAGGCTCAACTAGATTGACCTTATATGTTTATTAATACAAATACAAAGGTGATGAATAGCAACAGGCTCACGGCCTAGCTACGTCTAATCAATTTTGTGATTCCCAAAGACAATCAAGAGCCCTCTTAAAACAGTTCACTACACCCTACATTGCAAGTAAAAGTTTCTTTCAGTAAACTATTCCACAACCATGTTGCAATAGTCATTTTACCTGATTTCAAGTTGAGCTTAGGGAAAGCTTAAACAATGACCTCCTGTTTTGTCACGAGTGCAGGATTTAAATCATAAAAAATCTCCATTTTAATAATTTAAATAACTGGATTATATCCCCTCTCACTCATATTTGTTCAAGACTATACTACTATGATACATTTTAATCCTAGAATCATAATCTAAATCTGAAAGTAACTATTACTAACCTATTCACCCTCTTTTGAAGTTATTTCAAATAAGTTAATATTTTTCTTAGGATAAGAAGACCAAAACTGAACAGCATACTCTAAAGGAGAGCTTACTAAACTTTTGTATAAAAGTAGAACTTTCTTAGAATTATCTGAAATAGATCTAATGATAAACTCCAATATTCTATGGAAGTCCTTATTTACTACAATGCACTGCTCACTAAACTTACATTCCTGACAAATTGAGACACCCAGTTCAACAATTTTGTTTTTTGCTAATGTTTGATCCTTGTAAATTATAGCATGCAAATTTATTTCCACAACCTAAATGAAACATTCAACACTTTTCAAGATTTAACGCAGGGTTGCCAACCTTGGAGAAACAATTTGAGGAGCATCTGGAGTGATTTTGAGGAGCAATTTAAAATTTTGCGGAGCAGTTTGGTATTTTGTCCAAAAAATAATAAAAACAACTTACACCACATATCTAAAATTGTTTAATAGCTTTAATAAATCATTCAAAGCACGAGTATAAAAAAATTAATTTTTAAGTTAACAAAACAGTTTTATACACTATTTCAATCTTTGAGTACAAGCATCTTTATTTTCCCATATTTACATGTTTGTCATGATAAAATAGCAAAATTTAAGCTTGAAAACTTTCGGCCGGGAAATGTGAAGCAAAAGAACTTCTTTGCGGAGCCGCGGAGTCTTGCCATTTTTGTGGAGCAACTCCGCAAAATGCGGAACGGTTGGCAACCCTGTAAACGACATATCCCACTTTACTGTGCATTTAAAACTTTCAGCTAAACCTGCCAAGAGCTTTCGTGTTCTTCATGGTACACGATCCCCATACTTTAAAGAAAGACGAAGATCCAGTTTGAACCTGAGGTTGCCATGTGCATTAAAAAAAATCAGTGCTCAATGTGTCTGGTAATTCACAGTAAGTCACGCAACTGGCTGAGTTCCTTATGGATTAGGGAGCCATGTGATCCACTGCCTGCAGTTGTCAAGGTTTTTTTTTCTCCCCAAGTCTCTCTTTTGCGTCATCTTTCAAGTAAAGTTAAATAAATACCTTTGGGCTTGTAAAGTGTGCTTGAAAAGTAAAATAAGAAATAACAATGTTAAATTTCACAAAAATCGCAGATTACTAGACTTGTTTTGGGGTTACAAGGAACCCCTTTTTCAGTGCAAAATAAGTGAGCTTATGGATAAAAAGACATCCAACACTTATTTTGCATTGAAAAAGCGGTTCCTTGTAACCCTGAAAAAAGTTTCTGCAGTAATCTGTATTTTTTGTGCAATTTAACATTGTTATTTCTTATTTTATCTTTCAAGTGCTCAAAGAATCATGAGTAAAGATCTCTTTCAGGCAAATTCTTTTATTTCCTTTTATGCTTTTGTTGTAATTTATTTTTTCCAGTTCAGTGATTAATTAGATTTGCAATATATTTGTTTATGTGTTGCAAATAATGCTTATCTGAACCACCAATGATATTCTAAAATTTTTTAAAAACACGTTCCATTTGCTTTAATTAGCGAATTCAGCATTCAATGGGGAAACAAAGGATAAATTCTCAATACATATTATAATTTAAAAAATAATAATTAAAAAAAAAAGAAAAATTTAGTTTTAGAAAAACACATAATGAATTATTTAAAAATCAAGGGCGGATACAGACTAGAATTTTAGGGGGGGGGGTACGCTGAGGAATGACCCTCTCCTCCTCCTCCCCTACAATCATACGGTTTTGGGAGCAAAAAATTTCTGAAATTGCTTGGATGTCAATAAAAAACATCAAATTGGCCAGGGATAATGCACCTATAGGGCAAAAACGTTACCAAATTGATTGCATAAGCATGTGAAATGAAGTAGTGTTTCAAATGTTTAATTTTAAAACTTTTCAATAAACTAAAATGATTACTCCTATCACTTACATTTCATTCATATTGTTTGAACACAGTGTTGGATGTTGTAATAGTGTTGAAAGTTTAGGGTGGTCATGATCCCCATGACCTTCCCCCTGTTTCTGCCCCTGTTAAAAACGTATGTTCCTAAAGACCTACGACTGGATACAGAAAGACTGTCATGGGGTCCTGACTCACACCCCCTCCTTAAGTTAACCAACTATAGCAGAAAGTTGCATTTTGGGGATCCATATTTCAAAATAGTGGCTCCAAAGCATAAATTTGTACCCCTTTTTTCAATAATGACCCCCTCCATAGCCAGAAGCTGAATTCACAATTTGTAAAGATCAGGGAAGAGATATTGCTCAGTTCTGATTCCTTAAATGACAGCCTGTTGATAATCATAAACCATCCAACAAAAACTTTTGAAGTACTATCTCAAAACTTCTAGCATGAAAGAAAATATTGTGTAAGAAAGAATTGTCATAGAAAATGCACAATAAGGTTTTTAAATGCTAGAAAGTAATTAAAATCCTAACAAAACATAAATGTGAAAAGGCGATCCAGTTGGGTAGACATAGCGTTCTTGGCAGTCTGTCACCTACAAAAAAGTTCAGATGTAATTTATACTAAGTTCAGTAGCAATTCCGTTAATCATAGGTGTAAGATTATCCAATATTCTTCAATTCATTTAGAAATCCCTTTTTTCTTTTTGATACTGTCTTTTTTAACTTGGCAAGATTAAAAGTCAATAAATCCCATTCAAAACATTCTACCTTTCCAAGTATAAAGTAACTTGCCTGATAAAAGATCCAATATCAAAGAAAGTGAATTGACACTGGGGAAAACCTCAGTTTTTACTTTCAACAATGTTCATCACAATTCAGAATTAAGAAACATAAAATGCTTACATTGCCCATTCTAGAGCTGCAGTTTTGATTGAATGGTACAGAGATTTCAAGACTTCCTTGGAGAAGTTTTCACCTTCATTCAACTCGGCTAAATTTTCAACAAATTCTGCACAAGTCATTCTTCGGCCAACATTCTGGATAACATAGGCAATAAATTGATTTTTACAGAAAGAAAATAATTTAGGGCAAATTAAAAAGCAACTTAATTCAATATAGCTCATGAAAAATTGTGCACCAATTATTATTAGTACAGATATACATTACACATACACACACATCTTAAGTAAAACTAAATTAACTAGAGAACATCTAACAAAAGCCTTTTAGGCTTTGAATTGTTGTCATATTGCAGACATATATACTGTGGGATTACAGTCGAGTGCTGACTTATGTGAGAGATGTGTTCCAAGATCCCTCGCGTAAGTCAAAATTTCCCGTCGTGAAAAAGGGTATGAATACGACTTCTTGATCAACATGAGCAGTTATTTTAGACACTTGTAAACATTTTTCAGACTACTCTAAACCGTTCCTTAAGTATATGTAAACATTTCCCACACAAAAAACTGAATTTACACTACATTTAAGAAAAAAAACCTACGTTATTCAATTTAAAATACCGTTATCGTGCACAAAATCAATGATTAGTTGGAGAGTGAGACAAAGTGCAATACTGTATGTACAGTACGCAATAATAATAATATAACAATAATACAATAATAATAATAACAAAGGCTATTATACTATTGCACAATAGATAGAGTGATGATAATTTCTTATAACTAAAAAACTGAAGATGATGATGATTGGTGCTGTGAAGTTCGCCTGATCGAGATTAATGTTCTAATGCACATCAAGGATCTTCATTTTTTCTTTAATTTTAAGAAACTTTCTCTTCCCTAGCTTAAGTTGAAACACCTACATACTAATATGTTAAATTAACTTTCACATTTAGAGTGGAAAATACGGAGTGGTCATTTGTATACACTAACAAAGCAATGATTCGACTGATACGGTGTGGGAGCTTCTACACTTCGGTGATGCTAACGGAACGAAGTTCATTCACGAAGCCAACATTTAGTATCCAGTATCAAAAACGATACTTACTCACAGCGATTCCTTAACGAAAATTTTCGTATTGCGAGCGAGAAATTCGCGTTAGCACTAAAATTCGTAACTCGTGAAAAATTCGCATTGTAGCCGTTTTGCGTAAGTCGAATCTCGTTATAGCAAGATTGGACTGTACAAGCAAAACCTAGCTTCCTTCTTCATTTATTAAAAGTATTTTCATCCATGGGCTCACATCTTCTGCATTAAAAATGGGATTCCTGCAACCTCAAAACAGGTGTATGCAATAATTTTAAACTTATGTGCTTCATTGGTATCTTTGTATCCATTTGTTATCAGCACAAAGCTATTGTCTTTTAGCTATAATTAGTGAGAAACTAAATTATAAGGTATCTGGGGATAATTTTTAAGCATCGTATTAACCTCCATACATGAAATTGAAAGAAAAAAAAACCCCACATGCATGCTACTATTGTTTTATTAATATGCTCAACACCATAAAATTTCTTTTGCAGTTTGAAATTATATACATGTTACTCATATACAAATAATCCAGGAGTGTTACCCCCCGCCCCCTTCTCTCAAGACCAAAGGCACCCCTATCCCCAAATACCATGAAACACCCTCCATAAAGGAGAGCTACCTCCAAAAGAGAAAAATAACACTAAAACATCCCCCTAATCGGTGAAATTTGTCCTACAATCCCCCTCCCTCCAGTGCACACTCCTGCTCAGTTTTGATCAGAAAACTGACATTTAGAAAGTACACAAAACAAAAAAAAATGAAGCAAAGATGTTGCTGTCCCCCCCTCCCCCTTCCTTCTTTTAGTTGTCTTTTTTTTTTTTCAAAGAGTTTCCTCTGCAGAAGTAGTTTAAGTATTTTTATCAATTGGAAGTGAATACGTGAGTATTTTTTATTCAAGACTTTGGTGTCTGAATGTATTTTCTCAAAAAGTTAGTTTTATAGACAATTTTATGCATTGAAAATGAATATGTATGTTATTAGTAGAACAGTATTGTTTTACATTTTCAGCATAATTATTTCTCTAGTTTTTGCTCAACTACACTGTTTTTGTACGCATAAACCACAAAACTTCTCTATGTCTATAAAGACAAATCGTAGCATAACATTAAGAAATTAAAATTAATCAAAACTAAGGTTTCCTAAACTGATTTTGTGTAAACACTATTCAAAATAAATGTAATATGTTTCACAAGAAAAACTCACACACCTCAATCATGCTTTCAAAACTATGATATTCACATCAGTTAGAGAATTAATAGGATTTGTATTTTACTGAATTAAATATGCAGGCATTTTATGTTTCCTTTACTTATAAGTTTCATTTTTAACTGATATCATTACAGTACTTCTACACTAAATTTTATCCACAGGTTATGTTTCATAAGCAACATCAATACATTTGCAGTAATTTATCATTGTAAGAGTGCAAATCCTAAAACCTTTTTTTTTTTATAATCCTGGAAGAAAGAGCATTTGCATCCATATAATAGTCATCGACAAAATGTGCAGAACCTGATAACACTAGTGATATAAAAATAACTACAAATTCAAGATACATTTGAAGTTATAAATGAAAATCTCACTATTTTCTTTCCAAAGAGAAAGGAAGTGTGAAACTTAACAGAGCATACAATTTAGAAAAAGGTTTTATTTATACTTATCATTAAGAACCAACAATACCTCTCCATGTAAATCTGTATTTAGGAGCATTAGGGCACAAGTAAGTGTGTGTACTGCATCTAGAACAAAAAAGAAAAGATAAAATGAGAAACTTATCAAGAAAATTCAGAATCAACTTTAGATGACAATTGTGAAATAGTGTTAAGCAATGAAAATTTTGAATGTATGAAAATAATCATTGAAAAATTGAGCAGCTTTGCCATACTTAGACTTGTAATTAGAAATGTTTCTAATTGCTATGAATACATTACATAAGTCACAGCGAATAGAAGAAAGAATGAATTCAAAACCTTTTATAAAAGAAGGATTTAGATCTTGCATTCACATCATAATGTAATTCATTTATTGTAGATTTTTCATCCTAACTGAAAATGTTGTCATAACGAGCTGATGTGTGCATCACATAACGTCCTTTCGCAACAATTTAATGTCATTTTCCCATTACTGGCAATTTTAATGTGATTCAATAGTTTACTCTCTAAATATCACCACAGTGACCAAATTGAAACAGATTAAAAAAAAAAAAAACACCAAATTTATTTCCAAGTGGGCGACAAAACTTGGCAACCAAAAGACTGGCAATATATCGCCAAGTGTCCACCAAATTATAACACCACTTGAGTTTACATCGAAATTAACAATGATTTCCCCCCAAAAAGGGGCAAAAGACCTGTTTAGAAACACCCGAATGCAACCAAAAGGGGAAGTGCACAATTAGACCCCACTAGGAGTCTACGTACCAAATTTCAACTTTCTAGGAATTACTGTTCTTGAGTTATGCGACATACATACGCACATACGTACGTACAAACAGACGTCACGAAAAAATTCATTGTAATTATCTCCGGAATCGTCATTATGGATATTTCGCATATCTATACGTTCTTGGGCACTTATCCACGTGTGGTCGAGTCGAAAAAAAAAAACTCAATATACATTTGGGGGTGAGTAAAATGGAAATTAAGGTCGATTGAGTGAAAAATTTTTTAGCGAATATGATACTTCCTTTTTTGTAGAAGGAAGTAAAAAGAAGGCTATCCATTACAAATTCTTCATTTGTTGTTACAAAACAAAAGTAGACGAATTTTTAAATTTTTGTAATCAACAAATCCACTAAATAGAAATGAGCTAAATTAAAAAGTCAGAATCAAACAAATCCAGTAACTTTTAACCTGTTTTTTAAGCTGAGTGAATGGCAATCATTTCCTTTTATGTTTATGAGGTTTCTCATTTGTATTCTTTTGAAATTTCATCAACCTCACAAAAAAGTTTGAAGCCTGTTTTATCCCACAGGAGGAATGGATTGATTCCTAAATCATCGCAAAGGTGACGTACTCAAGCCCTAAAACTGCGAATTATCAAAAAGTTTATAAAACGAACATTAAAATCTTAACAATTTAATTAGGCTATGGATTTATCAACATAGCCGAAAATATGTCACAAAAATGGTCTAAAAAATAAAAATAGAATTTGAAATGTGGATGAACTTTTCAGATTATCATCACAACATGTTAAAATAAAATCATAAAGAACATTTACAAATACAAATGTGACAACCAGTAACAGGATCTGGGTTTAGCTTGGCTGGTCGAATCAATCCCCAATGAAGATCAATGGCCCTCTTAAAACTATCTACCCCCTTGCTCATTACAGCCACTTCTGGTAAGCTGTTCCAAGTGCCCATAACCCTACCAAAGTAATAATTTTTTGTAATTCTCAAATTAGTCAGAGATTTGAATAGCTTAAAAGAATGACCCCTTGTCCTGCTTTAAGATACATTTGCATCAAAAGTTGTAACACAGGTGAAATTATTGCTACACACACCATATCCCTGCATGAATAAAGTCACAACTTGAAAATACAAGTTTGAGTTTATCTTCTATTTAACCAATTTTGTCCCTACAGGCCTAGTATGGTAACATTACTCTTTTTACAATGCTGACTGCTAAGCAGTGGAAGCAATGTTGTATTATTACGCTGATTTCAATGTGTAATGCATAAAGAAATGTTATTTTTGATCGTATAACATAGGTTCTATTTTACTTTATTTTATTGATTTATTTCTTTTATTTATTTGCAATTGAAAATCAGCAAGGATTATTTTTTCTTTTCTTGAAAAAAAATATATTAAAGCAATTATACTTTTTTCTTGTCTGGCTTTCTAAAAAGTGAAAAGTGGGGAGTTAAAATGTGAAGAAATTAAATACATGTCGCAGCAATTTAATTTATTGGATGGAAAACATTTTTGCAAGCATAAAGTAAAAGTGGTAAAATAACACATGTAAATTTACTAACAGTTCTATTTTAGTCTCCCCCTCCCCCAGTGACGAATAGCTTCAGAGAATAAGAACTAATTTCTAATGCTACAAAATTGCAGCAAATTTAAGAGCAAACGTAAATAGTTCTATGCAAGGATTGATGTTGAAGTCATATTTTCAAGAGTAAACTTTCGGCAAAATAGTAATACTTATAGCAGAAACAAACAGATTACTTATAAAAACTCTTAAATGCACTATCAGATGCATAAATGAAAGAAAAAGGGAAATTATAAAAGTATGTTTAAAACAGTTTTAAACAGATCACAGTACTTAGCAAAGAACCTGCCCTCTATATTACCTTGTGACTTAAAAGCTCCAGGATTGCAGTCCAGGAAACGTTTAGAAAAGTGGACCAGCACTCGTTCTCTTTCTTGTGTTTCCCCAATAAGGCAAAACTGCTTTAGAAATTTTCTTAGAGCAACGTCCAGCATCTCTCCGTTGAAATCAAAGAATTTCAAATACTCTTCAGCTACCACTCTGCTAAAATCATTACTGTTAAAAAAGGGGATGATAAAAATGTCTCAGGAATACGAAACATTTCAATCAGTTAATCTAGAGAAACTACGCAGTTTGCAAAAGTTAAATTTAGATTCCAGGAATTATTTCTACCAGAAATAATTTCATGCAAATCAAATTTAACAAAACAAAAACGCATGTGTGTTGCACAATGTTGTTCACACCTATTTCTAAGGCAAACTTGAAATCTTAGTAAAAGATACAATTCTCTCTTATCAAATTTAGCACCAACAGCAAATGTCCTAATGTATCTATTAAAGAAAATGTTTTATTCAAAGCTATAGCTGAACATTTTATCCCCTTGATAAACTATAACAATTCAAAAAAAAAAAAAAAAAAGATTTTTTTAGGGCAGTTAATAATAGAGTATTTTTTGTGTGTTTTTTTTTTTTAATTTTATTTTTAAGGGGAAAAAACTGCATTAATAAAAGTAATTAATCGTAAACTTGAAACCAAAACAACAAAACTTTAAAATAAAAATGATATATTTGCGATCAAGGCTTAATATCAATTCATAAGAAAATAAAAATAATACACAAAGAAAAAATCCAAAAAAGCAACTATATTCTTAACGTATGCAAAAATAATCAAAAATAAACAAACAAAACATTAACAAAAAAAATAGTTACAAGAGCAAAAATATCAAGTTAAAAACAAATAATTTTGTAGTAAAAGAATACAGAATAAACCCTCAAAAAAACAGGTATCCTTAAAAATTTTGAAAGTTGAATGCTACAAGATACACAATTATTTAAACTTTAAAATAAAAATGTAAAGTGTGATTTTAAGATGTATCAAAATATGCATAGTTGTGTTTAATTTACTCTCAGGTATAAATTAGTGATAGAAATAACAATATTATAAGTTCATACAATCTTTAATTATACATTCAACACTGAAAATTTTAAGCAAAAAGATTGTGAGAGATTAAATTTAATGCAAGTCATTTCTTAATAATTTCCAATGGTTACTCTCCATGCTAGATTATAAAATTAGTATTTATTAGAATTTAAATTAGTATTTAGATTTGATTTTATTAAAAACTCTTGCTTAATTTTGTCTTGGGCTCCAAACATAAAATAGTTGACAAAAGGTATTTGAAAAGAGAACAATTAAAAATTCTTTAAAACAATATCATTACTATTTTGAAATATAATAAATAATGGAAATTAATTGTACTATTGAGAAGTACAGTCAACACCTGGTTATCTGGAATACGGTGGCACTGTAACCACAACTAAATGATAGTCCACAAAATGGATTTAAAAAAAAAATGACACAAGTGTATGCAGCAGCTTTTAAAAAATCAACTAGTATGTTGTGGCAATCACGAAAATTTCTTCTATATTTTTCTTTTTTTTTTCTCTGATCCTTCCCCATGCTTGACGAGGAAGCAATATTCCCAACAAAAACAAAATTACACATGCAAAAAACTTGACGACCATCCCAATGTCTGAATTATTGCAAAAGCAAAGCAAAGAGAGAAAATTGAAAGTTATTTTAAAAGCCTTACTTGAATTAATTAAATATTTTATTTGTTAACAAACATAAGATGGCAACAGTTAAAAATTTTAAATCATTGAGGTAATATTTCCGATCATTTCCATACAATTAAAATCACGAGAAATACGCAGACGACAATCTATTACGATTTATCTTTCTTATTGTTGCATTAATAAAGCTATTTTTATTCGCAAAAAAAAAAAATCAACACCTCTAGGAGCGATTGGCGTCAAAATTGAACCAAAGCTTGTTTACATATGGATTCACATATATTCCAAATTTCAACCGGAACGTAGCATTCCTTTTTGAGATAGGGCACTCACAATGGAAAAAAAGAACGAGTGATTGCGCTACCCCCTTTTTAGCTGTTGACAACAAAATAAAATCAGCTCTTATACCCACTAAGGGCTACTCGCCAATAAATTTTTCTTTCATTCCGTTCATTATTTCTTGAGATACAGCAGTCACAATTGATGACAAAAAACGTTCTATAGATCAACCCCCGTTTGAGTTATTGACACCAAAATTGAATCAGCACCTGTTCCTGTTAATGGCAACATATGGCCCAAATTTTTTTTGATTCCTCCAGTTACTTCCTGAGGAATATCAAGCACGCGTAACTCAAAAAAACGTCCCATTGTTCCACCCCCCTTGGAGGAATTCGCGCCAAAAACCAATGGGCACAAGTTCACATAGGGGCACATATGTGTACCAAATTTCGTTCGATTTCATGCGGTAGTTTTCCCTGTAGAGCGGCCACAAAAAACTGGTCACACACACACAGACAGACATTTTCCAAAAATAGTCGAAATGGACTCAGCACACCTCAAAACGTTCAAATCCTTCGAAACTCGAAAATTTGCACGAATCCAATACTTTCTTCTATATATTAGATATAGAAGAAAGTAATAACAATTGCATGCATTTAAACTTTGTCTAAAAACAATAACAATATTGGTAAAAAATTTACATAAAAGCTAAACAAGGATTGCTCATTATTGCAAACAGATTACACACATGCTCAAGCAAATCGTGTAAACAGATAAACAGAAAGAGATCAAACTAGGTTACATCAAAATATAAAGGGGGAGAGATGAGGATTTTTTTGTAACAAAACGAGTCCAATCACTCGTTTCGTGCATTAGTAGCGTCTATCCATGATCCATAGATCTAAAACCATGCTTCAACTAGTCAGGTTTCGGGTGACTTTGGACAATTAGATGTCATTGGAAGGGAGAGAAAAAAAAGAAATATGAATGTCTAAAAATAGATTTTTCACTTGTTAAGTTAAAAATGGGTGCATTTATCTACATTCAGTCAATTGTAGGAAACGGGTAGGTAGTCATTGCCAATTTATTATTCTTGTTTTTAAGTGTGAAAGGCTGTGGATGATCGAGAGTTTGCTGTATAAGACATCTCATGTGAAACATTAACCAGAAATGTACTGAATGGGCCATGGGTGGATTCAGAAATTGTTCAGGAGGAAGCACATTATTATTTTTATCAGACACAGCTAAAATATAGAGATTTATCCCAGGAGGTCCCCGAACCTATTCCTTTCCTTTACCGTTGAAGAGTTATTCTAAAATTGCGTTTTAGAACTTAACTTTCATAGTAATTCTGGGTAAATGTTTCAAAATCCCCTTCTCCTGACATGATCGAAGTTCGTCTAAAATTGCGTTTTTTTGGAACTTCAATTTTCGAAAAATTACCAGAGGAAAATCACTGAACTCATTTTTCCCCATTAACGTTACTTGAAATGTCTGCAACTGCACCATTAAGGCTTAAACTTTACAAAATACCGGGGAAGGGGGGAAGCCTCCGAATTCATCCTTCTAACATCATCAAAGATCGTCTGAAATACCCCTTTCAAAACTTCAAGTTCAAAAAGTTTTTGGGAGGGAGATTTGAACCCTATTCATTTCCTTAAGTTCGAAAAAGATGACCTACACTTGCGTTTCAGAACTTCAATTTCAGAAAATTGCAGATGCAGAGTCCCTCAAGGGAGAGTCGATCGCCCCTCCCTTGTATCCTTCCTTGGGGATGGGTTATGGTTTAATCATAATACTGGAAATGGCTATGTTCCAGACATGGGCCAAGTAAGCCATAAAAATTCCTCAATTTGGTGGTGAAATCATTCAGAGACAAAAGTAAAAAAATGCTTCTTGAGCTCTCTTATTGCTTACATAATATAATCTTAGAATATCAGTGAAGCTGCTTCCTTTAATTTTACACATGTGACAACAAATATGGCAATGAAATTAAATTATGAATATCAAACTCTTATCTCCTAATATTAGTTAACAATTCTAAATTCAGATAAATCCTTTGAGAAATTTCTTCTACGAATTGGAATGCAGTTTTACTGTGGATTTCTTTATAACAGCAAACTCTCTCAAATGCAGCCTACAGGTTTGATTTGAATCTCACAAATCAAAGGTTCTATTTAACTCAAGGTGTCAAAAAAAAGTCAACCCTTCTTGCTTAAAATAGTACCGTTAGTTTCATTCAACTCCAGAAACATCATTAATCCTTTTGAACCAAACACTTCAATTTATTGCACTCAAAGGCATTCAGGGAAAACTAACGAGTGGCTAGAAGTTGATTTGAAAAGAATTTGAAAAGTTAATTCTTATAGAATGTTCTTCTATGATCCCTTACATTTTGTGAAAATATGGTAAGATGGTGTCCTCATTGCACTCCATGATTAATTTCATTTTTAATGCAATCAGCATGGTCCTGATTTCTTATTCAACTTTTCCATATTCCTAACCTTTAAGGGTTGCAGTGTGGATGAAATTTATCAATGCTATTTGCAAGTTCTGCATGTAAAACACCAATAGAGAAGCAAGAAGAAAATTTATATCTTTGACAAGCCAAGTTACTAACTATTAACTGATTGGATGCAACTGAAACAAAATAAACTGTTTTAAAGAAAATAACCAAATTTTCCTTAGTGATAAAATATAAATAGCACAAGTTGTCAAAAAATGCAGTATATTATATTTTAAATCCCTACTGTTGAGCCGCATAACTATATACTCTGACTGAGCTTTATAGCTGTGATTTTCAAAATATCTATATAGCTATATATTACTAGATTTTAACTTTGCTTCTTTTTAAATAATAAGCAGATATGTGAAAATGTTTTTTCACTCATTAACCTCACATATTTAAATGCTGTACTACAAAATAAAAGGGTTTTCAATGATACATCCTGAAGCCTGTGTGACAGGATCAGATCTGTGTAACCGCAGACCCCGTATTGCAGGGGGCTCACGTCCTTTAAGGGCCCAACAGTCCAATTTTTTTTTTTTTAAACTAGCACTAAGACCTTTTAACATTGCAAATATACACTGCTGGCCTCTGGGGAGGGGCCCCACAGATTTTGTTGTGGGGGGGGGGTAACATTTAGAGATCCAGGCCTGCTGCGTGATTAAGTGTGAAATGGTTATTTCTTTATAAAATAGACACTGCCTACATTTCAAATCAATTGGAAATTTTTTATAATGTAAAAGAACTTTTTCTGTTATTTTAAATACTATAAAAGGGTCATATACTTACTTTTTACATAGATGCCTTGAAACATCTGATTTTTTAAAACCTTCAAGATTGAAAAGACGCTTAGCAAGACGAGAAGCTGAGGGCATGTCAATAGCTTTTGGACTGTAATGAAAACTACTCAGGCTTTCAACATCAGATTCATCTTCCGGTGAATAACATCTTTTACTTTCTCCAGCAGCGGGAGAAGATTCATCAGTTCGAGGTTCGCCGCCATTTTCAATGTTTTTTAAGTTAGTAGGTGATTCATCACTTGAGCTTTTATGTTGCACTTTATTGTTTGCTGCAAAGCAAATAGTGTTTTCATCTGACACGGTTTGATTGGGTAAAACTTGTACATAAATTTTATTCTCATCGATCATAATATTAGTAACACCATCTTGCTTTGGCTGGATGCTGCGAGGTGCGTAACGCTGTCTATTTGATGTAGTAATCATGGTCTTAAGATTGTCACTGACTAGATTTTCATCAGAATGAGTACCGTTTTTAGAAGCAGGAATGTGTACAAATTGGCTGAACCTTTCGAGTGAGTTGCTATTTGGTAAACTTTCAGAACTAGAAGGACTAGGAAGCACTCCACTTCCAGTGGCACTTACAGGTGTATTGCAAGACCAAACGACTTTATCCGTTGAGGTATTGTCTTTATTAGTATCCAACAGATTGTTCAATGATGTGGCAATATCATCATCAATGTCGATACTAACAGTAGCAACAGATGACTTTTGTAAAAAATCTTCACTTCTAGAAGTCCGCACAAAATTTCCACCATAACTAAAGCTGCCTTTCTTTTCAACTACAGGGCTTTTGAGAGTCTGATGCTTCGCGCTTTGTTGTTCTTCCTCTGTTTAAATCACTTTCTTCTAAAAATAACACATACAAAATGAGTTTCAAAGGTATAATTTTGCCATACAGATGTAAAAGTTTTGATATCACTCATTTTAACAATGGGACAAACATACTCATTCACTTTTTTTAAAAACATAATTAACAGCATAAAAATACATTTATAGAAATAAAGTAGTAAGTATTCACTCAATTTTAAACTAGTTAAAAATAACAAGGAAGTGATATTTTTAAAAAAAATACTATATATTTAGCATCACTAACATCTGTATGTTCATTTTTAATGAAAATAATTTCAATACTAGGTTTTTACTGAGATTACTTTATACAGACTTTCTGCCTCTGTTATTTTTCTCATTGACTTTTTCTGAACTGGTAAATACTATGACATCGACTGATTAAAAACAATGATCAAAATTTTGATTTACAGTTTATCATATTGCTTAACAGCCCAGCACTAACTTTTATACAGGATTATTAGTTAAAATTTTTCAATCAAATTTAATGAGCCTTAAGCTAAGCTTTACATTTAACAACAACAAATTCTTCAAAAAAAAAAAAAAAACACAGCAGCTATTTTTAATACGAATGTAACACAATATTCTAAAATGAACTGTTTATATTCAAATCAATTGCTTGATTTGAATATATACTCCACTACTTCTTTGTTTAAGTAATCCTGATAAATTAATATCGATGTTTAATTTATGATTTAAAATGTGATCAGAAATATTAAGCTGATCTCCATAAACAAAAAAGCACTGAATATTAAAGCAGATATCAAAATACAGTTTCAGCTGCTTCACTATAAAAAATGTACTCAACTTATTGAATAAAAATGAAACTATTATAAATGAAACTGTATTGCACGTTTAAAAATTTTCTATTTTACAACATAGACTATCAGAAATACTAGTAAACATTTCATTTACTTTTGTGACAGGTTGGTAATAACAGGGGCGTAGCTAAGGGGGGGGGTTTTGGGGACAAACCCCCCCCCCCCCCGAAAAGTTAGTCTCAAAAAAAAAGAGAAAAAGAAGAGAGAAGAGAAAGAAAAAAAAGAAAAGGAAAAAATTCCAAGCGATTATACATATATATATATATATTATATATATATATTATATATATATATATTATATATATATATATATATATATATTATATATATATATTATATATATATATATATATATATATATATATATATATATATATATATATAAATAAAAGAAGTAACCCCCCCCCCCAAAAGTCGGGTCTAGCTACGCCACTGGGTAATAACATTCTAAAACACAAACTTTACTATATATTTTGACATGCATACAGAAAAGTAAATTTATTTAACTTTTCAGGGGCCTTTGATTATATATATTTTTTTCTTTTGATGTATCTATATTAGTTTTTGAATTAAAAGTAAAAATTATTGCTAGACTCTGTCTTCGTGTTTTCTTGCCTGAAAAAGTAAAAGAAAATACAACTGACCTCTGCAGTGGAATTAGCATGAATACGTGAGGAAGTTAGGCAAATGAAAGATAGGTGTAATACTACTAAAAACACCAACAGTGCAATTTCTTATTAGTACAATGTTAATCAAAAGCTAATAAAATATACAATTAGCTGATAATAAATACAAGTATTTTACAGGGAATTTCATACCTCTGTCATGATTTGATGTTACATTTCGCTCTGTGTTGTTGCTATTTTCTCCTGATTGTTTAATATTGCTTTTTGGTAAGATGAAACCTGCATTGCTGCTTTTAGTTTTGATGATTAAATCTCCAGTCATCATAAAAGTCTCAAATTTTGGCTGAGGTGGCTGCCTCGTATGAGAGTTATGTATTGTTGGAGATGGGGGAATGTTTTCTCCATTTTCGCTAGTATCACCATTAGTTTGAAATTGTTTCGGAGAGTTGGGCTTTTGCTGTACATCTATATGACCGTTGCTAGAAGAGTTGGAGTTTTCTTTTATGTAGGATCGTCTCAGTGCTTCAAGCTCACTTGATGCCGCCATGTGATTATGGACCCCGCTCTTTTATTTTGGCATCTACAAATGAGTCAAAAAGAAAACATCTTTAGATAAAATACAGTAACAGTGAATATTATTTTAATTTTTAATTAAAGAATAGACTTACTACTGAAAAAAAAATTTCTGGAAAAAAAAATTTTTTTTTATTTATTTTAACATCTGCCGGTAAATAAACAGACAGTTTTAGACAAGAACAACAGTTTATCAAGTAAGTTAATGAGAAAAGAAAAACACTTTAACTGCAGAAAATTTTTTCAACATGAACATAGGTGGTTGGTGTCGCAAAAAAGTGGAGGTTTAAAAGAAATGTAGGGGGCATAACTCCTGAAGCTGTTTTTTTTTTTGGAAAAGTAATTAAATTAATTACATTTTTTGAAAAATTAATTAAAGTATTAAATCTTTACAAAATTAATTTGGTGAAGACTTACTACTTCACCAAAAATATTTTTGAAGAAAGTTTTTGAATTTATTTTAACATCTGCTAGTCAACAAACAGACAGTTTTAGATAAAGTAAGAGAATGAGAAAAGAAAAAACACTTTAACTGTAGAAAAGATTTCCAACATGAACATAAGCGAGAGATGCACCAAAAAAGTGGGGAGAGGGGGTGTCAAAAGAAATCTAGGGCTTAGGGAATATAGCCCCTGAAGCTGATTTTATTTTTCGAAAATTGGGGTATAATATTACTGATTTTACAACTTCTCAAAATGTGGAATATGGCATCTAAAATAGGGTTGCTCCATTTTTAGATGCCATTATTACAAAAAAAAAAAAAAGATGAAAAAAGTTCATTTATTTAGAATTTTCAGTTTTTATTTTTGTAAAATAAATCAATCCAGCCTTTAAAAAATCATTTTTCAATGGATCATTAATTTTTAACTCTGAAAAGTGAGGGGGCAAAAGGCCCCTTTACTTTTGAAAGCGATGGGGCAGTTGCCCCTTGCCCCCTGTATGAGCGGCCAATGAATATGAATAGTAAAATATTTAAAGAAAATCTATGCATGAATTTTAAGGAACTTCAAGTGATGAAACAAAAAGTAGTTTTTAACATAAAATCAAAAACTTTTAAAACTGCATAACTTTTTAGCTCTAAAGACAAACAAAAACATACTGTAAAAAATCATAATTCCTTATGAAGAGCATATTGAAACAAAAATAATATGTAATCACAATTGAATAAGTTAGCTAACATACTTTTTTTTAAATTTTTGTATCTGTAATTGTATAAAAATGTTTTCAGTTTAGATATTCATTAAAAATTACATTGTAATCATTTTAACCTCTATCTTTACCATCCACATGTTCATGCCTTCTGCAGTGGGATGATGATGACATTTTTAACGTATGTCACATGACAAGACATAAAATATTGTTATTTTTGCAAAAATTATACATATTTTGAACAAAGGTTTACTTGTTGAAAGCATGAAAAATCTAAATTGCATAATATTGTTCAAAGCAACTTACTATGTGTTAACGACTGATTTTAAGACATAATTTTTTTGACGTTTGAGTTTTTTTGATATTAAATACGCATAATCAGGAAGTTTCTAACTTTCAGCATGCTCTTATTTTACTAACAAAGTGATGATGGCTGCATCTAAAACTGAAAGTTATTTAAGCTTCCAGTTGCACCTAGTGATCATGAAAATCTGTAGAAGCTTTTGGAAGGAAATGAGGTAAAATGCTGGAGACAAGTTTTAACTATGGAAGAAACATATTAATGTAGGTAATCAGGCTCAGATCTATATATTTTGGCCCTCCTACCGAAATGCAGAAGCGCCCCATTCTACCTACTGGAGTACTATGCTACTAAGGACAACGGACCCTTTTAGTGGCATGCCCCTTCCCCCCCCCCCCCCCCGCATTGCGGGGTCTGCGGATATGTGTGGCTTGTATGCAATTGAGGCAAAAAACCTGATAGTTGAGGCATTGTAAAAATCTATTTTAGATTTAAATTTTATTTTATTTATTTTTTACTGTCTAGGCAGACTATTCTATAAAATTATAAAAAGGCAGCTTTATTAAGACAGAAATTCTGATTAGCGACAGTGCACAGTTTTTCAGCACTCATATCCTCCAGCGCACACGTTTTAGCAATTATATTTAGCCTCAACATAGATAAGTATTATTTAGTACTGTTAAATACATGTTTTCTTGTTACTTTCTTTGATATCTAATATATAGAAGAAAGTATCTGATGTGTGCAAATTTTCGAATTTCGACGGATTCAAACATTTTGAGGTGTGCCAAGTCCATTTCGACGATTTTTGGAAAATGTCTGTCTGTGTGTCTGTCTGTGTGTGCGTGTTCGTGTATGTGTGTGTCCAGTTTTTTGTGGCTCCTCTACAGCAAAAACTACCACATGAAATCAAACAAAATTCGGTTCACATATGTACCCTTATGTGAACTTGTACCCATTGGTTTTTAGCGCGAATTCCTCCAAGGGGGATGGAGTTATGGGACCTTTCTTGAGTTATGTGCACCTGCATAAAATAGATGGAAAACACCTTTCTAAGTTTGTTATGAACCTGAGACAAGAAATTGCACTTTTCTAGAGCATTTCCCAAACACAAAGGTTTTGATGTTCTTCCTTTTTTTCCCCTCCAGCCAGAGATAAATTAAGTTTTAGTTTGTGATGGTGGTTTGATACCATTTTTCTAAAATTTGTTTATTTTTTTAGCTCTGTAACTTCTGCGCACAAGTACAATACAAACAAAAAATTATGCAACCATTATGACAAAACAATCCTCTTGATGAGCGAAATAATTCCTCCAAATATAAAATTTTATTAAAATTTTTTAAAACAAAACACAAATCATACCTTTCTTCACTTTCAATGTAACTACATCGCTGGATAACCTCAGGCACTTGAGCACTAAAATGTGATATGTTATTAAACAAAAAGCAGAATTAATAATAAAAATAAAGAGTAAAGTGTTGGGTAATAAATAAAATTAAAACCATAAATGTCATGCAGTAAGGAAAAATACAACAAATTCTTGTAGACAACAAACATCTTTTTCGACATGTAAAGTAAGTAAACATAAAAAATATAAACCACAAATTTGAATCATTCATAAAAATATTTACAGAATAAGAGAAATTTACAAAACATAACATCCCTGGTTTATTGAATATTATGCAAGCACGAAGAAAAATCTTATACACCATGTCTTTCGACATAATGTGGTAGAATTTAATAAGAAAAAAGTGTTAATGTAATAAAGCTAAACAAAAACATAACAGAGACTTAACTTTTTGACAAAAAATCAAACATAAAAAGAGAGAACTGACAAAGTGATAAATAAAAATGCAATTAAATATGCAAATTGCTCAGAGTTTTGGAACTGGGGGTATTACACTGTACTAGCAAGTCCACAAAAAAGGTGGATCCCAGTGCTGTCTCGGTCAAAATTTTAAAGTATCTGAGGTATGATATTAGTGACTTTAAATGCAAAAATTTTGTCATTCTTGCATTAGTGTTTATTTTCATGAGCTAATAAAATGACAGAAAACCAAAGGAAAGAAGTAATGCAAGCCATGACAGGAAGAAAATTTAAAAACAATACCATACTAAAGAGTCATCAGGAACGATTCACACTGAACATACCAGAAGGAAGGTAGTATAAACATACATAGCTACATTAGATATAGGTAACAGGAAATTCCTGAACTAAGTGATATAAGAAAGAAAATCTTAGAAACCTAAATAATTAAATATGAGAGAACGGAAGAGTAAAGGTTGTAGATATAAAACCCCACAGGCCATGGCAACAAAAATTTTGAAATAAAATTGCACAAGCCATGAAAGAAAGAAAGTATGAAACAAAATTGCACAAGACATGAAAGAAAGATCATTTAACACACCAATTAATATTACAAAAAGAAATTTTTTTCAGAAAATAAAAGAGGGGAAATCTTACAAATGACGAAACATATAAGATGACAAAAAGCTCTTTAAAATGTAAAATTTAGAATGTATTACATTGAAAAAACTATCAAATAAAGTTAAACAAAAAGAAGAAAGAAAAGAAAATGCATGCAACATAACAGAAGTGAAACACAGCAGGCAACATGCAGAAAAAAAAATATTTCAACACAAACATTCTGCTCAAAATTTGCATGTTAATGAGAAGAAGATTGATTGAGAGATAAAAAATGCAATGAGAACAAAGAAGATAATAATGGAAATTTTTGCCTTATAATGAGCTAGCAAGGAAAGTTAAAACTTGATCACATGTGTCACGATAGGCAACCCTTAATTTAAGCAAATATCGATATCATATATATGTTTCTCTCTCAATATAACTATTTTATGTTTATTGTTACTTCAGTCAACTGCTTTAATCATTAATATTTTAATTGGCATTAAATTTATATAGCACTTCAAATATTGCAACTGACTAAATTTATAAAGTATGATTATTGTCTAAGAGACATTTTAAAATAATTTTTTGTGATCAACTGGAATGTTTATCGAGTTCTGAATCACCCCCTGACATTATTCTGATTAACCTGATTGTCAATGCTTAACAAAACTGATTGTCAAAAAGACTATTCAATATGAACAACAAATTGGATAAGATGATTTCAACACATGTTTGTACACAAATAATTTAAAAAATAACTGGAAAAAATACAAATCAGTGACCTTTGCTAGTCAAATTAAATTTATATAATTATAATGAAAATAGTGGATGCCTCATTACAAGCAAGGTTAAATTTTCGCAAGAAAGAAAATATGTGTGAAATCGTTGCGTTTTTACGTCGAAGGAGGGGGGGGGGGGATCCGCTGGTTTGTTTTAAGATCGCGAATTTCAGAAAATTACACGAAATATCGGTAAAAGTCGGAATTTCATTCGTTATGGACCAATACATAATGTATGAACAAAATTTTAAATAAAAACGATGGATGTTTTAGTTCAGAAACAAGGGAAAAAAGGTTTAAAAAACATGCAAAGGAAGTCATTAATACGTTACAAGATTTTTTTTTTAATATTGACTAAACTGACAGTATAGAAACATACCCTCTTTTGTTGAGAGTGATACTACAGTTTTGTCGTTAACTTCAAGAATGACATCTCCAGCTTCAAGCTAAAAATAACAAATACAGTTAAAATGATATTAAAAACACACAGCATTTAGAAGAAATTAAAAAAGTGCATTAGAAAACAGCAAAAAAAAAAAAAAACCGTACTAGTTTAAGTATACAATTTTTAAATCATTAGACATACATTAATAGACTTCGAGCGTAAATAAATCCTATTAAAAAAAAATATTATTTTCTGGCATACACTATGGCACTAGATAAAATCTAACATTTCATGCATAACCAGTAACCACTTTCGTCTAACCGTAACAAAACGTTTAGAAAGAAAATAAGGAGACTCAAAAAATGTGTTGCAAATTTTCATTGAACTTTCTTTAAAATAAATTTTTAGCGGAAATATTGACAATTAAAAGTCATACAATAAAATGATCCACTCAAAGAAGAGATAGCCAGGGGTAGATTTTGGGGGGTGGGGGCATCAAAACCATAATTCACAACGGGGAAAACAGACCCATCAAAACGTTAGTAGTATTAAAGTTTTTAAAGTTAAAATATTTTTTAGTATTAAAGTAGTTTTGCAATAACATTTGGTTAACAAAAGTATATAATAATAACAAAGAATAAGCGAATATTTCATCCAACGCAGCAGGCTGTGTTTGGCAGCAAAGCATCTCTGCATACTCTGTCTGGCATTTCTTATCAGAGAACGAAGGCCTTTACAGAATTGCGTAGCAGATAAGAATATTTTCACTTGGATGCGTAAAACACATAACTTAAATTTTTCAACAGTTTGTCCAAAGCAGTTCATTCACCTATAAAATCACAGGTACAAGAACCCTTTTGTTATTTTTTTAATTGATTCTTAAATTTACGATGATGCAATTCTCACTATTAAGAACCGTACACAGTGGCATGACAGCCCATGGGGGGCCAAGGCCTACCGCGCCCATCTCAGTCTTCCTGACTATGGGCTACCTGCGATCGGCCTGCCCTGTGCAGATAGGATCGCAGATAGCCATTGTCCTAACCACTATCACTATTATTTTCCACAAATCTCGAAGGCTCTCGATCTGCGTAGGTAAACATGATAGGGTCTGTCCGCAAATGATGTCACACTTTGCGGAAGGGGAGGGGGTTCATGAAAATATGACAATTTGTGAGAGAGGGGAGGAAGGGGGTAACAAGAAATGAGATATCACGCATTTTTTATAAGAATATGTTTATGAAAAATAGCATGACATGTGACAAATGAGGGACGGGATAAAGTCAAGAGTCACACTTGATGACAAAAGAGGTGAGAGGTCGAAAATGTAGCAAAAAAAAATGACATCAGTTATGAACAGCCCCAATAGTCGCATCACGAATAAAGGTTTTTGCTCCTCCTTTCCCGAAAAACAAAATTTATCGTACATTTTTTCATCTAATACCTACCACCCACTGTCTCATATTAAGATTATATTGGAATGCCTTTCACATTTCTAACCTTTAACCTGACAGTACTTCCTGATGAATGATGATTTCACATCGTTAAATAATGATGACGTTTGACTTGTAACATTTGACTTGTAACGTTAGTGATGTTGCATCATGAATGTGTGAATACTAGATATTAAAACTTCTCGTACTTTTTATTTTTTGAGATTAATATAATTTTATAGTAGTAATTGCTAAGCAGGACTTAAAAAAGTTTTCTAAAACAACTCAGAGATAGGTTCTTGATAAGGAGTACGTTTTTAAACGCAATAGCAGGGGTTGATTAAGGTTGTATTTTTTTGGTCCTCATTTTGTGAAAAGTAAAATGTTTTTGTGAGTTATCTTTATTTTTGAAAAAAAGAAATTATCGTAAATTTCCCTATTTTAATGGAAAAACGTAATGTCAGAGAAAAATTTAAATGTGTACAGCAGTCAAAAATTTTAATGTAAACGGTATTTCTTTTTTCTCAGAAAAATCTCTGATATGATGCACAATAATATTTCTTCCATCACTAAAAATATTCAATAATGAAATAATAAATTCATTATGAAATAATAAATTTACCGGCTAAGAGGGAACCATTGAGAGAGCTTCAAAAGTTAATTTCTTTTCTTTTTCTTTTTTTTTTTTAATTTTGAGAGATTTTTGAACTAAATATTTTATTTAAAACACAAATAAAATAATTAAGCAAGTAAGTGCTTATTATTTCAAAAGCTGGCAGTTTTCCAGAAAATATGCAATTACCAATAAATTTCTTAAGAACTAAAATTAAATTAACAATAAATAAATTAAATTTTCAAAGAAAGTGACAAAATTCGACATTCTTAGCCTGCATACATCAAAATAACTTCCATCCTTTCAAATGATTGAAATAATAGCAGGATGTAAAGAGATTGAAATCTTAAATCCAGTCAAGTCATTTCGAAACTTGAACTTTAAGTGGCCGAATGAACCAGTACATGTGTACATCATTCATTTCAGTCAAAAAAAAACCAGTATATCTTCATATTTCCTAGTACGAAGAACTAGCAACTTTTTTTTTTTTTTTTTTTCAGGGTTTATATCGTTGTACTACAACAACGATCACTCGACAAACTTGGAAAAAATTTAATGCTTAACTTTTATTCGAAAAAAAGGAAAAAACATTTCTAACTCAATAAAATTTCACAATGGTAGTTCAATAACATTTTAATCAAGTCTTCACACTCCGCAAAAATCGCGAAAAAGCATTAATTCCTTGAGTTTTCCTTGAAGCAAAATGAAGAAAATTGAATTGTAGTTAACTACTTATACCATTCACCCCACGACATAAAAAAAAGTGTTTCTTTATGCGAGGTAATTAATTTACTTATTCAGGGGTGCCCCCCCTAAGAGCAAAGGCACCACCTTAAATATCACAAAGAGTCCCCCCCCCCCCAAAAAAAGTGAAAAATGCCCCTCAAAACACCACTACCTAAAAATCTCAATGGCGCAGTCTGCGCGATGACCCCTCCACCCCTAACTTATTATATTTTTCAAACTTCCTTTAGACTTAGCAAAATCACTGCTTCCAAAACGTGCAGCCTAAATTCGTTCAAAATACTGTATTTTGTGTGTCTGAATATTCTGATAATGATGCTACTTCCAGCTGACTCGACTGTCTGGTTATAAACAGATCGACATCGGAAAAGACTTATCGGCGGCAGACAATCCTTTTCCATTAGCAGTGTTTGAATTGGAAATAGAAATCTCGAGGTTTTGGCCGAAGACTTCGTGTCAACGTTGGCAGTAGTCGAAATTGCTGGCGTCGAGGTAAACAGAAGGTTCGGGGAAATAGAATTCGCACGCAGAAATACAATTAAACATCGGGATTGATTCCCACCGTAATCAACACGAATGAGAATCTTCCGGAAAATGTTTCCTTAAATGATATTTGCTGAAATCGAAATTGAAAGTGCAGCTACAGACAATTGACAGAGTGATGTTTACGTAGCAGACAGCAGAATTTACGAAACACAATGCAAATCTAAAGCGAAATAGTAGATGTTTATCAGCATCATTGGCAGTAAAATATACAAGATTTGTTTGAATAAACTGATCATTAGCAAAATTATGTAAAGCATTAAATTTGTTTTCGTTAACTTTCCTTTCTCAAATCAACACGTACAGATATCAAACCGGTTAGCTTTCTTCTCCCTTGCTCTTACTTTGTATTGCACAAAGTCTTTTTCAGAATGCAGGAGTAGGCGACGAGCTTGTCCACCTTTTTGCGCCAGGGTTGCCGCCTTCGGCGGCTGCTTAGACAATTTAGCGACGGTATTAATCAATGTTTTTCTCTATATATCAATATTATCATTCGCCTTTTTACGCCGATGTTGCCGCCTTTGGCGGCTGCTTAAACAAATTTCGTGGAGGTATCAATCAATCTATACTGGGGGGAGACACAAACGACGTACTCTTCATGCAAATTTTGTCGAAAAATAACAAAAAGCACTTCCACTTTTATGTGAAAGCACTGTTTTTTCAAAGTCATGGTGTGTGGGGGGAGGCACTGACACCCCGTTGAAATTCCTTAAATGACGGGCATGCCTCTTTCTTGCTGTCCATCTACTATATCGACATCTATATTTGTCTATCTATCAATCTATACGATCTATGCATATCTACCTCCTGACAGTACAATCTTTTTTTATTTATATAAGTATTAATTAGAAAACAAAAACATTTTTTTGTCCACTCAACCTCTATCTATCTCTGTATCTACCTAACCTAACCGCCAATCCGTAACAAAAACGAAGATCATGAAAAAAATCGC
Source organism: Uloborus diversus (assembly GCF_026930045.1). NCBI lineage: Eukaryota > Metazoa > Arthropoda > Arachnida > Araneae > Uloboridae > Uloborus > Uloborus diversus. The sequence goes on from NC_072735.1 coordinate 106,827,619, forward strand.
GGGCTTTATTTATTTAATCAAAATAGCCCGAAAAAAAAAGGCTCTATGTGCCTCCTAGTGTTCAAAAAATAGCACTTGCAAAAAAATAAAAAAATTAAAAAGAAGGTGAAGAGAAGGCACACGATTTCAGTTGGATCACGTGATGAGGTAAGCTCGGAACTCAGCCGACAAGCGAACAGCTCGCGTTGTGTTCTGCCATTAAAAAAATTGTAAAAAAAAAAACTATTGCGTATTTTTCAAAACTTTTTTCTTCTGAAGGGGGCTGAATGTTTTTACTATTACCAACTAAAATTTTAGAATTGAGGGTTCAATACTTTTTGCAGGATGGGTTTCAAAAAAAATTAAACCCAGAAAAAAATGCAAAATAAAGGGGTTTTTTTCAAAAATTTATAAAAAATACAAAAATTGCTCTATCTTCAAAACTTTTTCATTCATCATATTTAAAATTCAATTTCCTACACTATAATACAAAAAATATTTGTGTTGTGCGATTGGTTCGGGGTCTGTGAGGTAAAAAGTACTAAAAAGTGCAAAAAAACGCATAATACATTAAATAACTTTTTTTCTAATTAAAATATCAAAAATCGAAGCTCGAGGTGCACATTTTCGCAAAAACTGCACCTGTGTATCAAATTTCATCTTTCTAGGCCTTACCGTTTTCCCAGAATGCGCGCCACAAACACACACATACATCTTGTTTTATTATATGTAAGAAGATATGTATAGAAGATAATTCCTTTGTCATTTGAAACATAGACTTATAAAATTAACATCTGATCAGCTTGTGAAGATTTTTACAGTGAAATTAAAACCAAAAACGACTTTCTAAAAAAAAGTCCTAGCGAAAGAAAGATACATGCAAATATTGTTCAAGTTTAAATTTCTCATTCATAGTATTTCTTCTTACTAAAGTAACTATTAAATATTGACGTGTAAGAAATAAAATGTTTAAATTTATCTGCTTGTGTCATTTATTATTAGCCGTGGCTTAGGCTTTTAGTAACCATTTGTTCATAGCATTGAGAATGAATTACCCTCTAAAACACGTTAAAAACCAGACAGGGGTGTGTTCCCTTTGTAAACTAGCAACGGGGGGCAGGGGGGGGGGGCGGTTGAACATTTCAGAAATCTGGCAAGCCTACTATTACATAAGTATCTGAAAGAGAGAAAAGCCATAGGCCATCTTGGTGAATAAATATTTTAGCAATTTATTCTAATAATGTAGCTAGAGCAAGGATTCTCATGCGTTTGTGTCGGGGGGGGGGGGCATGAGGCAGATTATACCACAGAAACGTGATATACGAATAATGATGCCTAAAGCAGGGTACCCATTCGGTGGGTCTTGAAGTTGACTATTGTATTACTTATTTTAAAAGTATTTTAGTCCCTTAAGTAGGGACTCTTGTTTTTTTGGGGGGGAGAGGGGAGGAGGAGGGATCGGTAAAATTAAAAATGAGGGGGGCCATCGCACTTATTGGGTTTTGGCAGCCCTATAGCATTACAATCTATATATTAAGATCTGCAATAGAGGAAAACCTACGAAAATCTTGAAATGTAGGTAAATATATCAGCAATTTATTCTAATGATAAAGCTGGGCTGCCCATTTGAATGGGGGGGGGGCATGAGGCTGACAATACCACTGAAACTAACAGAGGAGTTATTTTTAAAGGATTTTAGACTATTCACTAGGGGAGCCCGATTTTTTTTTCGGAGGTGGGGGGGGGGGCGAGGAATGATGACGCTCAGCACAATTGAGGGGTGTCGTCGCAGTTAAGGGGATGCGCTTCCCAAATTATATTATTTGTATATTGAGATCTTCAATAGGGGGAAGCCAACGGACATTTTAAAAGATAAATATTAAAGTAGTTTATCCCAATAATGATTGTTAAAGCAGGGATATGCCCACGGGGTGGGGGGGCATGAGGCAGACTATGTAACTGAAAGAATCAGATTCAAAAGGATTTAGCCTTTTTTTTTTTGAGGATTCTGTTTTTTGGGGGGGAGGGGGGTTGTCAAAATTGATGGGGGGGGGGGGCAACGCACTTGGGGAGAATTGGCATTCCTAGCAACATGATCTGCAGTAGAGAAAAGTCATCGTAAAGCTTGATCCATAAATATTTCAGTAATTTATTCTAATAATAATAGCTGAAGTAGAAGTGCTCTTCCTTGGGGGAGGAGAGGGGGGCATGAGACAGACTTTACCACTGATATAATCAATGAAGTTTTTTTAAACGAATTTAGTCTCTTTAATGAGAGGTCATGTTTATTTTCGGGGGGGGGAGGTTCGTTTTAGTTGAGGAGTTCACCTTTGGGGGAGGAGGCACTTGGACATCAAGATCTGCAATTGATAAAAGCGCTCGGTAAGTAATATTTCTGTAATTTTTTTCAATAATATCCGCTACTACGACCCTCCCCCACTCATGCGGTGAAGGGGGGTCGCAAGCACAGACCAAATTGTTGAAATTTTACAAAGGGTACTTGAAAATTTTCCAAGTGTTTGTGAAACAGACCTCATTATTGGGGAATAACATTTTTAGGGGGGGGAGGTACCATGTAAACTTTCGACGCGGGGCGACACCCATATTTAAATCATCTGCACATTGAAATTTTCTTCCTTTACATAATTTGCATAGGGAAGACCATCGAGTTCAGAAATGCAAGTTGATTATCGGTTTTCTACGACAAGCGATGTTTCGTAAAGAACCGGAAATCCTAATACATGCTTCCCCAATTCCGCAACCTATGTTTGATGAGTCATATCAAACGAAATATCGGATCTTGAACGAAAAAGATTATAACAACGCTAGTTTCGATACCACTTGAACGTCAACACTCAGCAACGCAATCGGTATTTCCTTGAAAACAAACGCACGAAAAACGACGGAGCAAAAGTCATGCAAACGACTTCACTTCTCAAATACGGAAACTTACGTACATCCACTCATTAAGCACAAAGAATTATGAACAAAATTATGCATTTTTAAGTCATTATTTCAATTAGTTCTTAGTTAAGTCAGGTCAGACGATATATCGGACAGATTTAAATCTGAATATCGTTACCGCGGTAATAAATATATATCGATACATTACGGTATATCGGTATATCGCCCAGCCCTATTCAGCAGTGTTTTTATTTTAAAGGAAATTGTATAAAACATCAGAGATTAACTTTAGCATATTGCCATACATGTTATACTTTTCTTAATTAAACCTTTCTAAAACACAACTCCTTAATTTTTAGATTGAAGCCTTCGGATTACCTTGTCGAAAAGCATGGCACGTGCTTGAAAGAAAGGGAGAGAAAAAAATCCGAATATTTGGGAAAAAAAAATTAAAAACTTATGTCGAAAAAAAAGATGTTTTTCGAGTTCAGAAAGCGTAAAAAACTGTTTAAGTACTTTGGATCATTATTAAAAGAGGTTATCTACATTATTAATTACATTCATATGTAAGCACTTAAACTTACTTTTTTTTTTTCAAATGTCTAAGTAATGTGGGCTTAAAAATGATCAAGAGTAAATAGTTTTATCAT